>NC_064645.1:596408297-597008297 GCF_023864345.2 Schistocerca serialis cubense | reverse complement strand
CCATTTAGACACAGTATCTTCAGCCCATTGTTGACAAAGTGTGCAACTGTTTGTTGGTTAGGTTTTGAGAGGTGTTTTGAACAAATCAAATCAGTCCTGGTTGGTGCATCTGGTTCCAAGTTGGTAACAATCAGATTTGCAATGTATCAGCCAAGACTGTCTTTCATCAAAAGAAATCCATATTTCTCAATATCTTCTCGGATTCTGTGTAATGCTTCAGTGTAAGTTGAATTCACATAATTTTTACCCAACGTTGACATGGCAGTGCCGGCCGCGGTGGTCTCGCGGTTCTAGGCGCGCAGTCCGGAACCGTGCGACTGCTACGGTCGCAGGTTCGAATCCTGCCTCGGGCATGGATGTTTATGATGTCCTTAGGTTAGTGAGGTTTAAGTAGTTCTAGGGGACTAATGACCACAGCAGTTGAGTCCCATAGTGCTCAGAGCCATTTTTTTGACATGGCAGTACTTTAAAAAAACGTTTCAAAATAAAATTTCTAATTTTCAAAAAAGGACGTTTGCTGCCACAATAGCACATCTACATCTACAGCTACATGGATACTCCGCAAATCACATTTAAATGCCCGGCAGAGGGTTCATCAAACCGCCTTCACAATTATCTATTATAGGTTTGTTTATAAATAAATAAATCTTCTGCTACCAGTCACGATTTTCTTTATTTTACTATTCGCACGACGCGTTTCGAGAAATAATTACCATTTTCAAGTGCGTTTTTTTGATGTGTGTTAAGCAATTTCTTTAGATGTTGTCAATGTGTGTGAGTCTGCTTCATTTTGCTGACTTTTACTGTAATACATAAGAAACGCGATTTTTAGTTGCGTATCAATTCTTTCTGTGAGGTTAGTGGCTACAGTTTGAGAACAATTTGTACTTACAGTTTTCTAATGGTCCATTTGTGTAGAGAGTCACACACACTTAACATCACACACAACTTGTACATTTTACACATCGAAAATATCTTATATAAACTAAACAGTTACAAAGATCTTCTTATAGGTAGTTCACAGAGATAACATTATAGGTCTTCCACAGATTATGATATGTTTTTGTACAGAGGTTAATTTATCTTTACAATTTGGCTCATGAATTACTTATACTGATTTTACAATTGTGCTTATTTCTATGTTTTACTATTTTTATTTAAGTATATTATCGAAACATCTGAAGAAATTCACTGATTCACTTTCAAGTTTTTCATTTAATATTTTATCTTCATATTTTCTGTAATGGAATACATCTCCAGTTCTTCAAGCAAATTCATTTTATGTCCTTTATTTAGTCGGTGGAGTACTTTGACATTTTGCTCTATTTTTCCAAATGGGTGTCCTGTATTATGTATGTGTGTTGCTACTGCTGATGTAGTGTGTTTGTTGTGTGTGTACGCTCTAATGTGCTCTGTGTACCTGGTGTTGATATTTCGGCCTGTTTGTCCTATGTAGAATTTGGAGAATTCCTGGCATGGTACCTTGTATATTCCAGAGTCTGAATATGGATCATGATTACACTTTATATTATGTATTAGTTTTTGGTGTAGTTTATTGGATGTAGAAAACCCAATTTTTACTCTGTGATTTTTAAAAATATTTGCAATCTTCTGTGATACATTGTTTATGTATGGAACGCTAGATATATATTTGTTTTTCTCTTTTTCTTCTGTGGTGCAGTTTGTACCTGGGTTTCTCTTCACATTGTCTAAGATTGAGTCAACCATGGAAGCATTGTAACCATTGGCAACTGCAATCTTCTTTACTGTGTTTATTTCTTGTTGCATATTTTCTTGGTTCAATGGTATTTTTGTTGCCCTATGCAGCATTGACCTGTAAGCTGCCTGTTTATGAATATTTGTGTGACATGAGGTTGCAGGGATTGTGGTGTCAGTCATTGTGTTTTTCCTATAAATTTTGAATGTGCATGTGTTGTTGTGTCTTGTAATATTTAAGTCCAGAAAGTTGATATTTTTATTTTGCTCATGTTCCACTGTAAATTTGATTTTCTCATTTAGATTATTGAAATGATTAAGAATGTCTGTGATGTCTTTGGTATCTCCTTTTACTAACAGTAGTGTGTCATCTACGTATCTCCTATAAAATTCTATTTTCCTTAGGCAAGGTTCTTGGCTATGGTACCGGATATACATGATCCCATTGCTAGGCCATCTGGTTGCTTATAAATGTTGTCATTAAAGGTAAAGTAGTTGTAACTTAGGGTTAGCTGAAGGAGTTCCATAAATTCGACAATCTCTGTGTATGAAAGTTTCTTGTGTTGCATAAGGTTCTTTTGTATTACTGTTAGAGCTTCTTGTATGGGTATGTTTGAATAAAGATTGGTGATGTCAAGTGATATAAACTGTGCATCTTGGGGGAGCTTTCTGGTTCTTAGTTCTTTGGCTAGAATCACGCTGTTTTTTATGGAATATGTTGTTTCATATGTATAATTTTTCACCAGTATGTTATTCAGTTTTTTAGACAGTTTGTATGCTGGGCTATTTATAGAGTTGACCACGGGACGTATCAGGTATCCTTTTTTGTGTATTATTGGCTGTGCTCTTAGGTGTGGTGCTTTTGGATTCATACATGTAAGGTATTTCTTTTCAGTTTCTGTCAACAGGAAATGTGTGTTCTTTAATTGTTCCTTAATTTTACTTTGGAATTGTTTAGTTGGGTCTTTTTCAATGTGCTGAATGTTATTAGCAGCAAAAAATTCATTTGTTTTGTCTATGTATTCTTTTTCTTTCATCACAACTAATGTATTACTTTTGTCTGACTTTACAACTATGGATTGGTTGTTTTTCAGTTTATTATTTACAAATTTTAAAGTTTTTCTATCATTTATTGTATATTTAGATCTAAACTTATCTTTATTCATTTCTGTCTCAAGAAGCTTGCTTACTTTGTGACCTATTGCTGCTTTTGTATTCGAATTTAATTTTGCAGCATCTGCTGCACTTTTAGTTGCAGCTATAACCTGTTTCAGTGTATGGTTGTTGAGGTTAGGTTTTATGTTGTATTTTAGTCCTTTTTGGAGTAGATCGTTTTCTCTTTGGTTGAACTTTATGTCAGTGTTGTTTACCACTCTACTGTAAAATGTGTGTTTGCTTTTGTCAGTTATCTCAAGGTTGGATCTCTTATCTTGTTTGAATGTCAAGGTCTGTAGTTTCTTTTTATGTGTGTTGCAAATCGTCAAGTACTCCTTGTCGACTATTTCCTGGATATGCCTGCAAGTGCTGTCATAAACTGTAGGTTCCATGTTGTTTGCTGCTTCTATCTGCATGTTGAGTAGCTTTCTGTTTAGTAAGTCCTTTTTCTTGTGTAACTGCCTTATTTCGGTTTTCAGCCAGAGTTTTTCTGCTTTATGTTTTATAAGTTTTGCTATGTTGCTGCTAGAACATATTTTCACTTTTATATATTTCGGAATTATGCCTAGTTGTTGACAGTGCTTGTTGAATCTTGTGTGTGCAACTGTTTTTAGTACTTTCATTTTGAGGTTTTTGTATTTATATATAGCTTTCATTGCCTGGCTTGGCACTAATAATCTGATTTGATCCATTATAAATGGTTTTTGAATGGCTGCGACTGTAGATACAATAGGTTTGTTTATAAATAAATAAATCTTCTGCTATCTGTCACGATTTTCTTTATTTTACTATTAGCACGACGCGTTTCGAGAAATAATTCCCAGTTTCAAGTGCGTTATTTTGATGTGTGTTAAGCAATTTCTTTTGATGCTGTCAGTGTGTGTGAGTCTGCTGCATATTGTTGACTTTTACTGTAATACATAAGAAACGCGATTTTTAGTTGCGTATCAATTCTTTCTGTGAGATTAGTGGCTACAGTTTGAGAACAATTTGTACTTACAGTTTTCTAATGGTCCATTTGTGTAGAGAGTCACACACACTGAACATCACACACAACTTGTACATTTTACACATCGAAAATATCTTATATAAACAAAACAGTTACAAAGATCTTCTTATAGGTAGTTCACAGAGATAACATTATAGGTCTTCCACAGATTATGATATGTTTTTGTACAGAGGTTAATTTATCTATACAATTTGGCTCATGAATTACTTATACTGATTTTACAATTGTGCTTATTTCTATGTTTTACTATTTTTATTTAAGTATATTATCGAAACATCTGAAGAAATTCACTGATTCACTTTCAAGTTTTTCGTTTAATATTTTATCTTCACATTTTCTGTAAAGTGAATTTTATCTCCAGTTCTTCAAGCAAATCCAATTTATGTCCATTATTTAGTCGGTGGAGTACTTTGACATTTTGCTCTATTTTTCCAAATGGGTGTCCTGTATTATGTATGTGTGTTGCTACTGCTGATGTAGTGTGTTTGTTGTGTGTGTATGCTCTAATGTGCTCTGTGTACCTGGTGTTGATATTTCGGCCTGTTTGTCCCATGTAGAATTTGGAGCATTCCTGGCATGTTACCTTGTATATTCCAGAGTCTGAATATGGATCATGATTACACTTTATATTATGTATTAGTTTTTGGTGTAGTTTATTGGATGTAGAAAACCCAATTTTTACTCTGTGATTTTTAAAAATATTTGCAATCTTCTGTGATACATTGTTAATGTATGGAATGCTAGATATATATTTGTTTTTCTCTTTTTCTTCTGTGGTGCAGTTTGTACCTGGGTTTCTCTTCACTTTGTCTAAGATTGAGTCAACCATGGAAGCATTGTAACCATTGGCAACTGCAATCTTCTTTACTGTGTTTATTTCTTGTTGCATATTTTCTTGGTTCAATGGTATTTTTGTTGCCCTATGCAGCATTGACCTGTAAGCTGCCTGTTTATGAATATTTGGGTGACATGAGGTTGCAGGGATTGTGGTGTCAGTCATTGTGTTTGTAAAATCAGTATAAGTAATTCATGAGCCAAATTGTAAAGATAAATTAACCTCTGTAAAAAACATATCATAATCTGTGGAAGACCTATAATGTTATCTCTGTGAACTACCTATAAGAAGATCTTTGTAACTGTTTTGTTTATATAAGATATTTTCGATGTGTAAAATGTACAAGTTGTGTGTGATGTTAAGTGTGTGTGACTCTCTACACAAATGGACCATTAGAAAACTGTAAGTACAAATTGTTCTCAAACTGTAGCCACTAACCTCACAGAAAGAATTGATACGCAACTAAAAATCGCGTTTCTTATGTATTACAGTAAAAGTCAACAAAATGAAGCAGACTCACACACACTGACAACATCAAAAGAAATTGCTTAACACATATAAAAAAAAACGCACTTGAAAATGGGAATTATTTCTCGAAACGCGTTGTGCGAATAGTAAAATAAAGAAAATCGTGACAGGTAGCCGAAGATTTATTTATTTATAAACAAACGTATTGTATCTGCAGTCGCAGGCTTTCAAAAACCATTTATATTGGATCAAATCAAAATTCTCTATTATTCCAGTCTCGTATAGCGGGCGGAAAGAATGAACACCTATATCTTTCCGTACGAGATCTGATTTCCCTAACTTTATCCTGGTAATCATTGCTCCCTCTGTAGGTCGGTGTCAACAAAATATTTTCGCTTTCGGAGGAGAAAGTTGGTGATTGGAAAATGAGAAGATTCCGTCGCAACGAAAAACGTCTTTCTTCTAATGATGTCCAGCTCAAATCTTGTATCATTTCTGTTACCCTCTCTCCCATATTTCACGATAATACAAAACATGCTGACTTTCTTTGAACTTTTTCGATGTACTCCATCAGTCATACTTGGTAAGGATCCCACACCACACAGCAGTATTCTAAATGAGGACGGACAAGCGTAGTGTAGGCTGTCTCCTTAGTATGTCTGTTACATTTCCTAACTGTCCTGCCAATAAAACGCAGCCTTTGGTTAGCCTTCCCCATAACATTTTCTATATGCTTTTTCCAATTTCAGTTGTTCGTAATTGTATTACCTAAGTATTTAGGTGAATTTACGGCTTTTGGATTAGACTGATTTATCGTGTAACCGAAGTCTAATGAGTTCCTTTTAGCACTCATGTGGATGACCTCACACTTTCCGTTATCACTGCAGAATGGGTTCTTTTTGGTGGATTAATCAGGTGTCTTTGTTAAAACTGGTTGCTTCGGTTTTGATTTCCCTTCAAAATTTGTCTTACGTAATGTTCCATCTGCATGCTGAGTTACGTGGGACATTTTATCGCTCGAAACCCACGGGAAAGAAGCAAGATGCTACATAGAAGTGTGTATAAAAAGTATTTGACACTGTTAAGGAATACTGTGCTTAACTTTAAGAAAACAAAAAAAATAAATAAAATAAAAAACATATAATTTAGCAGTTTCAGTTTTCTAACTACCCTGTCATTGAACAGATTTTTCTTATAATTCAAATATTTAAAAAAATCAAAACTTGGTGCATTGACTTAAAAACATTTGTGATTTGTTCTACAGGCATGACATTTTCATATTGCTTACATTTTCTTTAAATAAAAACTTAACTCAGCGAGTTAAAAAGTATAATAATAGGGAATAACAAAATAACCTGCTTCAAAAATGCTCTAGTGTCGAAAAATGTCAGAAGAAATTCGCAATTTCGAAATGACAGGAAAAAGTAAGAAGAATAAAAAAAGATTAACCTCTTTGTTAAATGCTCGGTTCAATATAATTTTTTCTTTTGTGTTATAGACTAGACTTTGAACTAGCTGCTTATGGTACTTTTTCCTGCTAAACTGTTTGCACCATGAAACCAGGATAGACTTTGAACAATTAACATGGTACACTTTCTACGTCCATCTGTACACTATGTACTAATTTTGTTCGATGGGTGCATAACAAAAATTCTACAATGGCCTTGCTTTCCTACAAGAGAGTTCGTGTACAGCAAAGGAGAGTGGTGACGTTTCTTTACTGTAATGACTAGGCAGCATTATCTCTCCCTTGAGTTTGTGTTTCTTTCATATGAGGTCAGTTGAAGGCCTATGAATGTTTTTCTTTGTAGAAAGTGGCAGCTGGCCAGGATTATATGAGTTACAGAAATTGTTTGTCGTATATGGCCTCCAGTTCTTCAATATTCAATTCTTGTAAGCATTTCTAATCTTTTGAAAATAGAAGACTTTTGTTTTACATTAAATAAATAGGTACCTTTTCTGATTTTAAAGCTAAAATAGACAAAAATAGGCGTTAAATTTGGAATAGACTATTTTAGTTGCTATAAAATTGACGATTGCCAGTTTAATTAGGCACCAAATGCAGAAGTACAAGTTTATTTGCAACTAGGAACTCAGGAAAAGAGTAAGTCTTAAACTAAAGGCCCGCAGTCTAGTGATCGCTCAACAGCTAACTGCGTTTGTGCCCTTTATGATATCCTACCACGCTTGGTAAAAACGCTAAATTCGAACTTCATGTGCCCGTTTTACCTATGACAGAGATTTGCAATGCCTATGATCTACACATCTACCAATCGTGTGTTTGTTTTGGAAGTTACATTCATTGATAACGTATCATGTCTTCAGTGCGCTTCACTTTTTTTGTAGGTATTGTACGTAATGTGTGCAGCGTGCACAAAGGACTAAGGCTGAGCACAGCAAATGTCCAATCATATTAACGTGACGCCTAGGCAAATGTCTGAACATGGACCTTTCACGGTGCGGACTGCTCCGAGACATGCAGGAAGAGAATCAATGAGTTTCTGAAAGGCACCGACTGGGATGTGGAGCCATCCAACTGAAATGCCGTGATGCGCTAGGTTTCTCCGTTGAGGATCCATACGGCGCGAACAGACCGAGGTAGTCGCACAGATTCTCGATTGGGTTTAAGTCCAGAGAGTCTGGTGACCACGAGAACACGATTGTTCGCCCCTGTCAATGGCCTGTTATGCTCCACAGTTCCCTGGGAGCCGGTTTTGGATAGCGCCATTTTGTTGCGCACTGTATACTTTGACAACGGAGACACGTTGAAAGGTCTCAGTTGGATTCCTTTCATGTTTAATTTCTTAAATCTGTTGTCATTTACGGCATAAATTCCTCTTCTAAATTTACTGTGGCGTTTCTGACTATCTGGGAGGAGACTGAGTAGTGGAACGTGTTACTTTTACACATAAACAAGAACGATCTGTCACACTACTACACTTTAAAACACAGTGTATATGTAATACATGTCACACAGTCTCATACGGAACCTACATCCGCTTTCTTTTATATACTGTATATGATAAGATACTGTCATCCCCCTTCCCTTCTGTGTGAGAGGATGAATGAGCAAATGTATTTCTAGTTGCATGCTTGAGGGTAGCAGACAAGCCTGTCTGCTAGAGAACAGTAGGACCAACGTCGGAACAGGTAGCTACGCTTTCTAAAAGCAAAGAGGTTTCTATCCTTAGTATGGTCCTGCCCATCCCTTGTCATGTTGGTATAAGAAGCTGCCTCTCTGGTCACTTCCGTTTGTATTTGTGAGGCACCCCTCAGGTAGGAACCACGGCAGTCTGACCGTGGCGAGCGTCTGAAGTGGTAAGATCTCCGGCTAAGCGCGTGTCTGCTAAGTCCGTAGGACAATGGATTTCTTAAGTTCAGCCTAACTGAAAATTTAATCACTTTTATTTCAGGTTTAGCTCTAAAATATCTAATGTTATCTTAAATTGCAACGCAGTATATTTCGAGTGTGAAGTTCAGAGTATTTTCCAGTAGTTGCTTTGTCACTACTTTGTGAGTAAAGTGGAGCCACGTGTTGATCAGTAAATCTAACTAAGATCATCAATCTTAAATGCGAGTGTGCGTGAGATTATAACATCTCGTCTTGACAATATTTTTCAATACAGCAACTTTTCTTTGTGTCCAACCCACGTGGGGTGTACTTTGTGAGACCACTACCACGTGCTTATATAATTGTTTGACCCATCAGGTTAATAGTAAGACGTTAGTAACCAGTTCGAGGTTTTTCTTTTGTAAATTGCTTTTCGATCTAATTTATTTTAATTATCAAAATTATTGTGGAGTTACACGCTTTGTGTAAAGCAAGTTGACCACGTGAAGCATGTGGTGTAATCATCAAAGTAGCCCTCAGCTATTCTTTTTGTGAAGATTTCACAGAGAGTTAGTATGAATTTAGTATACCAGTGTGTGGTAATTACATGACGGACAGGACTGTGCTACGAGTGTAACTTCTTTGGGTGAAAATTGAATCGGTTGGTTGTGGTTAATTTCCTCTTGCATATGTTTCAACGTTCTTCGTGTGTTATTTTATGAATGCAGTGTTGTATGCAGTCTCCCAATCTTGGCTCCATATTTGATGTGTTCCGTAAGATTACAAACTCACATTTTCACAATCCTAAATAAGGCACCAGTTTAGTTTAATATGCTGAAATTTCAATGATCAGTGTTAAAATATATTTCCAAATATAAATTGATTTATTTCTTTTTATTTAAATTCTCTTTTATATATATATATATATATATATATATATATATATATATATATATATATCACCAGTTGTCATATGACTATTAAAAGATTATAATTAATATTAGTCTGGTTGGAATTTGGTAAGCTAGACTGGATACCTGGTGAAACAGTTTCTCAGTAATGCAAGGTTAACTTCCCCAGAAAGCTCACAGCTTTTAACCCGCTTTTATTGGCTATCAGCACCGCTAACAACATAAAATAAACTAACTACGTTACTACGTGAATAAATTACAAACTTAGCCATTTCAGAAATTCTTCCATCCTTGGCCCAAAAGCTCCCGAAAGCCAATGATCATACCCTTATGGAGTCAGACAAACTGCTCTGATTTTGCATTTCGACAACGAATGCACTTCTCGATTTTGCATTTAGGCAACGGATGCACTGATTTCTGTGTCCTCCCAACACATTTTGATTGGACCGTGCAACTCTCAGGTAGCCCTGCAGCTGCTATATAACAGATTTTATGTGCGAAGTTTGAACGAAACCAGCGATTATTATAAAGATAAATGCGACAATAAACTGTAATTAAAATTTTAGAATGTTAATCAGTTGTTACGTATAAATCTCTATTTGACATCATGCCAAGCTTTCATAAATACGATTTTTCCATGTTGAGTTTATACTATATTCATTCTGTTGCTGGGCAAATTATCAGCAGAAGCTGCTAGGAGCCAGATAGGGATGGCGTATGAACTGGGAGCTGTGTACATGTTGCAGTCGAGAGATCAGATCTCAAAATCTTTGGAAAGTGTTACGTACACAAAACTGTCCTCCCCGACAGCTGAACGGTCAGCGTGGCGGACTGCTATCCTAAGGGGCCTGGGTTCGAATCCCGGCTGGGTCGGGGATTTTCTCCGCTGAGGGACTGGGTATTGTGTTGTCTGACATAATCATTTCATCCCGATGCGGCGCGCAGGTCGCCCAATGTGGCGTCGAATGTAATAAGACCTGCACCAAGGCGGCCGGACCTGCCCCGTAAGGGACCTCCCGGCCAATGACTTCAAACGCTCATTTCATTTCCATACACAAAACTATGCTTGCTTTGTACACCAAAATAATAACTGTAGTATTCCTATAAGACTCCACTGAAACGATAAAAAGGTTTCAGCTGTGGTAGCCATTCTTGCACACGAATTTAATCTTCAGTTGGTACATTAGTAGCCATTTATGAAACTGCCTCTGTCTTTCCTTTTTTTGAAACTGAGAACTTGACAACTTCGAGCACATTATTTACATGTGTATTACGAAAAGTACTTAACAATAAACTCCCACAAAGGCGAAAGTGGGCTGGTTGTGTGAAGTATGTTCTAATTTGTGTGAAAAATAATTTATTACTTTGCACTTGAAACTAACTGAGATAATGAGACAAAACAGCAGCAGGAACAGTCCTGTGCCAGCAGCAGTATACATTTCGTCTGCACATGTCTGTAATTGAAGATGTTATTGTTTTTTAAAAGAAGTCTCCTTAAAGTAACTACCTTGTAAATTTTCTCTTATACGTGCCTGACCGCTGGGACTAAATTACCTTTCAATTATATTACAAATATGTCAGTCTTTTCTATAATTTTTATTCTGAGTGGCAGCGTATTCTACCAGAAGATGAAGGTGTTCAATATGTTTACTGGCATTTATGTGTTCCATGTTTAATTCGTGAATTATTGCCAATGACTACACACTCCTGGAAGAGGACACTCTTCTATGTACATAAAATCGAATATATTCTTATTGGCTTCTTTAATTAAACATACTTTTACATATTGCTACTAAATTGTGTCCCAGAGCCTTTCACAAAGTGAAGGTTCAAAATATTGGATTTGATAGGATTCGAACCAGCAACTTCTGATTCGATAATTATAACGTGTAACCCTGTTCTTTGAGCTGCATCTTCTGAAGAATTTTAACAGCTGATATGTCATTTGGTTACATTTAATTACGACAAATCGTACGAATACTTCCTGTGCTGGAGAGATCATCAGTGGTGTGGTGTTTTGAAATAGACCATATACATAAGTTACAATATAGAATCCAGCAGGGGCGGCTCCTGTGCAGGTTTGCAGGTTTGTGCTTCCCCCAAGGAATAATTTTGTTCTACTGTGTTTACCTTCTGAGCGTTCTATACCAGTGGAGAAGTAGCGCGCCGTTTATCTCTTTTGAAATGCCGGGGCTCCAAACGCCGAACGCAGCGGAGTTGGACGGAATGTGCCGACGGCGACAGCAGGTTGCACTGTGGCTGCAAACGCGGACTTGGGTGTCTCAGAGGGTAGCGGGGTGCGGGGGCAACGCTTGGCATCACTGTACTCGTATGCGTGCCTTGTGTGTATAAACACCTCACCCGGGCCACCCTGTCAGCCGCAGGAAGAGGGCCCGAACTCTTCCGAAGGGAAACGGAACTATCGGATCTTCGACAAAGCGGGATTCAGGTGTAGCTGAGAGCGAACTGTGTTAGTTATTTTAGCGAGTTCTGCAGTGAATTTTGAGGCTCAAGTGACAAGTGAATAGGTGAAATAATGAATCAGGTAATTTCATTGCTCTCTGAACCCTTCAGTTCACGGAAGTTTGAAGAAAAACTAGAAATCAAGAGGCTAGGAAGGCCGACTCTTTCTTTAACAATTTCGCAGACAGTTAAAACAAAAAGTCGCCAATTCAGTAGGAAATTTAACTCTGAATTGTACAAGAAGCATGAATGGCTGTGTGGTTGCGAATTGAAAAATGCCTTATTTTGTTTTCCTTGTTTGTTATTTGGAGTAGATCTTTCATGGTCTAAACACGGAGTCTGTGACACTCAACACCTCCACTTCGAACAGAACTCTCTGTTATTTACGGAATAGAGGAGTCCAAAAGCATGTGTGGAGCTTTGAGCTTTCTGGATTACATAACAGACAATAATCTTTGTCATACTGAGCGAATCCGTGAAGCTCCTGAAAGCGATAATTCCAATTCCAATGACCACATCAGAAGCAGAGCGTTGTTTTTCTTCGCTGAAACGCATCAAACCCTTCTTGCGGAATACTATGGACCAAGAAAGACTATCAGCACTCGCGATGCTATCTATTGAACGAGACCTCGTTTTAGGAATAGCAGACTTCAATCAAAGAGTGATTGAATGATTTGCAAATATGAAGGAAAGAAAAATAGAGTTACAAGTGATCACCACCACATCCAAATACAGAGATGTAATCGAACGGCGTAAACATCAGTCTTGCTGAAAAAGGTTAGTAAGGCATGCCTACCATTTTTTGAGTACATAGAGCTGCAGTTGATTTTAATTCCTTTTATTCTGCAAAAGTAATACTTTTTCTGTGTACATCTTTTGGTTTTATTACGAGTAGACGCAGGAGTGACACGAGCGAGCGGTCTGTTTATATCAGGCATTACAAAAACATTGAGCAGTGTACTGATTTTCTCTCTTTTGTTGACGTTTTCCTTCGTGAGTAAAGTGCACAACCATCCTCTTTGGTCACGAGCCGCCACAGGAATCCAGCAAATATGAACTCTAACGATGAAAACCAACATGTCATCTCCCATCTCTCACTTCTCAGACCTCGATATGACGCAGTGGTCGAACCTGGGCACGTGCACGTCACGGCGACGTCACAGAGAGTCATCACCGCGGTGAGCCTAACGTCTCCCTAGCCTAACAGCCCGTGTTCCGCCCCATGTCCGGAGCAGTTGGCAGCGCGAGCAGCCGCTAGAGGCGCTGGCGGCGCGCCGCGACGTTGCGTCCCAGCGGAGCTGTTGCGGCTTCTGGTCCCCACGGGCAGAGGCCGGCCAACTACTGCTCGGCTGAGCGCGGGCCCATCCGTTGCGTCGACTGCGCGTCCCCACGCGGCTGCGGGAGGCGCGGGCAGCAGGCAGGCCGGAACGGAACGCGTCGCTCTCGGCTCATCGCCGTAATTGCAGCCGCTCCATCACAGTTCCCACACACCCCGCCGGCACGTCCGTAATTACTTCGTCGCTGCGCACTTCTACGGACGTTGTTTCGCATACATCTACAGAGTACATTTCGGAAAGTCTACACAACGCTAAACGGATAGTACACGGTGTCCATCAAGTCTCGAAGCTGTTTACTGTTCCTACACTATGTGATCAAAAGTATCCGGACACCTGGCTGAAAATAACTTACAACTTCGTGGAGCCGACCAACGGTAATACCGGAATTCAATATGGTGTTGGCCCACCCTTAGCCTTGATGACAGCCTCTACTCTTGAGGCATACGTTCAATCAGGTGCTGGAGGGTTTCTTGTGGAATGGCTGCCCAATCTTTACGGAGTGCTGCACTAAGGAGAGGTATCGATGTCGGTCGGTGAGGCCTGGCACGAAATCCGCGTTCCAAAACATATCAAAGGTGTTGAAAATGGTTCAAATGGCTCTAAGCACTAAGGGACTACTTAAACCTAACTAACCTAAGGACATCACACACATCCATGCCCGAGGCAGGATTCGAACCTGCGACCGTAGCAACAGCGCGGTTCCGGACTGAAGCGCCAAGAACCGCTAGGCCACAGCGGCCGGCTCAGAGGTGTACTATAGGAATCATGTCAGGACTCTGTACAGGCCAGTCCATTACAGGGATGTTATTGTCGTGTAACCACCACGTCACAGGCCGTGCATTATGAACAGGTGCTCCATCGTGGTGAAAGATGCAGTCGTCATCTCCGAATTTCTCTTCAACAGTGGGTAGCAAGAGGGTGCTTATAACATCAAAGCATGCCTGTGCTGTGGTAGTGTCACGCAAAACAACAAGGGGTACAAGCCCCCCTTCATGGGAAACGCGACCACACCATTACACCACGCCTCCGAATTTTACTGTTGGCACTACACACGCTGACAGATGACGTTTACTGACCATTCGCCATACCCACACCCTGCCGGCGGATTGCCACATTGTGTACCGTGATTCGTCACTCCACCAACGTTTTTCCAATGTTTACGCTCCTTACTCCAAGCGAGTTGTCGTTTGCCATTTACCGACGTGAAGTGTGGATTATGAGCAGCCGCTCCACCATGAAATTCAAGTTTTCTCACCTCCTGCCTAATTGTCATAGTACCTGCAGTGGGTCCTGAGGTAGTTTGGTATTCCTGTGTGATGGTCTGGATAGATGTCTGCGTATTACACATTACGACTCTCTTCAACTGTCGGCGGTCTCTATCAGTCAACAGACATGGTCGGCCTGTACGCTTTTGTGCTGAAAGTGTCTCTTCACGTTACCACTTCACTAACACATCCGAAACTGTTGGACCTTGGGATGTTTAGGAGTGTGGAAATCTCGCGTACAGATTGTAACTAACCGGTTACTACGGGTTAGTCCTTATTATTGGGAATGGAAATACTTATTGCTTATGAAATCAACGTGAGAAGAATAGGGTCGCCACCGACTCTAACCATACAACTATTCAAAGATTTGGTCGAGTCGGAAAATAAATTAATTTGATCACAGACCAAAAACTCACGAACATGCATACGTTGTTATGTCACTCATATGGGATACGATGTAATTAATAGTGTTCCCCATGCACTGTTCACGACAATCAAACATTTAAAATAAAATAGCACATGCAAGAACACTGTGCAGAAGATCAGCTCCCAGCAACACACCTGAAAATAAGACTTAATCTACAGCATTTGTTATAAAATACAAGGGGAGACTAATCACTGGACCTGTGCATAAGGAAACGCATTGGATGTGCTAACGGGAAAGCTACAAGATGAGTGGCTTAGGCGCAAAAACGTAATCTCGGAACACAAGAGAAAATTGTAGATAAAATCGTTTATTCCTAAGATAGGGATGTGAGGTATGTACACGATTCCTAATAACACGTGGTTTGTGGAGACACAATTTCTAGGTATAGTGCCAAATTCCGACAATATCACATCACACAATCATGTTAACATTATCTAAAACAAACATGCGATCGGACAGTTAGTGATGCTGGTAGCCCAACAACTATATGTTCTACCACGTGGTTGGCTCCCCACGGACGAAAGACACATAAAGCAAGGAAAATTTACGATAATGCAAGGCTCTAAATATTTAAAAAGGTGAAAGCTTATGCAGGCACAGCTGAAGGCAACCAGACAGTCATACAGAAGCGAGTGCTCACTTCTTATCGACACCTTTGTGTGGCGCTCTTCCGGCGGATCCAAGTCTGCTACAGAAATTTGCTAAAAGAAAAATCTGCCAAAGTTTTGCATTCCTTGCTGCGACAAGGCAAAGCAATCTTCCAGATTTGAAAAGCGAGACCAAAGGCTAACAGCTCTCCCCTCGCCAAGTAACAACGCGCCACGCGGTCAGTCTAACTCACCCTTCTTCGACTGGAGCACAGCTGTGGACGCTTCCCGTACCGGCGGCAGACTGCCTTCCGCTCCTCCAGCCTCTTCCACGCTTCGCATGGCCCGGAAAACCCAAAGATGCCATTTCCGCCACCAACCTAACGCAGGTGGGTTTCTCACAAGTAGCGAAAACCTCTTTGCCTACTTGACCACTACGAGAGTTGGCTATTCTGTACAACTGCTGCTGAATCTGTACGACTATCGCAGACTTTCTGCAGCAGACTACGCCACCGTCTAGCAACGTGACACACAACCACATTCATTCAATCACACTACTATGAGAGTAAAGAGAATAGAGAAACGAGGAAAAGAAAGAGAAATGGTAATGAAAATGGGCTACCGGACTAATGAAAGGTGGCTACAGGACCCTTTCAAGGTATATGACACAAGTTACACCCAGTCATCTGACCACGTTCGAAGTCCGTGAGTTTCGCAGAGCACCCCGTTCTGCTCTCTCACGATGTCTAATGAATACTGAGGTCGCTGATGTGGAGTACCTGGCAGCAGCTGGCAGCATAATGCACCTAATATGGAAAACATATGTTTCTCTAAGTGTCCGGATACTGTTGATCACAGAGTGTATATCAAGCGGTGGAAAGCGGAAGCATGGGTATCCTTTGGTGACCCGCAGGCCTGATTCACAAGCTTACTTAAGCCCGCGGACCACATTGTCACGCTTGGAAACAGCATAATTCTTGCGCATAAAGTCAAAACTATAGCATCCGTGACTTAAATGTGTACGGGGTAACCGACCGATATGAATGGCACCCATTTCACAACACACCGCCACAAATTATGCCTCAAAACACCCGTTTTCGTGAGTTCATTCATTTCATGTTCACGCCATCGTCAGATATTTATATTTACTTACGCGTAGTTAGGTTTAAGTAGTTCTAAGTTCTAGGGGACTGATGACTTCAGAAGTTAAGTCCCATAGTGCTCAGAGCCCTTTGAAGCATTTGGAACTGTTCAGAGATGTCACTATACCCGCCCAAAGATGTAAACAACCATTCATGAGCAGCGCCTATTACGCGGAGGCGGTACGACAGCCTGTGAGTACCATTCATTCCACCAGGAAAGATCGTGTTGTCTGTAGTTCAACTATGCCTAGACAGTCAATACCGCGGTTCGATCGCGTCCGCATTGTTACTTTGTGCCAGGAAGGGCTCTCGACAAGGGAAGTGTCCAGCGTCTCGCAGTGAGCCAAAGCGATGTTGTTCGGACATGGTGGAGATACAGTGAGACAGGAACTGTCGATGGCATGCCTCGCTCAGGACGCCCAACGGCTACTACTGCAATGGATGACCGCTACCTACGGATTATGGCTCGGAGGAATCCTAACAGCAATGCCACCATGTTGAATAATGCTTTTCGTGCAGCCACAGGACGTCGTGTTACGAGTCAAACTGTGCGCAGTAGTCTTCTCGATGCACAACCTCACTCCCGACGTTCATGGCGAGGTCCATCTTTGCAACTACGACACCATGCAACATGTCGAGTGGACCGCTCAGGATTGGCATCACGTTCTCTTCACCGATGAGTGTCACATATGCCTTCAGCCAGACAATCGTCGGAGACGTGTTTGGAGGCAACCCGATCAGGCTGAATGCCTTAGGCACACAGCTCAGTGAGTGAGGCAAGGTGGAGGTTCCTGTTGTTTTGGGGTGGCATTATGTGGGGCTGACGTACGCTGCTGATGTTCAGGGAGGCCGCCGTAACGGCTGTACGATACGTGAATGCCATCCTCAGACCGATAGTGCATCCATATCGGCAGCATATTGGTGAGACATTCGTCTTCATTGACGACAATTCGCGCTCCCATCGTGCACATCTAGTGAATGACTTCCTTCAGGATAACGACATCGCTCGACTAGAGTGGCCAGCATGTTCTCCAGACATGCACCCTATCGAACATGCCTGGGATAGACTGAAAAGGGCTGTTTATGGGCGCCGTGGCCCACCAGCCACTCTGAGGGCTCTACACCAAATCGCCATGGAGGAGTAGAATAATCTGGATCAACAATGCCTTGATGAACTTGTGGATAGTATGCAACTACGAATACAGGCATGCATCACTGCAAGAAGACGTGCTACTGGGTATTAGAGGCATCAGTGTGTACAGAAATCTGGACCAGCAACTCTGAAGGTCCCGCTGTGTGGTGGTACAACATGCAATGTGTGGTTTTCATGAGCAATTAAAAGGGCGGAAATGATGTTTTCATTGATCTGTATTCCAATTTTCTGTACATGTTCCGGAACTCTGGGAACCGAGGTGACACAAAACGTTTCTTGATGTGTACATTAACTGCCACTTGCCCAACCGTGCCTTATAGGCTCATTTTGTTGTCTGTCTGTCTATCGGGCTTTTAAGTCACCTTTTTGTCAGAAATGGGTAGAAGCGTCGAGTTTAAATTTATGTCACATACTAAGGTCCCTTGCTGGTCTGACACAAAACGTTTCTTGATGTGTACATTAACTGCCACTTGCCCAGCCGTGCCTTATAGGCTCATTTTGCTGTCTGTCTGTCTGTCGGGCTTTTAAGTCCCCTTTTTGTCAGAAATGGGTAGAAGCATCGAGTTTAAATTTATGTCACATACTAAGGTTCCTTGCTGGTCTGAAATACTTAAGCTTCTAAGTCAATGATACCAAAAGATACGGTCATTTATGCAACATATTTCGATACTCGCAAACTCACTCATCAAAACCTACAGAATACTTCTCGTTGATCTGGAATATGAAATTTGGCAACAACCTAGGTTTCACAGTAAAAGTAAAGGTGAAAACGGAAGTTGCTAATTTGTAATTGTACCATATGAAAAATATTTTCTTACAATTTCATTGTGCGTCTGTCTGTTTGTCCGTCTGCTAAGATTGGTTTTTCTCAGGAACGGGTAGAGATATAAAGTTGAAACTTATGTCTGCTGAGGTCTACATTCCCTTGCCAGTGTAAGTAAACGAAAGCTTCTCAGTCAGTGAAATCAGAAGTTATGGCTGTATATGTCACGTACTTCGATACTCGCATACTTATTGATCAAAACTTACAGATGAGCTATTTATACACATGTGGGGTGTGATGGTCTAGTGATAAAGCACCTACATGAAAACAGAGAGGTTGCAGGATCGTATCTCGGTCACATGACAGATTTTTCAGTCGTCGTTTTTACGTAGCCTTCGCCTCTCGATGATGTAAGCGTCGCCGGAACTAATGCTTCGTTCAGATTGCACTTTAAACTGTGGGTCCCCTTTCCTCGTTTGGATAAGTGGGGTAAGTTAGGGACACACAAGACGTCGGAGTGGGTCCAATAGAAAGACATGCTCCAATCCATTGAGTCACATGTTTGTATTACTATTATCTATGAACATAATTAAATTTGTGCTGAACCATCACAGCTCGAGTCCTACTGGTACTTGTCTGATTGTTGTCCTTTGTCCTTTGTTCCAGATTTTACTTTGAGTGCATCAAAATGGCAACAGACCAGGAGAAGGCGCAATGTGTCCTAATGTATGACACCGTTACTGCGCAGTTATCGACGCCATTATGGCAGAGTATCGACGATCAAAACAAAAATAATGAGGTGATGCAAGAACATTAGATAGGCAGGTAGTGTCTCAAATACGTGCTGACAGTGTGGAAGCTGCATTTCAATTCAGCCGCCAGAGGTCAATTCGTCGTACATCACGCACGCTGCAGCTCGACAGTTGGCCATTAAGTTTCACGCCTTTTTGCGAACAAAGCGCAAATGATGCAAGTATTGCAGCCAAACGATTGTCCTCTGCATTTTGCATTCGTATCTTCCACGCTGGTTGCAACGCAAATTGTTAAACAATGCTTTTTGGAACAATGAAACCAGCGGCTCTCTCTCTTACGAGGGGAGGCCGCCAATTGTGAAATTCAGATTCGATTCATACTGCGCATAATAAAAGCTCATGGCCAGAGGTGCAATGTGGCAAAGCACCAAGATGCACTTCTCAGCCGTTGTCGAGAAAATCGACAGTTAAAAGAAACCATTGTAGTGAAAAACTCTACGCTTAGCAGTTTCCCATAGCGTCGTGGCGCAGCGGTAAGCGCTCGGGTCGCCGGATCGAATCTCACGCGATGCAGCTTTTTTTTATTAGTATTTGTTTTTTTGTAATTCAAATATATATATATATATATATATATATATATATATATATATATATATATATATATATATATAAAAAATTCCCGGCAATCAGTTGCAACAATTATGCATATAATAGGTTGTTGAAAGTCGTTTGTCGTGGAAAAACTGGCGACTTCGAACATGATTATTTTTTCCGCAAACAAAGTTGTATTTCACAAATGTTATTAATTGTCTTATTGTCTTCATAATGTTTACCACGTATAGTTAACGGAAGACGTAGAAACGATATTCCGAAACGAATACGTATAGTGTAGTGTAGTTTGACTTCGATATATATATATATATATATATATATATATATATATATATATATATATATATATTTGAATTACAAAAAAGAAATACTAAAAAAAAATAAAAAGGTTGCATGGCGCGAGATTCGATCCGGCGACCTTCGGATTACCAACCCGAGCGCTTACCCTTGTGCCACGACGCTGTGGAAAATTATTAATCGTAGAGAGTATTTCGCCGCAACGATTTCCTTTAACTCTCGATTTTCTCGACAGCGGCTGAGAAGTGCATCTTGGTGCTTTGCCACATTACACCTCTGGCCATGAGCTTTTATTATGCGCAGTATGAATCGAATCTGAATTTCACAATTGGCGGCCTCCCCTTGTTAGTCTAAGGGCAGACTTCTTCCTAAGCTGCGACGTTTTAAATTGAAAAAAAAACCACTAAAATAGTTACTAATGGTTAGTCAGAACTCCAATATCTGTTACGCTGAATATAAGTGGTGCTATAAATCACGTACCTAACTACAGATGATATAAGTTTCAACATGCAGTTTACTGTTCAATTAATAATTCTTTAAACTGTTGACTTGTGATCAGCAGAAGTTGTTACGTTCAATTAATAAAATGATTCGGGTCCCCAACGGTGGATAACATCAATCCATAAATTTAGTAAAGAAATGAATTAGTTGAAAAACACCAGCCCATATTCACAGCCATTAATTCACTGACGTACCCTCACCAATATACCAATTGACACAGCCATTCGCTGTCCTAAATGCTGATCAGTTAGGAAATTTAATAGAGGTGCTCACAAATCTGTCTGTAGCACACAGTGAAAAAATAATCACAGTCAAAACAGTGCTAGAATATTTTTGAGTCCCACGGAACGCAAATTATTTCTAACACCTAAGGAGTGCGACTGGACCACAGCCCGTACAACTCTTCCCAATTCTGATTGTATCTTGCCACCAACTGAAGACCGATCGACTGCCTGGCTGCTGACAAGAGACGTTGAGGAGACTGCACACGGACCTTACAAAGACTCTGTCATCCTTTGCAGAAAACTGTTGCCGTTCTCCAGCTCGCCGCAACTCCAGCCGCGAAATGCGCGTCCATTGACGTCGCCCGTTGACGTCACATAAGTACCTCACGTGATTAGCAGTCCTTTTATGCGAATTTTTATACACAGGTTTGATCAATATTTTGTTTGCACCATTAGTTGCACGCTAAAATTTCATACTATAAACATATACGTAACAATTTATAGGTGCCATGATTTGCACTCATAACAAAGTTTAAGTATTTAAAACTTGAGCTTTCAATCGTGAGAGCTGTTTATTCTGGTGGTACCTTTACTATTTATGGTACAGATACGCATGGTATATGAGTTTTATAGTGTTTTGTCTCCTCTTTTCAATTCTCCCTTTAGCATCTTATATGAAATTTAAATTATGTTCAAAACAATAAAGTTATAGCATAAAACAATAAAAACTCAGTGATAAAATACTAAATGTTAACATTTAAATGATGCATGTTGCGAGCAACACTAGCTCCCGACGCCTGTTGCCATGTTGTTGTGTATCTTCTTCATTTGTAGGCTGATTTCAATTAATTTTCCAATTAAAATGTTTCTCACAGCTTATTTATTTAAGTTAATGATCAAGTAAGTAGTTCTACTGATGAATCTTACAAACCGAGTTCTCGATCTGTTTGGTGGGATGAATATGTTAAAAGTTATACATTATCCAGTGCGTTAGTTACAGGGTGTTTCAAAAATGACCGGTATATTTGAAACGGCAATAGAAACTAAACGAGCAGCGATAGAAATACACCGTTTGTTGCAATATGCTTGGGACAACAGTACATTTTCAGGCGGACAAACTTTCGAAATTACAGTAGTTACAATTTTCAACAACAGATGGCGCTGCAAGTGATGTGAAAGATATAGAAGACAACGCAGTCTGTGGGTGCGCCATTCTGTACGTCGTCTTTCTGCTGTAAGCGTGTGCTGTTCACAACGTGCAAGTGTGCTGTAGACAACATGGTTTATTCCTTAGAACAGAGGATTTTTCTGGTGTTGGAATTCCACCGCCTAGAACACAGTGTTGTTGCAACAAGACGAAGTTTTCAACGGAGGTTTAATGTAACCAAAGGACCGAAAAGCGATACAATAAAGGATCTGTTTGAAAAATTTCAACGGACTGGGAACGTGACGGATGAAGGTGCTGGAAAGGTAGGGCGACCGCGTACGGCAACCACAGAGGGCAATGCGCAGCTAGTGCAGCAGGTGATCCAACAGCGACCTCGGGTTTCCGTTCGCCGTGTTGCAGCTGCGGTCCAAATGACGCCAACGTCCACGTATCGTCTCATGCGGCAGAGTTTACACCTCTATCTGTACAAAATTCAAACGCGGCAACCCCTCAGCGCCGCTACCATTGCTGCACGAGAGACATTCGCTAACGATATAGTGCACAGGATTGATGACGGCGATATGCATGTGGGCAGCATTTGGTTTACTGACGAAGCTTATTTTTACCTGGACGGCTTCGTCAATAAACAGAACTGGCGCATATGGGGAACCGAAAAGCCCCATGTTGCAGTCCCATCGTCCCTGCATTCTCAAAAAGTACTGGTCTGGGCCGCCATGTCTTCCAAAGGAATCATTGGCCCATTTTTCAGATCCGAAACGATTACTGCATCACGCTATCTGAACATTCTTCGTGAATTTGTGGCAGTACAAACTGCCTTAGACGACACTGCGAACACCTCGTGGTTTATGCAAGATGGTGCCCGGCCACATCGCACGGCCGACGTCTTTAATTTCCTGAATGAATATTTCGATGATCGTGTGATTGCTTTGGGCTATCCGAAACATACAGGAGGCGGCGTGGATTGGCCTCCCTATTCGCCAGACATGAACCCCTGTGACTTCTTTCTGTGGGGACACTTGAAAGACCAGATGTACCGCCAGAATCCAGAAACAATTGAACAGCTGAAGCAGTACATCTCATCTGCATGTGAAGCCATTCCGCCAGACACGTTGTCACAGGTTTCGGGTAATTTCATTCAGAGACTACGCCATATTATTGCTACGCATGGTGGATATGTGGAAAATATCGTACTATAGAGTTTCCCAGACCGCAGCGCCATCTGTTGTTGAAAATTGTAACTACTGTAATTTCGAAAGTTTGTCTGCCTGAAAATGTACTGTTGTCCCAAGCATATTGCAACAAACGGTGTATTTCTATCGCTGCTCGTTTAGTTTTTATTGCCGTTTCAAATATACCGGTCATTTTTGAAACACCCTGATATTCAAATGTCATTTCTGTATCATATCTTTATATCAGCGTTCTTTCATTTGAGACCTTGCGCCTCCCTGTGCTCAGCACGCTACGCTCAAATAAGTGGTATGCAAGTTGGGAGCTTTCACGGCTACCGGACGCTGACGACACGACCTGCCCGCAAAAACCCCCGTGGAGCCACACTGCCCCCAGCGGAAGCGAGCCACTGGCCAGCATTGCCCGGCCGCCGCTCAACCACCAGCCGGCTAGTGGCACGAAATCTGCCCGCACTCGCTGCACGTGCGCGATTTAAATGCTGCGCTCAACCGCGCAGTGTCACGGTACGGAAGTATGACTCGACGTGTTACATGGTCTCCATAGATACTGACAATGGCTACCTGAAAATGTACCCGTTTTCAAATGAAGCAAAGTTCCACATTTCCGAACACATGAAACACCACAACATTAGGGTTTGGGGTTTCGAAACGTACAACACAACGTATCTGATAGCCTGAATCTTAATGTTTCATGTGGCTTAATACGTGATAGTGCAACGACCTCACATTTCTTCGCAGAGAAAGCCATAATAGGATTTTTTTTTTTACCTGAGTGTACTCGAACAGTCATCTACCAATATGATGATGCAACCCCACAATGAAATTTATACATCCAGGGTGTGCTGAATCACATTGCCTGAGATGTGGAAGGATCAAAATAGTCCCATCTCATCCAGCCGCTGTGACCGAGCGGTTCTAGGCTCTTCAGTCCGGAACCGAGCTGCTGCTACTGTCGCAGGTTCGAATCCTGCCTCGGGCATGGATGTGTGTCCTGTCCCTAACCTAGTTAGGTATAAGTATTTCTAAGTCTCGGGGACTGATGACTTTAGATGCTAAATCCCATAGTGCTTAGAGCTATTTGATTTGAGTCACATCTCATGGCCCCCACTATGTTACGCCATTAGACTCATTCTCTGGAAGTTACGTCAAAGGAGTAGGTAACATAATATCAGTGAGTGACACTGATACCGTTCGCTCGCCCACAATCAGTGAAGCAACTAGCACTGAGACGATAAAAGTCATGGGATAGCGACATGCACATGTAGATATGGCGGTAGTATCGCGTGCACAAGATACGTAACGGTAGTGCATTGGCTGAGTTGTCATTTGCGCACATGTGAT
This sequence comes from Schistocerca serialis cubense, assembly GCF_023864345.2. Lineage (NCBI taxonomy): Eukaryota > Metazoa > Arthropoda > Insecta > Orthoptera > Acrididae > Schistocerca > Schistocerca serialis. The sequence continues at coordinate 596,983,653 of NC_064645.1, read as the reverse complement.
TCCTGTGGAAACGTTTCTGACGTGATTACGGCCGCAAGACGGAAATTAACAAATGGTTCAAATGGCTCTGAGCACTATGGGACTTAACTTGTGTGTGTGTGGTTGAGGTTTACGGGCGCTAAACAGCGTGGTCATCAGCGCCCAAACGCATAAAAACAGGAACACAACCAGTGAAGGGACTAAGACGAACAGCGAACAAGGAGAACGGCTAAAAGACACAGACCTGACGGAGTTCCAAATCCTCACATACAGAGGCAAAACAAGAGGAGAAGGAACACACTAAAAAGGAAGGGAAACAAGGAAAAGTGAACAGAAACCGAAGGGAAACAAGGAGGTAATCGTGACTGGCCGACCTCTTACCTAAAAGCTGGGTGAGCCAGTCACCCATCAGCACATTAAAACCCTCTCCCTAAAATCCGAGGCAACAAATTGGACAGGACACAAAACCGTAAGACCTTAACTACAGTCGTTGCGTCATCTTGTAAAATAGAGGGCAAATCCGGTGGCAAAGAAATCACCGCCCTCTGGTCAGAGAATAAAATACAGTCAAGTAAAATGTGGCGGACAGTAATCTGGACGCCACAAGCGCTGCAGATTGGGGGGTCCTCCCGCCGGAGTAAAAAACCGTGCGTTAAGGGACTGTGCCCGATGCGGAGGCGAGTGAGGAGAACCTCATCCCGCCTGAATGACTGGTAGGACGTACGCCATGGCCGCGTGGTGGCCTTGACCAGACGCAGCTTATCTTCACCGACTGCCAGCCACTCCTCTTCCCACTGACGCAGAACGCGAAAACGCAGGAGAGAGGTAACAGCGTGGAGGGGGACGGCACATGCAACAACGTGAGGGAGGGAACATGCATCTTTGGCAGCCACATCCGCCAGTTCGTTTCCCCTAATACCCACGTGCCCCGGCACCCAGCAGAAGGAAACCTCCTTCCCCTGCCGCTGCAGGTGGAGTAAGGCATCATGGATGTTCTGGACGACCGTATCCGCTGGGTACAAGTGTTGCATGGTCTGAAGGGCACTCAGGGAGCCAGAACAGATGAGGAACTTAAGACTGGGAACACATCTCATCTGCTCCAATGCCCGCAAGATCGCAAACAATTCGGCATCAAAGACGGTAAACGCCGCAGGAAGCCGTAACTTGACGACACGATCAGGGAAAACAACAGCACAACCAACAGAGTCCCCCTGTTTAGAGCCATCCGTAAATACTGGTACATGGTCGGGATGCTGGTTTAAAATATCATAAAATAAGGAGGTAAAAACAAACGCAGGAGTGCAGCTCCTCCGGTACTCCGACAAGTCGAACTTCTGAGATCATCAGTCCCCTAAAATTTAGAACTACTTAAACCTAACTAACCTAAGGACATCACATACATCCATGCCCGAGGCAGTATTCGAACCTGCGACCGTAGCGGTCGCTTGGTTCCAGACTGTAGCGCATAGAGCCGCTCGGCCACTCCGGCCGGCACGGAAATTAACTTACACTGAACGCAGAACTTTAGTTGGAGCTAGAATGTGGGACATTCCATTCCGAAAATCGTTAGGGAATACAATATTCCGAGGACCACAATGTCAAGAGTGTGTCGAGGCATTACGTCTCACCACAGACAACGCAGTGGCCAATTGGCGTCGCTTAAAGACCGAGAGCAGCGGTGTTCACAGAGGTGTCAGTGCTAACAGCCATGCGACACTAGGTGATATAACCGCAGAAATCAATGTGGGACATACGACCATCATATCCGTTAGAACAGTGGGGCGGAATTTGGCGTTAATGGGCTACGGCAGCAGACGACCGACGCCAGTGCCTTTGCTAACACCACGACATCGCCTGCGGCACCTCTCCTAGGCTAGTGACCATATCGGTTGGACCCTAGACGACTGGTGTGGCCCAGTCAGATGAGCCACTATTTCATATGGTAAGAGCTGATAGTAGGGTTCGATTATGGCGCAGACCCCACGGAGCCATGGACCCAAGTTATCAACAAGGCACTGTGCAAACTAGTGGTGGGTCGATAATGGTGTGGGCTATGTTTAGATGGAATGGACTAATTCGTTTAATCCAACTGAACCAACTGAGACCATCTTCAGTCACTCATGGACTTCGTGTTCCCAAAGAACCATCGAACTTTTGTGGATGACAATGCGCCATTTCACCAGCACAACAATTGTTTGTGATTGGTTTGAAGAACATTTCGGAGAATTCGAGATAATTGATTGGTCACCCAGATCCCGCGATATGAATCACATCGAACACTTGTAGAACATAATTCAGAGGCCAGTTCGTCCATAGAATGTTGCACCAGAAACAATTTTGCAATTGTGGGCGGCTATAGAGGCAGCGTGGCTCAATATTTCTGCAGGTGACCTCCAAAGGCCTATTGAGTCCACGCCACGTCAAACTGCTGCACTGTGCCGGACAAAAGGAGGTTCGACATGACATTAGGAGGTATCCCGTGGTTTTTGCCACCTCAGTGTAATGCTGACCAGTATATGGGCAGAAACTGAATACCCTCTTGGAATTCCACGAACAACGTGTGGGACACTGACTAGAATTCTGGTTTAGCGTAAAAAAGCTGCTTAACGTTTTACAACAAACCATGATGCTCTTTTTCTAATAGTTTCCAAGATATGAATTTTTGAAATGGCAGTGGGACTTTATGGACACTCTGTGTTCTTGTCGTGCGTAAATACGTAACCATTAGGTTTTAGTATCACATAAAACAGGAGTCCATATGTTACTTAAAGGGTAGTCTTTGCCTCTATTTATAGTTTTATCCTCCAGTTTCATTTAGGTTCATTCCCTTAAGGTAAGTTCCAATAGCAAGATTTAGGATGAACAATATGTATCTCAATATACCTCATTCTGCCTCCCTCAGTTAGACATCGCTCTGCCACCACAGATTTCTTAGACTGGAGTAATCGTGTGTGGCGAGGGTACTCAGTATATTTGTTTACTTTACAACAGTGGTAAAGGATTTTGTAAACTTTTTACTTTACAGCAATGGTAAAGGATTTTATAAACTTTGGAGTTCCCAGTCCTGTATCATCTTTAACCGAGCCAAGGATTCCTCCAATCTTGGTTAGCTAACGAAACATACATATAATAATATATATTTTTCAAACCATATACTCGAAGATACTGTACTACTATATGGTAGGAAAGTAACGTATATACATATGTCTTCTATTGTTTCTGGCGGAGGCCCAAGCTCTAAAGCAAGACGTATATCTTCTTGAAAGTAACCAATGTGCATGAACCCAGTTTTAGCACATTTTACCACTTACCATCGCCTAACACTACCCGCTACAAACGCAAGTCTGGCTTCCTCGCCTGCGGCTTTACTGCGACTGTCTTACACCTGCCTCTTCTCCGTTTTGCCCGCACAACCTACGAGTCAATATCATCTACACAAGAGAAGGCTGAAATCCCGTAGTAGATCCTCTTGCTTTGTATTCACACTGGCAAATATTTTAACATTTTAAAATGAAGTCATGAATATTACAGTCTTTGATCTCGCAATAAACAGTCACTATTTAACTCTTAGCTTAGTAAACAAATATTCCTTTGTGCTTCTTATAACTGTCAGGCACATACTTTTAACATATTGATACATCTGATACCTGATGTGTCGATTTACAAAGTGTTTGCTTAAAATAATTTTACAAATCTTATACCAAATTTACGTTGTATTGTTACACTACGAATTACAGGTAAAACACAACCAAGTCTGGAGGAAAACTGAAAGTATGTGGCTGGCTGATTACTTACATGGGATACGGATGAGCAGCCACCCTCATAACACATGAAAACTGGCACCTCAGAATTCCAGGAAACAAGTCGGACAATTTTCAAAATTTTAAAAGTCGCATCACTTTCGTTTGATTTTCAGCTAAAATAGACGGCAAACCTGTCCGCCAATGAACTGCCGCCCTTTGGTGTGAAAATAAAAACACTGTCTACTAAAGTGTGGCGCACCGTGATGTCTACGCCACAAGCACCACACACTGCAGGGTCCTCTTGCCGGAGCAAGAAGCCATGCGTCATAACACAGTGGCCTATGCGACCACAAGTAAGGAGTAAAACGTTCTCGGATTTCCAACCGCGTCAATTCGAATAAAATGCTCGAACTTTCGATTGCCATCTCCGCCATCGTCGTCAGGAATTCACTGACTGCCGGGGCTGCTAAGGTTCCTCGCTTATATAGACAAGGCATGATGACAATCAGATCGACGCAATGTGGCGCGCGCGCGGAAGTCGACCCGGGCAGCTAGCGGAGCTATTGCCCGTGGCAGCACCAGTGACGTCAGGTGGCGCCAGGAGTAGGTGCCACGTTTAGAACTTTTAAAACTGCCGCTCCCGCGTCGCGCATCTGTTTTTGCAATCTTTCGATGAGTGTGTATCCCTGGTCTCTGTTGAAATTGTTGTTGCTTCAACGCTTCCTTCATAACGGAGTCCCAATATGTAAACGCATGAGCCAACACTTTTGTATTTTCGAACTGTATTTTATGTCCGTTTTCTAGGTAATGCTCCACTATGGCCAACTACCTTTGTTTTATATGGCGCTTGTGCTCAGTACCACGCTCCGCAACCGTGCGAATTGTTTGTCCAATACAGATGCTGCCACATTCACGGGGTACACCATACACACCGGACACTGGAAGAGCAATGTCGTCCTTAACAGGGCGCAACATATCTCGCATCTTGGAGGCGGGCCGGAACACTGGTCGTAGCCCATGTTTCTGCAGTAGACGTCCTAAATTACTGCTAGTTGCTCCAGAGTATGGCAGGAATACAGTCCGTTTGGCCTCTTCTACTGATTCACCAGGTGTCTTTCGTCGGCGGCCCTTGAAAGCGTTTGTGGTGTCTCTTTCGATGTATCCATTTTCCCCGGAAACACGTTTTAAGTTCCGCAATTCAGACTGTAGGTGTTCGTCGTCAGAGATAATCTTTGCTCTATGAACCAACGTATTCAGGACAGCTTTCTTGTGTACAGGGTGGTGGAAACTATTGGCATTCAAGTACCGGTCAGCGTGTGTTGGTTTCCGGTACAATGAATGACTTGCCTTCCGATCAACCAAAACATCCAAGAATGGTAACTTGCCGTGGTTCTCCAACTCGACAGTAAATTTAATGTTGGGATGGACACCATTCATATGATCGACGAACTGTTGTAATGTATCTTTACCAGGAGGCCATATCAGGAAGGTTTCATCAACGTATCGTAGAAAGCAAGACGGCCGTAAAGTCGCAGTTTGCAGAGCTTGTTCCTCAAAGTGCTCCATGAAGAAATTTACGATTGCTGGAGACAGTGGTGATCCCATGGCTGTGCCGTCCGTCATCTCATAAAAACAAAGGGAGCTTGACAAGTCGGCCATAGCGGAGCATTGCCTAGAAAATGAACATAAAATACAGTTCGGAAATACAAAAGTGTTGGCTCATGCGTTTACATATTGGGACTCCGTTATAAAGGAAGCAGCCGAAATTCGTTTAAACAACAACAATTTCAACAGAGACCAGGAATACACACTTAGCAAGGCATGGGGGCGGGCGCTGGAGATCGAAAGAAAGCAAAGACAGATCCGCGACGCGGGAGCGGCAGTTTTAAACGTGGCGCCTGCCCCTTGCGCCACCTGACGTCACCGGTGCTGCCACGGGCAATAGCTCCGCTAGCTGCCCGGGTCGACTTACGCGCGCGTGCCACATTGGATCGATCTGATTGGCTGCTGATGATGTCATCATGCCTATATAACCGAGAGACCGTAACAGCCCCTGCAGGTCATCTCCGGCGGTACTCCGCAAGGTTACCGCCCTTCGATTGTGCCATTCCAGCACTAATCGAAGTGCTAGGTGTTTCAGGAGCCAGTCAGCCAGCCAGCCAGCCAGCCAGCCCGTCAGCCCAGCCCAGCCCGGCCCAGCAGCAGCGGCAGCAGCAGCAGCAGCAGCGGTCCCGGTCCCGGTCCCGGCCAGCAGCAGTGGTCCCGGCCAGCAGCAGCGGTCCAGCCGGCAGCAGCCAGCCAGTCCTCCTGCAGCAGCAGCGTTCCAGCCAGCCCAGCAACAGCAGCAACAGCAGCAGCAGCAGCCCCGGCCCCGGCCCCGTCCGGGGCAGCAGCAGCAGCAGCAGCAGCAGCAGCTGCGGCGTTCCTGCCACCCGTCGTCGCCGTCGCCGTCGCCGTCGGCGTCGCCAGTAGCGTGGGACTCTGGTCTTCGTCCGTCTTCGTCTTCGTCTTCCTCCGTCTCCGTCTTCGTCTGTCCCCAGTTTTTGTCCTTTCTTTTTCGTCCTGTGCGTTTTTGTCTCTCCCTGTCATCATGTCAGCCCCCACCACCACTACCACCACTACCACCACAGCCATCGTTTATACTTCCCCTCCGCCGCTAGCACCCAGTCACACCTCCCTCTTTCCATCCCTCCTCTTCTCACTCTCCCTTCGCCCTCGCTCTTTGTCGCCCCCTCTCCAGCTTCTTCCTCCCATTCCTCTCCATCTGATCCTTTCCCCCCACTCCCCCGACCTGTCACTGCCGCTCCAGCTAGGGTGGTGGCCTGTTGGGCCACTGCCCATGCCCAACTCTCCCCATCGCCTTCACCGTCGCCGTCACCGCCACCATCGTCGCATCGCCTTCACCGTCACCATCTCCGGCGCCGACTGCTGTGTCCACACCGGGACCTGCCCCTTCCCGTCACCTCCCTATAGCTCCCGTCCCTCATATCACCATCCACCCTTCTGCCACTGTTAAACACCCTAGTGGAACCACCACCTCCTCCGCTCCCAAAAAGGCCCTGCCACGTCCTCCCTCCCCCCCAGAGTGCCATCGATGTCTTCCTGCCTGGCCCCGCTCCCTCCGCCTCCTCCTCTTCCTCCTCCTCCCCCCTCTTTATACACATACCTCCTCTCCCGTCCTGATCCTTCCCTTCTCGAGGCCCGGAATCTCTCCCTCCTCCTCCGCTAACACTTCCCTGGTGCCCTCATCTCTCTCCTCACTCCCAGACGGGATTCCAATCTCATCTCCTCCCCCAGCCCAACCCTCCATACTGACATCCTCTCCTGCCTCCCCATCACCCGTTTTGGCCCCAATGCCTCCCTCACCCCTGCTCCTTTTCTGTCCCCTACCCGCCAACCCCAACCCCTGCGTCGCCCACTGACCTTCACCGCTATGATCACTCGGCTTAGTCCGATGATCACACAGGAGGAGGTGTTGGCGGAGCTCAAGGCGCATCCCATGCTGGAGGTGCAGGCGGTCCGCCGCATTTTCATCTCGGCCGGCCCCACCCGCCTTATGTGGGATTTCTCCAAGGACGCCCCCTCCATTGACCGTCTCCTGAAGGAGGGTGCCCTCCTCTTCAACCAGCGCTACAAGGTCAACCCCTCCTGTTCCGCTCCTCAATCCCTGCGCTGCCAGAGGTGTCTGCGCTATAATGCACACCCAACAGCCGAGTGCCGCGAGGCCCCCACCTGCCTGCATTTTAGGCAAGCACACTTCCTCCGGCAGTGCCCTAACCTTCAATCCCCTCCCTCCTGCAATACCTGCAATCTCCCCCATCCCACCTACTCCCAAAAGTGTAAAGCCCGACCCCCTCCGACCACTCCTGAACTCACCGTCCCTGTCCGTCCTCTGGACGCCCCCACCCCTCCCAGAAATTCTCTTCACCCACCCCCTACTGCTGAGGATATCATCAGATTCCTCACCATCGTCCTTCAGAATGTTCATCCTTTTCAGCGCCCCCACGCTCTCAAACAGATATCCCTCGCCGCCCGTTCCATTTTCCAACTCAAAATGTATGCCACCTACTGCAACAACCAGGCCCATTTCACCTTCTCCCGTCTTGACACCCTTGTCTAAATCCCTGACATGGCGCGACAGGACCGTATCCTTTTCAACAATATCCGCTCCCTTCCCGCCAACAAGAACCTCTTCCTGCATACCCTTACCACCCACTGCGTGGATGCCTTCCTCCTCAATGAAATCTTCCTCCAACCCCACCACAGCATCCACACTTCGTCCTATCTGCTCCACCACTCTGATAAAGCCCTCCTGATTGCGCGTGGTGGAGTTGCCGTTGGTCACCACCGCCAGATCCCCGTTCAGCTCCAACCTCTCCTTCCCGACCCCACTGAACACCTGATCCTTAGTCTCTTCTTCCCCGGCCTTACCGTTACCTGCACCACTATCTATGTCTGCCCTAACGCCCCTATTCCCTTCGACTTCCTCTCCTACATTGACCGTACCTTCTCCTCCTACGTGATCGCCGCCGACCTCAACGTCCATAGTCGTTCTGCCGCCCAGTTACGGCGGTGACATCGGTTCCTCTCCTCCCTTCAAGGCGACCTCATCCCCATCCCCCAGCACACCCGTCCCGAATCCAACTCCACTCCCGATGTTATCCCTTCCTCCCCCAACCTCCTTGGCCGCATAATGGTGGATGTCCTGGAGCCTATTGGTAGCGACCATCTCCCTGTCCTTCTCACCATTTCAGACGGTCGTCGCCCCCGCCCCGACCCTCGTAATGACCCTCCCCCTAAGTACGTCCATGACTATTCCTGTGCCAACTGGACTGCCTACCGGGCTGCCCTCTCTGCCCAGGTCGATAGCCACACCTTCACCTACCACCACCCTGACGATGTAACCCATGCCGCCTCCGTTCTCCAGCAGACCTTGTCTGAGGCCGTGGAGGCCCACGTCCCTACTGTCGCCATCCGCCCCCACCATCCTACCTTACCCCCACAGGCCAACCTCCTCCTCTGTGACTCCCGCCGTCTCTACCGTGCCTTCCTACACACGTGTGACCCGGACACACTACGACACCACCGGCAACTCCAGCGACACATTCGTAATTTGCTCGTGGCTAACAAATGCCGGGACTGGCGACAGACATGCACCTGTTTAAATGCTACCCTCCCTATCAACTCGTCCAAATTCTGGTCAGCCTTCCGTCGCCTTACCAGAACTAAACCCTCCCCCTACTATCCTCTTCTCCATGACGATCACCCCTTCCCTGACACCCTTAGTACGGCCAATCACTTTCCCTCCTAACTCTCCAATGTGTTTTCCATGATCTCCAGTTCGATTACTCCCTCTTCCCGGATGTCCGCGATCGAACTGACACCTCTATCCCTCCCCTCACACCTGGTTTCCAGTACTTGGACAACATTGCACACACAGAACTCAATGCCCCTATCACTACACAGGATCTCATTGCTACACTCCACACAAAATGCAACACCTCTCCTGGTCACGATCGTGTCACCTACAGTCACCTTCGTGATGCTCCCGTCTCTTTCCTCTCCACTCTGGCCAGGCTCTACAATGTAGTCCTGTCCACCGGTTACTACCCCCACCTGTGGAAAACCTCCCGTATCCTGATGATTCTTAAACCTGGCAAACTGCCGTCTGCCGTCTCCTCCTACTGTCCCATCAGCCTTACCTCGGTCTTCAGCAAGGTTCTGGAATCTATCCTCACCCGACGCATCCACCAGCATCTCCACCAGCACCGCCTCCTTCCCGTTACCCAGTGTGGCTTTCGACCATCCTTCTCTTCCGACGACCTTCTCCTTCACCTCACTCATCTCCTTTCCGAACAGCTTAATTCCCGTCACTCCGCAATCTTCCTCTCCCTGGACCTCGAACGTGCTTATGACCGCGTATGGCATTCCGGTCTCCTCTTCAAGCTCCAAACCTTCGCCCTTCCCATCAACTACGTCCGTCTGATCGGTTCCTTTCTCTCGCACCGTCCTTCCTACGTCACCATCCATAACACGAATTCCTACACCTTTTTCCCCTCCACCGGTGTGCCCCAAGGCTCCGTCCTCTCCCCCCTTCTGTACCTTTTGTACACAGCAGACATGCCACTGCCATCACCCCCCGTCAACCTTCTCCAGTTTGCCGATGACATCGCTTTCCTTGCCATTGCCCCCATCCTGCAGCGCTCCCAACATCTTCTCCAATCCCATCTTGACCGGTTCACTGCTTGGTGCAACCAGTGGTTGCTCAAAGTCAATCCCTCCAAAACCCAGGCGATCATTGTAGGCAAAACCACCCCTTCCTTCCGCCTCCTTGATTTCTATCTCACCATCTATGGCCGTCCTATCGCCCTCACTCCCACCCTTAAGTACCTTGGCGTCACCCTCGACCATCGCCTCTCGTGGACTCCCCATCTCCAGACAATCCAAGCCAAGGCACACTCCCGACTCCGTCTCCTCAAGCTCCTTTCCGGCCGTACGTGGGGTCTGGACCCCTCCACCATCCTCCACACCTATAAATCCCTCATCCGCCCTATCCTTTGTTACTCCCATCCAGCCTGGGTCTCCGCCCCCCCCCCCTACCTTTTATAATTCCCTCCAAATCCTTGAATGCCATGCTCTCCGCCTCGCCTATCGCACCCATCTCCCCTCCCCCACGCAGATCCTGTATGATCTCATCCCCTTTCCCCACCTCCTCCTTTTCCTTGAGAGGATGCGGATCCTGTACACCTCCCGCAAACTCGATCCTCCTCATCCACTTGTCTCACCCATCCTCTCCCACCCCCGTCTGCTGCCGCACCTGTATTCCCATGTCCCAACCGGCCTCCATCTCTCCACCCTCCTTACCTTCTCCCAAGGTGGCTTCCGCCAGCTCCCCCTCCCTGATGACGTCCTCCTCCCCTCCATCTACCCCTCCTACCAACTTTGATCCTCCCTCCCTCTTCCTGTGTCTGTTCCTTTGGGCACTCTCCGTCCCTCCTCCCCTTCTCCCCACTCGTCCCCCTGTCCCTCTACTCCTCCCCACATCTCCTCAGCCATTGGCATCTTTGTTCTCCCCTCTCCACCCTCTCCCCCCCCCCCCTCCCCCTTCTTCCCCTCTTGGCAGGTCCCTGGACTCGCACACACTACGTGGACTTTCGCACGCTGGAGATCATCGCCATCTGTGTCTCGTGTGTGTGACGTCGTTTTGTGTTTTTAGTGTCCGCCGTCACGCTTCTACGTTCACTTGTGCCGTCGGTTTCATCAGTGTTATGTGCGCCGTGTCAACGTGTTTTCAGTGTCGTTATCGTCGAGTGTGAACGGCTCCGTGTTTTTTGTGTATCTGTGACCACTATTTTTTGCCCGTCACTATGTTCATTTTAATTCTCCATTATTGTACTGTTATTGTCAACACTATGGCTGAAGAGCGGTGTAGCATGCCGCTGCCAGCCTACCTGATTGTCCAGGTGTTAAAATAACAATAAAGAAAACAAAAAAAAGACAGCCCCGGCCGTCGCGGCCGACTCGTCCATCGCCAGGCTGCAGACGGTCCAGAACAAGGCGCTTAGGTTAGCGCTTCACCTGCCACGAGACTTAAGAACCGGAGAACTCCACAGAGTAGAAGGAGTCCCGCTGCTCAAGCACCGATTCCGGCAGGCGGCGCATCGTTTCTAGGCGGCCGCCCGGATTTCGGAGAACGAGCTTATACGCACATTGGGAAACCAAGTGCACTGGCGCCCGACCACAAGGTGGCCAGACCTGTTCCTGGAGTGAAGGCAACATGAGCCACATGAAGTAAAAAAAAGAAACGCAACCGCGAGGAAGATTCCGACGAGAGGACAACTTCCAGCACACGCATGCAGAAGTAGGAGAGGCGTGATCCGCTCACCCTACAACACACCGGAGTACGATGCTCCGTGAATTTGCGTAGCGTAGAGCCCCGGCAGTCAGTGAACTCCTGACGACGATGGCGGAAATGGCCATCGAAAGCTCGAGGATTTTACTCGAATCCACGTGGCTGGAAAACCGAGAGCGTTTTATTTTTGTATGCCGTCGCGAAAGACTCCGACACGAGTAAGGAGGACCTCATCCGCCTGAGTGGCTGACAGGAGGTACGCCACAGACGCGCTGTGAACTTAATGATAAGCAGCTTATCATCTGCCACTTCCAGCCATTCTTCTTCCCCGTCACCACTACCGTGTTCACAGAAAACGTGTTGAGTATACGAACTGCTTGTGCGTGAATTCCGAGCGGAGTAACTGCCGAGGCCGCTCAAAAACTGGAAATGGCGGAATCATAGCTGAACAGTGACAGTCTTGCCTATCTGACAAAGCAGATGTGCAGATAAAAAACGAATGCGTACCTGCAGGAGAGGAATCCACGAAGAAAAGTCAGTGCCCATTTTCCAAATTCTTAATGAGGAATTTCAAGATTCGATAGACAAAAGCTTAGCTTTCGTTGCAAATATACCAAATTATGAGATCTCCAAGAGTGTATTTTGTAAAAGAAGAAGGGAAGCTACTGGGAAGGCTCAAAACACCGACACTGGTTCGCAGATTCAAATCCACTATCACACTATGAGGCTAACTGAAGGCAGTAGTTTTTTAAAAACTGACGATGGGTCCGTTACTAGCAAAATAATCCTCGCGTTCGGTTGCGAAGAAGAGGAGAAAATCCTGTTCGAAAATGAAAATGTTCTTACGGACGGGACATTTGACTGATTTTCAAAATAATCCAAACACGTGTACACCATACACGTTGACATTGGAAACATAGAGAACGAGTTGAAGAAATTTTCTGTTTTATTTTCTTCACTCCCAGAAAAAAGTCAAAACACCGATGAGTGCCTTTTTCTGGACTGAAAAATAAGATGCCTGCGTGGTCACCGAAAACTGTAGTGCTCGTCTTTGAAATGGCTACATTTGAAGCGATGAAAACACTGTTGCACGAAGCATTCCTTTCTGGTTGCAGTTTTCACTTCAACCAATGCTTGTGGAAGAAGATACAAGACCTCGCATTAACGGAGGAATACACGGATAGAGAAAAAGTCCAACTGTTTTTCTGCATGCATGCTACAGTAGCACATCTTCCATCAATATTTTTTTAAAGAATACACCGCCATTTGACTATATGTTTTTGTAGTTTTCTTGTGTGCTGTCTAGATTTCGGCTTTCACGCCGTTACCTAGTACAATGTTGTTAGCCGTTAACATCATTTTTCTGTGTAGTGTCAAGGGTGACAAATATACAGTTCAACATATTTGCTTAACATTGACATAAGAAAATGTGTTGAACTGTGTATTTGTCACCCTGCACGGTACACAGATGTGACTCATCATCATCGAAAATCTTCCACCAGTGTAGATGGAGCATCGGAAGTAATAATGCCCAGTGGAGAAATTGTCATGAAACTCGCACACTATATGGTGAATCAGCGGATAGAAAATCCTAGTTTACCAACTGAAATGTATAAAGTTTGTAACCAATGGCACAGGGCCAAGAATTCTGTAAAAAGTTGACATAGGAAAGTAAACTCATCAATAAATCAGAAACATCCAGTCACATGTTTTCTGATAGAGAAGCTGGAGGAGAAAGTAGTAGATGCTATATCTCCAATTATAAAGAGACTGTATTGGCGTGCCTCTCCAAAAAAAGATAAATATACATAGGCCTTGAAAAATGTTAAAAGACATTATGAGAATATATAATGGCACGGGGGATCAAAGAAGATGATTAAAATCGCTGGATTTGTTACAAAAAACCTGAGTGAGAACTATGAAATTCATAAAATAAAACAAGAAGTTTAAGCATTTGGTGCAGTAATGTCGTTGAAAAAAAGGTAAAATTAAAAACATTAAAAACTTGGACACAAAGAATAAAAGGAAAAAATAAAAACTAAAAATAATGAAAACACATTGAAACGTGATGTTACACTGCAGATCCAGTTCATGGATGCACATACAAAATTTTAAGAGTTTTTACTTGGCACGGAAGACATGGCTAAGCAAATGTTAGTAGAGATCCGTGTCTGTGAAAAGATATATTCGCCAAGCATACAATAGCTACCACCGTCACACCTTAGCAAAAGATCTGGCGGAGAACCCGACAAAATTCTGGTCGTATGTGAAATCGCTAAGCTGGTCTAAGGCTTCCGTTCAGTCTCTTGTTGACCAGTCTGGTATGGCAGTAGAAGACAGTAAAACGAAAGACTAAGTTTTGAATTTTGCGTGCAAGAAATCGTTCACACGGTAGAATTGTGCAAACAGTAGTCATCTTACCGTCGGACATACCCCCGTGCGAAGGTCATAGTAATAAGCATTCCTGGCGTAGCGAAACATCTGGAAGATTTGAGAGCAAATAAATTACCAGGTCCGGATGAAATCCCAGTTCGGTTTAGGAAGAGTACTCTGCGGCACTGGATCCTTCCCTGACCTGTAATTATCGTGAATCTCTTGCCCAGCACAAAGCCCCAAGCGAGTGGAAAAAAGCGCAGATGTGTCCAATATCTAAGAAGTCTGAGAGAACGGAGACGCAGAATTACCCACTAATATCTTTAAATTCGGTTTTCTGCAGAATCCTTGAATATACTCTCATTTAGAATATAATAACTTTCTTGAGACTCAGAAGCTTATGTCCAAGATTCGGCGTGGTTTTAGAAAGCATCGCGCGTGCGAAACCAGTTTGCCCTTTTCTCATATGATATACTGCGAACTATGGATGAAGGGCAACACGCAGATGCCATATTTCTAGATTTCCGAAAAGCATTTGACATGGTGCCCCACTGCAGGCTGTTAAAGAAGGTACGGGTATATGGAATAAGTTTACAGATGAGTGAGTGGATCGGACTTCTAAAGTAACAGAACCCAGTATGTTGTCCTCAACGTCGAATGTTCATCGGAGACCAGGATATAGTCAGGAGTGCACCACAAAAGTGTGATAGCACCGCTGCTGTAGGAGTTTGTGTTGATTCTTCACAGGCATGCCAAGGTACGTATGCTTTGTAGAGCTCACACATCTTACGAGATGCTTCCATGGAGAACATTTTAGTTCCTGTTTTCATAAAATTACAGAGTACTTGTACATAGTGAAATTTATCTGCTGGATACTTGTAGCATCTTGAGGAAATCTTTTAAGTGTTATTACTTCTGCCTGAAAACTAGAAATAAATTGAATTTGTGGGTTTCTGCTCTCATTACATCAACGAACTATCAGAGTTAAGCTGAAGAATAGAACAAGTAGGAAATTACTAAATAACAGAAAAATTAGAACACAGAAAATTACTAAATCTCAACATCCTGGTAACAAAACCAAAATTTGTGAGAAATAATGGGTGTTTTCGCCGCTCTTTAGAGGTAGCCAGTTAGGAACGAACAGTTAAAACACAAACAAAAAGTTAAAATTTGTTATAAGTGATAAGAAGGAGAATTAAGTTCACAAAATGGGCATACTACTGCTCTAGGTCTTACGGTTCGGTAGTCGACAAAGTGCCAGGCTCTTGTGGTGAAACTGAAGTTGATAGTTAAGTTGTGTGTGGACATACTAGCTTCTTTCTCTTTTCCGCGCTATTCGTTGTTTGCTTCGTAATTCCATGCACTTGGAGTAGTTTCAACAATTCAGCAGTGTGATATGCTATTCAGATTTTGCCTTCAATAACACAGGCCCACGTTTCTGGTTTGAGCTTTCAACCATGAGCATGTGTATAGAGAATATTGACGTACATTAGACAGTCATTATCCTTGCCACTTCAGATGATGCGAGGTAGGTAGATTCTGTGGGTATTTCAAGAAAAGTAATGAAAAATCTGTAGGAAATGTTGTATTGCATGCCAGTCTAGTGATAAGCTTAAACAAGTTTCTTTTGTTATCCAAATACATACACTCTGTGAGCTCGTAAGTAAACTTCTATTAAAATTCCTGCTGTGATAAAAATACTATATGTCAGTGTGCCCAGTATGATGTATTTAAATTTAATGTAAGCTGTGTGGGTGCAGTAGAGGATATTTATTGTTTATTGGTGTGTGAGCCTTATACAAGATACATGGTAGAGGTAGCGGAAAGTTAGAGTTTCATGAAGGTGAAGAAGGGTAGCGCAGTTTCGAAAGTGTAGGCTGAAGAAATGACTTCGTTGCTCTGGGGGGCCATAATGCCACCAGTGTTATCTGAACTTCGCGCGAATCCTGATTACGAATTGTAAGAGGCTTTTCTATAGGCCTACTTAGAAAATACGGTATCCGTGTGGAGGCTGAATGCAGAATTAGCCACGACCTATAGTTCGTAAACTTGAAGTTTGATACAGTGTGGGACAACGTGCATAGAATTTTTTTGTGCTCACGTTGGACTTTTATCCCTTTTGCTGGCCGGTGTGGCCGTGCGGTTCTGGGCGCTTCAGTCTGGAACCGCGTGACCGCTACGGTCGCAGGTTCGAATACTGCCTCGGCCATGGATGTGTGTGATATCCTTAGGTTAGTTAGGTTTAAGTAGTTCTAAGTTCTAGGTGATTGATGACCACAGATGTTAAGTCTCATAGTGCTCAGAGCGATTTGAACCATTTTTGTAACACTTTTTTCGGTGCTTTGCCTTGTAATTTAACTCGCGTGACACTTCTTTGGATTTAGAAGTAGTTCAGCGATTAGCTTCTGGCAACAGATGCGCTAAACGAAGTCGAAAAGTTGATCGGATTGAAAACTGAACTCGTGAAATGTTAAGCTGAGTATAAGAACATGGTAATGTGTTTCCACTCTACAGAACTTACAATCTTTAGTCACTGTGCCCACAATATAGCAATAAACAGTTTGGTTTTTGTTAAGTGAGTAATATGTTAGAAATTAATTTAGTAACTACCGCTTAAAGTAAATTCAGCCAAGATTCTGCATTTTTATAATTTTAAATTACAGCCTAGTTAGCGACAGATTACGAATTTTAGGTGGCAGGGGTGTATGGTCTTCCCTTGACAGTCAGAGAACCGTAATTAATCACAGTGGGTACATATTGTTCCACAGCCCTCTTGGCAATGTTCCCAAACGGTAAATTTTATTTCCGGATGTGATATTTAACACAGTGCAACAGCACGTCACAACAAACATTATTAACTGTCCCGTGAAATTCAAAACTGAAATTAGGCTGCTGTCGTGTGTGACTCTTTATTTGGAAGTCACCACAAAGTAATTTTTGTGTAAATATCAGTTTGGATCCCCTCGTCTATAGCGGTCGTAATAGACCTGATTTCAGTATTTACATCATTAACAAAGATAACAATTTTCACTTTATGGAGATACCAATCGATGTTATACACGTGACACGGCTCTATTCATTACGACTTTTCCAAGCACGTCTGCTATCGAGGTAAGGCTCCAGATGACGAACAACTGATTTCAATGGGAGGAGTTAAGCGTCCAAATTGACGTCAGGGTAACCATAGATTATTCGATTTATAGAGAAGATGGCTTTTCGGGTGATACAATTCACTTTGCAGATACCGTTTTTAAGAATCATTTTTACTTTATCAAGCTAGGAAAGAGTAATCTGTAGTGACGGTGACGTATAAGTGCATATGTTATCCACATAATGGATCGCTTTTACCAATGATAAGTATCTGCCTAATTCTGCTAGTTCATTAAATTGCACCTTGAAGCGAAGGTCGACTGGGCGAGCCGTTTCCAAGGTTGGGAAAAGATACAGGCATACCATGTCCGCGGAGTTCCAGCCATGCAATGAAGATTTAAATGAGCGGCATCTTGAACCAGTGGGAACATTCACTGCCCCGGGAAGACCACAGTGAATAGATGAGACGGCGCTGCTTCCCCCACAGTACGGGCTTGGTGGCCTCGTGGGACGCGCATACAACTTGTTCTTTGTCCCATTGTCGCTTGCAGCCTTGTGAGGACACTGCTTTGCTCCATCACGGGATTTCTGCTTCTAAGCGTCTCCCAGGCAACAAGGCTCTTACTTTAAGGAGATTCTGTTCGCTGTGGCACTAGAACTTGAACTTATGTCGATTTAGTTGCTGTGTTCCTGGACTTTGTGGAACTAACTCATTCCAGTGTTCATAAACTATACACTGAGCATACTGCAAAAACCTCAAGTAGAACCATTGCTGGAAAACCATTGGGCTATTCAGAGCAACATTGAGAGTGTATTAGAGAGACAACGTCGTTGTTCTAAAGCATCGCTCTTGCAAAACTCTGCTTGTCCTTACTTTACATGATGTCCTGCAAACAATGGATGAAGGGAAACAGGCAGACAGCATACACTTAGATTTTCGGAAAGCATTTGACACTGTGCCTCGCTGCAAAGTGTTCCTAGATACGGCGAGTGTTTGCCAGAGACAAGATTATCGTTAGCAGTGCTCCAGGGAAGTGTGATAGGGTCAATCTGATTCTCTGTTCTGCCGGACTGGGTGACCAGCAGTAAGGAAGCTGCTCTTTTCTGACAACGCTGTGGTGTAGTGGAAGGTGTCAACTTTGAGTTACTGTAGGAGGATACAAGATAACTTAGACATAATTTCTAGTTGGTGTGGTGAATGGCAGCTTGCACTAAATGTGAAAAATATAAATTAATACAAATGAATAGGAAAAACAGTTTGATAATGTTCGAATACAGCATTAATAGTCTGCTCTTGACATAGACAAGTTGTTTAAATATCTGGGCATAATGTTGCAAAGCGATATGAAGTGCAACAAGCACGTAAGAACGGTAGAAGCGAAGGCGGTAGACTTAGATTTATTGGAAGAATTTTAGGAAACGTGGTTCATCTGTAAACGAGACCACGTACGGAACACTAGCGCTTTTCTTTCTCGAGTATTGCTCAAGTGTTTGGGACCCTACCAGGTCGGATTAAAGGAACAGATAGGAGCAGTTCAGAGGCGGAATGCTAGATTTGTTACCGGCAAGTTCGATCAACACGCAAGTGTTACGGAGATGCTTCATGAACTCAAATGGAAATCCCTGGCGGGAAGGTGACATTTTTTTCTCTTGCAAACACAGCGAGGGAAAGAAGACTGTCTATATGCCCCCATATGAGGCCTAATTTCCCTTGTCTTCGTGGTCCTTACGCGAAATTAACGTTGGCGTCAGTCGTCCTGCAGTCAGTTTCATATGCCGGTTATCTAACTTTTGCAGTAAAGTTTAGAGAACCGGAATTTGAGATTGACTGCAGAACAATGCTACTGCCGCCAGCGTGTATCTCGCGTGAAGGCTACGAAGAGAAATTGGGGCTCGTAAGGAGCATACAGATAGTTGTTTTTCCCTCGCTCTATTTGCAAGTGGAACAGGAAAGGAAATGACTAAAAATGGTTCAAATGGCTCTGAGCACTATGGGACTTAACATCTGTGGTCATCAGTCCCCTAGAACTTAGAACTACTTAAACCTAACTAACCTAAGGACATCACACACATCCATGGCCGAGGCAGGATTCGAACCTGCGACCGTAGCGGTCACGCGATTCCAGACTGAAGCGCCTAGAACCGCATGGCCACACCGGCCGACAGGAAATGACTAACAGTGATGCACGGTACCCTTTGTCACGCACCATAAGATGGCTTGCGGAGCATGTTTGTCGACGTAGCTAGTCGTGTGCTGCATATTTCCGTTTACAAATCGAATAACTGCTGTTAAACTGGCAGGGAAATTTAAACATTGCGAACTGAATTATTTAAAATTATTTTAATTTTTTCACTGAAATATTGGATGATTTGAATCAATATGCCACGAGCCTTAAGCCTAGGTCGGTGTTTGTTCAGAGCGACAAGGAGCCAAAAACATATCCCTGGTGCTGCGTTCCCCAGCATGTCACGTCTCGCCGGCACCCTCTAGCAACGACACAGATCACGTGCGAACTTCTACGTGCCCGAGCAGCGTGCTCCATGAGTCCGGAACGCAATAAGCAAGTTCGAGACGAAGACTCGTGCAATTTAGGAAGGCGTTCCTACTGGTCCGCGCTGGACGACTTAAACGCTTTCGCCGGCGAGGAATTCTTGTATGCGACGATATAAATGCAACAGGAGCGTGTACTCCCTGTATTCCGACCGTCTGTTTGCATAGCGAGGTGGTGATAGTTTTCGGAGAGTTGCATTTTCATCCCTCTTCCTCTCGATTGGCGGGCCGCTGTGGCCGAGCGGTTCTAGGCGCTTCAGTCCTGAACCGCGTTGCTGCTACGGTTGCAGGTTCGAATCCTGCCTCGGGCATGGTTGTGGGTGACGTCCTTAAGTTTAAGTAGTTCTAATGTCCTTAAGTTTAAGTAGTCCTAATTCTAGGGGACTGATGACCTCAGATATTAAGTCCCTTAGTGCTCAGAGCCATTTGAACCATTTTTTTCCTCTCGACTCAGCTGATTAAATGTACGATCTGTGATCAAAAGATGAGGAATTTTTAGAAAAAATGGACTAAATAATAGTGCAGCGCGCTAGATGTACGAAAAGATTTCGACACCCCACTTATTTGAAAAAAAAAAAAAAAAAATTAAGACTCCAAGGAAGGAAGGTTTCACTCAAGTGATATTAAACAAAGAGCAAGTGTGTCAGTTACTATCAACTTATTTAACTGTAGAGGCATCCACCCACACATATTTAATCTGCCAGAAAGTTTCATAAGTGGGTACACTCCGCTAGGGAATAAATGATTCTTGAAACCCGTCTAATTGGGCGCACCATGTAGGTATGAATACGTTGTGGACAAGCCATTCTGGGATCAGAAATTAGGCTGGTGTGCAAAATCTAAGGACGAAAGTAAAATTTCACATGTCACTGCCAAGTAACATGAAACTCAGACCACAGATAGAAAGTGGTAGAGAGTTCCATTTCTCCAACGGTGCTTTTGCCAACCGGTGGATGGTCGTTCGTGCATGTGGACATTCTGTAAAGCGTGTCCCCGAAATATCTCACACTTGATAGATCGGGTTTAAGTCGGGGGAAAGGGCAGGCCAGTTCATTCGCCGAGTATCCTCTCGTTCTACCAGCTCCTTCACCAGCGCTCTTCGAAGCGGCCGTGCATTATCATCCACGAAAAACAAGTCGGGGTCAAATGCATTCCTGAAAGTATGTGCGTGCGGTAGGAGAACAGTGACGCAATAACGTTGACCGGTAGTTGTACGACGCGCAAGTATTTGAAGGCCATTACACCCATACAACGTTATGCCTCCCCACACCTTAACACTTGGCCCACAAAAACGATCATGTTCGACAATGCTGGTCGTTCCCTCATATGGCGAGAGGTGGGAAGACCTAATGTGGAACACGTTTCCAAGATACTACTCCAGGTGCGTGTAAAATAAATGTGCGCAACGGAAAATAACTGAACGCGAAAATCAAGATTTGGCCCTGTCTGACTACCCCCTGAAGCAGATCCTATGATCGCTTGGTTGTGATATTATTTCCTTCTTCTTGCTTTTCAACATATAAATTACAACCTAAACATAAATGAATGATTAAGGAAACAAATAACTACTAAATGATAAATGTTGTTTCTGCTTATACATCTGTTGTAGATTAAAAACCGCTTTATATTTCAAATGTTAATATGTCCTACGTAATATTAGTGATCAATTGCCGAAATCTACCTCTTTTCATGGCTACGCGATCTAATATAAATAACGCTGGATGACTACATCGTCTATGTACCAAACACTGGAAGACACTACTGTCAAAGATGATCTACAGTGGGGTGGGACCTCAGTGGAAATAAAACATACGTGATCACAACTGTTTAGCCTTATAGCCCTAATAAGCCGAAGCAGTTAGCAAAATTGCCGTATGCACTGTGTCCGGTGCGCCGGAGTGATGGTTCTCGTGGACGTCAGCGACAATGGACGAACTCCAGCCACAGAATAAACTCTTTCAAACACTAGGACGCCAGAAGACGGTCCTCTGACTAGTATACTCTAATACTGTCTAATACTCTAATACTGTCTTCTCCTCTCTGTATTCTACAGACAAGAAGCAGCCACAAGGACGGAATTCACGTAACGTCTCTACGTGATTATAGACAGAAGAAGTGCTCTCGATCACTGAATGCTGCGTACTCAACAACGACTCCCTACCAGAATTAGA
This sequence comes from Schistocerca serialis cubense, assembly GCF_023864345.2. Classification (NCBI taxonomy): domain Eukaryota; kingdom Metazoa; phylum Arthropoda; class Insecta; order Orthoptera; family Acrididae; genus Schistocerca; species Schistocerca serialis. The sequence goes on along the minus strand of NC_064645.1, from coordinate 596,961,894 downwards.
AGTCCGAAATGGCATAAGAACGCAACAGTACAGTGCCTAACCGTTCTAGCTATAAAATCTCCTGAGAGCAATGAGAGCAGGTCCGTCTGTACCAACAAAAGATGATCCTGAGCGACCGTCAAACACGGCCGCTGTAAACGGAAGACCACTTTCTGTCCTCCGCTGGCTTCCCAGCAAAGCTCGGCTGCCCTCCGTCATAACCGCAGAAAGCGAATCATATTCTCGAAACCACGGAATATTCTCCGTCCCTACAGATTCTTCCGAACGCCGACCAACCATATTTTAGTCTTTTGTCGTCCAGGGCAGAAAGTTTGAAGTACTGGATCATCGTCCATATAGTCCCGATCTTGCCCCTTCTATCACTTACTTCGTCCACTCAAACAGGCATTAAGGGGCCGTCGATTTGCCTTGGACGAAGCAGTGAAAGAAGCGGTGCGTTCCTGGCTCGCAGCTCAACCGAAAACCTTCTTTTATGGGGACATCAGGAAGCGTGTACAACGATGGACCAAGTGCGTTGAAAGGCAAGGAGACTATCTCGAAAAATTACTTTGCGGATAATAATTGACTTACCCTCGGCCGGCTGGAGTGGCCTATCGGTTCTAGGCACTACAGTCTGGAATCGCACGACCGCTACGGTCGCAGGTTCGAATCCTGCCGCGGGCATGGATATGTGTGACGTCCTTAGGTTGGTTAGGTTTAAGTAGTTCTAAGTTCTACCGGACTGATGACCTCAGAAGTTAAGTCCCATAGTGCTGAGAGCCAGTTGAACCATTTGAACTTACCCTTGTAATTTCTCTTACTGATTAGTGGTATGTAGTTGAACTATAATGTAACACATATAATATGGAAAACAGTATTGACAAGATTTTCTCTGTTGCAACTCTTTTAAATTTGAATGCAGTATTTGTTCCTACGTGCACCTCTATGTTGTACCTTGGCATAGTTTTTCACGTTTGGAATAACTTAATTTCTTTAATTTCAGAAAAATACTAAAGCACCCATAAAGTGAATGTTATCATTTCAGAACTGCAGAGGAAACTGAAAAGCGTTCGTAGATACAACGCTCTCCCCTATATACCCACTGAAGATGCAACAGCTGCGATGACACATATTTGACGAGTAAACAAAACAAAAATTGTATTCCAGCAAGAGGGCGGACTCTTTAATTCATTATTCTTTTCCTTTAATTCAGCTAAAATAACGAGGTCAACTGCAAAAAGACCTCGTTTGTAGAACAGTAATGGTCCACGTTCGTGCAATATAAAATTGTGTTACGAATCGGGACTGGAAACCGGATACCTGTCTTTGAAGGACGGTTCACTACCAAGTACTAAAATCTGAGCGTTATTCACAGGTCACTTCTACGCCCCAGTCTGCTGGCAGCTCCTCATAGTACGTTCTGTACTCCGCAAAATGTCTTCCACGATGTTGAAGTAGTAACACCGTTGGATACAAGCGAGTTAAGCCTGACTTCCTGTATGCTGCTGCGATGTATTTCTACTTCTTTGCAGAGTAATCTCCGCATTTTTTGCCCGCCCCAGGCAGTCCGCTTTAACTTGTGCTATCCGAGTACGCCTCGCGGGTAGAATTACAGCGAGTTACCACTGACTCGAGTGGGAACAACTGCTAGCCCCCTTCAGCCTGAATGTAAGCAAGTATCTGGGTTGGACTCTTGTCCGGTCAAAATTTTTAATTCGTCACAATGTTTCATCATTTAGAACACTGATATACAGAGAAAATGTCATCTCAATAACGTTCTCTTGTTAAATATTTATTTGTCAAAAGGCAGTTTCATTTTTGTGGAAAAACTACAGGTCCATACCTTTGAAGCGATGGCGGCATAACGTCTCTTAGAAATAACATCGCCGGCCGGAGTGGCCCAGCGGTTCTAGGCGCTTCAGTCTGGAACCGCGAGACCGCTACGGTCGCAGGTTCGAATCCTGCCTCGGGCATGGATGTGTGTGATGTCCTTAGGTTTGTTATGTTTAAGTAGTTCTAAGTTCTAGTGGACTGATGACGTCAGATGTTAAGTCCCACACAGAGCCATTTGAACCATTTAGAAATCACATCACACCGTACGCTGCTGTTAGGACCAATCTTTAATGTTCAACCAGTTGCAGTACGAACGTCAGGAGTACAGACAATGCAGATGTCTTGGCACCATATTGTAACATACCTATTACCTTCTGGCTGTTCCACATATTTGTCAGTTTACTCACTCATTAAGTATTTTCCATTTCTGTCCTGTTTTATACATGACTGGACGAACAGTTTTTGGATAGCCACAGCTTTCTTCTTCTTACAATGTTTGCCTCGATCTTGAAGGTTTTAAAATGTTTTTATAGGTTATTGTTTCTGAGATTACTTTGTTACTCTTTTTACAATTAGCAGACGTAAGTGTTATTTGTCCGTGGAGGTGGTTAGGCATTTGTCATTTTAATTTTCGTACAACATTATTTTACGAAATTTTAGTTTTGTTCTCTATTTACAGCACACAGTCGACATTATGTAGATCGTGCCAGGCCTTGTTTTTATAACTTTTGTCAATTCTATTTTGGTTTTTAACCATTAATATTCTTGACATCCAGTTGTTATGAGTGCCCTTTACCATATAAGTGGTTTCTTACGCATGAAAGTTGTGTGTGTTTACTGCTGTTTAAGTAAGAGGACTGAAAGCTAAAAATGGCGCTTCATGTCTCTCTTCCTATATGGTTGAGCACCACGTATCTTCAAGATCCTATGTTTTCTACGATACCCGGCAGTCACAACGGCGGAGCGGCTAAAGTATTCACTGCTGTTTTGTTCAAAAATTGGTTCAAATGGCTCTGAGCACTATGGGACTCAACTGCTGTGGTCATAAGTCCCCTAGAACTTAGAACTACTTAAACCTAACTAACCTAAGGACAGCACACAACACCCAGCCATCACGAGGCTGAGAAAATCCCTGACCCCGCCGGGAATCGAACCCGGGAACCCGGGCTGCTGTTTTGTCTGTTTACGTTATCTGACATATCGTATTTCCTTAATGAAAAGCCGCTTTAGCTGCTAATACGTCCTTTACTAATATGGACTTAATAAAGTATCTATTAGCAACCGGAGCGGCTTTTCATTAATTGAATACAGTTGCGAAATAACAGCGGCGTCCGAACATGGAGAAACTAATCAGATCGTATTTCATTATGGGCTGTGGTATGTGTGGTATGACTGTAGCTCCAGCAATACGAATGTATATAAAACGTCTGCTCCATTTTGGTATTATTTACATATTCTATGCCGTACAAGGTTCGGTGAATAGTCTCAGAAAATAAAGAAATAAAAGTTGTGAACAAAACACCTTGACTGGCCTTCAAAGTAATCACCATTAACTACAGAACACATCTGATACCGGTTGTGCAGCTGTTGGAAACTGTCAGCATAATTTTCACGCCTTGTTGGATATCTCCATCATTACAGGAGGTGAGACTCGGTGCTACCAGTACAATCTGGAGGCGTAGTGACAGTCAATGGTATCTGTCTTTATCGTCTTCCGCACCTCCCTCGGGCAGAAATTCACTATGGATCGAACCCTTGCTGTCGAAAAAGGCGACGGACATCGTCTTAATCTTGGATTTTATCAACTGACTTTTTTGTGAGGCGGGAAAGACGATGAACACCATGCCACTAATTTTTGCTTGGTCTCCGAATCGTATCAGTGACACCAGATTTTATCTCCTGTAACAATGCGAATACCCAATAACGCATGAACACGGTGGTTCGAATGATTCCACAAGAAGCGCTTACTGAAAGTTCGCAGCTGCTTTACAGTCGATGTCAGAAGTGTGTTGTAGCTAATGGTTGATGATGATGTTTGGTTTGTGGGGCCTTCAACTGCGCGGTCAACAGCGCCTGTACAGAGTCCAATTTTTTACCCAGTCCATGCTAGCCACTGATGGTGAAATGAAGAGGACAATACAAACACCTAGTCCCCGGGCTGAGAAAATCTCCAATCTGGCCGGGAATCGAATTTGGGGCCCTGTGATCCAGAGGCAGCAACGCTAGCCGCTAGACAACGAGTTGCGGACGTAGCTAATTGTGATCACTTTGAAGGCTAGTAAAAGTATTTTGTTTGTAACTTTTGTTCCGTTTATTTTCTGAGAACATTCACCGAGATTTTCAGACGCAGCCCTGAATAATCATGTCCAGTGGCTGTACAGGTAATGTACGAGGGGCGTTCAATAAGTAGTGCTACACACTATTTTCTCGGCGGACCTTAATGTGGGGCACCTGGAATATTCCCATTTCAGCCTCTACAGTTTCATGACGATCCGACAGGTGGCGGCGCTATACATAGCCTTCAAAATAGCATCTGTAACGGAGGTGAGTTCCAAGCAGAGACTGAGTCCTGGCAGTGAACAAAACCACGGTGAATCGTTGGGCGAGGCGTCTGTCATCATCACAACGAGGTCGTGCAGACGTGTCCCATGTCACGCTTGCCAGCCGGCCATACACAGTTGTGACCCCTGCAATGTTGGACTTCAGCGTGTTCGTCGACACTAAGATGCAAACGACCTTCTTCTTCATGACAACGCAAGGCGTCACAAAATCTGTTCTCCTTAGAGGACTTCAAGAAACTTCACTGGACTTTAGTTCCTGATCGTCCTTACAGCCCAGCTCTCGCATTTTCCGACTTCATCTGTTTGACCCAATGAAGGACCTACTGCACGTGAAGCAGTACGTGGACGGTGGAGAGGTTATTGGTGAAGCGAGACATGGGCTCCGACGTCGACCAGTAGGGTGGTACTTTGCAAGCGTACAGGCCCTCCCAGTAAGGTGGCGTAAGGCCGTCCCACTGATCTGAGATTGTGTTGAAAAATAGAGTTTTGTAGCCCAAAGAGTGGGCCGCTTTTAGAAAACAATGTGTTGTATTTCTTACTAACGATCCTCCTAAAATATTTAATTATAACAAGTATTATATCAGCATATATAATATTCTGCATCTACGTCCACATCTACGTGATTACTCTGCTATTCTCAATAAAGTGCCTGGCAGAGGTTTCAGTAAACCACCTTCAAGCTGTCTCTCTACATCTACACCTACATCTAAATTTATACTCCGCAAGCCACCCAACGGTGTGTGGCGGAGGGCACTTTACGTACCACTGTCATTACCTCCCTTTCCTGTCCCAGTCGCGTATGGTTCGCGGGAAGAACGACCGTCTGAAAGCCTCCGTGAGCGCTCTAATCTCTCTAATTTTACATTCGTGATCTCCTCGGGAGGTATAAGTAGGGGGAAGCAATATATTCGATACCTCATCCAGAAACGCACCCTCTCGAAACCTGGCGAGCAAGCTACACCGCGATGCAGAGCGCCTCTCTTGCAGAGTCTGCCACTTGAGTTTGTTAAACATCTCCGTAACGCTATCACGGTTACCAAATAACCCTGTGACGAAACGCGCCGCTCTTCTTTGGATCTTCTCTATCTCCTCCGTCATCCCGATCTGGTACGGATCCCACACTGATGAGCAATACTCAAGTATAGGTCGAACGAGTGTTTTGGAAGCCACCTCCTTTGTTGATGGACTACATTTTCTAAGGACTCTCCCAATGAATTTCAACCCGGTACCCGCCTTACCAACAATTAATTTTATATGATCATTCCACTTCAAATCGTTCCGCACGAATACTCCCAGATATTTTACAGAAGTAACTGCTACCAGTGTTTGTTCCGCTATCATATAATCATACAATAAAGGATCCTTCTTTCTATGTATTCGCAATACATTACATTTGTCTATGTTAAGGGTCAGTTGCCACTCCCTGCACCAAGTGCCTATCCGCTGCAGATCTTTCTGCATTTCGCTACAATTTTCTAATGCTGCAACTTCTCTGTATACTACAGCATCATCCGCGAAAAGACGCATGGAACTTCCGACACTAGCTACTAGGTCATTTATATACATTGTGAAAAGTAATGGTCCCATAACACTCCCCTGTGGCACGCCGTTCCACTCTCTAACGGCATGCAGGAAAAACGAGCACTTAAATTTTTCTGTGTGAGCCCCGATTTCTCTTATCGTGATGATCACTTTTCTCTATGTACGTGGGTGCCAACAGAATGTTTTCACAATCGGAGGAAAAAACTGGTGATTGAAATTTCATAAGGAGATCCCGTCGCAACGAAAAGCGCCTTTGTTTTAATGATTGCCACTCCAGTTCACGTGTCATGTCTGTGACACTATCTCCCCTATTTCACGATAATACAAAACGAGCTGCACTTCTTTGTACTATTTTGATGTCGTCCGTCAGTCCCACCTGATGCGGATCCCACACCGCACAGCAATACTCCAAAATAGGGCGGATAAGCGTGGTGTAACCAGTCTCTTTAGTAGACCTGTTGCACCTTCTAAGTGCTCTGCCAATGAATCGCAGTCTTTGGTTTGCTCTACCCACAATATTATCTATGTGATCGTCCCAATTTAGGTTATTTGTAATTGTAATCCTTAAGTATTTAGTTGAATTTACAGCCTTCAGATCTGTGTGACTTATCGCATAAACAAAATTTAGCTGATTTCTTTTAGTACTCATGTGAATAACCTCACACTTTTCCCTATTCAGGGTCAATTGCCACTTTTCGCACCATACAGATATCTTATCTAAATCATTTGGCAAGTCGATTTGATCATCTGATGACTTTACAAGACGGTAAATGACAGCATCATCTGCAAACAATCTAAGACGGCTACTCAGATTGACTTCTATGTCATTAATATGTATATTTCTACTGCTAAGTCTTCTTTTGTGACCTAGTTTCCAGTTGACTTTGCCGGCCGCGGTGGTCTAGCGGTTCTAGGCGCTCAATCCGGAGCCGCGCGACCGCTACGGTCGCAGGTTCGAATCCTGCCTCGGGCATGGATGTGTGTGATGTCCTTAGGTTAGTTAGGTTTAAGTAGTTCTAAGTTATAGGGGACTTACGACCACAGATGTTAAGTCCCATAGTGCTCAGAGCCAGCCAGTTGACTTTTTGACATGAAGCTATTTTTGACGTCATAGCATTCCAATGTAGCTCTCACTCTTAACCCAAACCGTGTTTACTTGTGTTTTTGCTTCTGTTCGAAATATAATTTTTGTCGTGCATTCTCTTTGTTCATGATGTTGCTATTATAGGCACTGGAAAATAGTCCTTTACTGAAATCTGTTGCTTATTAAAAGATGCAGCTTTCAGTGTTACATGACGTCATTTATTAAAATGTTATCAAAGCTGTGGAGCCCAAGCAACAGAGAATATTTCGTACACTGAATACCACAAAGTTTCACCTGCGCATTCTTTTTGTACCGCATCGCGAGTTTTTGTAGCTGAAAAAATCCGGTGACAGCCGTCGATCGGTGGACCACTGGCCCCGGCTGCTGACAGGGGCGGTGTGGTGCGCGAACCGCGCGCCGGGCTGGGCACGTCACAGCGACGAGCCGGCGCAGCGTCGCGGTCGAGGGACGGCAGTCAGCAGCGCCGGTCGCGAGCTGACGAGCTGACGAGCTGACGAGCTGACGAGCTGACGAGATGCCGTCACTCAGCGCCGCAGCGCTGCAAATGAAACAACGCCGGACTTTTAATTTTCAGCCGTTCGTTTCGCTACACAACGTCCAGCGCATGCCTTGACATCTGCGATTCGGTGATTTATTGCCAGCTTTTCGACAGAACAGCATACGACGTTCCTTTTTTTTGTTCTTTTTTTTCTTGATCCGCTACAATTGTGATCCTTCCGAATCGCAATGAGGCGGCTTTACACCAGACAGGCTGCACAGACTATACCTACAGACTGGAAAATTCCGCAGGTCGCACCAGTGTTTAAGAAGGGTAGTAGGAGTAATCCATCGAACTACAGACCTATATCATTGACGTTGGTCTGCAGTAGGGTTCTGGAGCAAATACTGTATTCAAACATTGTGAATCACCTCGAAGTGAACGATCTATTGATACGTAATCAGCATGGTTTCAGAAAACATTGTTCTTGTGCAACGCAGCTAGCTCTTTATTCGCACGAAGTAATGGCCGCTATCGACAGGGGATCTCAAGTTGATTCCGTATTTCTGGATTTCCGGAAAGCTTTTGACACCGTTCCTCATAAGCGACTTGTAATCAAGCTGCGGGCCTATGGGGTATCGTCTCAGTTGTGCGACTGGATTCGTGATATCCTGTCAGGAAGGTCGCAGTTCGTAGTAATAGACGGCAAATCATCGAGTAAAACTGAACTGGTATCAGGTGTTCCCCAGGGAAGCGTCCTGGGACCTCTGCTGTTCCTGATCTATATAAATGACCTGGGTGACAATCTGAGCAGTTCTCTTAGGTTGTACGCAGATGATGCTGTAATTTACCGTCTAGTAAGGTCATTCACAGACCAGTATCAGTTGCAAAGCGATTTAGAAAAGATTGCTGTGTGCTGTGGCAGGTGGCAGTTGACGCTAAATAACGAAAACTGTGAGGTGATCCCCATGAGATCCAAAAGAAATCTGTTGGAATTCTATTACTCGATAAATAGTACAATTCTCAAGGCTGTCAATTCAACTAAGTACCTGGGTGTTAAAATCACGAACAACTTCAGTTGGAAAGACCATATAGATAATATTGTGGGGAAGGCGAGCCAAAGGTTGCGTTTCATTGGCCGGACACTTAGAAGATGCAACAAGTACACTAAAGAGACAGCTTACACTACACTCGTTGGTCCTCTGTTAGAATATTGCTGCGCGGTGTGGGATCCTTACCAGGTGGGATTGACGGAGTACATCGATAGGGTGCAAAAAAGGGCAGCTCGTTTTGTATTATCACGTATTACTGGAGAGAGTGTGGCAGATATGATATGCGAGTTGGGATGGAAGTCATTAAAGCAAAGATGTTTTTCGTCGCGGCGAGATCTATTTACGAAATTTTAGTCACCAACTTTCTCTTCCGAATGCGAAAATATTTTGTTGAGCCCAACCTACATAGGTAGGAATGATCATCAAAATAAAATAAGAGAAATCAGAGCTCGAACAGAAAGGTTTAGGTGTTCGTTTTTCCCGCGCGCTGTTCGTGAGTGGGATGGTAGAGAGGTAGTGTGATTGTGGTTCGACGAACCCTCTGCCAAGCACTTAAATGTGAATTGCAGAGTAATCATGTAGATTTAGATGTAGATGTAGTAGCCATTTCTTCATATGCGACTGGAAATAATGATCGAGGAAATCGTACGTATACATTAGCTTATAATAACAAACTTATCATTGACCCACCTATACACATCCTGAATCCAGCAAGCTCTTAGTGAGTGCTTCGGTGGCTAAGTACTTGAACTCAACCTGTGAAACTGGAACAACCATCTTTTAGTTCCTGTCGGATTCACTTTCAACTCATTACACAGGAGGAGCAGTCGTGAGGTTTTAAATGTTGTTGTTGTGGTCTTCAGTCCTGAGACTGGTTTGATGCAGCTCTCCATGCTACTCTATCCTGTGCAAGCTTCTTCATCTCCCAGAACCTACTGCAGCCTACATCCTTCTGAATCTGCTTAGTGTATTTATTTCTTGGTCTCCCTCTACGATTTTTACCCTCCACGCTGCCCTCCAATACTAAACTGGTGATCTCTTGACGCCTCAGAACATGTCCTACCAACCGATCCCTTCTTCTAGTCAAGTTGTGCCACAAGCTTCTCTTCTCCCCAATCCTATTCAACACCTCCTCAGTAGTTATGTGATCTACCCATCTAATCTTCAGCATTATTCTGTAGCACCACATTTCCAAAGCTTCTATTCTCTTCTTGTCTAAACTATTTGTCGTCCATGTTTCACTTCCATACATGGCTACATTCCATACAAATACTTTCAGAAACGACTTCCTGACACTTAAATCTATACTCGATGTTAACAAATTTCTCTTCCTCAGAAACGCATTCCTTGCCATTGCCAGTCTACATTTTATATCCTCTCTACTTCGACCATCATCAGTTATTTTGCTCCCCAAATAGCAAAACTCCTTTACTACTTTAAGTGTCTCATTTCCTAATCTAATTGTCTCAGCATTACCCGACTTAATTCGACTACAGGTTTTAAATATCATCTCGACAATGGAGCTGCGAACGTGATATTTTCCGTTAGTCCTTATTAACACATTAGCCATGAATGAGACACATTTTTCCTGGCTTGGCGGAGACCTCGGTGGTGGAACTGCTTGGTTTGCTCCTTAGTGTCTCGAGGAGAACACACTACGTGCCGTAACAAGATTCCCCAGAAACTTCGCTCAGTGAAAGAGGGGTCAAAAGAAGCGAACATGTGTCTTGGGCGCCGGGCGTTGTGGCCGAGCGAACATGTGTCTTGGGCGCCGGGCGTTGTGGCCGAACGGTTCTAGGCGCTTCAGTCTGGAACCGCACTACTGCTACGGTCGCAGGTTCGAATCCTGCTTCGGGCACGCATGTGTGTGACGTTCTTAGGATAGTTAGGTTTAAGTAGTTCTAAGTCTAGGGGACTGATGACCTCAGATGTTAAGTCCCATAGTGCTTAGATCCATTTGAACCATTTGTGTCTTGGCTTATCCTCAGACAGTCACCGTCAACCATATCGACGTAATTTATGTGGCTTTTAGCACGCGGTTAGTTCAGCCGAAGTGGTAGCACAGCGGCTAGCGTCACAGCTTCAGAATTTTGTGCCCTGTGTTTGAAACTGATTAGTGTTTACATTAATTTTTTTTCACTTATCTACAGATGTCCGCATAAGATTGCTAAATGAGTGCGTAAAACAATCAATGAAAAAGAAAAAGAAATGTTTTCAGTCAAATCCCTGTTGTGAGCCTTCTCAATAATATTCGTGGTGTTGCGTACTTGTTCCCAAGAAGTGAGTTGCGGTCGCCCAGCCGGCAAGCCAGTTTATTTCTGCAGGCTGCAGCGAGGGTTTTGTATTCAACTGATTCTGAGCTGTCCAGCTGGTTTTGCCCTCCTTTGGGAATCAGTGGGAAACATACGATTTGTCAAAGTGAACAGACAGCAGTGGACCATACACACGTATGTCACGTAGTAAATGTATGACACTTATCGAGAAAAACAGTCGTAATTTTACAATTAAAGTAACGGCCTGGCATTCACTAACCTGATGATAATATTCGTCTAGCTATGTTCTACGGACATGGGGGGATAAATGAAACTGAAAAATAAATAAATAAATAAAATGAAAACTATCATCGGTTTTCGAAGACGGGACGAAAATGAGCGAAGCTGCACCGTTATGTACTGTGTAGACGCTTCAGTTCATCTTACCCCTAGATAAAAGGCATCTACACATTGTAAGACATGTATATTTCTGTTGTCTATTGTCAAACCACAATTTATGAAAGATGTTTATATTTTATTAATAGGATTAAGTAGGAATAATTAATATTTGTCATGTTGGAAATAATTGTGGTAGCAGGGAACGTCTGCACCAAAGTGTTGTTAGCAAGAGAGACCACACATTGATATAATTTTAAAAAGGGCAGGAGAGACCGCGTATGGATACATTTTAGGAAAAGAGCGGGAAAGACCGCGCATGGATACATTTTGTTATGGTAGCAGGGATTGCACCAGAAAGCACTGTTGGCAGGAGAGACCGCACCTAAGCGTTCGTAGGAAGTGAGTAGTAAGCGAGAAGTGAAGCGAGTCGGTAGCAGGTCTGAAGCGAGAGGTTGAGAGAAGCGGTGTCGCTGCCAGCCACTAGCTATGATTAACAAGAGATTATAAACGGATGTACAGAGACATCAGATAACTATTACCATAAGAGGAACTAACATTATTGAATTAATTTTTTTGAGAAACTCAAGACTACTGAAGGTATGTTTGCGCATTGCTATTTGTAAGATTACTGTAAAAAGTAGGTCTCATTTGAGCGTTTGTAAAATCATTTCATTCAGAATATAATTTATTTTTGCCAGCAATATTGCATTACTGATTATAATCCATCTCAAAAACCATCAACGTAAAACTTTGAAAAATTTTATTGTTGTCAAGAAAAAGTTTAACTATGAATTACGTAACTTCAGTGAAATTAAATAAAGAATAACGTCAACTTCGTTATTAAAGAATAACGTCAGCTCTGGTAATAAATACAGCCCACCAGCAGATAATAGAGTACAGTAAAACAAAGTAAGTAAATTCATGCCGCAGTTCGATGTAGCAGTGAGATAGCGATCCAGTAACAGTAAAAAAGGTAAGGAACAGTTTTGGGTTATTGCAGGTAACGACTGAGGGCCACGACGTCGACACATTCTATGTTTCGTCGAAATAATCAGAAAATCACTTTTAATAAGCAACAATTAAATTTGTATGCGGAGATTGAGAAAGAGAATAAATTTCAAAGGGAAGATTTCAATTGCTATTATTAAGCAAGAAGTAGAAATCCAAAGAGAAGGTTTCATACGTTATTGTAAAAAGGAAGGTTGCGTAACAAAAGAGATATAGAGGAGACGGGAAGGTTTCAACATCGGTTCGAAAATTTTGACCGTCGTTTCCTCAGAAATGGTCGAGTATCTTCAGATCAGCTGACAAAAATGTTCGCGTATTTTAACCCCTCTTCCATCGGACGAAGTTTCTGGGAAATCTCTGACGTTTCTCCAGCGCGACTGGCTGGCATTGTCAAATTTTCACCGTCCATTGGTGCTGGTGCACTGGCGCCGTGTAACGCCGGAAATGCATATCCTCGTATTTCCATCTTTTGTACTATTATTTTTTTTCCTTGTTTTGTTACCTCAAGATATGACATTTCTGTCTCTTTATATATTGTAATTGTTTTACTGTTTGTATATATATATTTATGCACTTATGTCGATGTATAATTGGTTTGTTTCGTAAATATTATTTGTATTTTTACGCTGGGTCTTGCCTAGGGAAAACTGCTATCGAACGATTACATCGATGGGTCGTGTGAAGAATCAAAGTGTGTAGGATCTTTGGTAGTGTTAACTCTGCCGCGTGGAGCGCGGGCAGAGAGTGAGAGTCTGGCGGGAGTAGCGAGTGGAGCAGGTGTTGTGTGACGCTCCCGCGAGTTGCCGCGCTTTCGGGGTTTGGCAGCATGTAATTGCGCTCGACTCGCGATGATAGTTTCTGACATGGTGTCGCGGACGGGAAGCATTAGCTGGCGCACATCAAGAGCCCGTTTCGCCTGGTGACCGTGTCGAGAAGAAGGCGCGCCAACATCCAGCTTCTGCAACAGCGACGGCCGACAATGAGTGACTGTCGCCACCTCCTCGATCGACGGCTTCAAACCTTCAATCAACCAACAAGGAAGACTAAAAGCACGTAAAGTTTCAGAACTGTATGGCAGACCTCAGCTTTTCAAATTGTTCCATTTGCCTCGCAAAATTACAGCAACTTAGCATGAACCTTTGTTGCTCATTGTCCCAATTGCATTGCCAAGCAGGGTCCCTTCCTTTTCCGAAATGAACCCGAGTGTCGTTGAAATTCAAACGCCAGCATAATTCCATTTCACTGCTTTAATTTCAAATTTCACTTAAAGTATTCATAGCTGGCTACAATACTTAGATTACACAAGCACAAATTAAGAGTGCTAGTTTTGTTACCATATTTTAGTTACCTGTGACTGCAGCTCAGCTTGGTACGTACTAAATTTTACTATTGTTAATTGTTCAGAATCATTTAATTCAAGTTCAAAGTTAATTCTCTTATTTCTAAATTGCGTAGATTCAAGTAGCTTTTGAAATGATTGTTGAGGTAGTCCAAGACTAACCTTATTTTAATGAATTTCGATGTGCTTCAGAAAGAAAGCTCACTATTAACTTCAGTCACTAAATTAACTTTCAGTTTTCCGGTTTCATTAATTCTTTTGCTAAATTAAGTGTAGCGAAATTTATTACTTCTGACAAACTTTCAGTTTTCATGCTACACGTGTCAACCTTCAGTTGCCACGCTTCTAGTGCTAATTATATGTGTAATAACCTTTCTTTTTTCAGTTATTATAGTAATTGTCCATAGGACTGGCGACCGTAATTTCCCCCAAATCTCAAATATCTAATTACCGCTAGTTAATTGTTAACGTAACGGCCGCACATTTACTTTCTTTATTAACTTTATCCCTATTTCAAAATTAATTTCCACCAGTTTCACTTGCATTTTTCCTTTCATTTAGATGTAACCCTTTCCTCCCTCTTTACCGACAGGTTAACTTCGGTGACGATTGCTTTTCCAAAATTCCCATTAGGTACACGCGGTTTCATTTTTCACTGTCATTAAGGTCGATAAGTGAGGGGGGAGGTTACACGTGGCGACCTGGTGACAGGACAATCTTCAGATTTGAGGTTGTTCTGGACACGAATTTTGCATTGTGCAAATCTCGTAACAAAGTACTGGTTACGAAATGGTCGATACGTCAGCGAGAATATTCGTGTGAGGAATCCTAATTAGAGTTGAGATTTTGCATTTATATTCAAAATTATTGAAATGAGTCAAGGCAACAATTACCAAAATTTGGTAGACTTGGATACGGAACAATCGGTCGAACAGTGGGAAACGCGCACAGCGGTACCCATTGTTCCGGGGCAGGCGGCTAGCATGAAAGATGCGACCGCCGAAACGCAACAAAGAGCAGAAATGGAATTCCAAACTTTAGAAATTGTTTCGGAATCGGAAGTGAAAATCGAATCTGAATCCCTTGATGAAGAATACGGGGGGACAATTAAAGAGGAAGCCGCTGCGGAAGTAAAACCGGTAGTTTCCGGGAATTTAACTGATTTATTGAATGTTTTGATTAACGAAATCAAGAGTCAATCGGCCAAGCAAGAAGATCAGGCTGCCAAACAAGAAGCTCAGGCTGCCAAGCAAGAAGCTCAGTCTGAAAAATTTGAACGGATGTTAGACAATCAGAACAAAGCTATTAACGTTGTTATCAACAATGTTGGAGTTGTTAACACAAAAGTTGATAAAATCAAAGAAGATATTGTCGTAATTAATACCGAAATCGGTAATCTTAAACAGGAAATGATAGGCGTTCAGGCGGAAATTGCGAGCATAAATACTCGTTTTGATTCCGAAATTAGCAGAATCGAGAAAAGTGTAGGAGACGCAGTTGCTCCGATCATCGAGAATAAGGTGACGGGACAAATTCAATTAGTGAGAAAAGAGGATCATCAGAAGGTGGAAACTTTAAAGGCTTTAGTATCCGAAGTAGATACCAAAGTAACGAAGCAGGCTAATACCTGCGAAGAGAAAAAGAGGGAAGTGGAAACGCTTGCGACAACCACTTGCCAAGTGATTACGAGGGTGTCGGAATTAGAAAGGAAACTTGACGAAAAACAGAGCTATGTGCCAATCTGTGCACATAGTTCGGAGTTGTTGACGAAAGAGGAGCGGTTCGACCCCTTGAAAAAAGGCGGTATACACCCGACGGATTTCATTAAAAATTGTGAAAGAGTTTTACCCAGATCATGGACTAATGAGAGAAAAATTAATGCGGTTATTGATGTGTTGGCTGGTGATGCCAAGCGTTGGGGCTTAAACCTCAACATTACGAACCTGACTTTTGACGAGTTTAAAAATTTGTTTCTGGCTGAATACTGGTCAGAGCAGAAACAGCAAGGTGTCTGGCGCGAATTTGTCGTATCGAGGTCTTTCGATGCGAATTCGCGCGTTTCGATGAAGGAGTTTTGTGAGGGCTGGATCCGCAAGTTGGAATATTTGCGTGATCGCCGCACGGAATCCGAAATAGTCTGGGAACTCTACAAGAAGCTTCCAGATGATACAAAACGCTACATAGGAAGCAGTTACAAGACAATCAATGATTTCCTGGAAAGAGTGGAGGACGAGGACAATTGGCGCAATAACCGCTACAGTTGTAGAGGCCGTGGTAACAACAACGGGTACCACAGCAACCACAACAACGATAACCATGGGAATAATGCATACCGCAACCATGGCAGCAACAACAATAATGGTTCGGACCGTAATAACAATCGGTACAATGCAAATAATAACAGGAATGACGGAAACCAGTATCATACTAACGTGATACGGGCTTCACAGAATTGTAATAACGCCAGAGGGTGTGACCAGCCGCCTCAGCAGTATCCGGGGAGCGTATCTGCTGGGACGAGACAGGGAAACCATTAGCCGCGCCGGTGAGGGGCCGACCGGGCGTGGAGAAATTTTGGCGGCCCAATAACAGGAGAAAACCCAGGTGTCGTCGTTATGAAAATTCCGTATGGAATAATCAACGGCGGGAGAGTGTGCCAGTGTTAAGAGAAAGGAGTGCGTCCACAAGTAGTAGATCAGCTGTATACACGGCAGTAGAAGGTACATTCACTGTCAGTGAGAACAATTTAAGTAGTGTTCCGGAAATCGATTATAAGGTGCCAGCTGTAATACCCACAGCGGAACAGGAGATTGAGTTTAAGAATGATTCGCAATTGTTGAGAGAAGATCAGATGTCGGATAACACGTCCGTCATTGAGCGAGGGGATGCAGAGAGGGATGAGGTCTGGTTAAGGCAGTTCGGTCGCTTATACGACGAACTAAGAGATTATAGGGGCCTGTACGGGAGAAGCATTTATGGAGAGCGCGGGCAGAATTTGCCGCGTCTCGTCCCACAGGAAGATAGTATTTGTGAAGTGATGGAAAGTTCTGGCCCTAACCGGCAGACTTTACCAGAAATAGTTGATGTTAATGGGGAGCACGAGCAAGATTCGTCGTGTTTCGTCCTGCAGGAGTTAGATGTTGAAGTAGTAACGGAAAGTTCTGGCCATAACCGGCAGACTTTACCGAAAGTTATAGAAGTAGCCGACCCATCCGACGCAAACCTCCAGTTTAAACGTTGCGAGAGTATTAAGGAGAAAGATTACGAAGATTTTAGTGATAGCCGGACACGATTGGTAGAAAAGCACATAGATTACAGCGTGTATGAGGTTAGAGCTGACATTATGCAGTCAGACGATAGCAGTGTGGGTTGCGCAGATCCAGAGGAAGGAATTTCAGATGCTACTGGGCACATTCCTCCAGGTAGATTGGCAGATGAGATCAATCTGACCAAAGTGGAATCAACGAAGGTGACAATTAGTGAATTGATAGCAAAGCAACACTCACTAGTTGACGAGTTACAGGAAAAGGTTTCGGTATTGGAGGCGACGCTACAGACTATGCCTCAGGACAAACGTGTTGAAATTAAAACTGTATGTGAACAGAGGCTGAAAAAGCCGCCAGATAAACCGGATTTAGGATCAAAGCCGGATGGTTTTTTCTGGAATGACCTGGATATAGACGAGGATTTACTGTGGGAAAATAAAGAAACAGTCGAGGACAAGTGTAGACAGATAGTAGTGTCTGTTAATATGCACGACCTACAACTAAACGTGTTGATTGACACCGGTGCAGAATTGAGTGCTGTATCTGGGAAAATATTTGAGTTACTGAAAGACAGACCTGGCATCGTAGTTATGCCAGTAACAGGAGTGAAAATTATCGGTGCTACTGGGAAGGCCAGTAAACCGGTCACAAAACAGATTTTTGTCAACTTGGAGATATGTGGGGCACGATTTGAACAAGAGTTTGTCGTCGTGCCAGACTTAACTACGGAAGTAATTATCGGGTTAGATTGGCTATTAAAGTACCATGCAGTGATTAACTGCGAAAGCAAAACTTTGACATGTACGTCCCAAGATAAAACAATAGTAGTTAGTTTTGACGAGGCAGGAGACGGTGTGCATAGGCAATACCAGCCTATACACATTGTTAACTGGCCGAATGGTATTGACGTAGGTATGAATCTGAACTACTGTAATGTGAAGAATCTCGGCATTGACAATAATGTAGAAAGTAAATTGGAAAGTATTGTAGACGGTGTGTCAAACGTAACACACGAACAAAGACGAGGCCGACTTTCCCGTACCTATTGCCATCACAACCATAGGGCATGGGGCAAATATGTAGCAGTATTTGAGAGAATTATGAACACCTTGAGACATGAATCTACGGAATTTTCTCCAGAGGAAATCCTGTTGGGTGACAGAAGTACAAGTTTAGTGGAAGAGATAATCAAATTCCCTCCACGGATTGACATTAGTATTGGTGTGAAAAAGGATCGTTTGCGAGAAGTAATGAAGCTAAAAGCCGATGCTCGCATACGTCGTCATGACACTAAAGCGCGTTTTGATTAATCAATTTAATTTTAATCAATTTAATCATGATCTAATCAACTGAAAAATCCAAGCTGCTAGTTTAAGTTTTCAGCTGAGTCACAGTAGATTAAGGAATGTAAATATGATTTTGTAAATAGCTGTAAGATTCCATAAATACGTGATTTACTAGTCATTGCCGATGTACTTAGACGCTGTTTTAAGTTTCAGGCTTGTACATGTGTGATGATGGACAGTGTTGAGTTATCCACTGTGATAGTGTTTATGGACTCCTTGAGATTACTCGGGAGTGAGTTTTTCCGAAAGAATTCAGTGAAACGGACGTTCTGGAAATGCCGTTACACAGGCGAGTGAGATCAAGCGTGCCGCACAGGCGGGCGCAACAATACTGGCGAGGCGGTGCCGCTGTCGGCTCTTGGGCCGCTGTCGGCATTCTTTGTACTTGCGAGTACGGAAGGCGGAATTGTTTTTCTTCCTGGACAGCTGGAAGAATTCTACTGTCAATATTTATGTTTTTTTCGATCTGATGTGTGTTATTTTCTTGTTTAGCGTTTAATGGACTCCCATGACGAGAATATTAATTATGAAAGGGTTATGTAAAAATGTGTATTCTATGTAATTAATTATTAATTTGCGTATTTTGATCTACCTGTTTTTATGACCATGTACTCTGATTAATTTTGTAAATAGTATTCCATTTCTTGATACTGTTAGGAATTTTGACGATTTTGGAATAGCTAAACCATTTTCTATAACTTCTATGAATTTTAATATGTTGTCAACCTGTTTTATTTTGTGCAAGATGACAGAGTGGAATAAGATTAGGAGTGTCTCCACTCAGTTATTATGGTCTAAAAATTGATTTATGGTTAATTAGACGAATGCTAAATTTTGTTGATGTTTTGAGCATATGCATTTCCGCTGTTTCTTTTTTGGGACATTTTCTGAGTCTGTTTACGTTACACGAACATCCTCAGACAATGTGGGGCACGTGTAACGCCGGAAATGCATATCCTCCTATTTCCATCTTTTGTACTATTATTTTTTTTCCTTGTTTTGTTACCTCAAGATATGACATTTCTGTCTCTTTATATATTGTAATTGTTTTACTGTTTGTATATATATATTTATGCACTTATGTCGATGTATAATTGGTTTGTTTCGTAAATATTATTTGTATTTTTACGCTGGGTCTTGCCTAGGGAAAACTGCTATCGAACGATTACATCGATGGGTCGTGTGAAGAATCAAAGTGTGTAGGATCTTTGGTAGTGTTAACTCTGCCGCGTGGAGCGCGGGCAGAGAGTGAGAGTCTGGCGGGAGTAGCGAGTGGAGCAGGTGTTGTGTGACGCTCCCGCGAGTTGCCGCGCTTTCGGGGTTTGGCAGCATGTAATTGCGCTCGACTCGCGATGATAGTTTCTGACATGGTGTCGCGGACGGGAAGCATTAGCTGGCGCACATCAAGAGCCCGTTTCGCCTGGTGACCGTGTCGAGAAGAAGGCGCGCCAACATCCAGCTTCTGCAACAGCGACGGCCGACAATGAGTGACTGTCGCCACCTCCTCGATCGACGGCTTCAAACCTTCAATCAACCAACAAGGAAGACTAAAAGCACGTAAAGTTTCAGAACTGTATGGCAGACCTCAGCTTTTCAAATTGTTCCATTTGCCTCGCAAAATTACAGCAACTTAGCATGAACCTTTGTTGCTCATTGTCCCAATTGCATTGCCAAGCAGGGTCCCTTCCTTTTCCGAAATGAACCCGAGTGTCGTTGAAATTCAAACGCCAGCATAATTCCATTTCACTGCTTTAATTTCAAATTTCACTTAAAGTATTCATAGCTGGCTACAATACTTAGATTACACAAGCACAAATTAAGAGTGCTAGTTTTGTTACCATATTTTAGTTACCTGTGACTGCAGCTCAGCTTGGTACGTACTAAATTTTACTATTGTTAATTGTTCAGAATCATTTAATTCAAGTTCAAAGTTAATTCTCTTATTTCTAAATTGCGTAGATTCAAGTAGCTTTTGAAATGATTGTTGAGGTAGTCCAAGACTAACCTTATTTTAATGAATTTCGATGTGCTTCAGAAAGAAAGCTCACTATTAACTTCAGTCACTAAATTAACTTTCAGTTTTCCGGTTTCATTAATTCTTTTGCTAAATTAAGTGTAGCGAAATTTATTACTTCTGACAAACTTTCAGTTTTCATGCTACACGTGTCAACCTTCAGTTGCCACGCTTCTAGTGCTAATTATATGTGTAATAACCTTTCTTTTTTCAGTTATTATAGTAATTGTCCATAGGACTGGCGACCGTAATTTCCCCCAAATCTCAAATATCTAATTACCGCTAGTTAATTGTTAACGTAACGGCCGCACATTTACTTTCTTTATTAACTTTATCCCTATTTCAAAATTAATTTCCACCAGTTTCACTTGCATTTTTCCTTTCATTTAGATGTAACCCTTTCCTCCCTCTTTACCGACAGGTTAACTTCGGTGACGATTGCTTTTCCAAAATTCCCATTAGGTACATGCGGTTTCATTTTTCACTGTCATTAAGGTCGATAAGTGAGGGGGAGGTTACAGCCGAGCTCGCGGCCGCAGAAAATATGTACCTGGCGCGCCGACGTCCAACGGCTTTTCCGCGGTCATTTACGATTCGGTTCTCCTCTTGCTACCTGCAAGGGTCGTTCGCTGCAGCACGCGAAGCCAGGATCCGTTTACCTTGAGGCTTTCTTCCTTCTTGTTGAAGCTGTTCTCGTGTTTGTGTGTCTCTATAGCTTCTCTGAACAAATGGGTGTAAGACCTCTCCTCTGTGGCCAAACCTTCCGCGTCGGCGAATTTTACTACGGTGTCGGTCTCACACAGCGCATGCTCTGCCACGGCCCATTTCTCCACATTCCCAAACCTGCACTGTCGCTTATGTTCTGTGATCCTGATGTTGATAGATCGTCCAGTCATTCCAACACAAACTTTTCCGCATTTGCATGGTATGCGGTATATTCCCGACGTTGCAAGTGGGTCCGTTTTATCCTTTGCCGATCTGAGACGCTCTTTGATCTTCCTCGTCGGTTTGTAGATAGTCGTTACGCCGTGTTTGCGCAGTATACGACCGATTCTGTCCGTCACTCTGGGAATGTATGGCAGAAAGACCGTAACCGACATTCTTTTTTCTGCTGAGTCGCTTCGCCGAGTTATACTTCTACATAACTTGTGGATTACCCATTGCTTCTTAGAACACTTTTCAGGTGTTACATTTCGTGTCACGGCTCACATATATGTCTTGATTGCATTACGAGCGTATTAATCATGCCTCGTTTCTGACTCGGGTGGTGATTTGATAGTTTGTACAGGTATCGGTCCGTGTTTGTCTGTTTTCAATTCGCGCTATGTCTCAGATTTTCACCATCCCTTGTGGCCAGCACTTCTAGAAATGTTAGTGTTTTGTCCTTTTCTACTTCCATGGTAAATTTTATGTCGGCGTATCTTGTGTTTACAAGGTACCAAGTCCAGTGTCTGTGCTTCGAAATGTTCCATGAAAAGTTGGCCGCCATTGGACTAAGAGGTCTACCCATGACGACGCTTTCCAATTGTTACCAGAAGTTACCATTCCAGGTGAAACAGCTCGTGGTGAGACATGCATGAAAGAGCTTTGTGATGTTCAAAATGGTTCAAATGGCTCTGAGAAATATGGGACTTAACATCTGAGGTCATCAGTCCCCTAGACTTAGAACTACTTAAACCCAACTAACCTAAGGACATCACACACATCATGCCCGAGACAGGATTCGAACCTGCGACCGTAGCAGCAGTGCGCATCCGGACTGATGCGCTTAGAACCTCTCGGTCACAACGGCCGGCAGCTTTGTGATGTCTTGCGGTTAAATGGAACTGATGTTCTCCAGAGAGTCACTGAGTAGCACATTCGTAAACAGAGAAACAACATCAAAACTGATCAGAATATCGTTTGGTGCAAGTTTTAGTTTCTTCAACTTCTCAATGAAATGTTCTGAGTCCTTTATTTATGTGTGAGTCTTCCCCACGTGCGGCTGGAGGAGAGAGGTCAAGTGTTTTGTCAGTTTATACACTCCTGGAAATTGAAATAAGAACACCGTGAATTCATTGTCCCAGGAAGGGGAAACTTTATTGACACATTCCTGGGGTCAGATACATCACATGATCACACTGACAGAACCACAGGCACATAGACACAGGCAACAGAGCATGCACAATGTCGGCACTAGTACAGTGTATATCCACCTTTCGCAGCAATGCAGGCTGCTATTCTCCCATGGAGACGATCGTAGAGATGCTGGATGTAGTCCTGTGGAACGGCTTGCCATGCCATTTCCACCTGGCGCCTCAGTTGGACCAGCGTTCGTGCTGGACGTGCAGACCGCGTGAGACAGCGCTTCATCCAGTCCCAAACATGCTCAATGGGGGACAGATCCGGAGATCTCGCTGGCCAGGGTAGTTGACGTACACCTTCTAGAGCACGTTGGGTGGCACGGGATACATGCGGACGTGCATTGTCCTGTTGGAACAGCAAGTTCCCTTGCCGGTCTAGGAATGGTAGAACGATGGGTTCGATGACGGTTTGGATGTACCGTGCACTATTCAGTGTCCCCTCGACGATCACCAGTGGTGTACGGCCAGTGTAGGAGATCGCTCCCCACACCATGATGCCGGGTGTTGGCCCTGTGTGCCTTGGTCGTATGCAGTCCTGATTGTGGCGCTCACCTGCACGGCGCCAAACACGCATACGACCATCATTGGCACCAAGGCAGAAGCGACTCTCATCGCTGAAGACGACACGTCTCCATTCGTCCCTCCATTCACGCCTGTCGCGACACCACTGGAGGCGGGCTGCACGATGTTGGGGCGTGAGCGGAAGACGGCCTAACGGTGTGCGGGACCGTAGCCCAGCTTCATGGAGACGGTTGCGAATGGTCCTCGCCGATACCCCAGGAGCAACAGTGTCCCTAATTTGCTGGGAAGTGGCGGTGCGGTCCCCTACGGCACTGCGTAGGATCCTACGGTCTTGGCGTGCATCCGTGCGTCGCTGCGGTCCGGTCCCAGGTCGACGGGCACGTGCACCTTCCGCCGACCACTGGCGACAACATCGATGTACTGTGGAGACCTCACGCCCCACGTGTTGAGCAATTCGGCGGTACGTCCACCCGGCCTCCCGCATGCCCACTATACGCCCTCGCTCAAAGTCCGTCAACTGCACATACGGTTCACGTCCACGCTGTCGCGGCATGCTACCAGTGTTAAAGACTGCAATGGAGCTCCGTATGCCACGGCAAACTGGCTGACACTGACGGCGGCGGTGCACAAATGCTGGGCAGCTAGCGCCATTCGACGGCCAACACCGCGGTTCCTGTTGTGTCCGCTGTGCCGTGCGTGTGATCATTGCTTGTACAGCCCTCTCGCAGTGTCCGGAGCAAGTACGGTGGGTCTGACACACCGGTGTCAATGTGTTCTTTTTTCCATTTCCAGGAGTGTACGTCGGTGAAACAGGAGCGTGTACCATTACCTCCTTTCTGCAAAATTATTGTGGTGTTGGATTAATTTAGTTATTCCATATAAGTCACTGCAGACCGCTAAGTACGGTTTGAAATATACTCTCAGGCGTCAGTCGCAACCTACAGCGGTGATAATGTAACGTAGCAGTTCAAATTGTGTATATTGTTTTTGAGAACGCCACGTATATTTTGAGCGCGAGTAAATGCGTCTTAAACATACGTAGCGTGACTTAATCTCAATATGCAGGCAAAAAGTTATTTATTATTAATGGAAATATTATCCTCTCTTTCAATGAATAACAACTTAACGTAACCTGAAACTAACCCAGCGATAAAATAGAGTATGAAATGATTTATTTTCCCAGAAAATTAAGTCTTATTTTAAACAGGAAGAAAGAATGGTACAAACACCTGCGCATTTTAAAATCACTGCAAAGAATTTCTTTAACTTTATTTCTTTACGAAATTCTTTGAATTAACTGAAAATATTTTAAATCCGAGGTGAAGCCTCAACGAATCCTTGCGGTGTTAAGTCTCTGAATTAGTTTCGTAACCAAAATATTAATTAACTTTAATATTGAATATTGACTGTGAAAATTCATAAACGCACTTAGAATTATTTCCCTTTACATGTGAAGCTCGCAAATACTGAAATATTCTTTAGTACACGTAATGGTGGATTCAGCTCCACCGAAACAGTCAAAGCCAGATGGCCAATCGAGAGCAATATTATTATTATCTTTAAATAAATTTCACGTGAAGGAAGAGATATTTTTGAAAGGAAATATAAGATACTTTTAATTAACAATATATTGTAACCTAAAAAGTACAGACAGCGAGTTATACATACATGGACCCACAGGAGAGAAAGAACAGATAGGCGAAAAACAGAACAGACAGGGGCGACCAACATGGCTCTTGTTCATATATATATTACACTTGAAATTACACTTGAAGTTCCATGCTTTTATTGAACTTATTGAAATACAGTATTTTTGATGGGAATTATTTACTATATTTGTCACAAAATATTATCAGACTCGACAAAATGACTTACAATATTACGGATATTATTTTCTTAATTTGCTAAAAATGGCTCTGAGCACTGTGGGACTTAACACCTGTGGTCATCAGTCCCCTAGAACTTAGAACTACTTAAACCTAACTAACCTAAAGACAACACACACATCCATGCCCTAGGCAGGATTCGGACCTGCGACCGTACCAGTCGCGCGGTTCCGGATTGAGCGCCTAGAACCGCTAGGCCACCGCGGCCGCCCCTTAATTTGCATTACCTTCATATCGGTTGAATAAATCGCGTCATACATTAGATACGATTCCAGGTGACGCCAAAAGCGCTGACAATCGGCCTTAGTGGAACGTTATCTTTGGTATTCCATACAGCCGAGGTGGAAGGGCTTCTGTGTTGCCCAAGATCCTCTGCATGTCTGCCGGCAGAGAAGACGCCTTGATTAACCGATTCGTATTCCGTGTGATACGCTGCGTCGGACCTGCGCTTAGTTTTCGGACGTCGTCGGATCTAATAGGTCCCGGATCTTCCGCTCAGAACCTTCGGTCTTCTTCATTACGACGGTCGCATTTCCCTTATCGGCAGGCAGTACCAATACACCCCTGTCGGCGTTGAGATTCGTAACAGCTTGTACCTCTTCTTTCTTCAGGTTGTAAGGCGGTGGTTTTGCTCGGCGCAGTATCCTGGCTGTTTCAGTGCTCATTTCCTCAGCTCTTCCACGAGGAAGGAAATTATCTAGACTGGCCTGTCATTGTTGCAACATTTTCGCTGTTGCCTTAGTTCGGCACTTGTGACTTTGTCCTGTGGAGAAAGAGGCAGGGTGTTGGCGCAGAGCATAAATGCTGTCTTGGGCAGCAAAGCATCGTCATGACAGCCTATACTAAATTCGTCGGGAGATTTCTATAGAATACGGCTTTGTCTGTTTGTCCCTTAAGGACGCTGTTAACACTGGTTCGCAACTTACGGGCACTGTTAACACCACTGAGCAGTGCGTGCACTCATTGCACTTGTATCGATTCAGCTGCTCGTTAAACTTCTCTGGTCTTTGTTTCTTAGTTACGGCTTGCCTGGCGTCTCGTAAAAGGGTGGCCTCGTGGCTCTTTGAAGGCATTTAATCGCACACGCGTCTCTGCGTGGTCTTGCTCGCGGCTCCGGACGCTTATGCCGACGCCATTTGAAAATCACTACTTCCCTGTGGCTTCGTGGTCGCTGGTTGAGTCTGCTGCCTTGGCTGGTGGACGTTGCCGCGTTATTCACCAACGTCCAGTTTCGAAATAAGTGGCGAGCACCTCGTCTTGCGTGTAATTAGGTGTTGGACGCGATTCATAGAAACACCTGTTCTTCTACTGAGTCCTTCTCACGGAAGTTTGTTTTGAGTTCTTGCTTATCCACTGAAGCGCCAAAGAAAAATGCGTATTCAAATACAGAGATATGTAAACAGGCAGAACACGGCGCTACGGTCGCCAACGTTTATATGAGGCAAGAAGTATCTGGCGCAGTTGTTAGGTCTGTTACTGGTGTGCCGGCCGCGGTGGTCTCGCGGTTCTAGGCGCGCAGTCCGGAACCGTGCGACTGCTACGGTCGCAGGTTCGAATCCTGCCTCGGGCATGGATGTGTGTGATATCCTTAGGTTAGTTAGGTTTAAGTAGTTCTAAGTTCTAGGGGACTTATGACCACAGCAGTTGAGTCCCATAGTGCTCAGAGCCATTTGAGCCATTTTGTTACTGGTGCTACAATGGCAGGTTATCAAGTTTTAAGTGAGTTTGAACGTAGTATTATACTCAGCGCACGAGCGATGGAACACAGCATCTCCGAGGTAGCGATGAAGTGGGGATTCTTCCGTACGACCATTTCACGAGTGTAATGTGAATATCAGGAATCCGGTAAAACATCAAATCTCCGACATTGCTGCGGCGGAGAAAGATGCTGCAAGAGCGGGAGCAACGACGACTGAAGAGAATCATTCAATCTGACAGAAGTGCAGCCCTTCCGCAAATTGTTGCAGATTTCAATGCCGGGTCATCAACAAGTGTCAGCGTGCGAACCATTCAACGAAACATCACAGATATGGGTTTTCGGAGCCGTAGGCCCATTCGTGTACCCTTGATAACTGCACGTCATAAAGCGTTACTCCTCTCCTGGGTCCGTCAACACCGACATTGGACTGTTGATGACTGGAAACGTGTTGTCTGGTCGTACGAATCTCGTTTCAAATTGTATCAAGCGGATGTGTACGGGTATCGAAACAACCTGATGAATCCATGGACCTTGCATGTCAGCAACGGACTGTTCAAGCTCGTAGAGGCTCTGTCATGGTGCGGGATGTCTGCGGTTGGAGTGATGTGGAACCCCTGATACGTCTAGATACGACTCTGACAGGTGACACGTACGTAACCATTTTGTCTGATCACCTGCATCCATTCATGTCCATTGTGCATTCCGACAGACTTGGACAATTCCAGCAGGACAATGCGACACCCCACACGTCCAGAACCGCTACTCAGTGGCTCCAGGAGCACCCTTCTGAGTTGAAACACTTCCGATGGCCACCAAACTCCCCAGAAATGAACATTATTGACCATATCTGGGGCGGCATGCAACGTGCTGTTCAGAAGAGATCTCCACCTCCTTGAACTATTACAGAGTTGTGTACAGCCCTGCAGGATTCATGGTGTCACTTCCCTCCAGCACTACTTCAGGTATTAGTCGAGCCCATGCCATGTCGTGTTGCGGCACTTCTGCGTGTTCGCGGGGCCCCTTCACGATATTAGGCAGGTGTATCAGTTTTTTTGTCTCTTCAGTGTAGTTTCGTGTA
Source organism: Schistocerca serialis cubense (assembly GCF_023864345.2). NCBI lineage: Eukaryota > Metazoa > Arthropoda > Insecta > Orthoptera > Acrididae > Schistocerca > Schistocerca serialis. Next base: position 596,934,412 of record NC_064645.1, on the reverse strand, counting down.
GCTTTTTCTAGTGACCGGAATCAGCATCCATGTCAATCGGAAAATGCCAAAGTTATTCTGAAAACAGGTGGATAGGAGCTCACGTTTTCTCCGGTTCTAGTTACATTACTGGCTTAATAAGAGGATACATTCATGCCATAAAAGTATGTGTGTGTTTTAGTTTGAATGCTCACGTTTTCTGTAACTGTAAAGCACTTGTGTGTGGATTCTTTAATATTGTAGTGCACTTCATTCTGATGTTCAGATGTGCAAACCATTATCGGGGCCGGTTCAAGAACATTTTTCCTCCTGTTTTCTTCCACACAAGCGACATATTATTTGGTACTCCACCCCATTTCCCTCCCTTGTATATTACTTGCCGTTTCCTGGACCCTTAGGCTTTAAACATAAGTTCGGCACTAGGAGCGACCCTAAAACCCCTCACAGCTTGGAACCCCGAGCGACCGCTTGTGTGACTTGGGGCTTGCATCGGACCTGATTCTTATAAAACATTTGTATCCCAAATTGTCCGTTTACTTTAAAGCGCTTATGTTAAAGAGGCACGTATCTATCGCTTTAAGTTCTTTACGCCTGGGTGCGATGTGTAATTTATTTCTGTTTTACAATTTTCTTGTGTATCTTGAATGTGTTTTAGAGTCCGAACTGAACCGATCAACCAAGTGATATGTGGGCTGAGCTAAGGCCGGTAATCTTACGTTGGCTAATGCATTCACTTTCAGCTGCTTTTTAATTCTGCTCTCAGTCTGTTAATCAAATACATTTTTTTCCTCTTTGGTGGTTTATTCTTTTAAAACTTGTGTACTTAAAAAAAAATGGTTCAAATGGCTCTGAGCACTATGGGACTTAACCACTGTGGTCATCAGTCCCCTAGAACTTAGAACTACTTAAACCTAACTAACCTAAGGACATCACACATATCCATGCCCGAGGCAGGATTCGAACCTGCGACCGTAGCAGTCGCGCGGTTCCGGACTGCGCGCCTAGAACCGCTAGACCACCGCGGCCGGCTTGTGTACTTCGTTAACATATACTTTCTTACTATATTTAAAAGATTTAGTGACTTATATGATTTCAGAATCTTAAAGTTTTTCCTTAAAACTTTAAAGTGTCATTCAAATGGTGGTTATTTTAACGCTTGGTTTGCCAAGAAGGCAAAATAGTTGTTAATAGTTTGTGAGTACTTCTGGTGCAAAGTTTTAAATGTTAATGAGCTTTAAAAATATGCCAAAAATTGAGCTTCGATTAAATTGCTCTGGTCAGTTTGTTTACGTAGTTAATGGTTTATTATTGTTTATATTATATAACGCCGCAGAGGTAAGGTAAAAATACTAAAAGTTTGTGTGTTTGTATTCTTAGTACCTTAGCACTCCCAGATCCATGTTCCCTACAAACTACGTCACGCCTGTCCCAAAAGAGCACTCAGGGTTGCCTTGCCCAGTGATGATTGGATCTTAGACATTTAGATGGCGGTGAATTCATGTTTTCACTGCTTGCTTTGCTGTTTAGTTTCAGAGCCACAGTGATACATCCAGCATTAGTCTATGGTGATAGTCAGCTGAAGAAATCATCCAGATTGGCCTGACACAGCTGTTGCCTCAAATCGGAGGACTTTGCAGTGGGAGAGAGCAGTTGCGGATTGCGGAAGCTAGTGACGTTCTTTATATTCACAACGTCGTGCAAGCTAATAAAAACTGATGTTTGACTAATTTCCACTTCTTCCATTATCGTTTCGATTGTGATACGCCGGTCTTCGAGCACCAGGGTTCCTACTTCTCTTGCCTTTACTCGTGCTTCAGAGAGAGATTCGTTAGATTCTTCTGGCCAAGCAGGAGTCGTCTGCTCCACCTAATGACAGTCATATGATAGTGCATTGTTGCTGTACACTTCTACTGTCTCGACAGGGATTGTTGGAGTGTTGTTCCCTTTCAAATGTAGAAAATGAATTACCGCCCGATATTACTCCGGCGCCGTGCCACTCTTGCCTAGACTCAGCTGCCCATGTACCACAAGTAAGGTTGCTTCCTACAGCTGTGTTACCACTATCCGAGTATCCCACAAGGTATCGGCCAAAGACTGCAACAATCTTGGTACTAATATTCTCTCATCCAAAGTATCTACCAGAGTCTGTATAAGTTCCAGGTCCCAGTTCACAGTATTTACTGTCGTCTTTACCAGGTGTGTTACCTCCATTCCCAACCTTCGTAACGCCCACGTGTTGTTCAGTACCTCCTCTTCCAAACGGGTTAATTGTAAAATGTGTCATTTTAAGGTAGTTTTCCCCCAAAAATGTCGTCCAACATATTTCGTGATATTATATGATCATCCCCCTGGTTAATGTAGTCGATCTCTTACTCTACGTCATATCTGCAGACAATATTAAGTGCGCCTACTACCAATGACGGCCCAAGTAATTGCTTCTAATTTTTCCTCCTTTTCTTACTGTGAAGATCTTGTTATTTTTATGCAGAGTTGAAAGCTTCCAAGCTGGCTGCGCCGACACAGAAATTTATTTACAAGTGTCAGGAGAAGCCATAAACATATTCAGAGCTGAGGGCTGGCTTCAGAACAGGTAGTCGAAATAGGAACTCGTTCGCCCTCCCCTGCTCTTGGGACAGTACAGAGGGCCGGCTATTTGCCAAAAAACAGTGTTCTAAGCCATGTACAGCCTTTCAGAGATGGGAGAGCATGATAACCGCCATTTTACACAGCAGCCACGGCACAGATGAACATTCATTTCAATTCCTTATAACAGGCTTTCTGATTGGCTCATAGTGTATATTTCTCTAGAACTTGTGCTTTCTTGTGTGTCTCTACATGCAGTCCTTTCTATTTAGCAGTAGTGGGAGAGGTTTTCTGACTACCTCCTCGTACATCAGCACTATTGGTTAGTAGTAGCAAAATCTGCAGTATAGAAGTTTATCTATCCGGAGAAGCCATAAACATGTTCAGACTGAGGGGTGGCTTCAGAATAGGTAGTCGAAATCAGAACTCGTTCGCCCACCCCTGTTCTTGGGGCAGTTCAGAGGGCCGGCTATTTGCCAAAAAACAGTGCTCTTTGATACATGCCGGCCGAAGTGGCCGTGCGGTTAAAGGCGCTGCAGTCTGGAACCGCAAGACCGCTACGGTCGCAGGTTCGAATCCTGCCTCGGGCATGGATGTTTGTGATGTCCTTAGGTTAGTTAGGTTTAACTAGTTCTAAGTTCTAGGGGACTAATGACCTCAGCAGTTGAGTCCCATAGTGCTCAGAGCCATTTGAGCCATTTTTTTGATACATGGGGAAGAGTACTTTTAGAAAAGATAAAAATCTAAGCCATGTGCAGCGCTACAGAGGTGGTAGAGCATGATAACCGCCATTTTCCTCTGCAGCCACGGCACAGATGAACATTCATTTCAAATCCTTATAACAGGCTTCCTGATTGGCTCATAGTGTTTGTTTCTCTAGAACTTGTGTTTTCTGGTGTATGTCTACATGCAATCCTTTCAATTTGTCAGTAGTGGGAGAGGTTTTCTGGCTACCTCCTCATACATCACCACTATTGGTTAGTAATAGCAAAATCTGCAGAATTAGGAGTTTGCTTAAGATATTGCGTGATTGTAATTTAAGTACACCTACTCAAGGAGGTCCAGTGTTGCAGTGTAACTTGGCAGATATGCTAACGCATTAATGTGGAACCGATTTACTCTGGAAAAAAAATAGTTTCAATTTTGGAGACCATGTGCACATATGGCGTATGAGGGTATGACTTCCACGGTGTTATTTGACATGCCATAAGGTAAGTGTACAGTACGGCTATAGAGAAGAGAGACTGCGTCCTGTTAGTGAAACTGTTTTGTGTGAGTGGCAGCAGTTACAGTGCTGAGTCAAAGATCTGAGGAGAGACCCGATGTCATTCAATGATTTAAAGAAGATGACACTGAAATTCGAAAACATGGGTGAACTTGGTGTGGCACCTGGAAGAGAAAGGCGTCCTATCTCAGTGGAAGTTATTGACTAGGTTAACTGACCATACAGCACCTGTCCTGCGTAGTGGTAGTGCTCGCGGAGTGTCATGAGAATTGTCCATCACACGGTTAATAATACAGAAAATTTTGCGGTCTGTATTACATTGGTACTTGTATAGGATACAGACAGTGCAGCAACTCACGTCATGCTCCGCAGCAACTATCACAATTTGGTCTCCAGTTTCTGGCACACATAGAAGTTGATGACATGGGACTATGCAATAATCTACAGAATGATGAAGCACGTTTTATAATACAGGCTGCAGAATTTGGGGTACTGTTACATTGCGTGGTGTGCACTCTCTATATGTGAGTGTATGGTGTGGATTCACAAGCACCTTTATTCTCAGTCTGTTCTTCTTTGAAGAGAGTGGACTCGGAGAGCCTCTCAGCTCAACCGTTACGTCTGTATGTTGTACAGCATGTAATTCCTTCTTTGGAAGAGCACAACTCTGTGGAAACCAGTATTTTCCAGCAAGATGGGACAACGTGTCATGTTGCTTGGCCAGTGAGAGATCTGCTTAATGCAACCTTCTATGAATGTCTTATCTCCAGAGGCGTGGGATGCAAGATCACTTGAAATGAAACCATGTGACTTATGGCTCTTGGAATATCTAAAAGAGCGCATTTACGAGGGACACGTTCGGTCTCTACCTGACCTGAAGGCCAGTGTACTGGAACACATTACTGAGACTGCACTGGAACTGTTGCAAGCAATTTCTGATCATATCGACGTCTCTAGTGCTCACATTAAACAAATTGTGTAAGGGGCACTTAATGTTAAAATCACTTTCTCAATTGTTTGACCTTTTCTGGTCATGTTTCGTTTCTGATCCATTACCTAAGACAACATTTTTATACGTCTTTCTTGCATTCGCAGCACCAGATTTGCATCTGGTGGCTAAAACTGAAACTTTTTTTTTCAGTGTAAAACGGCTTCGCATCAACACATCAGCGTATCTACCAAATTTTGCTGCCATACGATAATTACAGACCTTTCTGAGTAGCTGAACTTTAATTATAACCACCTGTCATTTACAATATTATACTGGATAGAACTCGCAATACCTTCTTCTGTTGGTTGATGAGATTCATACTCTGGCAGAAACAGCCAACTTTATGGCATTGAAATAGAGAACACTTACTGCTGGGGACCAATAAGTAAAGACTTGCTCCTGGGAGATCGCTCAGATGGCTCTTGCAGCTGTATACAAGGATGTCGCCTTTTTAGTATTGAGAACAGGGGCTGAACTGCACTCAAAATCTCCAGCCGTTACTGCTTCTGAATTCCACCGTCACGCACTACGAGTGTGGTAGGAACGGAGCTAATTAATTGATTATAATGTTTTGCAGCCACCTAGTTGCTTCCAATTTGCTCTTTGGTGATCCTACTGGTCTTCATACAGTTTTTATGAGTTGTAATCCACTAACCATCCTTGCAGTACCCGCGAATTATTCTCACAATAATGCTTTTATCTTGTTCACTCCTGTGACAATGTTAGATTTCACAGTCACAGTCACCTAACCATTTACAAACGTTAGTTTGCTCATTTCAGTTGGTAATTCATATATTAATGCTTTATGATAATAAACCCAATTGTTATGTGACCACTTACACTATGTGATCAAAAGTATCCGGACACCCCACAAAAAAAACCTTTTATGATATTAGGTGCATTGTGCTGCCACCTACTGCCAGGTACTCCACATCAGCGACCTCAGTAGTCATTAGACATAGTGAGAGAGCAGAATGGGGCGCTCCGCATAACTCAAGGACTTCGAACGCAGTCAGGTGATTGGGTGTCACTTGTGTCGTACGTCTGTACGCGTGATTTCCACACTCCTAAACATATCTAGGTCCACTGTTTCCGATGTGATAGTGAAGTAGAAACGTGAAGGGATACGTACAGCGCAAAAGCGTACAGGTCGATCTCGTCTGTTGACTAACAGAGACAGCCGACAGTTGAAAAGAGTCATAATGTGTAATAGGCAGACATCTATCTAAATTATCACACAGGAATTCCAAACTGCTTCAGGATCTACTGCAAGTACTATGCCAGGATAGAGGTGAGAGAACTTGTATTTCATGGTCGAGTGGTTGCTCATAAGCCACACATCACGCCGGTAAATGCCGAACGACGCCTCGCTTGGTGTAAGGAGCTTAAACGTTGGACGATTGAACAGTGGAAAAACGTTGTATGGAGTGACGAATCACGGTATATAATGTGGCAATCCGATGGCAGCGTGTGGGTACGGCCAATGCCCGGTGAACGTCATCTGCCAGCGTGTGTAGTGCCAACAGTAAAATTCGGAGGCGGTGGTGTTATGGTGTGGTCGTATTTTTCATGGAGGGGGCTTGCACCCCTTGATGTTTTGCGTGGCACATTCACAGCACAGTCCTACATTGATGTTTTAAGCACCTTCTTGCTTCCCAGTGTTGAAGAGCAATTCGGGGATGGCGATAGCATCTTTCAACACGATCGAGCACCTGTTTATAATGCACGGCCTGTGGCGGAGTGGTTACATGGCAATAACATTCCTGTAATGGACTGGCTTGCACGGAGTCCTTACCTGAAGAACAACTTTGGGATACCAGAATGAGATTTTCACTCTGCAGCGGAGTGTGCGCTGATATTAAACTTCCTGGCAGATTAAAACTGTGTGCCCGACCGAGACTCGAGCTCGGGACCTTTGCCTTTTGCGGGCAAGTGCTCTACCAAGAGCTCTACCAAGAGCACTTGCCCGCGAAAGGCAGAGGTCCCGAGTTCGAGTCTCGGTCGGGCACACAGTTTTAATCTGCCAGGAAGTTTCAACTTTGGGATATTTTGGAATGCCGCATTCGTGGCAGGCCTCACCGACCTACATCGGTATCACGCCTCTGTGCAGCACTCCGTGAAGAATGGGCTGCCATTCCACAAGAAACCTTCCAGCACCAGACTGTAGCCGGCCAGGGTGGCTGAGCGGTTCTAGGCACTACAGTCTGGAACCGCGCGACCGCTATGGTCACAGTTTCGAATCCTGCCTCGGGCATGGATGTGTGAGACGTCCTTAGGTTAGTTAGGTTTAAGTAGTTCTAAGTTCTAGGGGCCTGATGACCTCAGCAGTTAAGTCCCATAGTGCTCAGAGCCATTTGAACCATTTTGAACCAGACTGTATGCCTGTGAGAGTGGAAGGTGTCATCAAGGCTAAGGGTGGGCCAACACCACATTGATTTTCAGCATTACCGATGGACAGCGCCATGAACTTGTAAGTCATTTTCAGCCAGGTGTCCGGATACTTTTGATCACATAGTGTACTTCTGTTATAGATAGCTGATGCCCCGCCTCATTAATATATCCATGTATGGCACAGTCCTCATATTTTCATGCTATATTAGACCACCCCTATTACCTACCATTCATCAAGCCATTTACAGTATGCGACATTGTCATTTCCTTAAAATTTGCATGTTTTATGGGGAGAATCCCTTGTGCGTAGGTCACCAGGGATCGGACAATAGCATCTTATGAGTTTGACAAACAGCTCAACCAGCATCCCACATGTTCCATGGTGCCCTTATTTCTACTTGCTACATCTTTCACCCTCTTTATTATACCATTCATTTCCTGCACATCCATAGTCATGAAAACCGTTTTCAGTGGGCTATCCCCTGGATCTAAACAACCTTCGTACGTCGCCACACCGTGAGTGGTGCTACTTCCACTATCTGCTTCATCTCCCCTCATAGTTGTTCGCATGACTGGTGCAACTTATTGTACTCACTCCGGATTTCCTTCAGCGCACATTTTCCTTCCATCTAATACTGTAATTCCATGAGTGTCGCACCTCACTGCACATTTCTGAAGCGTTAGAATCAGCTTCAGTGCCCAAAAATGGCTTGTGAGTACTACATCCACTTGCCTTGCGAAACATACTCCAGTTTCCAATAGGAGTACTCACAGTGGCCCCACTCCATTCCTAGTGAAAAGGTACAACACTGCCAATATAAGGTTTCTCCTCATATTTGCTTTAACTCAGAGCAACCTGAGGACAGGTAACTCCCTTTACTCCCCTACCCCCTCTGAAAGGTTTGCCCTCTCGTAGACATACAAAAGAAAACTCAACTCTAAAATATCCAGCTTACACACAAATGGACATAGAAGTGGAACACTACACATAAAATGAACAGAATTCCTCCTTGATATGCTGACACTCAACTGATACGTTAATCATTTATGCTTCTAAATAACCCATCACTCAACTTCAGCTGTATACATTCTAACACAAAACGTAAACTGTTCTCTCCTATATCTTTGGTCTCAATACTTATGGAACATCTTGTACAGGTCATGTCAAGTTTCCTCAAAGCATAATATTTATATGAGTAGGTATTTTGAGCTTGATGGTTACAGGCAATGTTGTTTTAACTATGTGGCCCCTGATATCTACTTACAGATTTCTTGATTTTACCTTTCAGAATGTAATAGTCTGATAACATTTCCCACTGACCAACTATATATTGTTGTCATCTGCCTGGACACTTTCCCAATTGCTCTTGGAGTTCAAGGGGTGTGGAGTTTGCTCCCTGAACATAATTCCAAATTTCTCTCACTGTTTTAGCAAAATTCTTGATGGGCTTCCCATCCTTGCCTACTCTTGGCATTCTTTTGTTAAATGACACTGGCATGGAGCTCCCCTAAATTATCTCATATGGTGATAATCCTGTGGTAGAACGGAGTTTTGGACAATATGCACTTACACCAAAAGATAAATACACATCCCAATCGTTATGTAGTGAGATAAGATAATGACTCAACATCTTTCTGACGGTGCAGTACACCCTGTCCATCCTACCATTAGCACGAGGGTGCAGTGGACTTGTCTTAATTTCCTAACCTTCAACAAATTTCACACCTGCTTTAAGAAATCTGAACTAAAGTTTGTCCCTTGATCTGCCATCATAGTTCCTGGCACACCAAATCTGAGGACGCAGGTGTTGACCAATGCTTATGCTATCATTGCTGCCTATTGCGTAGGAATTGCAATCATATCCACAGCTGGAGTCCTGTTCAATGGTCCAAGGACGTCCAAACCAATCATTTTAAGTGGTTCCCTTGCTTGTGACAACCTAGGCAAAGGTATTAACTTGTGGCTCATATCTGCCTGTTGCATGCATTGAACACAACACATCATGTACTGGTTCACATCTTCTTTCCTTGACCTCCACCAGTAGCATTCCACTAGTCACCAGTTTATTGTTCTATAACCCACATGATTCTGCCAATGACCTTGCTGCAGTGGTAACACCAGTTGCCATCAGCTCACCAAAGTTAAGTGCTGTCAGGCTGGGCTAGCACTTGGATGGGTGACCATCTGGTCTGCTGAGCGCTGTTGGCAAGTGGGGTGCACTCAGCCCTAGTGAGGCAAACCGAGGAGCTACTTGATTGAGAAGTAGCTGGTCCAGTCTCGAAAACTGACAGACGTCCAGGAGAGCAGTGTGTCGCCCACATGCCCCTCCATCTCTGTATCCAGTGATGTATATGGGCTGAGGATGACATGGCAGCCAATCGGTATTATTGGGTCTTCATAGCTTGTTCAGTAAGAGTTAAGTTTAGTTTTTATAACACACATGTCTTGACAATAATGGTCATGCGCTTCTTTCAGTATGTCCTCTTTTAGCTTTATTGGCTCTACTACCTGCAGCCCCAACCTCGTTGTCTTACACAACAACCTGTCACACATAGTGAATTGTGGCTGCAGTGCACACTGTTCATGTTATGTGTCAGCCTGTTGTGGTGCTTGCCATTATGTAAAGTTGTCACCCAGTGTCCATGTCCCTACCTTTCTGCTTATGTTTTTTTACCAGCCATGTATGACTTCATAGTAGAACTTGCCTAACTTCAATGCCCTTTTAGTCAGTCTACTAGAAGGGCCCCTAATCCTCAACAACAACTTAAGAGCTGCGTGGACAGTTAATACCTTAAAATTCTTCCCATAAAAGCAACATTGGAACAGTCCACATGTAACACCAAGCATCTCTTTTTCTGTTGTGGGGTAGTTTCTCTCTGTTCAGTTCAAATGCCCAGAGACATAAGCAACTGGATGCCACCTGTCTGATGGCCACAATCTATAGCTTGATTGGAAGTGTCATTTGACAATTACATTCTTTTTCACAGTTCAGAAAAATAAGTACTACACTTGATGCAACGACCTCTTTAACTCCTCGAAGACATCTAGGCATTCCTTAATCCATTTGAACTTTACACCATTTTTAACAATCATCTAAGTGCTACTGCTATATCTGCAAAGCATTTAATGAATTTTCTGTAATAATGCCCTAACCAAATCAAGATTGTCGCTCCTTGGCATTCGTAGGAACTGGAAATTCCTGTACTGGCTGCATCAACCTCAGGTACATGTTAACCTCTTTACCGCTAATAGCATGCCCTACATACCTAACTTATAATGAAAAATAAAACTTTTCCACACTTAATTGTGCTGTGCATGTGCAACATCCTGGGTCTCATTTATCGACAGTATCTGCCCTGTGTATGTCTCTGCCACATTGCTGGGAAACTGGAAGACATTGGCCTGCAAGAAAGTGCATGGACAGAAATGGATGGAGATATAAGGATATGCACAGTAAGCAGAAGAGATGCAATTGGTGGCAGCAGTGCGGATAGTTAGAGATCCAGTTTTACTGAGCACATGGGATCACTCCATTGGGCTGAACATATCTCGAAGGTCGCGTCCTAAAGTGGTTAATGCTACTGGCGTCATAACACCAGTTGGAGTTTAACTGTTAGCAATTCGACCACTGGAGGAAGCAAGCCTACTCGGCAAACCATTATGTGCCTATATAGCGGTCCTTATGGCGAGCCCTTTTCTATCACAGGAAGTAATTTTGTTCTTAACTGACATGTGACCCATCACATCCTGGTTTCTTTCAGATCTAACTGTTATTTGTGGATTTGTGGCCACACATCCGAGATGTTGTTGTGAGCGAGGGCCCTTGTTCGTATTTTTCCATGAGACTGTGTTTATCCGATTTTCTGGATTCATGTTCATGATTTTTGACGAACGTGCACTGCAGTTTGGATTTTGATTCCTACTTACCACATTTCTAGGTAGTGTGGCTTGACTGATTGTGTATACAAGCTCGCACTTTCTGTTAAAATTTTTCTGTAAGCTACTTGTCTGGCATATTACCTATTCAATCTTTTTTGCCAGTTTTGTTTTATTTATTGGTGTCTCGTATGTTATTAGAATAGTGTTTAATGCTTCTTATGTGTCGGTGTGTTACAGGAAATAGTAGCCATTATTTAATACCCTGTTTATTGAATTCAAGAGTGAAACCACTTTATGCTTCAGTTGGTCTTGTGGTATTCATCAGACCATTTTTGGTAAATTCCTCACACATCTGTGGAAAAGGTATCTATTATGAGACAGCTGGCCAGCTAAATCTAGTAGATCCACATTACTTGTTACTAGCCATTTGTTGAACTAGCCACCTGTGTATTAATTATGTCGTGATTTGTTTGTTTACCATTTCTGCCCACCATACTTAGCTAATTCTTTCTGTTTATTTGATTGGCTACTGACATTATGTAATTGCCAGTGTTCGCTTTACTTTGGCGATCTATATTTCAATTATATATGATACCAGCCAGTAGGCCTTTATGTTTACAATTAATTCCACTATGATTTACTACAGCTGATTACTTCTAATTCCTGCTTAAGTAAATATAAGCAATACCTTCTATATGGAGTTTTTAGGATGATTTTGGTTCAGGCATCTGCAGCACCTTGTATGTTCTATGCAATCTGCTATGAAGGTCTCACGAACTTCACCCCTTGTACCTGGCCTTTTTATCAGCCATTGCACCATAACACTCTCTATGTTCGTAAGTCTGATAGCCTGCCTGCCTAAGGATATGTGTTTGGAAGTAACTTAAGGTCCTTTTGTTTTCTTATCCAAATTTCGTGTAAATGCTGAAGTTCATTTGTCCTCTATAAACTTGTTTGCATGGGCATCGGCCATTGATTATTTATCCAGGGTTTGTCTTAAATGCTATTAAATTTTTTGAGTGGTGAAATTTTTTTCATTTAAAAGTGGTCAGTGTTACTGTTAACTGGTCTTCGTGGATGAAACATCTTATTTCTTAATGAAATTTATATGTCACATTTAGTTGTTGGAAAAGGCTTTGCCTTGATAGGAATTTATCATTAAGGCTTAAGCAATTCGTGCAGTGGCTACGTGTAGTTATTTGTTTGATGAGCTGAAGGTCTTGATCTGTAATTGTCTGTTAATGAGTGATGTTGTATGGCAATTAATAATTCTTGCTGAAAATGCTTAGTGCTTCAAATTATTTTGATTAGAAAAAGAAGGCACTTTTATTGTGGGTTAGCTAACATTTAGCAATCTTTGTTTCAAAATGGCTCTGAGCACTATGGGACTCAACTGCTGAGGTCATTAGTCCCCTAGAACTCAGAACTAATTAAACCTAACTAACCTAAGGACATCACACACATCCATGCCCGAGGCATGATTCGAACCTGCGACCGTAGCGGTCTCGCGGTTCCAGACGGCAGCGCCAGAACCGCGCGGCCACTTCGGCCGGCAATCTTTGTTTTTTCTTTTTTTAATTATCTTATTGAATCCATGCATTTTAAGGATTGCATTTGTTGATGTGGTGAGCCTTCAGTTTAGCTGCCTTGCGTCCATGTCATCAGTGTTCCCACTGTTAAATTGTGTATTTTACCAACTGTAAAGTGTTTATTTATTTTTTGATAATAAACGGCTGTTTAAGCATACAGAATCCCACTTCTTTGCTGCTCATAATCTTTTAAAATGTCTTGCAAATGTTGTGTACGCTGTCATATCGATCGTGAAAATAATTATATACCCATGCTCTGGCAAGGTACAGTCCCCTCAGTGATCCATCCAACAAATTCTGAAATGTTTTCTTTAACCCAAACGGCACCCTATGATACTGAAAATGGCCCCAGGGATCTAAAGCGCCGTTTTCAGGCTGTACTCACGGAATAATTCTATCTGATGGTACCCACTCCTCAGATCTAAGGTATAGAAGTACTTGCACTGCCCAAAACTGTCAATAGTTCAGTGATGCTTAGTTAACAGTTCTGCTGTTAAAATATCTGTAATCATACCAGAATCAATATATTTTAGTGACTTTTTTGGTGCAACCACAATGGTTGCATTCCATGGTCTAGTGCTTTCCACTATTGCCACATCTGCTAGTTGCTGATCAATGAATTCTTGTAATACTGGTTGCAAATATCATGGTAGGTGGTAAGGTCTTCTATATATCGTCGACTCAGTTCCTATAGATATACGAACCAGTGTTATAAATGTTGCTGGTAAAGGCCCTTGAGGAAAAAAGAAATTCTCAAATGCCAAGAATAATTTCTCCACATCCAGTCTCTCGATATCTCTAAGACGTTCCAATTTTCTACACAATCAAGTTTCATCGGAAACTTGCACAGTCACTACCCACATCATCCAGGACTTCCAAATTGTCTATCAACATTCCTTTGGTGAGCTGTATTGTATTAGCGCCAAAATTATCTGAATTTTCTTGCACTGTTTTCCCATCCAGTTCCTTCCACACATGCTTAATGCTCCTCCTTAAAAAGCAATGTGGTGTGTGTAAAACATCATTTCCTGCCAGTGGTTGTAGCAAGCACAATGCATTAACAGGCCATTTCAGTCCCACATTTACCCAGAACAAATTCCCAGTGCCTTGCAGTACAATAAAGATGAATTAATCCTTAATGTTGCTGACTGGAGCTCAAGTGGTTCACCTCATACGATAGATGCGCATTCCACCCATACTTCACAGGCGACTCTCTCCCCTAGCTGGGATGTTGTCCCTCTAAATTCCACTAAACGTTGCCTGAGGTCGATTATGACATGATATCTTATCAGAAACTCTAATTCTAAGATCAAGCAGAAACCATCAGTCACCTGGGACACGACTTTATACTAGCTGCATCTTGGGAACTCCTTGTGGAGGACCTGTGGTTCCCCTTTGCGTTTAACACCTGCTTATTCAGCCCCTGTTTTCCCTTATCATAACTACAGTCGTGTTGCTGGTGTCCAGCAACACCACATCTGTCAGACTGAAGTTGGCGACATTACCTCTGTACATACCCCACCCTCCCACATCTGTAACACCTCACATTAGCAGAGAATATTCCATGCTTATTCCACAGTCCTTTTGGTACGGACACCAGCAAAATATTCAAACCAAATCCAATCACACGGTTGTAAATACTCTGCTTTGGTACATAGGAAAGCTAAAGGGACAAAAACATATTAAAAGGCATGTTTTCGTTACATACAGATAACTTGTGGTGTCAGCTGCGGGTAATGCCTGCAGTGGTAGCCTTTTTCTTACTGTTAAAATTTTTCAATACGCTACTTGTCTTTCGTTTTACCTACACAGTGCTTTCCAGCCTTGTTTTATTTATTGGTGTTTACATGTTGTTCGAATAGTGTTTAATTGTGCTTATGTGTGCTGTTTGTTGAATTCAAGAGTGAAACCAGAAAGGGACATCACTGTAAGGTGACTGTATGTATGCCTTTACCTTTCTTAAAATCAAACTGTTCGTCATCTAACATATACTCACGGATCCTTTCGATTCTTTTGTATGTTACTCCTGTCAGCGGCTTAGATGCGTGAGCCGTTAAGCTGATTGTGCGATAGGTTTCACATGTATCTGCCCTCCATATCTTCGGAATTGTGTGGATGATGCTTTTCTAAAAAGTCTGAGGAATCATCGACAATCTCATAGAGCCCGTACACCACCTTGAATGGTCGTTTGTTTGCATTTCCCCAATGATTTTAGAAATTCGGCTAGAATGTTATATATATTCCTATCTCAAGTCTTCCAAAGCTCTCTCTAATGCTGCATTCTCTACGTCTTCGTCATCGGCTCCAGTTTGTTCTTCCGCCAAGTCATCACGCAGGTCGCCATCCTGACAGGGGCCTTCGATGCACTTTTTCCACCAGTAGGCCTCTTCCTCTGCGTTTAACAGTGCAATTACCATGGCACTCTTAATGTTACCACTCTTTGCTTTTAGTTTCATCGAAGGCTGTTTTGATTTTTCTATAGGCTGAGTCAGTCCTTCCGATGATCATTTCTCTTCCGATTTGTCCACATTTTTCCTGCAGCCATTTCGCCTTGCCTGCCCTACAGTACGTATTTATATTGCTGTATTTCTGTCTTTCCCTGAACATTTTTGTACTTCCTCCTTTGAATTGAAGTACTTCTTCTGTTACCTAAGGTTGCTTCCGAGTTACCTTCGTTCCACCGATATCTGACTGTCCAACGTCTGAGACTGTCCTTTTTAGAGATGTCTGCTGCTCTTCAACTGAAATGCCCGCTGTGATATTCCTTATCGCAGTGTTCCACTTACTTCCACTCTAATTTTTCCGAACGATTGTCTTAAACTTCAGTCTACTCTTCACTATTACTAAATTATGATGAATCGATATCTGTTCCTGTGAACGCCTTACAATTCAATATATGATTCTGGAATGTCTGTCTGACCGTGATGCAATCCAGTGACTCTTCCTGCGTCCGTGTCTTTTCCAAGTATACCACCTCCTCTTATGATTCTTGGACAGAGTATTCGCTATTACCACCTGAAATTTATTGCAGAAATTAGTTTATCTCCTCTTACATTCCACTACCTAGACCATATACTTCCGTAACCTTTTCTTCTGTTCTTCCCCTACAACCGCATTCACTTCCTCATGGCAAATAATGTTCCACCTTTATTGACATCCTGAGTCATCCGTTCAAAATCGTAATGTACTTTCTGTATCTCTTCGTCTACTGATTGTTGCGTCGGCAGGTACACCTGAACTATTGTTGTTTTTGTTAATTTGCCGTCGATTCTCATAAGTGAAACCGTATTACTGAATTGTTCATTGCAGCTCACCCTCTGCCCACTATTCTATTAATTATGACTCCTACTCTCAGTATACCAATTTCTGCATGTGTTGATATTACGTTATATTCCTCTGACCAGAGATCCTTATCTTCTTTCCATTTCACTTCACTGACACCCACTGTATCGAAATTGAGTCTTAGAATTTCGTTTTTGAGATTTTCTAGCTTCCCCACCGTGTTCAAATTTCTGACATTCCATGCACCGACTCATAGACTGTTATCTCTTGGTTGCTTATTTCATCTTTTTTTCATGGTCACTTGACTTTCGGCGGTCCCGTTCCGGAGATCCCAGTGGGGGACTAATCTGGAATATTTTGCCAATGGAGAGATCATCATGACATTTCTTTTACTACGCCAGATATCCAATAGATGCACATTATTTGCCTTTAATGTAGTGGTTTATATTGCCTCTGCGTCCTCATGCCATTGATCATCGGTGATTCGTCCGCGGTTTTGGGCAGTTTTCCACCCCACTGGCAAGAGGGTGTCCTGAAAATATGTCCTCTGCTGCGTTATCTTTGTCCAGGACGTTGGCAGAACGAGGCCTACATCTTATGTCGGAAGTATTAGGCCGCCGTTTCTGGGGGTTTTTATTCAAAATTTAAGCAGTGGCTGGGTTCCAACACAGGAGTGGTGACGTTTTGATTACTAGTCAAAGTCGTTATCCCTAGACAACGGGTTCTGGCTATTTTCAGCTTTCTCAAGTAAGTAATTTATAAAACTTTGCGGCGTGGATGGACTTCATTATAGGAACAATGACAGCCAATCGGCACATAGATTCTATCTGGCTACCTTCGAGCGACACCACACAAGCATGTATTAGCAGCGTCGGCTGCGGAGGAGGCTACAATGATAAATAGCTTAATGTCATATTATTTGTGGATTTCTGCTTTATGGTTAAAATTACTAACTTAAGTCAATGTCTTCAAGCATCTTAGGACTCTGTTACAAGTCAAGGTTGCTAAACTGTTTAACAGGTATGGAAAGCACAGCAGCCAATACGTCTGCACGCCTGCGCAAGCTATCTACTGTTTACTTTGTGCTAGTAACTGACAGGCCAGGGGCAAAGTGCATTTATGCACTGACACATGAGCTCAGTATTATGTGCAGGCTCGAAGTGTGCACTTAATTATGAATACTTTACTATGAGCAAACGCATTTCATTGAAAGCAACACCCGTCTCACTATGATACTGAACGGGCGCTGAAGACCTTGCTGTCGTGCGCCCACAAAACCCCTCTACTACTACTTCATTGAAAGCAAGTTCATATACGTGACTTAAGAACGAAGATCATGCTGTATTGCACACGTCGAACTTGTATGTATTTGAGTGAAATAGACTGAATAGATCGAGCGTATTCCTACTAATATGCGCCATATCTATACGATCTGAAATAGAATTCAGTTCATTTCTGATCAAATGCGACACGTGCAAGTAAAAGAAAAGAAAGAAAATGATAAAAAATGAAATAGTTACCAAGATAGGAATCACTCGTCGCAACAGACTTACTTTGATGAAAGATCGCGGTAGGGCAATCACCGAGGTTATATCATAACGATTATGTATTTCGTAATATGATCATAAGACATACAATGAATTGGAAGGATTTATAAACGTAATGTCTTTCAACAAAACTCAGGACAACTCTATGGCCATAGGAAAAACCAGTACATACAAGAACAAAGGATATAACTAACCCACGTGTAAAGAACAATATTTGTTACTATCGCTAAGTGTAATACATATTAAGCGGTTACATTAAATATTCTAAGTGAATGTGGGCGACAACTTTAAACAAAATTTAACTACTTTAAAGGAAAACATCGTCTATAATAATTCATTAGAGGAACCAATACAATGACAGGACATGCACCATGAAATGCCTTGGGTTTGAGAAACGCAAATCACTGTCAAATTTTGGCCGATGAAGTAATTTCAGCTAAAATGGAGTATATAATGACTTGACCTCCGTGCGGATAATTACATATTTAAATCTGATTAGTGAAGATTATGAATCCTGCAATCACGTGATGCTGACTGTACAGGGCTACCTGCGAACGACTCAACACCAAAATGCTTCACACAAATGTTTTTTATTCAGTCAAATCCCCAGGTTGGCAGTAATCAGACTCCAAGTCTTGTGGCGCAGAGACTAGCAAACAAATTCTACCTAAGTATTTCGCCTTAGCAACATTACCTTTGCTCCGACCATTGATACGTCAAAATTAAAAATGATGAAGAGAGCAGGAGTTTCATAGACGTATCCCAAAATGTGCTACGAAATAGTCTGCCGCCAGGCAATCACGTAAATGTCATACACTTTCTGAGGGTGAAAGGTTGCCCCAGGCACAGCCACCTCTGACAGCCACCTTTAAACCTAAGAACACTGAACCGAACCCATTTTGTCTACCTGCTAATGTACAGTACGCAGCAGTAACTGGAGATGCTTGGATGTTTTCATAATAACGTGACTCGACCCGGTAATTCAAGCCAAAGTGCGTAAAACTAAAATACGTTCTCAGGTCAGGTTTCATGCCCGTAACATGACGCTTTCACCGCAAATAAAGCTCAAGTTGCGCTGTAGGTGGTTTTGATGATGAGTTGACAGTGCGCAGTGACCTCTCTCGGGGAGGAGCAGATAATTCTTCCACGCGGCGGAGTTGCTAATTACAGGGGCCTAACGAGGCGTGTACTTTCTTCTCGCTGCGTTCTGCTGTCTGATGATTAATTACTCTGGCCGCTCAACTTTGCTTGTTAAAAGTGATGGCCTTCTACCGGTGGCTTCGCGGCGCGTCTTTTCTTACTAGTATCGATGTTTCTGCACTCTGACTCCTGAGCAGCACGGCACATTAGTTAAAGTACCGAAACTGCAATTTTCACCTGCGTCTCCTTTCGTTCTACTGCTGTACTCTGCGGATCAATATAAGATGCACGAGAAATGCTACTTTTTATTCTGCCATGTACCAAGATTTCTTCCCGTTGTATTGCTGGATGATGTGTGAGAAAAACCACTTCTTCTGCGCGAGCTGATTCTTACTACTTTTCTCTTTACGTTCTCTACACATCTAACGTTTTTTAAAAACATTTTCATTCATCCATTACTTAGTCTTCGAACACAGCAGGCACATCCTCAGATAAAGCGTATTTACAGGCACTTTACGATTTGTACTAGAGGCGTCTAATCGCTAGAATCGTGGCGCTGGTGAAAACAATTGGAATGTATATGAATACCGTTTTATGGATATTCAAAAAGGATTGCTGGTTTATTTTGTTTTTTGTTCTTTATGAAATTACTGAAATTGTGAGTAAGATATTTTAAAAAGCAGCCACTAAGTAGCACGCCACGTAAGCTAAAGTACCGAAACTGAAATTTTCACCTGTGTCTCCTTTCGTTCTACAGCTACTTGGATTAACTATCTGTATGCAAGCAGTTAGGTACCGAGAACGGAAGGTTAAGAAATATGACACTTTCCTGTGTTAGTTAGTTACATATTTCACACTTCATCTGAACGAATCTTTTATCAGAATGATGTGGAACGAGTCAGTTTATAGATTATGCTTAAGTGATTAGTCTTAATATTAATGCACACATCATCATTTTATTCCTACTCACGCAACTACATTGAAACAATTTTTTTAGTGGTTACCACTCCGGGCGGGGACTACTCAGGAGGACGTTGTTATCAGGAGAAAGAAAACTCGCGTTCTACGGATTTGAGCGTGGAATGTCAGATCCCTTAATTGGGCAGGTAGGTTAGAAAATTTAGAAAGGGAAATGGATAGGTTGAAGTTAGATATAGTGGGAATTAGTGAAGTTCGGCGGCAGGAGGAACAAGACTTCTTGTCAGGTGAATACAGGGTTATAAATACAAAATCAAATAGGGGTAATGCAGGAGTAGGTTTAATAATGAATAGGAAAATAGGAATGCGGGTAAGCTACCACAAACAGCATAGTGAACGCATTATAGTGGCCAAGACAGATACGAAGCCAACGCGTACCACAGAAGTACAAGTTTATATGCCAACTAGCTCTGCAGATGACGAAGAGGTTGATGAAATGTATGATGAGATAAAAGAAATTATTCAGATAGTGAAGGAAGACAAAAATTTAATAGTCATGGGTGACTGGAACTCGATAGTAGGAAAAGGAAGAGAAGGAAACGTAGAAGGTGAATATGGAATGGGGGTAAGGAATGAAAGAGGAAGCCTCCTGGTAGAATTTTGCGCAGAGCATAACTTAATCACAGCTAACACTTGGTTCAAGAATCATGAAAGAAGGTTGTATACATGGGAGAAGCCTGGAGATACTGGAAGGTCTCAGGAAGATTATATAATGGTAAGACAGACATTCAGGAACCAGGTTTTAAATTGTAAGACATTTCCAGGGGCAGATGTGGACTCTGACCACAATCTATTGGTTATGAACTGTAGATTAAAACTGAAGAAAGTGCAAAAAGGTGGGAATTTGAGGAGATGGGACCTGGATAAACTGAAAGAACCAGAGGTTGTAGAGAGCTTCAGGGAGATCATTAGGGAACGATTGATAAGAATGGGGGAAAGAAATACAGTAAAAGAAGAATGGGTAGCTTTGAGAGATGACATAGTGAAGGTAGCAGAGGATCAAGTAGGTAAAAAGACGAGGACTAATAGAAATCCTTGGGTAAAAGAAGAGACACTGAATTTAATTGATGAAAGGAGAAAATACAAAAATGCAGTAAATGAAGCAGGCATAAAGGAAAAATGAGATCGACAGGAAGTGCAAAACGGCTAAGCAGGGATAGCTAGAGGACAAATATAAGGACGTAGAAAGGCATATCACTAGGGTAAGATAGATACTGCCTACAGGAAAATTAAAGAGACCTTTGGAGAAAAGAATATCAAGAGCTCAGATGGAAGCCCAGTTCTAAGCAAAGAAGGGAAAGCAGAAAGATGGAAGGGGTATATAGAGGGTCTATACAAGGGCGATGTTCTTGTGGACAATATTATAGAAATGGAAGAGAATGAAGATGAAGTAGGAGATATGATACTTCGTGAAGAGTTTGACAGAGCACTGAGAGACCTAAGTCGAAACAAGGCCCCAGGAGTAGGCAATATTCCATTAGAACTACTGACAGACTTGGGAGAGCCAGGCCTAACGAAACTCTACCAAGAAAGCAGGTGTTGACAGATGTGAAAATTACCGAAGTATCAGTTTAATAAGTCACAGCTGCAAAATACTAACGCGAATTCTTTACAGACGAATGGAAAAACTGGTAGAAGCAGACCTCGGGGAAGATCAGTTTGGACTCCGTAGAAATGTTGGAACACTTGAGGCAATACTAACCTTACGACTTATCTTAGAAGAAAGATTAAGAAAAGGCAAACCTACGTATCTGACGTTTGTAGACTTAGAGAAAGCTTTTGACAAAGTTGACTGGTATTCTCTCTTTAAAATTCTGAAGGCGGCAGAGGTAAAATACAGGGAGCGAAAGGCTATTTACAATTTGTACAGAAACCAAATGCCAGTTATAAGAGTCGAAGGGAAGCAGTGGTTGGGAAGGGAGTGAGACAGGGTTGTAGCCTATTCCCGATGTTATCAATCTGTATATTGAGCAAGCAATAAAGGAAACAAAAGAAAAATTCGGAGTGGGAATTAAAAACCATGGAAAAGAAATAAAAATTTTGAGGTTCGCCGATCGCAGTGTAATTCTGTCAGAGACAGCAAAGGACCTGGAAGACCAGCTGAATGGAATGGACAATGTCTTTAAAGTAGGATGGATGAACATCAAAAAAAGCAAAACGAGGATAATGGAATGTAGTCGAATTAAATCGAGTGATGTTTCGGGAATTAGATTAGGAAATGAGACGATTAAAGTTGTAAATGAGTTTTTCTATTTGGGGAGCAAATTAACTGATGATGTTTGAAGTAGAGAGGATATAAAATGAAGACTGGCAATGACAAGGAAAGCATTACTGAAGAAGAGAAATTTGTTAACATCGAGTATAGATTTAAGTGTTAGGAAGTCGTTTCTGAAAGTATTTGTATGGAGTGTAGCCATGTACGGAAGACAAACGTAGACGATGAATAGTTTAGACAAGAAGAGAATATAAGCTTTCGAAATGTGGTGCTACAGAAGAATGCTGAAGATTAGATGGGTAGATCACATAACTAATGAGGAGGTATTGAATAGAATTGGGAAGGAGTTTGTGGACAACTTGACTAGAAGAAGGGATCGGTTGGTAGGGCATATTCTGAGGCATGAAGCGATCACCAATTTAGTATTGGAGGGCAGCGTGGAGGGTAAAAATCGTAGAGGGAGACCAAGAGATGAATACACTGAACAGATTCAGAAGGATGTAGGTTGCAGTACGTATTGGGAGATGAAGAAGCTTGCAGAGGATAGAGTAGCATGGAGAGCTGCATCAAACCAGTCTCTGTACTGAAGACCACAACATCAACAACCACTTTTCAAGTAGAAATTCGTCTGTGGAATAGAAGAAGTTGCCCAGGAGAAATGATTTTAAATTGGATTTAAAACTTGGTCGCTACCTGTCCGACATTTTATGTTATTGGGGAAATGATAAAAAAATTTTATTGCTTGTCTCTGAGCCACTGACAGATTTATCAATGGTTAGTAAACATAATTTTTCCCACTAGAGTTTTAGATATGTACATTACTATTCTTTTCAAATTGTGGTGGATTATTTATGACGACTTCCATTCGCGAAAATATGTAGCAAAAAATTTCATAATTGGAATCTGAAGATCTGTGAGTTGACATTTGAAGAAATAAATAGCTTGAGCTATTACAGCAGTTTCAAATGGCACAGTAGAAAGTCCAGGCGTTACTAGAACGCACCAAGAAGGTTCAAGTTAGTATAAGTTCCAAAGAATAAAATATATCAGTAGTCAACTCGTCAACTGATACCTGTGAGCCAAGCAAATGAAAAGAAGGAATGGGCAATCGTTGAACACAAGCACAGCTAAATCAAGAAAATATTACTTAAACTCTTTAGGTAAAATGAAATGACTCAGGCTAGTTACATAAAATAAAGTACAAATAAAATCTGAACAATACCCACAGCGCTTTCACTAAAACCACAACCACCTAAATTAATAGTGGATGTAAAAATTAAAACACACAAAGGCAGTAAGTGTACTGATAAATTAAAAGTCTTCTTTTGTGCCACATATTCTTGCTTCATACAGTCAAAGAGAAAGATTGAATGTGACGAAAGCTCAAAAAGTAGTAAGACTCCTTCGCACAGTGAACGTAAAATTATGTTCTACTATAATTTCAGAAGAACAGCTTCAAATAGTTAACAAAAATTGTGCAAAAGTATAGTATAAAATAAAAATATAGGCAGCCAACATTGCCATTTTGATATCGATGTATAGAGGAGAAGTACAATGCCGATAAACATCGATATTTTTTGGAAAGAATATCATTATATCGATAGATTATCAACAGCCCTACTAAGAATTACACAGTGTACGTGAGCCTGCACTCGGCGAAGTTTACCTTAGCTTACGAGGAGAACAAGTGCCATTGCACGATTTCTGAGAAACTTCACTCACCTGAAGGGAGGTCAAAATAAGCGAACACATGTCTCAATTTATCCGTAGACAGCCGACCGTTTCTGAGGAAACGAGAAAGTAGTTTCACGTAATTTAGATGACTTTTAGCGGTCCGTACTATTAGATGAAATTGTGCACAGAGGCTGGCATCGGGGTCTCTCATTTTCGAGCCCCGTGTTCGAACCCAGATTTCAGTTTTATTTATTTTTTTCATTTATGCATCCATGTCCAGGTTACTACAAAACGTTGATCATCAAGTTACGAAATAAAAGCTGGTCAGTGTAAAGTTACAAGTGGTTTTCAAAACGTCACACATTTGGTATATAATATATGTGTGTATTATTATCTACAGAAGTTACAATCTTTTTAATTTAAATTGTCTTAATCTTATACTTCATTCATATACTAATTATTATATTAATTCTTAAATTTTATTCTTATGTTTATTCTTCAGTCGGATTTGATGCTTTCCCTTGGATAACACCGATCGTAGAAACATTGGAAACATAGAAATTCCGAACACCGCGAGCATAACGCAAAAAAAGGTTTGCCACGGTGATATTTCTTCATATGAATCTCACTCGAGAAAGAAACGTCGTTAACGTTACTGAAGGTTATTTTTTTATTCGTTCACCAGGCATTTAGTTAGTAGACGAATTGTTACAACATTATTTCAACGAACATTGAAAAACATTCGTGTAATAATCTTCTACGGATATGTGTGGATAAATGGACAACAAAAAAAAAAATGATAATCGGGTTTCGAACACGTGGCTCAAGAATGTGGAGCTCCGACGGTAGTCACTGTGTCGCTACTTCGGTTGTGCTATTTATTCGCTGAAAGGCAGATGGAGTATCTCTTAAACTTCGACCATCGTTTTCTCAGAAACTGTCTGATATCCACGTGTAAGCTGTGTGTTCGCTTATTTTGACCCCTCTTGGACTGAGTGAAGTTTCTGGGAAATCGGGTTATGGCACTTGCAATGTTCTCCCCGCTAGTTCGAAACGGGGATCGTGATTCTTGGCAAATGCAACTGCATTTGTTTCTTGTTGAAGGCACTGCTCCAGATGCAGCTCGTGGATCTAGTTACTGCTGATAGGGTGTGGAATGCGGCCCATTTTGGCTGGCCATCTAAGTGTGCTGGTGTCTATGGGAAGAGACGGTGAAGGAGGCAGTGAGTGTGTGATTATTGGTAAGCACTTGCCCTGTTCTAAATATATGCGTTGTTGTAGACCTGTGTGAGGATCACCTTCCTGGTTACCGGACATAGTTTTTTCCAGTTAAGTGACTGTTTTGGTGTTCGTGTTGGAAGGACCTTTCATTAATTTTAAGAAGAGCAGTGTGCCTAGCGATTTAGGTGCTGTTTAACAGTATTTAAATTTTCTAATTGTTACTGTTGTCCAGTTTTGTGAATTAATCCGATTTAGTGTGGATAGTAAACTGCGGTGCCAGTCGTTGGTTACTGCTGATGTTTTGTCTGTACTTGCTGTAGCTGTTGGGTGTAACTGTTGATTTAAGCGCTGGTGGCGCAAAAGGTACTTCGCGCGAATAAATTGATCGTTATAAATAATTATGGACACCACTGCTTATCAATTATAAACATTGTCGGTGACATAAATTATTTGTTTGAAATTAAATAAAATACGTATCAGTTAATTATGCCAAGTTCCAGTTCTTTTAAATATTAAAAAAATTATGCGCTTATTCAGGTTTGCTAATTAGGGTAAGTGTTTAACAGCTTTTATGTTGCAGGAGCTTTTGTATGTGCTGAAATTTGTAGTATTAAATTGATGCAAGGCCAAATTGGCAGCCACAGAGGCGGCTTGTATAAGTAACGTGAGCAGGGGGCTCAATCTAACGCTAATTCTGCATTAAATTACACTACATTACATTAATGTAACGGCTCCATTTTGGATATGAGGTGCCTTACTTCCACTGAATGTCAAAGTGGTTGGCCTAGTTTTGAGATATCATTGCTTGTCTTTCAATTGATTATATTATTTTAAATTCTGAAATGCCTTCGTGGTTTTTGTTATTTTATTGTAAAGTATTACTTAAAGAAGTTTAAAGTTACGAAAGCTGTTGGTGTTTTGATTCATTGCAAGGTTTTACTTAAACTTCAAAAGGTTAATTAAACTTTCGTGGTTTTGCAGTAAATGTGAATGAATGCACTGCCTAAATTACAAGAGACACCAGGGAGTTGTAATGTTGAAATTCATGTTCTTTTGTGTTTAGCATAATAAAAGGTTATTTTCAAATAGTATTTAAAACATTTACTACTTCAGCACCTCTCCTACTTCACAAACTTAGAACTGACCGTTTGCACAGTCTGACTGAAATTTGTCTTCTTAAATGTTTGTTAAAACGTATGCTGAAGATACGGTACCAGTTTCGTCGTAAAATTCAATGACTCATTGCAACAATGACGCCATTGCCCTCTCGGGCAACTCCTCATTCTTCTCGTCGCAGCTGTTTTAAAACTGTTTCCGACTTTTCAACATAGCTATAGTTTACCGTCCTAACGTTACCACAATGAAACAACTTCTCATTCAGAAAGTACAACTCATTTCTCCGCTAACAAGCTGCCACATCCTCTCTGTGCATCTTTCCACTTCAGACTTTCATCGTCAACTGTCCCTTCCCACAAGATAAAATTTGAAAGAAAATTTTACCCTACAGTGCCATAGCACTTCTATCCACAGTTAGTATTACATAGAATTTAAATGTGTATTCACATGATACACAACAAAACACATATTTATAAATTATATTGGATTCGTTTATTTTTACGCTGCAATTAAGAAATTTCGCAGGTATGTATAAAAAAATCAGTAATCTACAAATTATATTAAATTAATGTTAGAGTCTTCGTCCATAATTGAAAAAGTACTTTATTAATTTACAATGGCGAAACTATTCGTCACAGTGCCACTGACAACAACAACATGCTGCCAAAATTTGTCATGGTTTTCAGACAAAGATTGCATTGATACGGTGATTATTGAGGGTTTAGCGCCTTGCCCTTCTGGAAGATGACGAACATTTTAATTAGCATCTGTCTCGCTGTTGAAGTACGTTTTCTTTCGTACTTACTTTGCACTAGGTGCTCTCTCTTAAGACGCTTATTGACATTAAATGAAGCCTTCATGATCAGAATCATTTCAATAAAATTGTTTCGGGTGTGTGACTGCGCCATGATGTGATGAAACTATCGACGTTGCAGCTACTATTGTAGATGCCCTTCCTGGTTTGTGGTTAGTGCTTTAAATACACTATTGGGTGCCTATCCCTCCAGCTGATAGTGACTGTGCATGTTGGCATATTGTCCTATGATTGGATGACAGGGCAAAGGACGAGGGATATCAAAAACTTGAAATGCAAAACGCATGTGTGTCTGTTTTATAATTGTGTAAGCTTTCGCGGTCAGAGTCAGTTGACATAAGTGCTCCGAATATGGTAGCGCATAATAGTGCAGAAACCTATACCGAAGAAAATATGATTTCAGCGACTCTTACAGAGGGCTTCTTCTGGGCCTACCGGTGTGTCTTAGCTGTGCATAGTCGCTTACATTCTATTTTTCGTTGCTGCTCACTGAACGATTTTAAAAGACTGTTATTATGATTGGTCTCTTAAAGCGTAAGCAGTGGGAATTTTATTATAATAGGTTACTCCGGCAGCACCCGCGTCTCGTGTTGGAGAGGTGCGGCCTGTTGGGCTCTGTAGGCTGGCAGCCTGGAAGGGAGAAGCCAGAGGGCATCCTCTCTATTCCTGCTCTTAAGGGGTTGTGGTATTTCGATGCCTTCTTTGAACTTATGATCTACCAAACCAGGCTGCTTGGCCAGTATGCAAATTTCGATAAATGTTATTTTCTTGCCACCGTTTTGCTGTGTTCAATCACTGCAGATTTGCTATGTTGCCCTAGATGTATGCAGCGCTCGTGTTCTCATATGCTCGTTGCTACTGGCCTGCCGATCTCACTGATGCAATCTGCCTCACACTGCCATTCCACCTCGTCTGTTTTGTGTGTAGTCCTTAATGCGCTCTGTGTACCTTGTGTGAAAATCTTGGCCTGTTCTTCCTAGGCAGAACATGAAGCATTTCTGGCGTGTTATTTAGCTTATTTCAGAATCTGAATACTTGTCATGACTGCACTTTATGTTTTGTATTACTTTCTGTTTTCGTTTATTCGACGCAGAGAATCCAATTTTTACTTTTTGATTTTTGGAAATATTTTCAACACTTTATGATATACAGGATGTTCCAGGAGGCTTGGTCAATATTCAGGAATATGACAGAAACGCTCGTCTGAAGCAAAAAACTTCTTGTGGGCATACCTCCTATTCCGAATAGTTTGCAAGACGTCTTATTTAATGTATATTTCGTTTTGGACTTGAGATGCGCATAAAGTTGCCCTTGGAATATGCAATTGTCCGTGGTGTGTAGTGAGTGAAGAAGTGTGGATGGAAAGTATCTCATAGAGAGGGATCAGTTGATTCTGTTTCTACACGTGCTGGCTAACTGGCTAAAACGACACACGTCTGCACCAAAGCAGATTATGCAGATATGGTGTATTTTTAAGGCTTTTACACGGTGCTTCACTGCAGACTGTTAACGAAGGTACGAACATATGGGGCAGGTTCCCAGATATGGGTGTGGCTCGAAGACTTCTTAAGTGATAGAACACAGGAGTGTTCATCAGAGACAACCCTAATGTCAGAAGTGCCCCAGGGAAGTGTTGTAGGACCACTATTATTTTGTGTGTACGTAAATGATCTGACGGACAGTGTGGGCAGCAATTTGCAGTTCATTGCTGATGACGCTGTTGCTTACGGCAAGACATCGAAGCTGCGTGACTAGAGGATGGTACGGGATGACTTAAACAAACTTTCTAGCTGCTGTGATGAATGATAGCTAGCTATAAATATAGAGAAAT
This sequence comes from Schistocerca serialis cubense, assembly GCF_023864345.2. Taxonomy (NCBI): domain Eukaryota; kingdom Metazoa; phylum Arthropoda; class Insecta; order Orthoptera; family Acrididae; genus Schistocerca; species Schistocerca serialis. Next base: position 596,905,956 of record NC_064645.1, on the reverse strand, counting down.
GTATGTTAATGCGGATGGGTAGGAGAAACAAACCTATAATGTTTAGATGCAGCATTAATAGTGCCCTGGTTGACACAGTCACGCCTTTAAATATCTGGGCGGAAGGCTGCGAAGCGATATGAAATGAAACAGGCGTGTGGCAATTGTGGTAGGGAAGGCGAATGGTCGACTTCAGTTTATTGGGAGAATTTGGGGAAAGTGTGGTTCATCTGTAAAGGAGACCGCATGTAGCACACTAGTGGGACCTATTCTTCAGTACTGCTCGAGTATTTGGGATCCGCACCAGGTCGCCTTGAAAGAAGACATGGAAGGAATTCAGAGGCGAGTTGCTAAATTTGTTACCGATAGTTTCGATCAGCATACAACAGTTACGGAGATGCTTCGGGAACTCAAATGGGAATCCCTGGAGCGAAGGCGACATTCTTTCCGAGGAACACTGCTGAGAAGATTTAGAGAACTGGCATTAGACGCTGACTGCAGAACGATTCTACTGCCGCCAACATACATGTCGCTAAGGACCACAAAGGTAAGATACGATAAATTAGGGCTCATACGGAGGAATATAGACAGTCGCTACTCTATTTGCAAATGTAAAAGGAAAGGAAATGACAAGGACTGCTTCAACGTATCCTCCGCCACGCACCGTAACCTGTCTTGCGGAGAATGTATGTAGATGTAGATGTGGTTTTGCTGTTGCTGTCGAAATATATTGTCGACTCTTTCCGATGCGTCGAATTCCTCACTATACAGTGCTCATGAGAGTTTTCTGCACATTGTGTGAAACATGTACTCTTCCATTTTCCCATTATTTTTTCTGAATGTGTAGTTTAACTGCCTGTGCAGGAACGGTAACACAGCACTGGAATGGTGCAGCGACTTTCTTCAAATGTCAGAGTCTCACGAACACAGGTATGGCGGACACTGTATGTGAAAAACTTGTATCCATTTCATGTACAATTTTCTCATTAGCGGCAATGCCAGACGAATTCTGTCACTGGTTAAATAGCGATCGTCATTTGCTTACATTAAAACTACTCACTGACAAAGTCACCTTTACACAGAATGGAGTAAATAAAACACGTAACAGTTATCAATAGTTGCAGGAAAATCCATACACCACGGTGGAAACCAATGTCCAAGTTCAGTTTTCGATCAATGTTTGGTGCGGCATGATCGGTAACATATTGATAGCTCCGGTCATTGTGAAGAGCGAATTTCAGCTTTTCGAAAATCAGTTTGTTGAACCCCTGAGGTTACATTGGCCATGCGGTCCTCAATGTTCTTTCAGCATGACGGCTCTCCTCCGTTTTTTATCAGACGTGTGAGGGAAAAACTCAACTACACTTACACTAACCCCTGGATTGGTCACGGCAGGACAATTAACTGGAAACCAAGACAACCAGTCCTTTCGCCAGTAGATTTTTGTTTACGGGTTTCGATGAAATATGAGGTGCACACACGAATTGTGAATACGCCAGATGAATTGCTTGGTTACATCATGGACGCTGCTGCCCTCACTAGGGAATGCGTAAAGCCACTCAGACAAGCAACACAACATCTTATCCGAAGAGTTAACAAAGGCACTGAAGTTGACTGTGAGATATTCGGATATTTATTGTGAACTATTCAATAACTGTAATGTGACGCGTACCAAAATACATTTGTCAATTGATCCTTTGTAAAATACATGTCCATTTTTACTAACTGTCGTACAAAAGTACGTGATAAACCTACAATGTACTGAATGATGCAGAAAATAAATAATAGTTTACATTAAACGTGTTTTATTTGGAATAGGATACATGTCTATAAGAAGTTTTTTCCTTCAAATGATCGTTCCTGTCATATTCCGGAACACTGACTACTCGTTCTGAGACACCCTGCATTGCCGGTGTATTGGATTTTAGATATACATTTGCTTTTGTCTTTATTACTGTGAATTCTGTCTGGGTCTTTCATTACTTTTTCTAGTAATGACTCAACAATGGAAGCATCGTAATCATTAGCAACTGCTCGCGTTCTGGAGTACAAAGGTTAAAATCCCCCCCCGCTTTCCACCATTCCAGACTTACATTTTCCATGATTTCCCTAAATCGCTCCAGCCAAATTCCGGGAGGGTTCCTTCAAAAAGGCACGACCGATTTCCTTCCCCATTCTTCTGTAAACCGAGCCTCTCCTCCGTGTCTAATGACCTAGCTGTCGACGGGACGCTAAACTATAATTTCTCTCCTCTCTCTCTCTCTCTTATGTATGTGTCAGCTGTGGTACAAAACACACATGATCCAATTACTGGGCCATCTGGCTGCTTTCAGATGTCGCCATTAAATGTAAAGCAGTTGTAACTTAGGATAGTTGGAGGAGTTCCATAAAATCAACATCCTTTCTACATGCAAGTTTCTCATGTTTCGTAACGTTCTTACGGCTTCTTACTACAGCTTCTTATTAGGTATGTTTGGGTGAAGGATGTCAACGTCGATTGAAACAGCTGAGTATGTAGTAGCAGTTTTGTGGTTTTTAGTCTTTAAGCTACCACCATGCTGTTTTTATGGTTTTTGTTGTTTAATAGTTATAACTTTTTCATTAGTAATTTATTCAGTTACTGTAACAGTTTGTATTCTGGGCTATTTATTGTATTTCCTTCTTTCTGCGTTTTTAGTTGTTCTCTAAATGTGGTGCCTTATGTTTCATGCATGTGAGGTATTTCTTTTCAATTTGTGTCAAAAGGAAATGTTGTTGTTTAATTGCTCCTTAGTTTTACTCTGAAATTATTTTGTTGGGTCTTTTTTATGTGTTGAATATTATTAAAATCAAAGAATACATGTGTTGCGTGTATTTTATCTGTGTACTTCCCTTGTGTCATTATGACAGGTGTACTGCCTTTGTCTGCCTTCATAACTGTCGACTCATTATTTGCAGGCTTTAAGGTTTTTGTGTAACTTATTGTATATTTAGATCTAAACTTTTCTTTACTAATTTCTTTTCCACAAAAACTTACATTGTGATGTATTACTGCTTTTGTATTTGAACTGAATTTTACATTATCAGTTGCCCATTTAGTCGCAACTATGATCTGCTTTAGTGCATGGTTGTTTAGGTTGGGCTTTATGTTCAACGCACACACTCACCTGGGATTTGTGGAGGTTTTGCAGCACCACGACCGGCACTGGATCAATATAATCATGTAAACAAAGAGCTGAGAGGATTGATTCGACTGTGTTGTACCTGTGCTCTAGCTGTCGATGCAGTTGGGAGATAATGATGCACAAATCATTGCCTGCACCTGAATAAGCGGGGAAAGGTCAGATTAGATGAGCATCTTGCAGAAAATTTAACGGGAACCACAAGCACGCAAGTCAAAATCCCTGTGGCTACTAGAGACAGAGGTGTGCAGTTTCTTAGGTCAGAGTCAGGTTAAAGATAATCGTGAAAAAAATTGAAGTAGAACAGGACCGTAATATATGTATTAGTTCTTTCATCAGAAAATTAGTGGCTGAAACGTGAATTTCTTTTTTGTTTAGAAGACGTGGAAAATTCTGAAGTGATAGATGTTCTGTCCTTCTCTGAAGACCTTGCAACCAAAGGGGTAGAGAAGTTAAGTATCAGGTATTACATACCTTATTCTGTAGAGTTAATATGGAAAAAGCACGAGTTGCAACGGATGCAAAATTTTGACACAAAGTAAAAAACACTGGAACAAGCAATTTTTGTGTTGATAACTAAGAAGCGTGTGACTATGACTGTTACTGCATAATACTTGTAATTGTAACGGTCTACAGATCCACTCTAGGAAACCTCCAGCTATTTATAAGCATTCTATATGTATTGTTGATCTAACTGTCAGACAAAAAGAGAGAGTGATTTGGGGAGATTGCAATTGTAGTTTTTTAGAAAGATTCTGACAGGACAAGTGAACTGGAATCATTGGTTAGGTTAGGTTACGTTAGGTTAGGTTAGGTTGTCTGACTTCAATAGTGGATTTTTCCACTTGTGCACAGAAAGACAACAGGACCACGAGTAATGACATTTTTACGGATAGTGCACAGGCTGAAACAATTTATGTGTACCAAATTGTCAACCGACAGTTGACCACCATGCGCAATTAATGGAAGTAAACGAATTGACATTGTAGAGATCTCGGGAATTGGAATAAAGTATGTCAATGAAACCATCCCTTATCTTGCGCCGTTAGTTTACACACATTTCCAGTGGAAAACGAAAGCTTGCAATGGCGCATACAACAGAACAACGTTCTTGACAACCTTTGACACTGCTTCTACCACAGAATATTAAACGCTTCTCTATGGCCATCGCGGGGCTACAAGCTCATCGAACGCGATGTGACTGGTTTGAAGAGTACTATGACAGCAATTTTTACACTTGGGTACAGTTTGGAACCACTAGGGGCCGTACAAAGCCATTACACAAAATCCGAAATAGAAAAGATGTTTATGCTTTTTCATCGCTCCTTTTAGCATCAATCAGCTGAGTCGTTCTATGATACTGCTCTCACGCCTGCTTGCGAGCATGTGGAATCTGAGGGATGTCGAAGGGGCTACCTACCAGCAGGCACATGAGAACGGTCGATGGTTTTCTCTGTACAGGTTCATTTTGAAAGTCCTCAACAAAGGTGGATAAGTGGTACCGAGTTGTTGTTGTTGTTGTGGTCTTCAGTCCTGAGACTGGTTTGATGCAGCCCTCCATGCTACTCTATCCTGTGCAAACTTCTTCATCTCCCAGTACCTACTGCAACCTACATCCTTCTGAATCTGCTTAGTGTATTCATCTCTTGGTCTCCCTCTACGATTTTTACCCTCCACGCTGCCCTCCAGTACAAAATTGGTGATCCCTTGATGCCTCAGAACATGTCCTACCAACCGATCCCTTCTTCTAGTCAAGTTGTGCCACAAACTCATCTTCTCCCCAATTCTATTGAATACCTCCTCATTAGTTATGTGATCTACCCATCTAATCTTCAGCATTCTTCTGTAGCACCACATTTTGAAAGCTTCTATAGTCTTCTTGTTTAAACTATTTATCGTCCATGTTTCACTTCCATACATGGCTACACTCCATATAAATACTTTCAGAAACGATTTCCTGACACTTAAATCAATACTCGATGTTAACAAATTTCTCTTCTTCAGAAACGCTTTCCTTGCCATTGCCAGTCTACATTTTTTATACTCTCTACTTCGACCATCATCAGTTATTTTGCTCCCCAAATAACAAAACTCCTTTACTACCTTGAGTGTCTCATTTCCTAATCTAATTCCCTCAGCATCAGCCGACTTAATTCGACTACATTCCATTATTCTCGTTTTGCTTTTGTTGATGTTCATCTTATACCCTCCTTTCAAGACACTGTCCATTCCGTTCAACTGCTCTTCCAAGTCCTTTGCTGTCTCTGACAGAATTACAGTGTCATCGGAAAACCTCGAAGTTTTTATTTCTTCTCCTTGGATGTTAATACGTACTCCAAACTTTTCTTTTGTTTCCTTTACTGCTTGCTCAATATACAGATTGAATAGCATCGGGGAGAGGCTACAACCCTGTCTCACTCCCGTCCCAACCACTGCTACCCTTTCATGTCCCTCGACTCTTATAATTGCCATCTGGTTTCTGTACAAATTGTAAATAGCCTTTCCCTCGTTGTATTTTGTATTTTACCCCTGCCATCTTCAGAATTTGAAAGAGAGTATTCCAGTCAACATTGTCAAAAGCTTTCTCTAAGTCTACAAATGCTAGCCCCCCCCCCCTCCCCTTGAACCATCCACCTCGTCGTGGGTGGGGAGGCTTGCGTGCCTCAGCGATACAGATAGCCGTATCATAGGTGCAACCACAATGGAGGGGTATCTGTTGAGAGGCCAGACAAACGTGTGGTTCCTGAAGAGGGGCAGCAGCCTTTTCAGTAGTTGCAGGGGCAACAGTCTGGATGATTGACTGATCTGGCCCTGTAACACTAACCAAAATGGCCTCTCTGTTGTGGTACTGCGAACGGCTGAAAGCAACGGGAAACTACAGCCGTAATTTTTCCCGAGGGCATGCAGCTTTACTGTATGATTAAATGATGATGGCGTCCTCTTGGGTAAAATATTCCGGAGGTAAAATAGTCCCCCATTCGGATCTCTGTGCGGGGGCTACTCAAGAGGACGTCGTTATCAAGAGAAAGAAAACTGGCGTTCTACAGATCGGAGCGTGGAATGTCATATCCCTTAATCGGGCAGGTGGGTTAGAAAATTTAAAAAGGGAAATGGATAGGTTAATGTTAGATATAGTGGGAATTAGTGAAGTTGTGTGGCAGGAGGAACAAGACATTTGGTCAGGTGAATACAGGGTTATAAATACAAAATCAAATAGCGATAATGCAGGAGTAGGTTTAATAATGAGCTACTACAAACAGCATAGTGAATGCATTATTGGGGCCAAGATAGAAACAAAGCCCACGCCTACTACAGTATTACAAGTTTATATGCCAACTAGCTCTGCAGATGATGAAGAAATTGATGAAATGTATAATGAGATAAAAGAAATTATTCAGACAGTGAAGGGAGACGAAAATTTAATAGTCATGGGTGACTGGAATTTGACAGTAGGGAAAGGACGAGAAGGAAACGTAGTAGGTAAATAAGGATTGGGGCTAAGAAATGAAAGAGGAAGCCACCTGGTAGAATTTTGCACAGAGCATAACTTGATCATAGCTAACATTTGGTTCAAGAATCATGAAAGAAGGTTGTATACATGGAAGAACCCCGGAGATACTAAAGGGTTTCAGATAGATTATATAATGGTAAGACACAGATTTAGGAACCAGGTTTTAAACTGTAAGACATTTCCAGGGGCAGATGTGGACTCTAACCACAATCTATTGGTTGTGAACTGTAGATTAAAATTGAAGAAACTGCAACAAGGTGGGAATTTGAGGAGATGGGACCTGGATAGACTGACTAAACCAGAGGTTGTACAGAGTTTCAGGGAGAGCATAAGGGAACAATTGACAGGAATGGGGGAAAGAAATACAGTAGAAGAAGAATGTGTAGCTTTGAAGAATGAAATAGTGAAGGCAACAGAGGATCAAATTGGTAAAATAACGAGGGCTAGTAGAAATCCTTGGGTAACAGAAGAAATATTGAATTTAATTGATTAAAGGAGAAAATATAAAAATGCAGTGAATGAAGCAGGCAAAAACGCATAAAAGTCTCGAAAATGAGATCAACAGGAAGTGCAAAATGGCTAAACAGGGATGGCTCGAGGACAAATGTAAGGATGTAGAGGCTTATCTCACTAGGGGTAAGATAGATACTGCCTACAGGAAAATTAAAGAGACCTATGGAGAAAAGAGAACCACTCGCATGAATATCAAGAGCTCAGATGGAAACCCAGTTCTAAGCAAAGAGGGGAAAGCAGAAAGGTGGAAGGAGTATATAGAGGGTCTATACAAGGGCGATGTACTTGAGTACAATATTATGGAAATGGAAGAGGCTGTAGCTGAAGATGAACTGGGAGATATGATACTGAGTGAAGAGTTTGACAGAGCACTGAAAGACCTGAGTCGGAACAAGGCCCTGGGAGTAGACCACATTCCATTAGAACTACTGACAGCCTTGGGAGAGCCAGTCCTGACAAAACTCTACCATCTGGTGAGCAAGATGTATGAGACAGGCGAAATACCCTCAGACTTCTAGAAGAATATAATAATTCCAGTCCCAACGAAAGCAGGTGTTGACAGATGTGAAAATTACCGAACTATCAGTTTAATAAGTCACGGGTGCAAAATACTAACGCGAATTCTTTACAGACGAATGGAAAAACTGATAGAAGCCGATCTCGGGGAAGATCAGTTTGGATTCCGTAGAAATGTTGGAACACATGAGGCAATACTGACCCTACGACTTATCTTAGACGCAAGATTAAGGAAAGGCAAACCTACGTTTCTAGCATTTGTAGACTTAGAGAAAGCTTTTGACAATGTTGACTGGAATACTTTCTTTCAAATTCTGAAGCTGGCAGGGGTAAAATACAGGGAGCGAAAAGCTATTTACAATTTGTTCAGAAACCAGATGGCAGTTATAAGAGTCGAGGGACATGAAAGGGTAGCAGTGGTTGGGAAGGGAGTGAGACAGGGTTGTAGCCCTCCCCGATGTTATTCAATCTCTGTATTGAGCAAGCAGTAAAGGAAACAAAAGAAAAATTCGGAGTAGGTATTAAAATCCATGGAGAAGAAATAAACACTTTGAGGTGCGCCGATGACATTGTAATTCTGTCAGAGACAGCAAAGGACTTGGAAGAGCAGTTGAACGGAATGGACAGTGTCTTGAAAGGAGGGTATAAGATGAATATCAACAATAGCAAAACAAGGATAATGGAATGTAGTCGAATTAAGTCAGGTGATTCTGAAGGAATTAGATTTGGAAATGAGACACTTAAAGTAGTAAAGGAGTTTTGCTATTTGGGGAGAAAATAACTGATGATGGTCGGAGTAGAGAGGATATAAAATGTAGACTGGGAATGGGAAGGAAAGCATTTCTGAAGAAGAGAAATTTGTTAACATCGAGCATAGATTTAAGTGTCAGGAAGTCGTTTCTGAAAGTATTTGTATGGAGTGTAGCCATGTATGGAGGTGAAACATGGACGTTAAATAGTTTGGACAAGAAGAGAATAGAAGCTTTCGAAATGTGGTGCTACAGAAGAATGCTGAAGATTAGATGGGTAGATCACATAACTAATGAGGAAGTACTGAATAGGACTGGGGCGAAGAGAAGTTTGTTTCACAACTTGACAAGAAGAAGGGATCGGTTGGTAGGACATGTTCTGAGGCATCAAGGGACCACCAATTTAGTATTGGAGGGCAGCGTGGAGGGTAAAAATCGTAGAGAGGGACCAATAGATGAATATACTAAACAGATTCAGAAAGATGTAGGTTGCAGTAGGTACTGGGACACGAAGAAGCTTGCACAGGATAGAGTAGCATGGAGGGCTGCATCAAACCAGTCTCAGGACTGAAGACCACAACAACAACACAACAAATGCTAGGTCTTTCCTTAATCTTTCTTACAAGATAAGTCGTAGGGTCAGTATTGCCCCACGTGTTCCAACATTTCTACGGAATCCAAACTGATCTTCCCCGAGGTCGGCTTCTATCAGTTTTCCCATTCGTCTGCAAAGAATTTGCGTTAGTATTATGCAGCTGTGACTTATTAAACTGATAGTTCGGTAATTTTCACATCTGTCAACACCTGCTTTCTTTTGGATGAGAATTACTATATTCTTCTTGAAGTCTGAGGGAATATCGCCTGTCTGATACATCTTGCTCACCAGATGGTAGAGTTTCTTAGGCCTGGCTCTTCCAAGTCTGTCAGTAGTTCTAATGGAATGTTGTCTACTCCTGGGGCCTTGTTTCGACTTAGGTCCTTCAGTGCTCTGTCAAACTCTTCACGCAGTATCATATCTCCCATTTCATCTTCATCTACATCCTCTTCAATTTCCATAATATTGTCCTCAAGAACATCGCCCCTGTATAGACCATCTATATATTCCTTCCACCTGTCTACTTTGCCTTCTTTGCTTAGAACTGAGTTTCCATCTGAGCTCTTGATATTCATGCAAGTGGTTCTCTTTTCTCCGAAGGTCTCTTTAATTTTCCTGTAGGCAGTATCTATCTTACCCCCAGTGAGATACGCCTCTACATTATTACATTGTCCTCTAGCCATCCCTGCTTAGTCATTTTGCACTTCCTGTCGATCTCATTGTTGAGACATTTATATTCCTTTTTGCCTGCTTCACTTACTGTATTTTTGTATTTTCTCCTTTCATCAATGAAATTCAATATTTCTTCTGTTACCCAAGGATTTCTAGTAGCCCTCGTCTTTTTACCTACGTGATCCTCTGCTGCCTTCACTATTTCATTCCTCAAAGCTACCCATTTTTCTTCTACTGTACTTCTTTCCCCCATTCCTGTCAATTGTTCCCTTATGCTCTCCCTGAAACTCTGTACAACCTCTTGTTTAGGCAGTTTATTCAGGTCCCATCTCTTCAAATTCCCACCTTGTTGCAATTTCTTCAGTTTTAATCTTCAGTTCACAACCAATAGATTGTGGTCAGAGTCCACATCTGCCCCTGGAAATGTCTTACAGTTTAAAATCTGGTTCCTAAAACTCTGTCTTACCATTATATAATCTATCTGAAACCTTTTAGTATCTCCAGGGTTCTTCCATGTGTACAACCTTCTTTCATGATTCTTGAACCAAGTGTTAGCTATGATCGGGTTATGCTCTGTGCAAAATTCTACCAGTCGGCTCCCTCTTTCATTTCTTAGCCCCAATCCTTATTCACCTACTACGTTTCCTTGTCTTCCTTTCCCTACTGTCAAATTCCAGTCACCCATGACTATTAAATTTTCGTCTCCCTTCACTGTCTGAATAACTTCTTTTATCTCATTATACATTTCATCAATTTCTTCATCATCTGCGGAGCTAGTTGGCGTATAAACCTGTACTACTGTAGTAGGCGTGGGCTTTGTGTCTATCTTGGCCCCAATAATGCATTCACTATGCTGTTTGTAGTAGGTCATTATTAAACCTACTCCTGCATTACCGCTATTTGATTTTGTATTTATAACCCTGTATTCACCTGACCAAATGTCTTGTACCTCCTGCCACCGAACTTCACTAATTCCCACTATATCTAACTTTAACCTATCCATTTCCCTTTTTAAATTTTCTGACCCACCTGCCCGATTAAGGGATCTGACATTCCACGCTCCGATCCGTAGAACGCCAGTTTTCTTTCTCTTGATAACGACGTCCTCTTGAGTAGCCCCCGCACAGAGATCCGAATGGGGGACTATTTTACCTCCGGAATATTTTACCCAAGAGGACGCCATCATCATTTAATCATACAGTAAAGCAGCATGCCCTCGGGAAAAATTACGGCTGTAGTTTCCCCTTGCTTTCAGCCGTTTGCAGTACCACAACAGAGAGGCCATTTTGGTTAGTGTTACAGGGCTAGATCAGTCAATCATCCAGACTGTTGCCCCTGCAACTACTGAAAAGGCTGCTGCCCCTCTTCAGGAACCACACGTTTATCTGGCCTCTCAACAGATACCCCTCCGTTGTGGTTGCACCTAAGGTACGGCTATCTGTATCGTCGAGGCACGCAAGCCTCACCACCAACGGCAAGGTCCATGGTTCATGGGGGTACCAAGGATGTTGCCAAAATGTGGGGTCCTTGAGGAATCCTTTACCATTTTATTCATGCATGTATCAACGCCACACACCCGCCCGACCCCTCCCGCCCACATCACGCTACAGAAGAGTGAAAATGTAGAGACGAAAAAGTATAAACAGCCTTTTCTGCTTTGAAACATGATCAAATTTTGTCGAATGCGTTTGAACAGTCCCTAGTGATTACACTCTGCATACGAGAGCAAAAACTTCCGCTCGCGCTACACTCCAATCGGGGCAGATCAAGTTCAGTGAGGTTGGAGGCTCCCTCTGTCTTTAGAGAAGGGTTTAACCTTCGGCGGTTGTCAGCTGTGTCACTGATTATCTGGAACGTCGTTCTGATGCATATCACACTGCAAACTGCCGTTTTCAACTGTGAAATGTGTGTTAACAAACACCACCAAGTGAAGGGGTGGTTAGACGCTCTTTGTACAGCCTCCTGAGATGTGTTCGTGTCTATTCTCAGCGGCGGTGCTTGAAATGTTTTCCTCGGACGCCCATAACAAAACTGCGTGATTTTAACGCTGTTTGTCGTTTTTCTGACCTCCATCGCAGAGACGCCAAAAGAAGGTGATGTGACGTCTTCCCATCGTGGGACACGTCCACGGTGGCGTTGGTCAGAATTGTGGTGCAATTTGGCGCTAATGTGACGTCATTAAACCACCTTACACCACTCATGAACTCCTGAGCGCTGGTCTTGTTTTGTATGCATCGACAACTTGCTGTTTGAAGCGCCGCCGGATGGTCGAGCCCGAAAGTGACGTCACAGGACGCCACGCTTTCCCACTGGTATAGAAGAAGCTTGTAGACATCTTTGAGCCAAACTTCAAACTTCTGCGTCGCTGTGGCGGGAAAACGACGTAGTTTCGAAAAAGTAAACCTTTAATTCTTTTGCACAGTGCATAGTAATTTATATCTGAAACGGTGTTCTATGTTCTCAACTGTCTCAGACAAATTGAAATTATATGTATTGTGTATATTTCTTACGTTTATTTATGTGTGAACACTAAATGTGTTGAATTTGTATTTTCAGAAGGTGATACCACACAGCTATTACAGGGTAACTATTATTAAACTACATGAAGAAAAACGTAAATTAGTTACAAACTACGGCGTGCACACAGTTTGTTCAACATGTTAATGTCACTAAAGACATTGGAATTTAAGTTATGACGTGTTCGATACGCCTGCAATCATTGGCGATGATGTGGAGCAGACGAATAGCGAAATTGTGCATGACCCGCTGAAGTATCCGAACATCGATGCTGTCGATGACATCCTGGATGGCTGTTTTCAGCTCAGCAATGGTTTTGGGGCTATTTCTGTACATCTTGTCTTTAATACAGCCGCACAAAAAGGAGTCGCATGTGTTCAGATCCGGAGAATATGGTTCCAATCGAGGCCCATGGCAGTGACCTCTGGGTACTCCTGAGCCAGAGTGCGGTCCCCAAAGTGCTCCTGCAGGACACTAAGCACTCTCCTACTTGATGGGCTCGAGCTCCGTCTTGAATGAACCACGTCCTGTCGAAATTACGGGGAGTTTGGGTAATGGTAATGAAATCATCTTCCAAAACCTTCACGTACCGTTCTGTAGACACCGTGCCATCAAGAAATACCGCACCGATTATTCCTTGATTGGACATTTCACACCACTCAGTCACTCCTTCATGGTGAAGAGACTTCTCGATCATGAAGTGCGGATTCTCAGTACTCCAAATGCGCCAATTTTGCCTGTTGACGAACCCACCCAAATGAAAGTGGGCTTCGTCGCTGTACCAAACCATACAGCTCTGCGGCCATCACGCCCCGCTGCCAGCTGTGCAGCTTCAATGTCCTAACACAAACTGCTCAGAAGCTACGATGATTTTATTTCGGTTAGTTCAATAACTGTCACCCTGTATGTATGTGAAAAACTTCGTGTTATCGCCGTGAGGTGTTGCCAAAATTGGAACATTTGTATGATCTGCAGTATGTCTTCAAAATTTTCGATAAAACTCCTATTTTTTCAGGTCAGTTTTTTCATTTTAAACAGCACGAGATTCTATTTGCAAATCTATGTAAATTTACAGTTCTTCACGATTATTAATATGTCCGCCTTTATTGATTCTGTGCAATAATTATAAACTGTCCTCTATATTAGAATCGGAATGATTTTCATCTTCAAGTGTAGAGAGAATAAGGACTGATTGTTCTCACTATGTAAATAAGTTCTTCGTCCAGTTTGTCCTGTCTAGACTTATGTCTGTACTACACACAATTATATGTACTCCAGACTGGTTTAACTGGCTTATCTTGGTGAGCATTATATCCTTTCTGATATTGTTGTTGGTATGAAAAGCTACAGCTATTGCAATTACTTTGCGCAGTGGATTTTTGCTCCGTGCACCCTCAGCCCCACAAAGGGCACTTATACACAAAACTGTGATACATATATTTAACAGAGGGAGCTAAACTGACCCAACCAAACCATATGTGCAAGCGCTACCGCATAAAATTTACTATTAGAAGGTCTTTCCCATTTCGCTTGGGGTTTACTCGATTTTCCGCGCTTTGTCAGCTCCATCTATGGACACACAAACCGTATCGGGTTGTTGTTGACAACAGGTCCGGCCAGTTAGTGAACGTGCGCCTCTTCCTGGCTGGAACGTTCTCCACAGGCAGTCAGGACGCAAATCCATCCATGCGGGCAATAAATTGAAATACTTCCTGCGTTAAAAATATCTTGTAATTTTCTATAATTCCTTCCATTTAGAGACTCTCACCTTTCCTTTTGCTTAAACTCGTTAAGTTGGCTGGGGAATTTGGAAAGTACACTCCTGGAAATGGAAAAAAGAACACATTGACACCGGTGTGACAGACCCACCATACTTGCTCCGGACACTGCGAGAGGGCTGTACAAGCAATGATCACACGCACGGCACAGCGGACACACCAGGAACCGCGGTGTTGGCCGTCGAATGGCGCTAGCTGCGCAGCATTTGTGCACCGCCGCCGTCAGTGTCAGCCAGTTTGCCGTGGCATACGGAGCTCCATCGCAGTCTTTAACACTGGTAGCATGCCGCGACAGCGTGGACGTGAACCGTATGTGCAGCTGACGGACTTTGAACGAGGGCGTATAGTGGGCATGCGGGAGGCCGGGTTGACGTACCGCCGAATTGCTCAACACGTGGGGCGTGAGGTCTCCACAGTACATCGATGTTGTCGCCAGTGGTCGGCGGAAGGTGCACGTGCCCGTCGACCTGGGACCGGACCGCAGCGACGCACGGATGCACGCCAAGACCGTAGGATCCTACGCAGTGCCGTAGGGGACCACACCGCCACTTCCCAGCAAATTAGGGACACTGTTGCTCCTGGGGTATCGGCGAGGACCATTCGCAACCGTCTCCATGAAGCTGGGCTACGGTCCCGCGCACCGTTAGGCCGTCTTCCGCTCACGCCCCAACATAGTGCAGCCCGCCTCCAGTGGTGTCGCGACAAGCGTGAATGGAGGGACGAATGGAGACGTGTCGTCTTCAGCGATGAGAGTCGCTTCTGCCTTGGTGCAAATGATGGTCGTATGCGTGTTTGGCACTGTGCAGGTGAGCGCCACAATCAGGACTGCATACGACCGAGGCACACAGGGCCAACACCCGGCATCATGGTGTGGGGAGCGATCTCCTACACTGGCCGTACACCACTGGTGATCGTCGAGGGGACACTGAATAGTGCACGGTACATCCAAACCGTCATCGAACCCATCGTTCTACCATTCCTAGACCGGCAAGGGAACTTGCTGTTCCAACAGGACAATGCACGTCCGCATGTATCCCGTGCCACCCAACGTGCTCTAGAAGGTGTAAGTCAACTACCCTGGCCAGCAAGATCTCCGGATCTGTCCCCCATTGAGCATGTTTGGGACTGGATGAAGCGTCGTCTCACGCGGTCTGCACGTCCAGCACGAACGCTGGTCCAACTGAGGCGCCAGGTGGAAATGGCATGGCAAGCCGTTCCACAGGACTACATCCAGCATCTCTACGATCGTCTCCATGGGAGAATAGCAGCCTGCATTGCTGCGAGAGGTGGATATACACTGTACTAGTGCCGACATTGTGCATGCTCTGTTGCCTGTGTCTATGTGCCTGTGGTTCTATCAGTGTGATCATGTGATGTATCTGACCCCAGGAATGTGTCAATAAAGTTTCCCCTTCCTGGGACAATGAATTCACGGTGTTCTTATTTCAATTTCCAGGAGTGTAATATACACTCATGGTCAGAAAAAAAAAATACAGAACACGTTGCACGACTAGAGGTAGGATGCTGATATTCAGAGGACATGCACTTTAGTATGTTCTGCAGAAATGATTCGCATTTCAGTCACCTCGGTTCAGCATGTATTCTGTTGCGTACTAGGCACAGTGGGCCCTGATAACTTGTCCCGCGCTTGATGACATCATCGCACGTAAGGCACAAATAGCCTCCTCTGGTATAGCGCTCACTTGGTTCCAGTACTTATTTGTGGTGTTTGGGATTGAGTCACAGCACTGTGCCCGTCACTGCATCTTATCCCACACATTTTCGATTGGCAACAGGGCTGCTGATCTGGCGGGACAGGGCAAAAGGCTGACAGCCTGCGGCACCACGAAGGCACGTGTCCGTGCAGCGAAGTGTGGTCATGCATTGTATTGCTGATAATGGCGCCTAGAGTGTTGTGCAGAAAACGTATGGCTACACGTCGCAGAATGTCATTCATGTAGGTCATACGACATACGGCCCTGGACACGCACCAGCTATGATTTGTGGTTGTACCCAATAGTACCCTACACCATAAGGCCTCGAGATAGCTCTGTATGTGTTACACGAAAGCAGTCTGTGATTCCGCTGCCCCTGTCTGCCGCAAATCGAAATGCGGCCTTCATTTTCAAACAAACAGAACAGGATTCGTCCGAAAATGCCATCTGATGCCATTCCTGTCCCCAGTGACGTCGTTCCACACATCATTCCCGTCTAGTATGTTTCTGCTCATTCGTCAAAGGTAGGCGGAGAAGTGGACGACATGCGCGTAACCCATGCCGTAATAAACAGCGACGGTCTGTCACCCCTCATAGTATACGATGTGTTCCACTGTTGCGCCGGAGCCGAAGGGGCTTTAAATCTATCCTGCAATGCCGTTTGGATGAGGTGTCAATCTTCTTGGGGGGGGGGGGGGGTCTGGGTGGTGCTACGCGACCCATCTCTTCCGTGAACCAATTTTTACACATACGTTGCACTGCCGGAACACTGTTCCACACGACCAGCAATTTCGCGGATGGATGTATCACATTCTCTCATACCAATAATTCGGCCTCTTTCAAAATCACTGATTTGAGGATACGGTTCGCGCATGCGTCTGCAAGGCATCCTGCACATCCGCTCAAGTGACACTGCTCCAGCAGGTTTGGTTTACAGCGGTAACGAGAGCCACAGGCACTGGTAGGTGGTGTTGCATCGTGATATCGATGTTGACCTCGAATCCTTTGACCGATACGGTTCAAATGCTAATCATTTCTGCAGAACATGCTAATGTAAATGTCCTGCGAATGTGAACCCCCTATCTCTAGTCATTCAAGGTATTCTGTTTATTTTTTTAACTTGGATGTATATAAAATGTAAAGGTTTTATTAAAACATTTTTTTTGGGGGGGGGGGGGGAGAAGACGATGGAACACTAAACTCTTACACTTCCCCACTCCGCTCCAACTTCTCGACCAACACCTTGTCCTAGCGTTTTACTAAGACTTTTTGCGAGTGACCGGGGTGGGGGGTGGGGGGGAGGTGGATCGTGTGAGCCTCTCGGCTGTGTCCGCTTCCCCCAGCCCCTTCGACATTCAGTACATCCGACCAGGTCTTTGTGTCATCCACTTTTTTTGTCTGGCAGCGTTCATGTATTTCAGGCCACTGATGATTAACAAATTGAGGCGAAAAGCGTCTATCAGACAGATACTGCCTTTATTCAGTTGCATACAGACCGTCCTAACCTACAGCCAGTTGTACTTCTTCCAGTTTCTCTTTTCATACGCCTGCTAAAGAGCCTTATGTGCACTTCAGAATTGTGATCCTGGCGCGACGTGGGCGCAGGAACGCACGCACAGGTGCGCCGCGTAACGAGGTGCGTGTTTGGCAGCAAGGCTACAGGCCGGGGCGGTTCTCGGCTTTGAAGGGCGGCGCGCGAAGCCGGCCGCTCCGCAACATCGCGGCACGCGCCGCTCCAGTGGCTAATGACGCGAAAACGCGCCCACAAAAGCTGGTGGGCCCGCTCCTGCGGCTGTCGCTATTGGAACGCTAATGAGCTCCTCCGGTCGATACTGGCGCCAGGTGCGTGCATGCAACACGCAACACGCAACACACGGCGCGCACTACACGCCGCGCCTGCTGCGGCGGACAGCGGCAGCCAGGTAGGGGCACAGCCGACACGGCTCCCGTCCTCCCCCAATTACGCCTTTGTCTTCCGGTGCGACGACACGCTACTGTTTGCGTGCTCGCCATAGGCCGGGGCCACGCGAGTCGTTTTCGCAGTGTAAAGACGTGCAGCGGTGAGACGCACTGTCCCGTAGCTATGCAACTAACTGCGGAATGAAATGCGGAGAGCCAAATATCGAGTCGTTTGCCACACATCTAAAAAATGTTTTGTGTGAACGAAGCAGATCTACATTCGTCTACGTAATTAGCTTCTCATTAAAGCTTTTACTTAAAAACCACAATATTGGGATTCACGTGTGTTCTGAGTAGAGTTCTAAAACTACCGAACGCTGCCGTAGTGTTCTGTACATAGTTCCGCGTAGTCAGCGCGTACACAACTTTCCCACTAGAGCGCGCCCCGCTAAGCACAACAGCGCAGGCGCAGCGCTCGTCCGTCTCCGCACTACGAGATGGCGCTGCCATAGAGACGGACCAAATTCTGCTTCTGCCGATCCGCGTATTAATATGTAACGCAGCCAATGAGATTGCTGCTAACGTAGAACCTTTTCTCCTTGCGGATCACACTCGCGCAGTGATACACGAACACGCGAGGTATTATAACGAGTGTACAGACCTCCGATTAGTCAGTCTGCATTTGTCTGCATCAGTCTGTACCAGTCTGCATTTGTCTGTACCAGTCTATAGTCAAGTTTCAGTCTGCGCCCAATAAGATTACCATATTCCTGTACATAGCCATGAAGATAAATGTATAAACACTTTTGTCAAGTATCTATATGAGAATAAGATTAACGTACCAATACCAAAGGAACTTCAGATTGTTAATTGTAAATAGCATCCAGAACAAAGTTAAGTAATTTTTATGCTTGTTATTATTTTAATAAATGTGTGTGAAAATTAATCAAGTTCTGTTTAAAGTTGGTCACCATCAATCTGCTACTCTAAGCATGCAAGTGGCATTTCTATCGTCTGACCTAACGGCAGAAGATAAACCCGCCACTATAAGACCACGAGACATATTGCTGACACTCGCCTACTTCGTTAGAGTGACAAGTCAAATAATCTGATGATGTGTGTACTGAAGGTCTTACAGTATGCACACCACACGTAGACTATCGTAAGTAAGCCCAGACGATGCTAGTGTTCCTAGTAGCTTTGGCCATTTAAGATCATACCAGAATTCCTGTACATTAGCTGTGTTGCATACCTATCGGGCTTTACATCATAACGATCACTTTCTTTATGCATGTGATCAGTGTTTTAGTAGATCCTCCAAAAAACCGGAAGCGGTGAACCATACAGAAATTGAATGAAGATTTATAAAAGTCCAGAACCACGCGGCTGCTACATTCACAGGTTCAAATCCTGCCTCGGACATGGATGTGTGTGATGTCCTTAGGTTAGTTAGGTTTACTTAGTTCTAAGTCTAGGGGACTGATGACCTCAGATGTTGAATCCCGCTGGCCGGTGTGGCTGAGCGGTTCTAGGCGCTTCAGTCTGGAACCGCGCGACCGCTACGGTCGCAGGTTCGAATCCTACCTCAGGCATGGATGTGTGTGATGTCCTTAGGTTAGTTAGCTTTAAGTAGTTCTAAGTTCTAGGGGACTGATGACCTCAGATGTTAAGTCCCATAGTGCTCAGAGCCATTTTTTTGTTAAATCCCATACTGCTTACAGCCATTTCAATCATTTATAAAAGGGACAGTAACCTAAAGAACTGTTTTCTTCCACATAGTTATACTCTTGTTTATTACTTAAAAATAAGCAGTATTTATAACAAAATTGAAACTGCCAATGTTTAACTCAGGTGTTATTTGAAAATTGTTGATGCGCTAAGTGTAACAGATGGATATTGTAGTAAAAATAAAGAAAATAGTACAGGTTTATCATACAGTGCTAGAACCAAAAGGTAAAATAAAAAAGACTGCAAAATAATCGCTTCAATTCTTCGGTGAACGTTTATAACACATGTCTCTGCTATTCATAAACAGCTTTAGCATTTGCCGATAATAACAGGGAACTCTTGTCCTTGATCATGATGAAGAACTTTCTATTGAGCACAAACTTACAACAGTAGTTACATATATTTTTATTTTTGTGCATGTGAACTGTACTTGCATCGAAAGTAATTCCTTTAGTTTCATAAAAGCACAGAAGTTACGCGATCAACAAATTTTTATTGCCTGTAAACTTACTGTAAGGATATGAAGTACACAATGAACTAGTAATGAATGCCGTGCAACCTGATTATGTGTAAAACAACCAACCAAACAGATCAAAAACAAAGAGGTTAGTTAGGTTTAAGTAGTTCTAAGTTTAGGGGACTGTTGACCTCAGATGTTAAGTCCCATAGTACTCAGAGACATTTGAATCATTTGTTTTTAGCACTGTGTGGAGAACGACATTCCTTTCCAGTATCGAGCAAATGAGTGGTATACAGGACGAGTCACGTAACACCTCTTTTATTTCGCGAACCGTTCCAGGTATCTAAACAAGGTGTATGGCAAACGAGCATGTGCTTTGGTATGTGATAGAGAGTCTTAACGGTTTAATGGACTTAGATATTGAAAAAGTTGTAATTTTTTAAATAGAGTGAAACACTTTTTTTAACGGGCATCCCAAGGCACTTGAAAACAGGAGTACAGTGATATAATGCTAGTGAATATAATGCTGAGACTGAAACTCTTTGCAAAAGAATCCGAGAAATAGTCTAAAATTGAAAGGCAAATCGGCCGGAATCGGCTATTGTGTTATAAACACGTTCATTCCGGGCTACGTCGTTGTGCCAAGCCTTTCAACTGTTTATTTGAGTGCACAACAGAACTAGCAGGAACTGTATTGTCTACTGACAGGTCATTTCTGTTTCAACATTCCCTGCGTGTAGATATGTACAACCATGAGGAGAAGTTAGATATACTGCTTTTATACGGCGGGTGGTGGCATGAGATGTATCGACAGGGTATGTTGGATCTACATCTACATCTACAGGGAATGTTGGATCATGCAGAGGAGTGTCATTCGCATCTTGCATCGACATAAATCCTAGCCTTAACATCTGGCACTACTTCAGGTACACAGAGGAAGTGATTTCGAATGTTGTATACAATTTTTTTTCTGGTTTACTGTACATCGCTTGGGAGACGAAACTACATTTTTCCAACGTGTTCTTTACCGGTGAAGCAACGTTCACAAAACATAGTAATGTAAATTTACGTAAATTGCACTTTGAGGCAGCTGAAAATGCCCGCTGGCATCGGCAGGTACAACAAGTACCAGCGTGAAGCGTGAACATATGGTGCATCATCATAGAAAATTCCATTGTGGGACCTTGTAACCTATCGCTTCCTTACCGGCCTACTGTATTGCGGTATAAATAATCGCGATCGCGTATGCCTAATGAAAATACACAGGGTGTCCCACTCAAACCTTCCTGATTTCAAGGACCCAGGAGAGGAAAACCACAGTAGATTCGACAGTGAAAAATGCACCAAATTGTAGAGCAACTCAAAGAATTTATATGCCCGCGTCAGAAGTGCCACGTATCGTCACCAGAGTGCAGCTTGGTCGCATGAAGTGAAAATGGCGACTCCACAGGAGTGCGCAAGCAGTAGTGTGGTTTGCAGAAACAAAATCGTCGATTACTGTGGAAAGAAATTATCGCTGTGTGTATGAATGTGATCCACCTGATGTGAAAACAATTAAGGAATGCTATAGAAAGTTTCTGGCAACAGGAAGTGTTCTGAAATATTCTGGCAGTGCACATTACAGAGTTTCAGAAGAGACAGTGGAGGACATAAGACAAACGTTTCGCAGAAGCCAACGGAGTCAATTCGTCAAGCATCTAGGTAACTTGATGTACCTTGATCAACATTGCATCGTGAAGTTCACCAGCGTCTTCGTATGTGTGCTTACAAAGTGCAAATTCTGAAACATCCGACGTCGAACGACAAACCACACCGACAACAATTTGCTGCAGATATGCTGCAGCGTATTGATATGGATGCCAGCTTCCTGGAAAGACGTTTATTCTCAGATGAGGCAACCTTTCATCTATCAGGAAGGGTTAACAGGCGTAATGTTCGGATTTGGGGTTTGCAATACCTGTGCGTTGTCATTGATCATGTTGGTGATAGCCCAAAACTAAATGTATGGTGTGGGCTAATGCACGACAGGATTGTTGGACCATTCTTCTTTGTGGAACAAACAGTGAAAGGATCAGTGTATCTGGACATGTTGGAGCAGTTTGTGTACCCTCAGGTACAAGACTTGCAACCCAACATCATTTTTCAACAAGATGGAGCTCCGCCGCATTGGTCAACGGTTGTTCTCAAGTTCCTGGATAGGAAATTTTCCAATCGTTGGATCAGGCTCGGATGACCCATTGCCTGGCCACCACGTTCACCCGACATTACGCCACTTGATTTCTTCATGTGGTGAATCGTGAAGGACCGCGTGTATGCGACCAAAGTGGACAGTATTCCTACACTGCGGCATCGTACCACTAATGCAATTGCAACAAGAACAGAGGAAATGTTGCAAAGAACTTGGCAAGAAATTCATTATAGACTCGATATTCTTCGTGCTACAAATGGTTCACATGTAGAGGTGTATTGATGATAAATAAATAACATAAATTCTTTGAGGTGCTCTACAATGTGGTGCATTTTTCATTGTCGTCTACTGTGGTTTTTTTCCTGGGATGTTTGAGTGGGGCACCCTGTGCAATGACTAAGGCTATCGCTACCGAAGGAAAATAATATCAGTTAGTAGGAGGAAAGTGTACAACTGTCCCTTCTGAAAGAACAATCTATTCTACCTAACCTAAATACGGATAATAATTTTGAAATGGGTGGAATTTCATGCAGTCGCTCATGACCCACACAGGGGGGGAAAAAGGTACAACGTAATATTTAATACAAAAAAATATTTACTAGCAAAAAAAAAAAAAAAAAACGAGAATGGATAGTTAAATAGTCAACAGTCGTCAAGGGCAATGAATATCCAAAATCCTAAGAAAGGTAGTGGCAAAGAAAATTAAGCAAGTAATCACTGACATGGCAACCGAAGTTCGTCACCCTTTTCCGGAACATAACAGTTAAGAGAAAATAAATGAATCAGAAAGTACTGAGTTCGCAATTACTTATTCTGTAACAGTTCGTTAAATAAATGATTTGTTCCCAGAATGAGATTTTCACTCTGCAGCAGAGTGTGCACTGATATGAAACTTCCGCAATATCCTTTCTTTCAGGAGTGCTAGTTCTGCTAGGTATGCAGAAGAGCTTCTGTAAAGTTTGGAAGGTAGGAGGCGAGGTACTGGCAGAAGTAAAGCTGTGAGGACGTGGCGTGAGTCGTGCTTGGGAATCTCAGTTGGTAGAGCACTTGCCCGCGAAAGGCAAAGGTCCCGAGTTCGAGTCTCGGTCCGGCACACAGTTTTAATCTGTCAGGTAGTTTCAAATGATTTGTTACTTACAAAAATGACTGTCAATAACCTCAGCGGAACGTAATACAAAATTTGGAAAAAAGGCAAGCAAGTTACTTTTAATTATTGAAAGACTGAATTGAATTATTTTAAGGAAATACATAGTAAGCCAGCAGATGTCACTCGCTAATCTAATCACTGAATAAATGAAATTGTCCACTCTTGGTTTGTGCTACATCTTTAATTATTAGTTTTGCCAGTGAAATATTATGTTTCTTTAATTGAAAGAAGTTAATATCCAAAATAGCAAATTATTTAAGCCTCTGTTATTCAAATCAAGAATGAACAGTTACTGAGACAGAAAAATTAGATCGAAACTGGTCATTAGCGAACAATCAAAACTGGTAGTAAATAATTAATTAATTTTCATATGTTTATGACACTCTGTGGCTAAATGGAAAGAAAAGGGAACCTGCTTGGTAATAATGTCTGTGGACAATGACATCACAGGTGCCCTACAAGTGTTAACCATTTCAGGTCATTATTCAAGAAAGCTAGTCATTAAAGTTTGTTAAAGAAATGCCACTGGGCAATGCCTGTACAATATTGGTTATGTTCTGTCAGTTAACAATTTTAACATGTTGTAGCTGTGCGGACGGCGAAGAATGTAGCCGAGGACAACGCTGAGCTGCTGCTGCTGGTTGAGAACCACGAGTCGCCTTCGGAGCCACGGATAATTATGGAACAGGCAATAGTTACAACTGCAGCTTCCTGCGTCTGTCCACTCCGACCGTGCTCTCAATACTCTCTGGTTAATAAATTGGGTGCGCCTACATTGTTGTTGTTGTTGTCTACAGTCCTGAGACTGATTTGATGCAGCTCTCCATGCTACTCTATCCTGTGCAAGCTTCTTCATCTCCCAGTACTTACTGCAGCCTACATCCTTCTGAATCTCCTTAGTGTATTCATCTCTTGGTCTCCCTCTGCGATTTTTACCCTCCACGCTGCCCTCGAATGCTAAATTTGTGATCCCTTGATGCCTCAGAACATGTCCTACCAAGCGATCCCTTCTCCCAGTCAAGTCGTGCCACAAATTTCTCTTCTCCCCAATCCTGTTCAATACCTCCTCATTAGTTATGTGATCTACCCATCTAATCTTATCATTCTTCTGTAGCACCACATTTCGAAAGCTTCTATTCTCTTCTTGTCCAAACTATTTATCGTCCATGTTTCACTTCCATGCATGGCTACACTCCATACAAATACTTTCAGAAACGACTTCCTGACACTTAAATCTATACTCGATGTTAACAAATTTCTCTTCTTATGTAACAACATAGAAAACATAACAGAAAATGCACTATGCGATGCACTGAAGAACCCATATACTTGACAACTGTCCATTCCGTTCAACTGCTCTGCCTACAGTGGCGCGATCATAACTGAGGGAGCACCCAGTAAGCACTTCCGCACTCTTTCAAGGCTAAAGCTGCTTTGTCTTCTCTGTACTCGCAGCGGGACAGAGAACTTCCATACGGAAAAACAGACAACGACACAGCTACTGCCATTTCTCTGTTGCTTTATCTGCAGCTAAACAAAGTTCGCTTGGCGATTACCCAGCAAACTACAATATTTACATTATAAAAACAGTCAATTATATACGCTCACAAATAAATACACTATTACATCCATTACGTATTAAATATAGTTTCTCTAACAAAGATTACAGATTCAGAAGTAGCAGTATATTCCAGCTTATCAACAGATATTAAATGGAGAAAAAATTTGGATGGTGCAGAAGGTGTTTTATTGCATTTCTGGTGTTACAACCTTATTTCATCGCAGTAATGTTAAACAGAAATACGTATGCACACTTTCTTACGAACATTATATCTAGCCTTCTAGAAGAGGTGCTACTGCGTAATCGACAGTATATGTGATTCCAACACTGCAGTTCCCCAGCTCACTCTTCCCGTGTGGCAACGCAAGTACTGAATGAACAGTTTTCTAACCGTTGGATGGAACGGAATTTTTCGTTATCTGTCACTCTACGCAGTGTCATAATTTTTCAAGAATGCAGTTTTCGTGCATTGTTGTTACATTAACATGTCAACAATAAGGGAAATGTAAGCGTTTCTGAGTACTTATCACTGTTGAGGAATCTCTGAATAATATTACGTAACGAGTTTGGGGAAACTAATTCCCTCATTATGTTGTAATCCGACTGATGATTTAGCCAAAAATAGTACTATAATAATGAAGAAGTGAAATGGGAGACCTGTCAACAACAGATTTTCTTTCTGCGATAGCATGAAGTGATTGCACAGCAGACTGGATGCCACGCCGTATCTTTCTTATTTCGATCTTCGTATTCCACGGTCCTTTTATCCCAAACACACAGCCTCTTCTGCACCTCGATTATAAGAATCTCCGTGACAGTTTTCTCTGTGTCTAGAAGACATTTTGTGGTAGTCACTATTTAGTGACCCATTCGCAGCGGAACCTGTCAACTGGCAACTCTGTTCCCAGCACTGACCGCCGTCAGCTGGTCTTTCTTCGCATACCTGCCACATGGCCCTTGTGAACGGCCCAATTGATTCTCGTGGCCTATAGCACTGCGGCTGCCGCCGCACTATTTCCGTCCCTCTGCCGGCAATGCAGCTAGCACGCGGCGAAATTACACAGCACCAGATGTTCCACATTTTATGGACTGCTGTGTCTATCCCGTGTGCAATAGCGGCACATCGATTTCCCGCGCAGTTGAAGTTTCTCAAATATTCCGCTCTGGGCTAAGAGAGAAGAACAACCGCTGATTGGGTATGAGTATCTTTATTTATTTAGCCAGGCCAGTTTACGACCTTTAGATCATCTCTTACGTCAAACGAGGGTTTTACACACACAATTTTTCTGTCATAGGAACGACATTAATTTTAATCTTATAAATAGTAATAAAATGACCAATATTACTAAATGAATAACCCGGCTCATGGTTCATACTACCAAGTCCTAGCTACATGTTGCCTGTATAAACTCCTCCAGGGGCGACAAAAATTTGATTTTTAGTATTTCATACAATAACTGACCGAATTTCAAAAATTTAAAATCCTGTCACAATCCAGCCGTTAAGAAGTGTAATCTTATGTTAAAGGTTTAACAAAACGAGGCAAGAATTATGGCCCGAAACTGCATGCTTGTCTTGGGACAGCGAAGCTCATAGCGTGCAGATTACTCAGAATATTTCAGAGTGGGGGCTCTTAGCGACTTCCAACAAACTTTACACATAATTTCAAACCTCAACGAAACTTTAGCTCGCTGACAACACCCCAAAAAATGACAGAAAAGAAACTTTATCACTAGCTAAATTTTCGCTGTCCATACAGTAAAACATCATCAGGCATGACATTATAATTTATTACTTCTTCAGTACTAACTCTATTCACAACACATTTTGTAGACAGTACTCACATATACCACTGAAAGTTTCTGCAAAATTATGTCATTGTAAGACACATAGTTCAGAAGACGCAATGTCATAAACATTGAGATATTTGAAAAACTAGCTTTTGCATGCCAATTACCCAGACTGCAGTCATCTTGTGTTCCATACTAAGAATATTTAGTGATTTACGATGAACTTTAAACGTAATTTGAAACCTCTTCCAAACTTTTTCTCGCTTACATGTTTAACGCCTAGTATTTAACACATAAACTCATTTGTAAGGTAATCAGAAGTCTCATTTTGTTTTATAGATGGGAGTTCGATTCTTTAAGGAATCGGGGCTTCATTGGTAATAACAAAAAACTCATCTAAATGTATCTAATGTCAATGTGAATGACTTCGAAAAGATAATGTTAATACTACTGGCACATCTACTACTACTACTACTACTACTACTACTATGTAATTTGATGCTTTTCCAAACTTTTTCTCGCTTACATGTTTAACGCCTAATATTTAACACATTAACTCATTTGTAAGGTAATAAGAAGTCTGATTTTGTTTTATATACGGGAGTTCGATTCTTTAAGGAATCGGGGCTTTACCAGTAATAATAAAAAACTCATTTAAATGTGTCTAATGACAATGTGAATGACTTCGAAAAAATAGTGCTAATACTACTGGCACATCTACTACTACGACTTTTAATGCTTGTTGGCTACATGTTTGCTGCTAATAATAAAGGGGATAGTAGTGAAAGGATAAAACATCACAGAGATCGACTAGTTTTCAGGAGTATAGTTAAGTTTTGCATAACTTATTGACAAAATAAAGTAGAGCATACGATCGGAGTAGGAAACTGATCAAAGTTCATGCTCTTTTGTTTGGATTCATGCGGTAACCTAGCATCTGCCAAAAAATGTTGTTGACACTACATAGTTCCCAACAAGTGGAAACGGTCGCTACACAGTATAGCATTATCCTCCTGGGAACCGTGGTACAGTATACTGAACTTCAAATTTAAAAAATTATCCGCCAGATGGCAGCATGACATAGTTTTTCTTTCCTTGCTCAACAGCTGCTGCTGGCATCTAGATAGCATTTTGTGAACTTGAACCTGATCTTCCGTTCACAATGTCTCTCTAAACCATCATTTTAGAAAATAGCAGCAACCAATTCGCTCTGTGAAAGAAACATCATTCGAGGTAAGTGTGAAGTTTAAGTTAACGCTTTAGTTTTAGCACATATAACAAAGCTAGACTTTTTTTTATAAATGTCTGAGGATTACTTTAAGAAGAAAAGAATAATTTTGTGTTCAGTCTTACTTGAGGTAATGGACCTTCACTATCGAGAGGTTCAGTATCCTGTACTTTGGGATTCAGCTTAACTGATCTCATTAGTAAAAGTTTACATTAGTGTTTCATATGCAAAAATTATTTGTTTAGTTTATGAAACGGTATATTCATCAATAATATGTTACTAATATTGTTAATAATCGTAATAGTGACCATTACATTAAAATATGTAAATATAATAGTGGTAATTTCTTTTATTTCAGAGGATGGAATTTTACCAATCTGGAGAAATTGCTAGAACACTGTGATGAGTCTGAAGGAGATATTACTGACGGCGATGGTGTTTCAGGAAATGGTAACACCAGCACAATAGTGACTCCGCCACTGCTACAGAATATAAATGAAAACGAATCTGACAGCGGCGAAACAGAGGAGGAATTTGAGGTAACATATTTGTAGAAGTGCAATTAAACAATAATTTCACTGTCCCAAGATTTTGCAAAAATTCTCAAAGATTTTCCCCTTTCTGCAATAAGTGCTAATGTATGAAGAGATAACAAAGAATCAGTATGTATTCAAATGAATGAAATTAATCTATTTTAAATTGTACTTCCTCTTCCGATTGCAGCGAGGTGCCACTGGCAAAGAAGATCTTTCAACCCATCTTCAGTAACAATTTCCCAACCAACACTGCCTCCAACAGACACTAGCAACTAAAAATACATTGATTATTTTAGACAGTACCTGGACGATGACATATCGCAACTAATAGTTGAGAAAACTTGTCATACTTACATTAAAGTGTATGGAACGCCTTGGGTTTACATTGGACTGAACTGAAGATGTTTATTGGCATATGCATGATCATGAGCTGCTTACAATATCCTATTATCCGTATGTATTGGGATAACTGATGGAAAATACCTTGATGAGCGATAACATTCCCAGAAACAGATTCTTCATAATTAGGATCAGTTTGAAAGTTGTGTTCGATGATGATGTCAAAGAAGAAGAAAGAAAAAAGATCAGGCTATGAAAATTACGCCAACTGATCATAAAAATTAGAGAAGTGTGTTTGAAGCAAGAAAAAAAGGCAGATGTGGCAGTAGATGAACTGATGGTACCACTTTCTGCTACAAGCAGTCTGAAGCACTGCCGCCCATACAAGCCAAATCCTGTTGGTCTGAACGTGTTTGCTCTAGCAATCCCAAATGGACTTTTGATAGACTTTATATTTTATCAGAGGAAGACCACATATCCTGATTATATTAACCAAGGATTTGGCTTAGGTGATTCGGCTGTAATAGAGCTGACCGAAAGTCTTACCCCCAGACATTCAATCTATCGTGACAGATTTTTCACCAGTCTGAAGCTGGTACCTGGGCTTCTGAAAAGACGTTTCACTGGCACTATCCAGAAAAACTGGATATCCAAACAGGCAAGACTGAAAATTGACAAGGAGCTTACTAAAGAAGGCAGAGGGTCGTCAGATATGCTTGTCCATTATGATGGAAATATATGTTTAATTAAATGGATGGATAGAAGGAGTGTAATGGAGATGTCTGTTGCCCATGGTGTGGAAAAAACAGACAAGTGCTTATGGTACAACAGTAGGATAAGACTAAGATTGAAGTCACGATACCAATGGCCATCCAAGCATACAATGCTAAAATGGGGGGAGTGGACCTCTTCGACAGAATGCTCTCATACTGTCCCATGAGAGCCAGAACCAAGAAATGGACTATTAGAACTACATTTCATTTGATCGACATGTCAGTAGTTAATTCTTGGATGCAACTAAGAATGGACTAAATTCAAATATTCATCAACTTAGAAAGTACGAACTTATGCTCGGAGAAACACTTCTGTATAGTGATATCGAGGAAGTAACAAACAATGCAGAAGTCAGTGAAGAGGAAGAACAGCCAAGTACAAAACGAAGAAAAGTGCCTGTTCCGATTCCTCACAAAATGTTAGAAAATAAAAAACTGCACCCATGCCAGCAGTTTCTGGTGTTAAAGACTGGCAAAAATGTAAAACAGGCTGCAGAGAAAGAAAAAGAACACAATGTACAGCTTGTAACATTTTCCTGTGCTTTACAGTGAAAAGAAACTGTTTTAAAATGTTTCATGAAAAATAAACTCCAATGACTGTGTTATACATTTTATTTACTATGTATGTTACTTTTTTTAATTACAGTAAAATGTGTTTTTGAATATGTATTGTAATTCCTTTTATTACTTTCAATAAATATGTTTGAATAATATTAGAATTGTTTACTTAGGATGTTATTAGTGAATTTATGTATACCTTCCACTGTACAGAGTCCTAAAGTGCAGTATACTGTACCCATCATTTCATGAAAACTGTTAGTAAAAGATTTTTTAAGCATTTTCCAAGTGGTTTTAGGCCTAAGGGAACACACAAATTACAATATCGCTTATAATTTTTACAAAATTGTGTCTGGGTCGCAGGTGGTTAAGTAATGTGAGAAGTCTGCGCCCATGTTTACGTTGCCCCAGCTGTTGGACTATGAAAAGAGTAGAGTGGGGGATCGCGCTTTCAGGACCTTGTTGTAGTGTATTCGTTTAAATTACTATTCTTTGTGAGAGGCTGTGGATTCGATATGTTCGCTGTGTATGCAGATAGATTGCAGTTTGATGAGTTCAGATCAATGCAGCTTAACTTGTGCCATAGAGGAGTTTAACGTCTGATATTCTATCTTCCTCATCGTAAGAATGTCCTATACTATCGTTTATTGTTTATAAATTATCTTTCCATTGTGAATGTCTGTAGATGTTACAAACGTAGAATTCCTTCCAAAAACCATTTAGCTTTATGCCGAATGAATCGTTAAATTTAGACTCATCTTAAACTTTGATTAATGCTGCGTATTTTGCCTCAGTCCTTGTATTGTTATAAGTTAATTGATGCCACGTGAAGTTGCTCCCTGTGAAACTTCCTGGTAGATTAGAAGCGTGTGCAGTGCCTGGACTCGAATTCGTGACCTTTGCCTTTTGGAGGAGAGCGCTCTACCGGCTTTTTTTCCTTCATTTTGTTCGGAATTGCTCGTTGCGTTTGGTCTGGGCGGACGTCACAGGACATCCATTCCAGTTGATCGTTGATTCCTTTACTCAGTTTTTTTTTATTACAAAGAGCTGCTCGCCCTCTGACCGAACACGCTGAGCTACCGTGCCGGCGTCTGACAGCTACACAAACACGAGATTCAGGATCCATCCTCACGGCTTTACGTCTGCCAGTACCTCGTCTCCTACCTTCCAAACTTCACAGAAGCTCTCCTGCGAACCTTGCAGACCAGAGCACAAGGGACGCTACTACACAGGCACATTCAGACGCCAGGCATCTCTCAGTTCCGATCAGTCGCCTCCCCTATGGCGCTCGCTATTCCGGACCACTTTCTGCTTCCGCGCCACGTGCATCGGTACGTCGTATTCGTCCGCCACTGGGGTTGCCAGCCGCTGAGAGAGCGATGTCAGTCAGGTATCACTTTGCTTCCGCTTAGTACTGGTGGGGATGAAACCCTTCCGCTGACAGGCAGAAAAGACGATGTGCCACATACTCTCTCTCAGTTCAGTGCCTCCATCCAGCTCAGTTCAATTCCTGCAGCGCAGCCGTTCCTACTCCGCCAGCAATCTCGCTACATAGGACAGTTCCATGAGTTCCGTCCAGAAGACAACAGTTCCGACTTAGCAGCAGCTGTGTGCAAAGTACTGGGTCAAATGAGTATCTGCATAAATACTTTCAGTCATAGTGACAAGATCATCGACTGCCAAGCGACAGCAAAGCCATTTAGATTTCATTATATTACATATAGACATCAAGTGTCGCACATCAGATTGTTACCAGAAGTTATGTAAAGTTTGTATCACAGCTGTAAACAAGTGTTATTTCTCATTGTGCTGCCACATTTCTATTCTACTGCCGGCCTGTCATGCAAATGAATGTTTTGATTGTACTAACATGCAAACTGCCACCCATTTTGTTGAATAATAATAGATATCCTTTTCTGCTACCTTAGATGTTTGGGCTAGGTTGACGGCAACATTCAGTTACGACATCTCAACGACATCCAAACAATACTGGTGCATTATTTCAAACTTTTCAAAACCTACTCTAAAGACTCTGTAGACGAGGAGAGCTCATAAAATCGCAATGTGTGTGGCCCATGATTCACGCAATCTTCCTCTACTCGACCGTAATGGGGATGAATGATCATGAAGACGGCACAACAACACCCAGTCATCTCGAGGCAGGTGAAAATCCCTAACCCCACCGGGAATCGAACCCCAACCCCGTGCTCGGGAAGCGAGAACGCTACCGCGAGACCACGAGCTGCGGACCATGAAGACGAATACCTCACCAATATGTTGTCAGCGGCGTACGTTGGCCCCACATAATGCCACCCCAAAACATCAGTTAACCTCCACCCTGCTGCACTCGCCGGACAGTGTGTCTAAGGCGTTCAGCCTGACCGAGTTGCCTCCAAACACGTCTCCGACGATTGTCTGGTTGAAGGCATATGCGACACTGATCGGTGAGAACGTGATGCCAGTCCTGAGCGATCCATTCGGCGTATTGTTGGGCCCATCCGTACCGCGATGCATGGCGTCGTGTTTGCTACGATGGACCTCGCCATGGACGTCGGGAATGAAGTTGCACATCATGCAGCCTATTGCGCACTTGAGCCGTGTACCTCCTTCCTGGTGGAACGACTAGAACTGATCGGCTGTCGGACCCCCTCCGTCTAATAGGCGCTGCTCATGCTTTGGGCGAGATTAGTGATATTTCTGAACAGTCAAAGGGACTGTGTCTGAGATACAATATCCACAGTCAACGTCTATCTTCAGGAGTTCTGGAAACCGAGGCGATGCGAAACTTTTTTTGATGTGTGTACATTCATGTTAACAAAACTATCTTTTGAGAAACGCTTCATATTATAATCACTCTCCTAACTTCTTCAGCGTTGCCTCATTTAATTTAACTGCACTGTATTATCATTGAATCTTACAACTCCATTTCAAGATAGTATCCATTCCACTCAACTGATTTTCCAATCTCTTTGTCACCTCTTACAGAATTTCCATGTAATCGGTAGACCTCAAAGCTTTTATTTCAAGACCCTGAACTTTATTCCGTTACGTTTCCTAATGGTACGTTATACCGATTGAACAAAGTCAGAGATAGGCTGCAACCCATTTTCACTCTCTTCTCAGCTACTGCTTCCCTGTCCTGTTCTTACAGTTACTAACGTTATGCAGAGACTGTACTACGTACTCAATAATAACTGAAATTTATAATTGCACCCTTTTGGTGCTACGCAATCCATATTTCTGAATACTGACACAACAAGTTGTTTAAGATAGAGATTTCAAGCGTTATTGCTTCTATTGGTTACTTTACGTATTATGTTTCTAATACTCAGATCAGTTACGTAATGTACTCACTGGACCACATTGCTCGAGCACTGACAGTGTTACTGCTTGTGCTTGATGTCATTTGGTATGTTTTTGTATGTGATTAGTGTGGTCAGCAAGACCGGACATTTCGGTGTATTTTCATTCACTGCTTTTTGTTTTCTCACAAGTCAGATGATCGGCTAACAAAATATGTATGATGAATGATCAGTAAAGGATTTGGTCGAGAAAGACGAGATGAGAATATCGATAACTAGACAAATATCTCCAAGACTTCCACAATCGGCTGGCATCAACCATAGAGGATCTTTTCAAGTGATTGTTGACATGATGCGCTTTTTTCAGACTTATCGGTTGTATTTAAGATTTGAAGATGGCCATTCTGGCAGAACACAGCTTGTTTTTAAGACATACAAACTTGTGTCTAGCTATTACAGCCAAACGAGGCAATTAATTGCTTCAATAATGAACAGGGTGTCGTAAAGCTCTTGCTGTCAGAATTATACAAATGGTACAGGATCCTCTATGAGTGTTTTAAAAAATGGAACTAACTGTTCGACATGAGTAACTTAAATGTTTGACGTGAACAACTTACACATGGCAATAATAATTTGAGAAACTGTTTGGAGAAACCGCCAATCTCAAAGCATGCATTACGTGAGTGCGCAAAATTTCACTCTCCCTTAAATATTCCTGTTGTCTGTTGAATAATGTGACAGGTAACCAACATTGTTTTTCAGTTTCATTCAACAGAGATTTCATGTAGCTCCACAGAAAAAAACATTCGGATTAGAGTACGAAACTTCGATCAGGTTGAACATGTGACACGACTTTCCGTGGAGCACACTCATGACGACAGCGCTGAGATGCTCACGGACAACAGTATCAAAATGGGATGGTGCATCGTGTTGAAACCAAACCCCCTCTGGAAAAAAAGTAGAGGTGCAGACTCCACTGCCTGAATGAACACCAGAAACGAAGTCCGTTCAATTGGCATGACTCCAAATAACGTCCTGTTGTTGAAAAGCATGTGGAAGGAAGGAATGAAAGAAACAAGATCATTGTTTAAAACACTTTTGATATGATGAATATAAACTGTAGGAAGTTCAGGGTGAACTGGAATCTCCGCTTGTTGGTTGCTGATGCTGTAGTGTGCGGGAAAGTGTTGTCTTTGTGGTGACTGCACGAGGACTTTGGATGACTTGGACAGAATTTCTAATCGGTGTACGAAGGCAGCTTTATTTAAATATGAGAAAGTATAAGGTGATACAGATAAGTGAGAAAAACAACCCTGTAATGTTCGAATACAGGGTTAGTGATGTATTGCTTCACAGGTTCACGTCGATTGAATATCTAGACTTAATATTGCAAAGCGAAATGAAGTAGAACGAGCGTATAAGGCCTGATGCAACGAAGACGAATAGTCGACTTCAGTTTATTGGGAAAAGTCTAGGGGAGTGTGGATCTACAAAAGAGATCTACAAAACTCTTGTGCGTCTCATTCTCGAGTACTATTATAGTGTCTGGGATTCATCCCAGGTCAGATGAAAAGAACACATCGCGATAATTCAGAGGTGTGTAGCTAGATTTGTTACCGGTAGATTCGATCAACACGCAATATTACTAAAATACTCCGTCAAATCAAATAAACCGTGGAGGATACTAATTGTTCTTTTCGCTAACGAATATTGAGATAATTTAGAGAAATAGCATTTGCGAGAGACTGCAGTAAAATTTTAATGTCATCTTTGACACGGAAAAAATACTTTTTAATATAATAAATAATTTGAGATTGAAATGGAAATAAAATTTTGTTGTTTAAAGGAAAATTTAAAAAGATAATAGTATACAGGAGAAATTTGGCTTCACCGAGTGGGAACACGGCGCGCCATCACAGGTTATCGAATGCGCCGTTAATGACAATCAGTATTGCCGTGCTGTATTTCTGTGTTGTGTTATTAAGTGTGTGTGAAGCGTGGTCGATAATATCGTCTATGGATTTTCCATTTCTGAAGCGGTATTCGTGCTGGCTCATGCCCATGGCACCTGAGAGCTCTGTGGGTTTGCAAACGCTTACGCAGTATCTTCTCTTGAATCTTTGCTCGGATGTTTATTAGGCATATAGGTCTGTACGACTTTGGACCTGAAGGTTCCCTGTCTGCTGATTTCTTAATAATAACTGCTTTGGAGGTTTTCCATACTGTAGGTACTCCACCCAGCCTTAAGGCTGGGTGATCTGCGGTGCTGAATCTTCGGTATTTCTGAGTGGATAACATGTGGTCCAGGTGCTTCTTTGTTTTTGAGCTCCGAGATTGCTAGCGCAACGTCTTCTTACGAAAAAGGACAGGTGATAGTGGCAGTGGTTTATGGTGTGTGTAGTTCTTCTCTTAGCACTGTGTGATATTGTGTGTTTGTATCGATGACGTCGGGGAGCAGTTTATACAGCATAAAACCCTATTCTTCCATCTCCTCGTCATCGTGCCGTCATCCTGCCGTAGCGTTCCCAGAGTATGGAGTTTTTTGTTTTCTCTGTCAGTATGTTGCAAATCGTTGCCAGTTTCTTTACATGTGTTGTATTGGGTCTTTCTGTATACGTAATGTGCTTGGCTATATGCCTCAAATTTTATGCGTCTCTGTTTGTCTAGTATCGTCCTTTAATATAATTTTCGTTTGCGTCTGACCTCTTGTTTGAGTTGAATAATAATAATAATGGTAATGACAGCAATGTTATTTTTAGGAGTGTTTTCCTGCGTCTCCCGCAGTTGTGTTACAAACGGTCTGGAGAGATGGCAGCCCGCAGTACACGCCTGTGTTGCTTAACGTTGGTCCCTAGGCGGATACAGTAAGACAAATCAGGGCTCACACGAAAGCATACATATCAGCACCAGCCACGGCATGCCAAGCTACACACGTATAGGGTGTGTGCGTGGCGTGTGGGCGAAGGCCCGGCCTGTCTCGCTTTTGCTCGGTCCTTCTGGGAAATACCCGAGACAGCACAACATTTCATTGAGTACTGCGGTGTGGTATTTTTCGGGCGGCTCTTTCTTCAGTTCGGCAGAATCGTGGTTTGCTATTTGTTCGTGGCATGAAGGACATCCACAGGACAGTGGCTGTTTTCACAAAAAGAGGCAGTTTAGTGATCTATGGGAATGACAGAAGAGAGGGATAAGAATTCTCAATATAGATTATGCAGCCACATAATCGACGGGTACTGCAAATTTGCTATGGAAAGACATTACAATACCATACAGAAAGAGCACAAAATTACAACGATCGACAGATGGGCTTCATAGTTCTGTTCATCAAGAAGCTTTCGGAGCTAAATTTCCAGACGTCGATTACGTCAAAAATTAATGGCATAAATACGAGGGGCGTCCAGAAAGTAAGTTCCGATCGGTCGCGAAATGGAAACAACTATGAAAATCCGATAAAGCTTTCAACAGATGTGTTGGGCAATGTCTCTAGTATGACCCCAGATAGCATCACGTCTCTCTTCTCACTTCTGAGCTCACAGTGAGCGCGAAAAGATGTCTAGAAAATAGTGTCTCCCGCCAAGTACGAGGGCCTGGTGAGAAATTTCGCCTGAAGCTATGCAGCCAACATTACATAACTGTCGTGCTGTTTATTCTTCAAGACAATTCTGAGCCGCATTCTGCAGGAGCAATGAAGATGCTCCTGCATCGTGTTCAATTGGAAATGTTTGATTACCCACAATACAGCCCGTAACTGTCTCCCTCTGAGTTTCATCTCTGGTCACATGAACCGCTGTCTATGAAGACAACGTTTTGGCACAGACAACGAGCTGTAGGCCAGCGTGGAGCATTGGCGAAAAGCAATGGCGGCTGCCTCCTATGATGAGGGTATTGCAAAGTTGGTACAACGCTACGACATATGACTAAGTCAGAACGGCGACTACGTGGGGAAGTAGCTGTAAGGTGTAGCTAACTGTTACAAAACATTTCTGATATTCACTATGGTTTCCATTTCTCGATCAATCGGAACTTACTTTCTGGACAGGTCTCGTAGTAAAATTTTTGAAGTCGTATGCATTACTCGTATTCCAGTGTCAATTGTAACAGTTTTAGATGGAGACTTTATATATTACTGCAAGGTACTTTTGTTATGTTAAGGGGCATGCCTGAAACGATTTTTCGAACTAAAGCTCGCTACAGAAATTTATGAAGCAAAACGGAGTGCAGCAACGACAATTGGAATATCCAGAATGGATTGCAGACCTCGCATTTTAAGTGGACTCGACTGCACGCTGCCCACACTAAAGGTGCGATTCCGAACACGACCGCAGACTGCACCGACCGGCTGCAGGCGGCACCACTGGTTGCCATTGTTTGCAATGTGAGGCGTGCTGGACGCGGCGGCGGCGTCGTCTGCTTCGGCGGCAGACCCACCGCACATCCGGTCAGGCACCAGTAGTGCCGCTGCCGTCGAACCGCATAGCGACCGGAGACTGCTTTTACTGGCCGAATATACCCACATTTGTGCCTGGCAAACATTTTGGTGGAGGTATATTAAACTCCTTCGGCTATTTTTTTGCCAAAGCCGATTTCTGAAATATGCCGTTGTCAGACTCTTTTCCATAAGCGCCGACATCAACGCTAATGAATTTACAGTTTTCGTCCACAATAGCCAGCAGAACAATTGAAAAATATCTTTGTAATTAAAAAACAGAGATCCACTTTTCTCTGGTGCCCTTATGCCAACATGTTTTCCATCTATAGCGCCTACACAATTGGGTATATTGCATTTAAGCCAAAATTCTTCTTCAATACGTCTGAAATCTGATTCAGTAGAAGGTGGCATCAACATGGGCAACAGCCTTATTCTCAATATCTTGAAAACATTTCTAACAACTCTTGATATGTAGGATGGTGATATACGATAGGCAAATGATAAAGACCGGTAACTTTCGCCTGTGGCAAAGAATCTGAAACAAACGAAAACATACAGCTAATATAATTTCCATTTACAGGTGATGACTGTAAGAAGAAGTGGAAATTTTTAAGGGACGGTTACCAGAGGTTCAAGAAGAAAAGCAAATTAGGAATGGGCTCTGCTGCCTCAAAAAATTCAAAAAGACACGAACAGCTATCGTTCCTTGACACTGTTGCACAACACAGATCTGGAGGAACAAATATTACATTGACATCATCACAGACAACAATACAAGAAAGCCAAGAAGACAGTGGAGATCGAACTCGTCAACTGGACCTTTTAGCATCACAGGAAGAAGATAGGCAGAAACCCATACAATAGGAAATAGTGGTGAAACATCTGTGGTATCAAACGATGAACGTTATGTGCCAGCACGGAAAAGAAAACGCAGTAAAGTTCGTAGTAATGATGATACAATATTAAAAATGTGGAAAGAAAGGGACGAAATTAGGCAAAATTTACTAAAAACGTTTATGGAACACAAAGATGATGATATTGACTTATTTTTCCGTCACATCAGCACAGTTGTAAGGAGTTTACCTCCAGTTTATAAGACAGAAGCCAAAAGAAAAATCAGTATGATCGTTTCTGATTGTGAAATAATGGCTGCACAGTGCAACACAAATCAGCCAAGTGATAACAGCAGCCCTTCAACCTCCACAACTCTCTCACAAAGTCTCGGAACTGCAGCACAATCTAATAATGTATAAGATTTTGAGGACTTACCTCAGCGTCAAATATAATTTTTCTTCTGCACTTATTGCGTTTCTTAGGCACTGTGGCATTATGTCATCTTTAATAAAACTGAGCACGAAATTAAACTGTCTTTTATTTAAACGACAGTAGCTCCTTAAGATATTTTCATCACCTAACAAATGTCTTTTTATCAGTGCTGTGTAACTACCTTCTGCAGTTCTACTTTTATATAAAGGCATTACCTGCTTTCATCTTTTCCTGGAATGCAACAATAAAATGTCATCGTCTTCCTCTTCCAACAACAGCGCAATAACCGCGGTGGTGTTAACAGACATCTCGCCTCGCGCAGTTGTTCCGGCAACTGCATAGCTTGTCTGTCGCTGCGTTCCGAAACGCACCGACTGCAGGCGGCAGCGTTGCCATTTGTCTTCTGCAGCCGCTGTCTGTCGCTGTCGCCGTGTTCGGAATCGCACCTTAAGACATTACAAGTGAGAAACAACTTTTTCTGATTTGATGGGGATGCATTTAAAAAAAATCGCGTTGTGGAAGCACACATATTCTGTCAAACACTATCCAGTTCCTAAAGTTCACTGGCTCTAAAGAAAACGAGAGGTATGAAGGAATAATTGTGGCCTTGAAAGTATAGTTTTCCTAAACGTTTTGAAGACACTGCCAATCTTACATCTGCTTTAGAGACCATTTGTCATTTCAGCTGAAAACACCCCTGTGCTTGAGCATATGCAACTGACTGATCTGAAAGATGTTTCCAATTTTAAAGACAAATCCCTTTAATATTAAAACTCTCCAAGCCGCCTGTACTGCTTTCCTCAGATAGAGTTTCCATGCCTCCATAATGAGGGTGCAAAAGTGGTACAATATTTCGATCAACACTTGTGTATGATTGCAGAAGACCTTTTTCCGACTATGAAACTATGTAAGTCACGATTACGTGGCAGCCTGCGTGCGAAAATTGGTGAAATGGACTGCGTCTGTCCGTATGCCGACAGTTTGTACCAGATAAAAATTATGTCGTCATCACGCAAAAAATTATTAAACGTTACTAAAAGCTTGTGTGTTTTTTTGTCTTCTGCTTTTGAGATGGCGTTAGCAATTGTATACAGTTTTGTCCACGTATCTGCTTCTTCATGTGAATCGTGAAGTATAAAATCAAGTCGTATGTAGTGCAACTGCATGGCCATTTAAATGCGGGAACTTCGCAGTTTCCCTTCTTCCCCCTCCTCACACTCAGACAGCATGGCGTGGTTATGAGGGGAATATGCAGCCAGGCTGAGCGATATGGCATTTGTGCCAGAACGTGGCTCACGAGCCGAATTCATGGTCACCCCTGATACAGATAGACATTTTTCGTCACCCATTTGCAAGTCGCTTGTGGAGTACATATGTAGATGTAAAGCTCTGGCTTCATAATAATTTGGCCCTACCGGCAGCACATGTTATTAATGGCAAAGATGTAACTCCTGTTGCGCCAGTATCCTTCTCATTTGTGGTTGGTTCAAATGGTTCAAATGGCTCTGAGCACTATGGGACTCAACTGCTGTGGTCATAAGTCCCCTAGAACTTAGAACCTCTTAAACCTAACTAACCTAAGGACATCACACACATCCATGCCCGAGGCAGGATTCGAACCTGCGGCCGTCGTGGTCGTGCGGTTCCAGACTGTAGCGCCTTTAACCGCTCGGCCACTTCGGCCGGCCTCATTTGTGGTATACACTGCCTGTCCAAAAAGTTCCGAGAGTGATTTATTCCTGCAACACAAGCGACATCAGCGGTAACAAACAGTGGTGAACAACAGGTGTGTGATCAACCAGTTAGCTGTCAGTAGGCAGTTTTAAGTAGTGGAAAAGCGGCCGTTGTGTGTCAATGTTGTGTTGCAAATTGCTTTGGGGCGAACATCTTTAAATCAAGTGATCAAGACATTCTTCAGAATGTTTTGAGGAAGATAAGACGACTTCCGAACAAAAAAAGAGGTGTGTTGACTCCTGTTGCTAATCGATTGTAATGAAAAACACTGCCAATTCTTTTCGGGAAAAAATCATCACTGGAGGCGAGACTTGGTGTTATCAGTACACACCCACCAAAAAATGGCAAAGCGCAGTTCACAAGAAGCCTTAAGGGGCTCCGGAACGCCCTATACTTGCAATGTTAAAATAACGCTTATAAATTACATCTTTCCTCACAAAGTATTTGAGGTAGGAAGTTGAACTTTTTACAGATTATTTATTGGAATATGGGCTACAACTTAACGCAGGGATTTTACAAAATTTTAGTTCAGTTATTAAAGATGATTTTTTTTTCAATTGTAATGAAAATTCACAACATTTTTTTGCAATTTTTTATTTATATATTAAAAAATATACAGTTTTTTGAAAAAGGCTGTGTTAAATTATGCAGAAGGTACTGTGTAACATTTACTGAAAGTTTGAAACAAATATGTTTGGAAGATCCTTAGAAAACATGTAATTAGTATGAGAAAATAAAAGTTTTGGGAATCGAGCGACAAAGATTGGATTAACTTTTTAGTGCATTCCAGGTCCATAGGATCCATCTTCATCCTCTGCAAACTCCTCCTCCAGCTTCCTCTTGTTCCTCCTCCTGTTTACTCT
Organism: Schistocerca serialis cubense; assembly: GCF_023864345.2. Taxonomy (NCBI): domain Eukaryota; kingdom Metazoa; phylum Arthropoda; class Insecta; order Orthoptera; family Acrididae; genus Schistocerca; species Schistocerca serialis. Next base: position 596,864,449 of record NC_064645.1, on the reverse strand, counting down.
TGCTTGTATTTCTAGACTCTTTACAGCCCTGTCTGCAGCCCGAAGGCGTTCCTTGTCTAAAGCAAGCATCGCTCGTTGTTGTGTTCGTAGATTTTGCTACCATTTTCTTCAGTTGCAGTTACTGCGACACTGTTCCAAAAGGTGGTCATGTATGAACACTTATCACGTTTCAGTTGTATTTCACTAGCAAGTCCTACGTGCTTTATTATGGAGAGTTCCAGACCAACTTCACTACAATGAATACATCTTACACAGTTTGAAAAAATTCCTTTGAGAACCGACATATCAAATATTTCATTCACATCCGATTCGCCCATAAAACATTCATAGTTTTCACTCATTGAACGAAGCTTCTTCTGTGAAGTATTTTCTTTCCCACTTTGACTGCTATGGGCAGGTGGACTTGAGAGGTTAGGTTCACTCACTTGGTTATCGTCTTTATTGTTTACAGTAATAACACATACCTTTGGCTTTCCAACATTTCTCCTTTTCTTAAAAGCCTTCAGAGGATTTCTAATAACTTTACTTTTCCTCATTATTATACTTCAACAAAACAGAGACTCAAGAAACAGAATTAATTACGAATATTTTCGAGATAACGACAGAGTAAATAAACATGAAACAATCGACAATCACACCAGCGATATATATTGAACCATCACAGGTTAGCCACAACACATACTTTATCTCCCATCACTAAAATGTACCTGATGAACACGGACGTTAATAATAACACCATTTGACAGCAGTTTAACAGCGCCACAGTGGGTCACGCCCATGTAGAACACATTTCAAAAAAAAAATAATTAAAAATAGTTGTAGTCTTCGGAATTGAATAAATTATATATCTATTAAAAGGTAATAGTCTGCAGATTCAGAAAGCGCAAAAAAGTAAAAATTGAACTTTTCATGATTTTGAGCCTTTCCGGAGCCCCTTAAAGCTTTGATGATATAACCGACATTCAAGCCAATGTGACACACTCGCTGCACAACATAATAAAGAAGACTCTTCTGTCAGTTTCACACACGTTTCACATTGTTTCTGGGCAAGCTAGGGCCTGCCATGTTATAACTCTATCCGGACTGTAGCTCCACAGAGACGTGTTAGTCAGTACGTCAGTACACACTGACCCCACCGCGCAGCAGAATTGCGCTACGCAGTTGGGGCCCCAGGCTCTGTTGCCCATGCAGCAGGTGTCGTTTGTTAGCGTACATTGTGTGTTAACATTTGTTAGATTACCAAACAACGAGAACTACTACTAGGTTAGTATGTAAACAATTTTGCTTGGCTTTGGAACAATATCCTGCCATGATCTAATATGATTAAGTCATGTACAGATCTTAGGTGGCTGTGGAACAAAGTAACAGGCCGCGACTAACCTAATTCTTAATCTTGTAAATAAATAACTGAATAATAAAACCAGATTCTTTGAGCACTGTACTTGTTAATTATGTATATATTGTGTACATTCATCAAGTTTATTAACACTGAATTACAGCTGTGTGTTTGTATGTCGCTTTTGTATTACATTTATATTACTTTTATAATGATGTGTTCATTTACATTATTACTTTACAATGATGTGTACAGGTTTAACGTGGATTCTAGAACAATATCTATCCATAACCTATTCTTCCAGTTTTAATTACATTGATGCCTAATAAGATGTAAATTGTGATCTTTGACTAACGTTAACGTTAACTGTTGTGTATTTTTAAAATTTTTTTGATGTGTGTATGTCGTGCGTCCGTGTTGTGTCGGTGCGGTCACTGCCACTAGTTTTATCGTCAGCATTGGAGCTACCAGAACTATCTGTCCCCATTCTCTGTCTTCTGCGCCTTCTGTTATGACGATTCTATTTATATATGTCATCTTCTGCTTTTGTGATGTTGTTAGCGATTGTATCAGTTGTCAAGTATATGGGTTCTTCAGCGCATCGCATAGCGCATTTTCTGTTATGTTTTCTATGTTGTTACGTAAGAAGAGAAATTTGTTAACATCGAGTATAGATTTAAGTGTCAGGAAGTCTTTTCTGAAAGTATTTGTATGGAGTGTAGCCATGTATGGAAGTGAAACATGGACGATAAATAGTTTGGACAAGAAGAGAATAGAAGCTTTCGAAATGTGGTGCTACAGAAGAATGCTGAAGATTAGATGGGTAGATCACATAACTAATGAGAAGGTATTGAATAGGATTGGGGAGAAGAGAAGTTTGTGGCACAGCTTGACCAGAAGAAGGGATCGGTTGGTAGGACATGTTCTGAGGCATCAAGGGATCACCAATTTAACATCGGAGGGCAGCGTGGAGGGTAAAAATCGTAGAGGGAGACCAAGAGATGAATACACCAAGCAGATTCAGAAGGATGTAGGTTGCAGTAGGTACTGGGAGATGAAGAAGCTAGCACAGGATAGAGTAGCATGGAGAGCTGCATCAAACCAGTCTCTGGACTGAAGACCACAACAACAACAACGTAAGTGCTTGTATCTACGCATTTCAAAACGAAGTGTCCAGTAGAACAAATTTCCCTGCATGTGCAGTGACTGCTTTCTGAATGTGAAATGCTCTGAAAGTATGTGTGATAAGGGCCGTATCAAATCACAAAATGGACCATGCCTCGACCGGAATTTACATGCCACATCCGTAGCCGTTCCCGGCTAGGGGCTGGCCACTGTGGCCGAGCGGTTCCGGGCGCTTCAGTCCGGAACCGCGTGACTGCTACAATCGCAGGTTCGAATCCTGCCTCGGGCATGTATGTGTGTGATGTCCTTAGGTTAATTAGGTTTAAGTTCTAGGGGACTCATAACCTCAAATGTTAAGTCCCATAGTGCTCAGAGCCATTAGAACCATTTCAACCGGATATTGGGACAAATGAATAGAGTCGGCGACGCTTATTACTTTCGTCCTACTATTTCTATCAAGTATGTACGCACTAATTTATTAGTTGGTGTCTCTCTTCCATATTCTGCCCAGTAATGTGCAACACATGGCTGTATGAATATCCCGTGAAGCATCTTAGCGTTTCTTCATTTTTTTAATCCAGTCCCGAAACATTTTTGACTGGCGGGGTAGTTCAGTCGTAGTGGCAGGTGACTGGTTCCCATGCTGTGCAATACATCATCTGGAGTGCTCCAATGTGCGAGCGAGCAGCGAAAAGTCAAATCATATGCCAGTCTAAGAGTCCGCTTTAATTCATTTCTGTAACACACCGTTAATGAACCTTCACTTGAGGACGCTATATAGTAATATGAGTTAGCCACTTAAATTTGCAGACAAAATATTTTATAGTTTTTGGTTGAACGTCTATGTGAAGAACGAATCTTGAATTTGTGAGAAACTGAGAATGTGTGAGCTTGTGAAATAATAACGTGCAGTAATGGCAGGACTGCCTGCAGAAGAAACGGTTTTCCTGACAGATAAATATCGAACCACAACCGAAAAAATATCGAGCTTTTTTAAGTGAAAGCTTTCTCCCATACGTAAAAACTGCCACAAATCGCATCAGCAGAACACTCAGAAGACACGTCATTGATACGTGTTCAAACAACAAGAAAGTGCGTGAATATATGAACCCTGCAAAGCACCCACGTCCGCAGTTCGCCAAAGCAGGATTATATAAAATACCTCGCACTTGCGGCCAAGTGTATACAGGAACTGCAAAAAGTAGCATTAACATGAGTGTTAAGGAACACACAATCAGTTATCGTCTGGGAAAGGCGGATATATCAGCAGTAGAGACCACATTATGTTTTTACCAAAATTTGATTATGAGGGCTATTCGGAAAGTAAGGTCCGATTGTGTGTTAAACGGAATCCACAGTGAAAATCCAACGAAGCTGTGCGCAGATGTGCTGGGTATTGTCTCTAATATGACCAACGATCGAATCATGTCGCTCTTTTTGAGTTACAAATGCATAGTGAGCACGTAAAGATGCCTTGAAAATAGTTATCTCCCGCAAAGTATGAGGGCCTGGTGAGAAATTTCGCCTGATGTCATGCAGCCTGCATAACTGTCATGCGTTTCCTCCTCCATGACAATTCTCGGCCGCACTCTATAGGGGCAATGAAGATGCTCCTGCAATGTTTGATCACTCACAATACAGCCCATAATTTCCTCCCTCTGAGTAACATCTCTGCTCACATGAAACGCTGGCTATGAAGACAACATTGTGGCTTAAGCTTTAGATCAGCATAGAGAATTGGTGGACCACAGGCCTTCTATGACGAGGCTATGGGAAATTGGTACAACGCTACGACAAATGTCTAAGTCGGATCAGCGTGTATGTGTTGAAGTAGGTGGAATGTATAGCTAACTGTCGCAAATAAAACATTCTTGATTTTCACAATGGTTTCCATTTGAGGACCGATCGGACATTACATTCCGAATAGCACCCTTACTACTATGGTATGACGTACTGAGAGGCTGTAGATATTCAAAAGTACAAAAAAACTTTAACAAAAAAAGAAGAGCGATTGAAATTAGTTTATGGGCCTTAGTGGTAAACAAAACACAGATCGCTGACTCTTCCCACTAGAAGCACCATAGTACTCATCGGCCAGACTCTGCGATCTTAGGCAGTAATCTGATGGAGCAACGAATCGACCGTTGCGCTGATATGTATACTATTCGCGCAAACTCCACACAGTGCAATGGCTGATGGGAAAGACCGTAAAAGAATTTCCCATTTACGGTCGCTGCCATATGCCACCACGCCGAGAGCCAACTTAGTATGAGCAAATATTAAACAGCTCGACTTGATGAGCTTGCTCCAGATTCTTCACTTAAAACTTCCGGGCTGATAGGCCGTGGCCAAAGTATAAAACTGTCTCCTGACGTTTCGTCTCCGACTGCGGGAGGCATCCTCGGAGGTACAACGGCGAACTGCGAAGAGAACTCGAGGAAGCGCTGATTATATAAGCAGTACAGAGGGCGCCACAGTCGATCACGTGGCGTCGGCTATGAGATTGTCTCTGGTGATGCCAACATTCTCGATTGAAAGTAATGGATCGTCACGCTTGCGGTGCAACGCTGACATCCAAATTTTATCCAGTTTAACACCTTCGTCTTTCCTGTTAAAATTATTACGATGTTTATCAATCTCGATAGCCTCTCTATACAAGCGTGCATAATAATGCGAGGTTTTTGATATGACGCTTGTCTCGCTGAATTTTATTTCATGATCACCTTCCAGGTAAACGTGTTCCGCTACGGCTGATTTATCCGTGTGACCCAGGCGGCAATTCCTCTTATGTTCAACAAGACGGGTGTTTACACTTCTCTTTGTGGTACCGATGTAAACCTGTCCACAAATACAAGGAATTTTATATACCACCGGTGTAGCCAAAGGGTGTAGTGCATCTTTTGCCGACCTTAAAAATTCTTTTATTTTCCTAGTGCGTCTGAAAGTAGTTTCCACCCCATACTTGCCTAAAACTTTCCCAATGCGATCTGTGATTTTACTAATGAACGGAAGAAAAACTTTGCCCTTGGGCGACTGTTGTTCGTCGTTGCTCCTGATTCTCTGCCTAGAGCGAAGCGTTCGATCTACACTCCTGGAAATGGAAAAAAGAACACATTGACACCGGTGTGTCAGACCCACCATACTTGCTCCGGACACTGCGAGAGGGCTGTACAAGCAATGATCACACGCACGGCACAGCGGACACACCAGGAACCGCGGTGTTGGCCGTCGAATGGCGCTAGCTGCGCAGCGTTTGTGCACCGCCGCCGTCAGTGTCAGCCAGTTTGCCGTGGCATACGGAGCTCCATCGCAGTCTTTAACACTGGTAGCATGCCGCGACAGCGTGGACGTGAACCGTATGTGCAGTTGACGGACTTTGAGCGAGGGCGTATAGTGGGCATGCGGGAGGCCGGGTGGACGTACCGCCGAATTGCTCAACACGTGGGGCGTGAGGTCTCCACAGTACATCGATGTTGTCGCCAGTGGTCGGCGGAAGGTGCACGTGCCCGTCGACCTGGGACCGGACTGCAGCGACGCACGGATGCACGCCAAGACCGTAGGATCCTACGCAGTGCCGTAGGAGACCGCACCGCCACTTCCCAGCAAATTAGGGACACTGTTGCTCCTGGGGTATCGGCGAGGACCATTCGCAACCGTCTCCATGAAGCTGGGCTACGGTCCCGCACACCGTTAGGCCGTCTTCCGCTCACGCCCCAACATCGTGCAGCCCGCCTCCAGTAGTGTCGCGACAGGCGTGAATGGAGGGACGAATGGAGACGTGTCGTCTTCAGCGATGAGAGTCGCTTCTGCCTTGGTGCCAATGATGGTCGTATGCGTGTTTGGCGCCGTGCAGGTGAGCGCCACAATCAGGACTGCATACGACCGAGGCACACAGGGCCAACACCCGGCATCATGGTGTGGGGAGCGATCTCCTACACTGGCCGTACACCACTGGTGATCGTCGAGGGGACACTGAATAGTGCACGGTACATCCAAACCGTCATCGAACCCATCGTTCTACCATTCCTAGACCGGCAGGGGAACTTGCTGTTTCAACAGGACAATGCACGTCCGCATGTATCCCGTGCCACCCAACGTGCTCTAGAAGGTGTAAGTCAACTACCCTGGCCAGCAAGATCTCCGGATCTGTCCCCCAATTGAGCATGTTTGGGACTGGATGAAGCGTCGTCTCACGCGGTCTGCACGTCCAGCACGAACGCTGGTCCAACTGACGCGCCAGGTGGAAATGGCATGGCAAGCCGTTCCACAGGACTACATCCAGCATCTCTACGATCGTCTCCATGGGAGAATAGCAGCCTGCATTGCTGTGAAAGGTGGATATACACTGTACTAGTGCCGACATTGTGCATGCTCTGTTGCCTGTGTCTATGTGCCTGTGGTTCTGTCAGTGTGATCATGTGATGTATCTGACCCCAGGAATGTGTCAATAAAGTTTCCCCTTCCTGGGACAATGAATTCACGGTGTTCTTATTTCAATTTCCAGGAGTGTATATCCTTGCTGCAATAGCCATTCTTCACGAAAGTTGACCGTAGATGTTCAATCTCATCTTTTAAATAAACTGGTTCACAAAGTTTGTACGCCATGTCTATCAAAGTTTTCATTACTTACACCTCTTTTTTGTCTAGGGTGGTGGTTTGAATCTTTATGTAGGTAACGATCAGTATGTGTGGGCTTTCTATACACCTTATGGCCCAACGTTCCGTCCAGTCGTTTAATCAGAGACACATCCGGGAAATTCAATTGCCCACTCCTTTCCGTCTCCATAGTGAATTGGATTTTCGGATTAATGCTATTTAAATGTGTCAGGACGGCATCCAACTCCTCTGCTCCGTGTTTCCATACTACGAACGTGTCATCGACATAGCTATACCATCTGGCTGGTCTCTTACTGGCAGTCTTCAGATTGTTTCGGAGTATGCTGATGCATTAGCTCCATACTTAACAATCATATACAACCGTTCGCGCTACGAAAGATCCGTACGTAAAGATTGGAAAGTTGCACAGGTTACACCAATATTCAAGAAAGGTAGTGGGAGTAATCCACTAAATTACAGGTCCATATCGTTAACGTCGATATGCTGCAGGATTTTGGAACATATATTGTGTTCAAACATTATGAATTATCTGGAAGAAAACTGTGTATTGACAGAAAATATCGTTCCTGTGAAACACAACTAGCTCTTCATTGACATGAAGTGTTGAGTGCTTTTGACAAGGGATTTCAGATCGATTCCGTATTTCTGGATTTCCGGATGGCTTTTGACACTGTACGACACAAGCGGCTTGTAGTGAAATTGCGTGGATTATTAAATATCGTCTCAGTTATGTGACCGGATTTGTGATTTCCTGTCAGAGAGGTCGCAGTTCGTAGTAATTGGCGGAAAGTCATCGAGTAAAACAAAAGTCATTTCTGGCTTTGCGCAAGGCAGTATTATAGGCCCTTTGCTGTTCCTTATCTATATAAACGATTTGGAAGACTATCTGAGCAGCCGTCTTCGGTTGTTTGGAGATGACACTGTCGTTTATCGACTAATAAAGTTATCAGAAGATCAAAACAAACTGCAAAACGATTTAGAAAAGATATCTGAATGGTGCGAAAATTGGCAGTTGACCTTAAAAAACGAAAAGTGTGAGGTCATCCACACGAGTGCTAAAAGGAATTCGTTTAACTTCGGTTACACGATAAATCAGTCTAATCTAAAAGCCGTAAATTCAACTAAATACCTAGGTTTTACAATTACGAACAGCTTAAATTGGAAGCAACACATAGAAAATGTTGTGGGGAAGGCTAACCAAAGACTGCGTTTTATTGGCAGGACACTTAGAAAATGTGACAGACCTACTAAGGAGATTGCCTCCACTACGCTTGTCCGTCCTCTTTTAGAATACCGCTGCGCAGTGTGGGATCCTTACCAGATAGGACTGGCGGAGTACATCGAAAAAGTTCAAAGAAGGGCAGCACGTTTTGTATTCTCACGAAATATGGGAGATAGTGTCACAGAAATGATACAGGATTGGGGCTGGACATCATTAAAAGAAAAGCGTTTTTCGTTGCGAAGGAATCTTCTCACGAAATTCCAATCACCAACTTTCACCTCCGATTGCGAAAATATTTTGTTGACACCGACCTACATAGGGGGAAACGATCACCACGATAAAACAAGGGAAATCAGAGCTCGTACGGAAAGACATAGGTGTTCGTTCTTTCCGCGCGCTATACGAGGTTGGAATAATAGAGAATTGTGAAGGTGGTTTGATGAACCCTCTGCCAGGCACTTAAATGTGATTTGCAGAGTATCTATGTAGATGTAGATGTAGCTGCTTTCTGAGCCGTTAAACCTCTGATGATGTGTCCAGCATTGGAAGACGAAACTTTAGGATAAGAATTGTGCCTAGGACCACAGCCTAATGTGTATAAAACCAGTATCATTAATAACGCTAATACCGGCCGTGAAATTCTGTATTTTATGCCTTGGACCACGGTCTAATGCCTAAAAATCCAATATCATCAATAACGCAAATACTGGCCGTGAAATTCTGGATTCGTTATTAAAGAGCCAGTAACTACATCGAAAGAACAATGAAGAGTAAAGACATAGTTATCTGAAACAAACATTTTGGAAATAATATTTTGGCAACTAACACTGTAAGGTGTCTGCACCAGGAGAAGTGGCGGTAGTTTTGTAACCTTTATCACGGGGAGCTTTGTACCTGAGCCTATGGGTAGAGGAGATCTCTTTGGGAGTTAATGTTGTTATAGATAAACGACGTCACTCTTCTCTCTGGGTGCGCTGTACACTTGGTCTTCCACTGTTGCCGGTGATGGTGTGGAGATTTAGTTTCGGGATCCCGTTTGCTCCACATCGGGGCACGGTGAATGAGGTAATATCCGCCAGTCCATCTGCATTTGCGTCGATTAGTAACACAGTTTTACGTTCCCATGATTGTGTCCAAGTGATTCTAAGTTCGACAATGTCATGTTCAAACTTTCAAATATTAATCATTTAACCCTCCATGCCTTCTTAGCTAAGCTAAAATACAGGAACTAAATTGGCCTACGATTATGACTTACTTAATTCCGGACCGACAAATCTCCGCTTGAGGATTGAAAACGTACCGAGTACTGGCATGCTTTGACGCATTGCACCTTAAATGATTTATTTAGTAACGGTTGCTTAGCAGTGCTTTTAGCAAAAGCCGCGTGATTTACTTGAGGTCTACGTACAGCTATGTGTTACGTTACAGATAGGGTAGCAGAGTAGAGCAGCGCTGAGCTTCGTTATTCTTGTTGTGCAGGTAAGAATTAATACTGGAGCTATGAAAACAACATTTTTCTGTGGTTTAGGGAACTGTGAATAATTACACATTTCCGTATAGATTCAGATTGTTTTTCGGTATATCAGTCATTATCATTCCATTTTCAAAAACATCGCAGTCATTTTACGTTAATGTTACAGTATACAGACGACACAGGTTAAAGAGTACACAGCAGTCACAGATATAACAATCTGCCCTTTGTCAGGGTCGATGAAGTCAGAGGATTTCCCGTTTTCAGTCCATATCGTACACAGAATAATTCCCCATTCATCTCCGCTCTGCTTATATACTCCCCATACCGCGTCAAAAGCATTCAGTCTGGCAGTGGGTAGTGTCACAATGATTTTGAGCATCATATTTCACAGACGGTATCCAATACGTCGGTGAATATACCTACAATATTATGTCATTGTACGACACGTAGTTCAGGAGGTATGACATAAACAGTGAGATTGAGAAACTGCCGCATCGTGCATCACTTTTGAGTTTATTACGTCGTTGCTACTATCTGCATTCGCAATACATTGTGCAGATACCATCCACATAATCCTCTGAATGTACCTGCAAAATTACCTCATGATGTCCGCCTCTGTAGCTTAGCGGTAGCGTTACCGCCTACCACGCAAGGGGCCCGGGTTCGATTCCCCGCAGGGGACTGGGTGTTGTGTGATTTTCATCATTGACCAACAAGTCGCCGATGTGGCGTCACCCAAAAAGGTAGACAGCCGAACTCCCCCGAATGGAGTCCCCCAACCAATAATGCCATACCATCACTTCCATTTTTACTTCATTATACGGCACATATTACGGGAGATACTCCGTCGTAAATATTAAGCACAAGGTCAGACGCTGTGTGATATGGGCGTGGACGCACAGCTATAAGTAAATACCTGGGTGACGACGGGTTTCTCTACTGGTGTATTATATTTGCCTCATCCCTTCACTGTCGTCACAGTTCTAGAATAATATCGATCAAACAGTCCATCGGCGTGTATATGTGGTATCAGTAGCTGCTGTATCAACAGTTTAGTAACACAGCTACTGTGTATGCTTCTTCTCGTCTCAAAGCAGAATTCGTATTATTCAGTTAGAACATCCCCAACCGTAGTCTTTCCTTGTCAGCTTCTTGTTCACAATAGGAATATGATGTCTGCATACATGGTTCACTAGAATTTTCCTCTTTGGCGCTGGGGAATCCATACAAAGTGACAGGAAATGGGAGGTCATAAGCGGCGAACAAGGAAACACCACAAGGCTGACAACTGAGTCTCCTGGCGAGGCAATATTTCTCGGACGGGCCATCAACACAAGAGCATCGACAGCCACTGTGCCGAAGCGAAGTAAAGGAAGGGCTGTGTCCCCGCTCCTCACCAAACCCCAGCCAGGCATTCTTCTCAATACCTTAGCAGCGTAAAAACATGCGACAAAAATTGTGTCGCTCACTCACTACCTCGTAATGCATGCACGCAATATTAATTTCCGACCATTGCTTTCCATCAGTTTAGGTTTCTTTATTGCCTGCAGAGTTTTTACCCAAATGGATTGTGACTTTCTGTACTCTTCGTTAGCATTTGGAACAATATTCTCCTTTCACATACGAAAACAGAATGTACTGTCTCATTAAAGTTGGCCGTATGTTGGAGAAAAAAATCAAAGACTAGGACTGAATGTTCATGTGCATCCAAGGTGAATCATGAGACGAGGTAGCAGAGCTACACTCGAGAGAACTGAGGGAATGATTACGAAAAGATTACTTGTGCCGGCCGGAGTGGCCCAGCGGTTTTAGGCGCTACAGTCTGGAACCGCGCGACCGCTACGGTCGCAGGTTCGAACCCTGCCTCGGGCATGGGTGTGTGTGGTGTCCTTAGGTTAGTTAGGTTTAAGTAGTTCTAAGTTCTGGGGGACTGATGACCTCAGCAGTTAAGTCCCATAGTGCTCAGAGCCATTTGAGATTAATTGTGGTTTGGGAACAATTTTATCCACCAGACATAACGATCGAGTTCGGCAGCAACTGAACCAGCGAAAGTGCGGCAAAGCGAACAAGTACGACAAGAAATGAGGCACCAGTGCCGGTCGAATTGTATCAACGAAGTCTAGGTGACAATTGGAAAGAAGTACCGCCCTGGACGAACATGGAGCATTTGAGAGCTAGGTGGAAGTCTTGGTGTTTAGAGGCACTCGTAAATTGGGAGAATGAATGTTGGAGGCGGAAAGACGACCAGGAAATAGGTCTGCCTAACAGGAATTGAGTCAGAGCTTTCATAACTTGAGACCATGGCAAGATGGACTGACAGGAGGCATTAGGGAAACAGTATCAGAGAGGCGGAGGGAATGTAGAATTAATATTTCTTTCTCTCATAGGTGGAACATTGTGCTAGCGTTAGAAATATGGAAACTGATACTTTAGAACTTGCGAAACAATGTGGGATAGTTCACGAGTTATAAAGGTGAAAGTTTCAGAATGCAATACTAAGTTGACCCTAACTTTCAGATAAGCGATAAAAAGTGAAACACCCATCACGTCAATTAATTGCTACAATTATTGACGAGTGAGTAGATGATGAGCTGGTGTGACAAGAAAGAGACGTATAATACGATAGCGCTCTACTGGAAGCCAGAGGACTATGAGTGTCACATAATCTTTTATGTCCACTGCAGTAAGAAACTCCGTCCGGACAGGCCTTGGAAAGCCCAACGGTATTGACGGGCCGCCATGTCATCCTCAGCCCAAAGGCGGCACTGGATGTGGATATGGAGGGGCATGTGGTCAGCACACCGCTCTCCCGGCAGTATGTCAGTTTACGAGACCGGAGCCGCTAGTGCACCCCGCTTGCCAACAGCGCTCGGCAGACCGGATGGTCACCCATCCTAATGCTAGCCCAGCCCGACAGAGCTTAACTTCGATGATCCAACGGGAACCGGTCTTACCACTGCGGCAAGGCCGTTGGCCCGCAGTAAGAAAAGCAGTTCTCAAACGCCACACACTGACCAGAAACGCCATGCTGCTCGATGCACCCTTCCATACAATGCTGAGCATGGAAAGGTAGTGAAGTTACGAGCTCTCAGCTCTTCTAACCTGTGTGAGTGATCCAAACAAACAAGCGTCTACTATTATACCGATTGTATGAAATCCCCGTGTTATTTGTCTCGGCGATACACGTAGTTTGTAACGCCGGAAATGCATATCCCCCTATTTCCATCTGCTGCACTGCAAATTTTTTTCCTTATTTTGTTACCTGAAGATATAACATTTCTGTGTCTTTGTATATTGTAATTGTTTTACTATTTGTGTATATATGCATTTATGTCGATGTATAATTGGTTTGTTTTGTGAATATTATTTGTATTTATACGCTGGGTCTGGCCTTGGGAAAACTATGCTATCGAACGAATGCATCGATAGGTCGTGTGGAGAACGAAAGTGTTTAGGATCTTTGGGAGTGTTAACTCTGCCGCGTGGAGCGCGGGCTGAGCAGAAGGAGTCTGGCTGGAGTAGTACAGTGGAGCAGGTGTGCTGTGTGACGCTCCCGCGAGTTGCCGCGCGTTCGGGGTTGGACAGCATGTAATTGCGCTCGGCTGGCTATAACAGTTTCTAGCACGGTGTCGCGGACGGGAAGCATTAGCTGGCACACATCAAGAGCCCGTTTCGCCTGGTGACCGTGTCGAGAAGAAGGCGCGCCAGCATCCAGCTTCTGCAACAGCGACGGCCGACAATGAGTGACTGTCGCCACCTCCTCGATCAACGACTTCAAACCTTCAATCAACCAACAAGGAAGACTAAAAGCACGTAAAGTTTCAGAACTGTATGGCAGACCTCAGCTTTTAAAATTGTTGCATCACAAAATTACAGCAACTTAGCATGAACCTTTGTTGCTCATTGTCCCAATTGCATTGCCAAGCAGGGTCCCTTCCTTTTCCGAAATGAACCCGAGTGTCGTTGAAATTCAAACGCCAGCATTAAAATAATATAATTCGATTTCACTGCTTTAATTTCAAAGTTCAGTTAAAGTATTCATAGCTGGCTACAATATTTAGATTACACAAGCACAAATTAAGAGTGCGAGTTTTGTTACCGTATTTTAGCTTACCTGTGACTGCAGCTCAGCTTGGTATGTACTAAATTTTACTATTGTTAATTTTTCAGAATCATTTAATTCAAGTTCAAAGTTATATCTCTTATTTCTAAATGGCGTAGATTCAAGTAGCTTTTGAAATGTTTGTTGAGGTAGCCCAAGACTAACTGTATTTTACTGAATTTCGATATGCTTCAGAAACAAAGTTCACTATTAATCTCAGTCACTAAATTAACTTTCAATTTTCCGGTTTTATTAATTCTTTTGCTAAATTAAGTCAGAGTGTAGCGAAATTTATTACTTCTGACAAACTTTCAGTTTTCACACTACACGTGTCAACCTTCAGTTGCCACGCTTCTAGCGCTAATTATATGTGTAATAACCTTTCTTTTTCAGTTACTATAGTAATTGTCCTTAGGACTGGCGACCGTAATTTCCCCCAAATCTCAAATATCTAATTACCGCTAGTTAATTGTTAATGTAACGGCCGCACATTTACTTTCTTTGTTAACTTTACCCCTTTTCAAAATTAATTTCCACCAGTTTCATTTGCATTTTTCCTTTCATTTAGATGTAACCCTTTCCTCCCTCTTTACCGACAGATTAACTTCGGTGACGATTTGCTTTTCCCAAATTTCCATTAGGTACACGCGGTTTAATTTTTCACTGTCATTGAGGTCGATAAGTGAGGGGGAGGTTACAAGTTCAGTCTCCACAAATTTTCTATGGCTTTTATAGAATATGATTTACGACTTCCCTGCTTAGCACAAAGTGTTGTTTCTTTCACACTGTCGGTGGCAACAACTGTTGGCTATTCACTCAGCTACACATTAGCCATTAAAACAGCTACACTAGGAGGGACAGTAAATGACACAATTTTTCTTATCATACAGTTTGTATACAGTATGCCAACGGCCTTGCAACAGTGGTAACACTGGCTCCAGACAGATCACCTAAGATAAGCATTGTCGGTCTTAGCTGGCACCTCGATGGGATACCGTCCGGGTCTGTCGAGTGCTGTTGGCAAGCGGAGTGCACTCAGCCGTTGTGGGACAGTTGAGGAGCTGCTTAATTGCGGAGTAATGGCACTGGTCGCAAAAACTGACAACGGCCAGGAGAGGCGTGCGCTGACCACATGCTCCTCCGTATGTGCATCCGGTAACGCCTAAGGGCTCAGGACGACACAGCGACCGGTTGGTACCGTTGGGGCTTCGAGGCCTGTTTGGACGGTGTTCGTTTGCTTTTGTATATACAGTATACTTGGAAGAATACAGGATGAAATTTGTAAGTGATTATGGGCTATACAGGGTGCGTAATTTACAACACAGAGCTGCCACGGGTGGCAGCAACGTTGGATCTAATCTGCCCGGGCATCTAGTCAAACTGACTAGCTAGCAGGCTCGCTTCAGTGTGTGAAGGGCAAGACACAGAAGCCAGTCGATGTGCAATGTTTCTGAAACGAATGTAAAGAAACTATTTGGTTAAAAATTTGATTCTCGAAAGTCTCATAGCTTAATTTGTCAGCTTCATGGCAAACTGCCTATATTGGCCATAGTTAGTGTGAGATTTCGAGATCACGTGAACTACTAGAAGCAATTCTTAAACCGTACATTAAAGAATAGGGGGCGCTCCCAATTTGCAATTGGTGAATTTTAGGTCATATGTTGCTGCGCGCGAAATATAGATAACACAATGAATTATTCTTTAAAGCGGAAAGATACCGCTATTTGTTTCCAATCTCGTATCTCACAAACGGTTTGAGATATCCAATGAAGATTTAGCCAAATGACAGCACAGAAAGAGGAGAAGTTTTTGCCATGTGATTAATTTACAAGACTTCCATAGCTATGACAAAATTCAAACAAGTACAATAAAATAATAAAGGATGAAATTGGAAGAAGGTCGCAGAGGAATTACATTTCATCAGTTTTAAGCATTACTTATTATGTGACTTATTTATTTATTTTACGTGCATCTTCACAATAAACATTTAATATTAACAACTTAAGTTCTTCAGTTTTGTACTGGCCTCGTTTTATAGCTACATACCACCACTGAACAGAACCTTCTCGTGAATTCAAATACTATTTTAATCTTTATCTCATAAGAAAAGCTTGTGTTAAATCTACTTGGAAAAGGCAACAGAAGCTACTAAGTATTCAGTGGTCGCATTTCCTCCTCCTCAACTAGATCACATGACATAATGTTTTCAGTCCTCAAGTAACTATGCAGTACACATGTATCTACAGCCTCCAGTTTACACTCAAAATGCAGTTTAAACACACCAATCTGCATCTCAATACGCCTAAACTCCACAGTTTGATGAGCATGAGAAAATCTGCAATTAAAAACTTATTTTCATCATAAGCAGTAGTACTTCAATTACGATAGGGTTGCTTTAATTATTTTTGGTAATGGAAATGCCTCATCAAATATAAAGGGCTCCTGAGTTTCTAAGTGGCCGAGCAGTTCTAGGCACTACAGCCTGGAACCGCGCGACCGCTACGGTCGCATGTTCGAATCCTGCCTCGGGCATGGAAGTGTGTGATGTCCTTAGGTAAGTTAGGTTTAAGTAGTTCTAAGTCTAGGGTACTGATGACCTCAGCAGTTAAGTCCCATAGTGCTCAGAGCCATTTGCACCATTTTTTGAGTTTCGAATCTGAATTTGAATCTATAACTGCGTGTATAGAATTTCAGTGGACACTGCAGGGTGCTCTGTACTTCGCGAGTGCTGGACCACTACTGAGCTCTGCATGTGCCTCTGCTGCGTGCAGTGTGCCCCGACTTGTTGAAACTCTATCGCTATGCCAGGCTTCTGCTCTGCCTCTGCTGCGTCCAGTGTGCGGCGGGCCCTAGTCGAACCACCCTGAGTGTAACTGTAGCTCCGGGCAGCACGGGGGACATAATACGTTTATGGATTATCTCGTTGAAAGAAAACGTCTTGGAGATATTAAAGACAGGGTACAGCGACTGGCCGTAACATGTCGAGACAGTAGCAGTTGCGTTCCAAATTGTAGTGTGAACCAGAGGTGATTGTGTTCTGTACACTCTACACCATCGCGCCACGTGCTGGACTTGAATGAAGACGACTGAAATCTTGCAATATTCGTTCGCCTCGGACTATCCACCCTCAGATAATCCATCGTCGTGTTGTACGCAGAAATGGGACGTGTCTGAATGGACTTGGTGCCCTTAGTGTGTTCAGTATTGTCTGTCTCCCTCTCCTGCCACATGAAGGTTGCCTCAGCTATAGCTGCCAGGCTGGCCAAGATGATCTAGACGTCGTAGAAATTTCTGTGTGGACAACTGTCTTGCAGCAAACAAGCCCATTTAGTGACTCGAGGTACGTGACTTAGCTGTACTAGGGTGAGTCAAATGAAAACCTTAAACAGTTTTTTGAATATTATTAATTGTGCAGAAGTGGTCCAAGCTGTATCACTTTTCAACATATTCCCCCCCCCCCCCCCCCACGCTCAATGCAAGTCCTCCAGCACTTACAAAGTGCACAAATTCCTTTAGAAAAAATTTCTTTTGGTAGTCCGCTCAACCACTCATACACCGCGTGGCGTACCTCTTCATCACAACGGAACTTCTTTCCTCCCATTGTGTCTTTAAGTGGTCCAAACACATGGAAATCACTTCGAGCAAGATCTGGTGAGTATGGTGGATGAGGCAGACATTCAAAATGCAGGTATGTAATTGTTACGACTGTTGTACGGGCAGTGTGGGGCCTTGCATTGTCATGTTGCAAAAGGACACCTGCTGACAGCAATCCACGTCGCTTTGGTTTGATTACAGGCCGCAGATGATATTTTAGGAGATCTGTGTATGATGCACTGGTGACAGTGGTCCCTCTAGGCATATAATGCTCCAAAATGACGCCTTTTTGTCCCGAAAGAGAGTCAGCATAACCTTCCCTGCTTATGGTTCTGTTCGAAACTTCTTTGGTTTTGATGATGAGGAATGTCGCCATTCCTTGTTCACTCACTTCGTTTCCGGTTGGTGGAAGTGAACCCAGGTTTCGTCCCCAGTAATGATTCTTACACAAGGAAGCCATCACCTTCTCGTTCAAAGCGCTGAAGAAGTTCTTCACAAGTATCAACACGTTGTTCTCTCATTTGAGGGGCAGCTGCTGTGGCACCCATCTTGCAGACACTTTGTGAAACTGGCGCACATCATGCCCAATATGGTGTGCTGACCCATGACAACCTGTAAACATGCTGCAATGTCGCTCGGCAGTTTTCCTTCAGTATGGCTTCAACTGCTGCAATGTTCTGTGGCGTCACAACTCGTTGTGCCTGACCTGGACGATGAGCATCTTCCACTGCAGTCACACCATCTGCGAACTTCCTACTCCATTCGTAGACTTGCTGCTGTGACAAACATGCATCACCGTACTGAACCTTCATTCGTCGATGAATTTCAATAGGTTTCACACCTTCACTACGGAAAAACCAAATAACAGAACGTTGTTCTTCCTTGGTGCAAGTAGCAAGTGGGGCAGCCATCTTTATACTGATACTGCGACGGTATGTGTGTATCTGCACTATGCTGCCACCTACAGGCCAATCTGCACGCTTTTGTAGCATGCTCACCAACTTACAGAATAACGGCTCGAAATTTCGATTTGTTATTACAAATTTAAGGTTTTCATTTGACTCATCCTCGTACAATGATTTAAAGCTGTCCTCTCGAGCGCTAGTTGTGCGGTGCATAAATATCCTACAAGATGTTGAGTATGGCCCTCTTCAACCATCGATTCCATATTCGCATGGCAGTCGTGAGACCACAGTAGTCTGCATCCGTATCAACGATCCTGTACGACAAGTGTTGGCATACGGATCTACTTTTGTACGAGGCATAACATGATCTTCTCATGAAGAACCAACATTCCAAAGCAATTTATGGAGGAGAAACCTGCTGCGTAATATTCTCTTACATACAGAATGTAAACTGTGTTACATCTTCATCTGGCCGCTACGACCGAGCGCTTTCGAGGTGCTTCAGTCCGCAACCGCACTGCTGCTACGGTCGCAGGTTCGAATCTTGCTTCGGGCATGGATGTGTGTGATGTCATTAGGTTAGTTAGGTTTAAGTAGTTGTAAGTCTAGGGGACTGATGCCCTCAGATGTTAAGTCCAATAGTGCTTGGAGCCATTTCTTTTTTGTTACGCCTTCCCGCTTAGTATGGTTATGCTGAAATGCTAGTGATCTGTGTATCCAAAAATATAGTACATTTTATGTCAGTGAAAGCCTGTTGCATTGATTGAGGTGGCGTAGCACTCACAAAAAAAGAAATCCTATTTGGGTTTGTGGTCATAGTGGTCAACTTTGTTTGTTGGCATTAGTACACGATATGACATAAGGAAACCGCATAGAGTACGTTTGACAATGACATGTATATGCAGATTTCTACATGACAAGTTCAACATGTACTGAGAGATGATGTATTTAACTTAAAAACAGCCCAAAATACATTTTAACTTAATCACAGCCAAATGGCAAAACTTTCGTTATTTAGATACATTTTACTCGTGCTAAAATAGCGGTAATGCTGGAGTAGCTTTAGTTATGAATAAAAAGTAGGAGTGCGGGTAAGCTACTACAAACAGCATAGTGTCCAAGATAGACATGAAGCCCACGCCTACCACAGTAGTAAAAGTTTATATGCCAAATAGCTCCGCAGATGACGAAGAGAATGATGAAATGTATGATGAGATAAATTATTCAGATAGCGAATGGTGACGAAAATTTAATAGTGATGGGTGACTGGAATTTGACAGTAGGAAAAGGAAGAGAAGGAAACATAGTAGGTGAATATGCAGTGGGGATAAGAAATGAAATAGGAAGCTGCCTGGTAGAATTTTGCACAGAGCATAACTTAATCATAGCTAACACTTGGTTCAAGAATCATGAAAGATGGTTGTATACATGGAAGAGGCCTGGAGATACTGGAAGGTTTAAAATACGAGGGGCGTTCAGAAAGTAAGTTCCGATCGGTCGCGAAATGGAAACGACTATGAAAATCCGATAAAGCTTTGCACAGATGTGTTGGGTAGTGTCTCTAGTATAACCCCAGTTAGCATCACGTCGCTCTTCTCATTTCTGAGCTCGCAGTGAGTGCGTAAAGATGTCTAGAAAATAGTGTCTGCCGCCAAGTACGAGGGCCTGGTGAGAAATTTCGCCTGAAGCTATGCAGCTAACATTACATAACTGTCGTGCTGTTTCGTCTTCACGACAATTCTCAGCCGCATTCTGCAGGGGCAATGAAGATGCTCCTGCATCGTTTTCAAATGGAAATGTTAGATTACCCACAATACAGTCCGCAATTGTCTCCCCCTGAGTTTCATCTCTGGTCACATGAACCGCTGTCTTTGAAGACAACATTTTGACACAGACAACGAGGTGTAGGCCAGCGTGGAGAATTGGCGGAAAGAACTGGCGGCTGCCTTATATGATGAGGCTATTGAAAAGTTGGTACAACGCTATGACAAAAGTCTAAGTCAGAACGGCGACTACGTAGAGAAGTAGCTGAAAGGTGTAGCTAATTGTTACAAGTAAAACATTTCTGATGTTCACTGTGGTTTCAATTTGGCAATCAATCGGAGCTTACTTTCTGAACAGGCCTCGTAGAATATATAATGAAAAGACAGACTTAGGAACCAGGTTTTAAATTGCAAGACATTTCCAGAGGCAGATGTGGACTTCAATCTATTGGTTATGAACTGTAGATTAAAACTGAAGAAACTGCAAAAAGGTGGGAATTTAAGGAGCTGGGACCAGGATAAAATGACAGAACCAGAGGTTGTAGACAGTTTTACGGAGAGCATTAGGGAACGATCGACAAGGAATGGGGGAAAGAAATACAGTAGAAGAAGAATGGACAGCTTTGAGGGATGAAATAGTGAAGGCAGCAGATGATCAAATAGGTAAAAAGACGAGGGTTAGTAGAAATCCTTGGGTAATAGAAGATATGTAGAATTTAATTGACGAAAGAAAAAAATATATAAATGCAGTAAATGAAGCATGCAAAAGAGAATAGAAACGTCTCAAAAATTAGATCGACAGGAAGTGCAAAATGGCTAAGCAGGGATGGCTAGAGTACTAATGTAAGGATGTAGGCATATCTCACTAAGGGTGAGATAGACACTGCCTACAGGAAAATTAAATAGATCTTTGGAGAAAAGAGAACCACTTGTATGAATATCAAGAGCTCACATGGAAACCCAGTTCTAAGCAAAGAAGAGAAAGCAGAAAGGTGGAAGGAGTATATAGAGGGTCTATACAAGGACAATGTGATGGAAATGGAAGAAGACGTAGATGAAGATGAAATGGGAGATATGGTTCTGCGTGAAGAATGTGGCTGACCACTGAAAGACCTAATTCGAAACAAGGCCCCGGGAGTAGACTAAATTCTGTTAGAACTACTGACGGCATTGGGAGAGCCAGCCCTGACAAAATTCTACCATCAGGTGAGCAAGATGTATGAGACAGGCAAAATACCTTCAGACTTCAAGAAGAATAAAATAATTCCAATCCCAAAGAAAGCAGGTGTTGACAAATGTGAAAACTACCTAACAGTCAGTTTAATAAGTCATTGGTGCAAAATACTAACGCGAATACTTTACAGACGAATGGAAAAACTGGTAGAAGCCGACCTCGGGGAAGATCAGTTTGGATTCCGTAGACATGTTGGAATACGTGAGCCAGTACTTGTCTTAGAAGATAGATTAAGGAAAGGCAAACCTACATTTATAGCATTTGTAGACTTAGAAAAAGCATTTGACAATATTGACTGGAATACTCTCTTTCAAATTCTGAAGATGGCAGGGGTAAAATACAGAAATCGAAAGGCTATTTAAAATTTGTACAGAAACCAGATAACAGTTACAAGAGTCGAGGGGCATGAAAGGGAAGCAGTGGTTGGGAAGGGAGTGAGACAGGGTTGTAGCCTCTCCCCGACGTTACTCAATCTGCATATTGAGCAAGCAGTAAAGGAAACAAAATAAAAATTTGAAGTAGGAATTAAAATCCATGGAGAAGAAATAAAAATTTTGAGGTTCGCCGATGACATTGTAATTCTGTCAGAAACAGCAAAGGACCTGGAAGAGCAGTTGAACGGAATGGACAGTGTCTTTAAAGGAGGATATAAGATGAACAACTACAGAAGCAAAACGATTATAATGGAATGTAGTCGAATTAAGTCGGGTGATGCTGAGGGAATTAGATTTGGAAATGAGACACTTAAAGTAGTAGATGAGTTTTGATATTTGGGGAGCAAAGAAACTGATGATTGTCGAAGTAGAGGATATAAAATGTAGACTGGCAATGGCAAGGAAAGCGTTTCTGAAGAAGAGAAATTTGTTAACATCGAGTATAGATTTAAGTGTCAGGAAGTCGTTTCTGAAAGTATTTGTATGGAGTGTAGCCATGTATGGAAGTGAAACATGGCCGATAAATAGTTTGGACAAGAAGATAATAGAAGTTTTCGAAATGTGGTGCTACAAAAGAATGCTGAAGATTAGAAGGGTGGATCACATAACTAATGAGGAGATATTGAATAGAGTTTGGGAGAAGAGAAATTTGTGGTACAACTTGATTAGAAGAAGGGATCGGTTTGTAGGACACGTTCTGAGGCATCAAGGGATCACAAATTTAGTACTGGAGGGCAGTGTGGAGGGTAAAAATGGTAGAGGGAGACCAAGAGATGAATAGACTAAAGAGAATCAGAAGGATGTAAGTTGCAGTAGGTACTGGTAGATGGAGAAGCTTGGACAGGATAGAGTAGCATCAAACCAGTCTCCGGACTGAAGGCCACAACAACAACAATACTCGTGCCAACAACGGTTGATACTGAATGGTGAAGGCTGGCTGTTTGAGGTTAACTAGTCATGTCTTATTCGCTGGGTTTGCTTTTCGTACTCAGACAGTGATGGTTCAAATGGCTCTGAGCACTATGCGACTTAACTTCTGAGGTCATCAGTCACCTAGAACTTAGAACTATTTAAACCTAACTAACCTAAGGACATCACAAACATCCATGCCCGAGGCAGGATTCGAACCTGCGACCGTAGCAGTCGCTCTGTTCCAGACTGTAGCGCCTAGAACCGCACGGCCTTTCCGGCCGGCTCAGACTATGATATTGTCAGACATAACATTTACGGCTTTGTCCCATATCTGCATTTTCTTACGTGTCGTAATGAGGTTATGGTCTCACCAGAACAAGATTAGTGATCCCATGGACAGTGAAGAACATGAACAATGAAACGGAGCCGCAATTTTCGACACGGTGAGGAGCACCAGTCTGTTCCTAGCTCGACACGTTTCATTTTTATTCCACAAATTCCATCCGTCACCATTAGAGTCGTATTTACATTGATTGCTAACTATAGTAATGATATCAGTGATTGTATAGATCAAGCCATATTTTCCTATGTATTGATCTTTTCCATTCTGATTGGGAATCTTTTGCATTCAACGTAACAATTTCATATATGTGCCTTGGTCACTCAGCAATATGGTACAGCACGGATTGTGGAGTGAGACCGCTGAGGAGATATGTTCGAATGGACAGGGGCTGAGTTCTCAGAACTGTGCTGGCAGTAGGACCGGTAATGCCTCTGGTTTTCGGGGTCAAGTTACCCTGCCGGCCAGCACTGTTCTGCTGGCAGTCTTATCGGTGCACCGGCAGATTTTACCCCATGAGCTGTAGGTAGACGGTCATTACGGCAAGAAAAAAGGAATAAAAGTGAGATAGTGTTAATACTTTCATGTTTCTTTACCTCCTCTGCATTACTGCAGATGACGTGTCACTGAGCACATTTGTACTGTGCATGCAGTACACGTGAGGTGCCTAGTTGTTTCCACTGCCCTGTGTGGAATGCATAAGTTCTTGTACACTTCACTAACCTGCTGTCTTCAGGATGATGATGTCCCCAGTGCAGAAAACAGCACGCAGGTCGTGGATTCTTTTTCTTGAAGCTGAAATTAACTTCGCAAGGAACTGCTGCTACGAATAAACTATAACTCATTTGGGATGCCACTCGCGTTTTTATTGATATAGACGCGAGAAACTATTCTTGATCACAACGTATTGAACATATCTTTCCACAGTCATTATATCTGGCTAAAATAATATGAAATACATCCCGCCACAGACAACATGTCTGTCTAATGGAACCGTCAGAACTGGAGAATAAAATTACATGAATCAAATACTACTATTTACAGACAACATGTCTGTACCTAGCGACGGTCGGAACTGTAGTAAATAAAATGGCATGAAACAAATACTGCTATAACAGACAACATGTCTGTCTACTGGAACGGTCAGAACTGGAGAGCCGGACTACCCGAGACACTTCGCGCGTCAAGCCAGCAAGGCGTGACCCGAACGCCACCGAAGTGCATCGGCAGTAATATCGCCAGTGTTTTGTTTGAGTAATACTTTGATTTTAATAATTTTGAAATGACTGATTGATAGCTGGCAGTTGAGAGATGTTTATTTAAAAATATGAAGTAATTTGGATGACAGGTTTAACTAATAATAGCAACTAAAGTTTAAAGTTTTGTCGCTCTACCGCCGAACACAGCAGCCAATCACAGAGCAGCAGCATAATGCAGGCGGTCTTTCTCACGGGAATGGTACCGAATCTAACATCTGTCACCAGTACCTCATACCACATTGCGTCACCTCTATGCTTGTTGTATCTCCACTGCCCTGGGAATAGCTTCCTGGAGCCAAATATGATGGCTGAATAAGCCAGAAATATTACAACATGCCGCATGGATCCGGCCAGAAACGTGATAATAATGAACCGTGGAGACAGCTGCCACTAGCAAGTAAATGGCCTATAACCACGGGCCAGGTCGATCAAAGGACGCTTCGCAGAGGAGATTGTACTCAGCCCAATTACTTAAAAGAAGGTAGGTGGAATGCGAAAAAGTTTGAACAGAGAGAATCTTCTCTGAGGGAAGCGACACTATTTAATTTCGTTTATCGTGTTTTTAGCCACCCGGAGGACGCAGATTGTGTCAACTTGACGGCATCCATGGTTGCGTGAGGATTTTTTCCAGCAAAAGGCGGTAGAAAAATCTTAAAAAAGAAAATACTCAAGCGTGGAAGACCACGACCCGACTTTCTTGTAATTTTGTACGTGGGAAAACCGGGAGTTGGCGGATTAAAAAAAAAAAAAACTCAATGACGTAGGATAGCTAGATTGAATGTTCTTAAAGTCGCAGGAAGGCGGCTGACTGGAAAACTTTTACACCGTTTCTTTGGTGGGAGAACAGAAAGCCCTAATAATTATCTCTTTAGACAGAATTTCGCACACATCTTTTTCATTGGAGGATTGTATTTTGTGGCGTAGACCCTGTCTCAGAGCAGGGACAGGATACATGGTGGAGACTTACCTATGGGTAAGACTGCGAGGAAAGGACTTGTCGCTATGATTTTGAAGCGCGCACTCGGTCGTAGTTAAGACTGGAGATTAGGAGCTTCTGTGAAGAGATGCAATGGCGGCCTGTGAGTTGTGTCATGCGCGGTGGTGGCAGCCATCGGTGCCGTTCACAGCTCGTGTCTCTATATATCGATTATACTGAGATTGTCTGGCGGCTCCAGAGCAGATTTCCGTCTCCCTCGTCACTAGAGGAGATAGGAGAGATTCTGATCGAAGGTGGCGTAACATTCCACTTGAGGCCACACAATTATTATATGCCAGTGTTTCAAGAAGAATCGCGGCTGTGTTACGGGAAAAGGGGGGTTCAACCCTTTATAAATAAACCATTCCAAAGGAAGTACAGGTGAACACATTATTTTGCCTATCCCCCGCATATTGATTGATAATGAATCTCTTGCGGTATTTATAACACAATTATTACGTGAGCTTCTATTACATATCAGATATTACACTAAATTAAACCTGCTAGATCTTACACATGTACTTACATTCTGCAAGTGGTGCGCAACTGATGCAACTTTGGACCGATTTGTCGAACGGTGGATTGGCTCGAAGGCCGAGCGATCGTTTTACATTTTCAGCCTGGGTCGTTGGAACTTAAATCGTAGGTTAAGGCGTGAAAGGAGAAAACGTCATTTATGAAGAACATTATACTAATCAATCAACTGTTTCACGTTTAAGTTACAAATACCATACAAGTTTATTAATAATACACCCGCTACGTTAAACTGAAGGCGGAACTTTGAATACTGATACACATGCATTACTTAATGGTAAAAAAAACTAGTAGGATCTATATCTACACCACTTGCCATTAAAATTGCCACATCACGAAGATGACGTGCTACAGACGCGAAATTTAACCGACAGGAAGAAGATGCTGTGATGCGCAAATGATTAGCTTTTCAGAGCATTCACACAAGGGTGACGTCGGTGGCGACACCTACAACGTGCTGACATGTGGAAAGTTTCCAGCCGATTTCTCGTACACAAACTGCAGTTGACCGGCGTTGTCTGGTGAAACGTTGTTATCATGCCTCGTGTAAGGAGGAGAAATGCGTACCATCACGTTTCCGACTTTGATAAAGGTCGGATTGTAGCCTATAGCGTTTGCGGTTTATCGTATCGCGACGTTGCTGCTCGCGTTGGTCGATATCCAATGACTGTTAGCAGAATATGGAATCGGTGGGTTCAGGAGGGTAATACGGAACGCTGTGTTGGATCCCAACGGCCTCTTAACACTAGCAGTCGAGATCACAGGCATCTTATCCGCTGGGCTGTAACGGATCGTGCAGCCACGTCTCGATCCCTGAGTCAACAGATGGGGACGTTTGCAAGACAACAACCATCTGCACGAACAGTTCGACGACGTTTGCAGCAGCATGGTTTATCAGCTCGGAGACCATGGCTGCGGTTACCCTTGACGCTGCATCACAGACAGGAGCGCTTGCGATGGTATATTCAGCGACGAACCTGGGTGCACGAATGGGAAAACGTCATTTTTTCGGATGAATCCATGTTCTGTTTACAGCATCATGCTGGTCGCATCCGTGTTTGGCGACATCGGAGTGAACGCACATTGGAAGCGTGTATTCGTCATCGCCATACTGGCGTATCACCCGGCATGATGGTATGGGGTGCCATTGGTTACACGTCTCGGTCACCTCTTGTTCGCATTGACGACACTCTGAACAGTGGACGCTACATTTCAGATGTGTTACGACCCATGGCTCTACCATTCATTCGATTCTTGCGAAACCCTTCATTTCAGCAGAATAATGCACGACCGCATGTTGCAGGTCCTGTACGGGCCTTTGTGGACACAGGAAATGTTCGACTGCTGCTCTGGCCAGCACATTCTCCATATCTCGCACCAACTGAAAACGTCTGGTCAATGGTGGCCAAGCAACTGGCTCGTCACAATACGTCAGTCACTATTCTTGATGAACTGTGGTATCGTGTTGAAGCTGCATGGGCAGCTTTACCTGTACACAACGTGCAAGCTCTGTTTGACTCAAAGCCCAGGCGTATCAAGGCCGTTATTACGGCCAGAGGCGGTTGTTCTGGTTACTGATTTTTCAGGATCTATGCACCCAAATTGCGTGAAAAAGTAATCACATGTCAGTTCTAGTATAATATATTTGTCCACTGAATACCCGTTTATTATCTGCATTTCTTCTTGGTGTAGCAATTTTAATGGCCGGTAGTGTAGTAAAAAGTAGGCATATGTATTAATTTAACATTTTTGTACAACTTTATATAACGCAAGGAAAGTGTTTAGAAATGTTACAATATTATACGGGGCGATCACAAAGTTTCCGTTTTAGGGCGCATTAGCAACATACCGCGACCTCAGTGCGGCGGTACAAGTATCGACAAGTAGGCAATGGATTAGTGTGACATTCATGTCTTTCCAACGTGCGTGTAGTAAATTCAGGAACGTGAACAATGGCGACGTTATTACCAAATGCGTCCAAACAGTACAACGTGCTGTTATTCTTTCCTTGGCTGCCAAAGGGAAAGCATCGGTAGACTCCATAGGAGAATGAAGAACGTGTATGGGGAAGCACGTCTGTGGAAAATCACCATCACCGTATGGTGCGCCAAGTTCCGTGCTGCTGCTGGAAAGCTCCTACTCACCTGTTCCTTGATTACCGGGGCCATTGCTTACTGATTTCAAAGAATCTGTTGTATCCATGACTAGTGAATGATGCTGCTTAACGCTGGAGAAATAAAGACGTGCTGTCAAGGCGAAACGTCCGTGAAAATTGCGACAAGGGGAGCTGCTGCTTCATGATACACACGTTTCCACATCGCAAATGTCGTCAGGCAGAAGTTACGCAAACTCAAGTGGGAGACACTCCCCGCCCGCTCTGCAGTCCTGATCTCTTCCCATGCGATTATCGAGCCTACATCTACATCTACATACATACTCCGCAATCCACCATACGGTGGGTGGCGGAGGGTACCTCGTACCACAACTAGCATCTTCTCTCCCTGTTCCACTACCAAACAGAAAGAGGGGAAAATGACTGCCTATTTGCCTCTGTACGAGCCCTAATCTCTCTTATCTTTGTGGTCATTCCGCGAAATATAAGTTGGCGGCAGTAAAACTGTACTGCAGTCAGCCTCAAATGCTGGTTCTCTAAATTTCCTCAGTAGCGATTCACGAAAAGAACGCCTCCTTTCCTCTAGACACTACCACCCGTTTCCGTAACACTCGCGTGATGATCAAACCCACCAGTAATAAATCTAGCAGCCCGCCTCTGAATGGTTTCTATGTCCTTCCTCAATCCGACCTGATAGGGATCCCAAACGCTCGAGCAGTACTC
Source organism: Schistocerca serialis cubense (assembly GCF_023864345.2). Taxonomy (NCBI): domain Eukaryota; kingdom Metazoa; phylum Arthropoda; class Insecta; order Orthoptera; family Acrididae; genus Schistocerca; species Schistocerca serialis. The sequence goes on along the minus strand of NC_064645.1, from coordinate 596,835,786 downwards.
AAGAGTAGGTCGTATTAGTGTTTTATAAGCGGTCTCCTTTACAGACGAACAACATCTTCCCAAAATTCTACCAATGAACCGAAGACGACTATCCGCCTTCCCCACAACTGCCATTACATGCTTGTCCCACTTCATATCGCTCTGCAATGTTACGCCCAAATATTTGATCTACGTGACTGTGTCAAGCGCTACACTACTAATGGAGTATTCAAACACTACGGGATTCTTTTTCCTATTCATCTGAATTAATTTACATTTATCTATATTTAGAGTTAGCTGCCATTCTTCACACCAATCACAAATCCTGTCCAAGTCATCTTGTATCCTCCTACAGTCAGTCGACGACGACACCTTCCCGTACACCACAGCATAATCAGCAAACAGCCGCACATTGCTATCCACCCTATCCAAAAGATCATTTATGTAGATAGAAAACAACAGCGGACCTACCACACTTCCCTGGGGCACTCCAGATGATACCCTCACCTCCGATGAACACTCACCATCGAGGACAACGTACTGGGTTCTATTACTTAAGAAGTCTTCGAGCCACTGACATATTTGGGAACGAATCCCATATGCTCGTACCTTAGTTAGGAGTCTGCAGTGGGGCACCGAGTCAAACGCTTTCCGGAAGTCAACGAATATGGCATCCGTCTGATACCCTTCATCAATGGTTCCCAAGATATCATGTGAAAAAAGGGCGAGTTGCGTTTCGCAGGAGCGACGCTTTCTAAAGCCGTGCTGATGCATGGACAACAACTTCTCTGTCTCAAGGAAATTCATTATATTCGAACTGAGAATATGTTCGAGAATCCTACAACAAACCGATGTTAAGGATATATTGGTCTGTAATTTTGAGGATCCGTCCTTCTACCCTTCTTATATACAGGCGTCACCTGCGATTGTTTCCAGTCGCTCGGGACTTTACGTTGGGCAAGAGATTCGCGATAAACGCAAGCTAAGTAAGGAGCCAGTGCAGTAGAGTACTCTCTGTAAAACCGAATTGGAACCCCATCAGGACCTGGCGATTTATTTATTGTCAACCCATTCAGCTGCTTCACAACCGCAGGGATGTCTCTCACTATGTCCTCCATACGGGAGTCTGTACGAGACTCGAACGGCGGTATGTTTGTACAATCCTCCTGCGTGAAAGATTTCTCAAATGCTAAATTTAAAGTTTCAGCTATCGTTTTGCTGTCTTCCGTTGCCAGACCAGACTGATCAGTCTTCGGTTTCTTAAATAAGTCCTTGAAGGATCGAGGAATCCTGTCAGGTGAGGATGTGCAGCAGGCAGTTGCGGACTTCGCCACGCAGCAGGACAAGGTGTTTTACAAAACGGGTATCGTCAACCTGTTGCGTCGCTGGTATGATTTCCTCGATGCTCACGGCGATTTACCCGATTGCCATACCGATTCTTGACAGCACAGCCATCGAATGGAAACTTTTTGATCACCCCTTATGTTGTACGGAATATTTAAAAAATAAATATAAAATTACATAATAATCACGAAATAGGAAGTCATTCATGCACTTTCTGAATATTAACTATCTGTCCCCTTTGATTAGAATTTTATCTCTGGGTAGCAGTACTCCTGCAACTACAAAAATTAGAACATGTAGGCTTTAACAAGACGAGCTATTATGGTCAGCTGACAATAATACTAAATTATCTCTTGTTAAAAGTCGCTTCATATTGAACTACCACTACGAAGTTATATGATGTCTTATTTCGTCTTCTATTTGCTGCGTGAACGGTGTGGTTTTTAACTTTTCCTTTTTTGTGTCTGTTGACAGTGATTTGTTTGTAGTATGTGAGGTTCGCCAGTTATGGGAAAGATAGTGTTTTCTCAGTACCCAAACATGTTTCAGCACTACTGTTGCATCATCAGTGGCTTTCCGTTTTATTTATTCTGTAATGTGAACATTTTTATTAAATGATTACAAAATTACGTGGATATTTAGTTCAAACAATAGTTCGTTTCTTTTTGTCAATACTGTTACACTTGGTGTGCATGATTTTTTCGGACCACTTGTTTATTATTTATTACAGGTAGCTTGTAATCTGCAACCAAACGATGTTGATGAGAAATTTTGCTGGAAATTAACCTATTATTTAAAACGTAATTTAGTTCGTCGAGATATTTCGCGTCTATATTCGTTTTTACTTACATTATCGTGTGGAAAGCCCTTTTATTCTCAGCATCATAGTGAGGTGTCGTGATGCACACGTAAATATAACACGTATTTTCACAAATAAGGTCGTAAAAGCACTTTGAACTTCAACAAAACACAGTGCAATTGTGGTTGTTGTGTGTCCCAGGCCAGTCAGTGTTCATTTGTTCACAAGCTAGTTCGGTGCCAAATTTGAATTTTGTTTACATTTTATCTTTGTGTGAGTGTTTTCTCTACGCTTCTTAGCTGTTTGTGTTGTCCTTCACTTGGTGTTCCTTTTGTATGTACATGGTGAGTCTTTGCAGAATGTAGTGTATCCATTTTGTGTGTGTCTGTCTGTGTGTGTGTGTGTGTGTGTGTGTGTGTGTGTGTGTGTGTGTGTGTGTGTCTGTGGGTAGACTTTATCTGTTTCTGTTGTCTTTTTTGTGAAGTGCCTTTAATGCGTTAAATAGTGTGCCCTTGCAGAGTGTAGTGTATTCATTTATGACCAGTTTTCCTTCTGCTATTGCCTTCTGTATGTGGAAGTTTTCGTCAATAGTCAGTTTGCTGTATAGGCTGTGGCTGGCTTTTAGTAGTCTTAAGTCCGTTTCTATTTTAGTTGGATGGTGATTGTGGGCTATAAGGTGGTAAGCAAATGTGCTATGGTAGTTGTTGCTTTTTAAAGCTCTGTGATGTTCTGAATGTCTGGTTTTGAAGTTTCTGCATGTTTGTCCTATGTACACTGACTGGCAAGTGTTGCGCACACACACACACACACACACACACACACACACTCGCACACACACAAAGATAAAATGTAAACAAAATTCAAATTTGGTGCCGAACTCGCTTGTGAGCAAATGAACACATACTGGGCTGGGACATACAACAACCACAATTACATCGTGTTTTGTTGAAGTGCAAAGTGCTTTTACGACTTTATTTCTGCAAACACGTTTATATTTACGTGAGCATCACGACACCTTATAATAATGCTGAGAATAAAATGGCTTGCCACACGAAAACGTAAGTAAAAACGAATAGAGGCTTCAAATATCGCGACAACTAAATTTCGTTTGGATGATAGGTTAACTCCCAGAAAAATTTCTCGTCAACATCATTTGGTTGCAGATTACAAGCTACCTGTAATAAATAATAAACAAGTGGTCCGGGAAAATCCTGCACACCAAACCTAAATGTATTAACAAAAAGAAACGAACTATTGTTTGAACTAAATATCCACATAATTTTGTAATCAATTAGATAAAAATATTCACAATACAGAATAAATAAAACGGAAACCCATTTTTGATGGCACAGTGGTGCTGAAACATGTTTGGGTACTGAGAAATAACGGTGCTTTGCATAACTGACGGACCTTACATCCTGCAATATTAACTGCAGACACGGTCAACACAAGGAGCTGCAAATCCAAGTGATGTATAGTGATTTGTTTGCTTATACCTTGTGTTATCAGCACGTACTCATTCGTGAACTGTTCTAATTATCACATAACCATCTCTGTATGACGGAACCAGCCGTATTTTACATCCTACTCAAGAGCTAAGGAGAAATCTGCTTGATTAGTATCTCATGCATTCAAAACATTACATCGATAAACTCCTCGCTATACATCTGTTTTTACACATCTATTAAGACAATTTGTCTTAAATCACTGTCATCTCTTCCACTACGTTCGCAAAGTATTCCTTTCAATCTCTCTTCGGGTTTTTACTCTCCAAATATATCACACATGTCTCTTGTCCCATGGTTTTATTTTCATCCCTCTCTACTATTACCCGTGTGACGCCATCTACAACGTGCTACTTGGTAGACAGTTATGACAATTAGACTAATTCATGAACTGCTCTGACAACGGATATTGTCATATACTGGCAGGGCGCTGCATTCCATATGAACTGTGCTTCACGAACAGACTCATAAACAGACCTTATCCGATCATTTTTTAAATTAAATTTTCATCTACCACTTCGTGGTACGTAACATTCTTCTCCACGCCACTCTCCATATACTGGTAAACCGCGATCGGATTCAATTCATTCCACTCGATAATGCGAAATAAATTCGTACCTCATGTGAATAAGCCGTTCACATAAACTTCTTGCGAGTCATCGAATTTTTAGCAGATGCAAATTGAAATCTGAAAAGCTTTCAAACTTTTAATAAAAAAGAAAGTCTTTTGAAAGTAGGTGTATCTCAGAACGACTAAGAATACTCCATATGACGTAAAATTTTAGTCGGTAGCACTTCATCCGTTTGTGTTTAAAGATAGGAGAGAGGTTCGGATATTATTTCTGTAACAAACATATATCAGGAACATTTAGGCATCAAAAACTTTTTTGATAAGAATGAAAATAGTGACACGAACACTAGACATCTTGTTTACAAGACTTAATCATTAATTACGTGCTGCTAGGTTCTACACCCGTACCCTTTTCGCTGTAGCTGCTTTCGATCTGAAATTTATTTTTTTTAATATATTGTCAATATACATCGCGTAACGTACACAAGGAACGCTTGTTATCTTCGAAAAAAGCAAATGACAAAGCAGTTTTGCTTTAGTTGGTTGCAGTCTGTGTCGGAATTATATTTTTTGCTGGATTAAAGCACAGATTTTGGCAGAAGAAATTGTTATGAATGATGTAGTGGTTCGTAAAGACAATAGTATTCACAAGGACGTGATACAGCACCGTGTTGAAGAAGGTTCATCGGTAAACATGGGTAAACTTGCCCATCAACTGCGCTCTTCGATGATTACAGTTGGCAGAGGAGCAAACACAGTTCTGTCTACCAGAAACGTGAGCAGGCAGAGGGACCAGTTGAATCCGAACCCAGAACTCAGTTCTGTCGATGGATTATCCAGAGCAGGGCTGAAATCTCTTCAGTTTGTACTGTATTGTACACCGCAGAGGACACCTCAGTCAAGCATAATGGTCTGAAGTTGGAGAAAATATCTGCCTTATGCTAGATACAATTTATTTACTTTCCTTTTTCCCATTAATGTTTCAGCACTTCATGTACTTTTTTCAATGAATGTTTTTTTGTTCTCCTTAAGGGGAGGTAACAGTGAAATTTCAACCCGATCGTAAAAAAATCACAGAGAACTGAAAAAGTGTTTCATAACATATCTTGGAATGCTGAATGAAGTGGTTACATTCAGTTTGCTAAATAATAATTTTTCCATGCTTAATGAAAATTTTCGTTTTGGCCATTTTGATTCTTTTTAAACAAATTTAAGTATTGTGACGTTTGTAGCACTATATACATACGAAAGGTGTAGATAAATTATAAAAATGTCTTTTTTATAATACTTGACATGAATTTAGCATAAAATAGAATTACTACGACATTATACAATCTTTGGCCCAGTAGGAAGGAAAAATAAATGAAGTACCAAGTGATATTATAAAAACTGTATTCTTTGTTTTCAGCTTATATACCGGTATTACATCACATGCACACCATATATATGTGAATAATACGCAGTTACATCAAAACAAACCGGCACCTCAGGTTACAGCATCACATTCGAATATAGCTTCTTCTCTCTGTTGGTTGGCAAAATCAAATTTTCGACGAACTTCCCTGTATTTTTTCGAATTTTTTACATCGGCTTGCTGCAATGCTACTTTGTCCTTTTTTTCATATACTTGTGCTGTTAGAGAAGCATATACGAGTCCTAATTTTGTCATTATTTCTGAAATAACTCTGTGAGGGCCGAAATTATATTTACAAACACTGATAGAAGCCTCTACTTTTACTCTCATTGCAGGAAGACCTATTCCATTTAATTCGAGCAAATCGTGCTAGTAGGGATACATCAGTCAAGCGAGTATAAAGACGCAGTATTTTATCAAAAAAAAGTTGATTTATTGGTGTTTTTATATTATAAGGATGAGATCCAGGGCCGGCCAGAGGGGCCGAGCGGTTCTAGGCGCTACAGTCTGGAACCGCGCGACCGCTACGGTCGCAGATTCGATTCCTGCCTCGGGCATGGATGTGTGTGATGTTCTTAGGTTTGTTAGGTTTAAGTAGTTCTAAGTTCTAGGGGACTGATGACCTCAGAAGTTAAGTCCCATAGTACTCAGAGCCATTTGAACCATTTGATGAGATCTTGGCTCAGTTTCTTTTGCCAATGCTAACTGGTAAAACCACCATGATGACTCTCTTTTCAGGCAGGGAGAGTGTTGAGGATTTTTATCAGTAGAAGCGCAGTGATATATTGATGCATATATTGCATCTTCCATATTCTGTAAATATTATATTAAATTGACGCTAATGTAGCTGTAAAACGACAGTCATGTTTGTATTTACCTCTATACCATCTTTATTTCTATACATTGCTTTTTTGCAATATTCTGCAAGTTTTTTTATAGTAGTGTCCTTCAGTTGTCCTTAACCCTTCCCAGTTGACCATGAACAATCGTAAATCACGCCTAAATCTATTTTGACGTGTGAACTTTGCGCTGTTGTATCACTCTTGGCTACATTATCATCAGTAACCCCTCAAACTGAATCCACATTCCAACTGTCCTCACAATTATTGTCAATAAGCTCAATTTCAGAATCAAATTTTGAATTTTCCTCAAGATACTTATGAATAAGCTTTTTCTCAAAATACAGTTTTGAATTTTCAGCAGAGTCACTTTCAATAAGCTCGCAATCTGATTCTAACCTCTAATATGTATTTTTTACTGTTGCCAGACAGTCATCAAAACTGACTTTCGTAGATTCGTTAACGGCAGTTTCTACATGTCACACTGAAAAGTACCACAGGACGAAGATCACATATTTACAATCACGGCAATATGTGGTAATAGTATTAGTAGTAGTAGTTTTATTCATCGATAGATCTCTTTTTACAACAATATAGGCCATGTCAAAGTATTTACAAAATTAGATCAATTTAAAATAAGCTAATTAGTATGCTCGTATATTTACAGACTTTTAGTTAGAGACAATCATTTGAATTACTCCTGGTGTACAATACTTTTTTTTACAAATAATTTATTAAATAATGTAATGCCACATTGTTCACTCATATCTCACTATCAGTCACTGCACACACTATACACATATTGTTTCGTAACACTTCACTCACCACACACACACACACACACACACACACACACATGCACGCACACCCACCCACCCACCCTCCCACCCACACACACACACACACACACACACACACACACACACACACACTGGTAATCTCTGGGTCATTTTCTGTACTGCAACTTCCCATTTCCTTTCCTGAAAAACTGAGTTAGCATCCCTCCATAATGAGTGAGACGTTGAGCGCAGAAAGAGGAAGGGGTATAAGTATTTCTAGAAAGGAAAAAAGAGAAGGAAAAGAACATAAAGCGAAGGTGTTATGTGGGATGTTGGATATTTTATAATCATTATTATTATTATTTATTTGTATAACATTTTTTATCAAAACCCTACTCTGTTTTAGCTAAGTAACGCTTCAATGTATAAAATGTATTGCATAATAGGTACCTTTTAGCTTCCTTTTTAGGTAAGTGTATTTTTGCAATTTCTTCAATCTCTTTTGGTAATTTATTGTACAGTCTTATTCGTTAGTAGAAAATGCTGTTTTGAGTTTTTTTGATTATTTCTTCTTAGCAAATTAAGTTGAGTCTATCTATTGTTCCATGGTCATGGACAGAACTGTTTGTGCAGTAATTACCAATGTTATGTTTGATGTGTGCAACTGACTCGTAAATGTATTCATATGGAGCAGTTAAAAGCCCCAGTGTTCTGAACATATCTTTACAATGAGCTCGACTAGTATTTTTGGTTTTATTCTTATGGGACTATTCTGGAGTTTGATAATCGTGTTCATATTTTGTGCATTTGTTCCCCAAAAAAGAATGCCATAGCGAAGAACTGAGTGTACATATGAGTAATATGTAACTAAAAGACACTGCATATTACACAATGATGATAAGATTCCACTTCAACTGAGAATCAATATTGATTCCCAGAAATTTTACATTTGATACATAATCTATAGAGGTGCCATCTACATTTAAATGAACATCGTCATTTTTCCTCTTCAAACTGAAATTCATGGCATTAGTTTTCTTTATGTTCAATGTCACTTTATTACTTATTGACCAATCATAAACTTCCTTGAGAGTTTCATTTGCTTTCTCAGCAAGGAGTTCTCTTGTTTTCTCAGTGACTATAATATTGCTGTCATCAGCGAAGAGGATTTTTTCACCACGAGTAACACTACTGGGAAAGTCATTGATGTATATCAGGAACAGTATTGGTCCTAATATGCTACCTTGAGTAAACCCTATATAAATGTATTTTGGTTCTGATAAGTGTTTTACTAAATGTTTGGATCTATTTGGAGTATGTGTTATCTCTACTCTTTGTACCCTGTGCGTTAGGTATGATCGAAACCATTCATTAGCTACGCCCTCTTATTCTAGTGCTTCTAATTTATTTAATAGAACCTTTTGGTCGACTGTATCAGACGCCTTAGAAAGATCCAAAAATATTTCTGTGACACACTCATCTTTATCAAGAGTACCAAGTGCAACTTTTGTGAATTCTACTGTAGCTGACTGCATATTTTTGCCACTTCGGAAACCAAACTGTGATTCGCTTAAAAGATTGTATCTATTCAGGTAATTCATTAATCTGTCTTTCATAATTGCTTCTATTATTTTTGAGAATGCTGACAGCGGGGAAATGGGCCGGTAATTTTCTATGTCTTCCACGTTATCTTTCTTAAGCCCTGGAAATGTCCCTGATGTGAAGTATTCATTTATTATATTTGTTAAAAGGCCTTGTACAATCCCTGTGCATTGTTTCAGTACACTTCAATCCACTTCGTCTAAGCCTACTGACTTTTTATTTTTTAGTTTTTAAATTGTTTTACTGACTTTATTCTCTGTGGTTGGAAGTAACATCATTGTATTTAGTGCAAAATTATTTACAGGTATTACATTTGTTTGGGGGAATTTTTGCTGCAATTTCTCTGCAATACTTGAAAAATGCTCGTTTACATAGTTTGCTAGTTGCTGTGGATCATTTATTACTATATCCCTCTTCCTTAGCAGTATGTTATTGTGAGTTTGTTTGCCAATCCCCATTTCCTTTTTTATAACATCCCAGACTGCTTTCCTTTTATTCTCTGTATTATATATTATTTCGTCATTAAATGACTCTTTTGCAGCAATCAGCACCTTCTTATATATCTTTTTGTATCTATGATAGAAATGTAAGAATTCTGGATCATTGCGAATCTTTTTCATGGAACTGAGGTGTTTAAGTGTTTGGGAGAACTTCTTAATACCTGCTGTTATCTAACTGTTTTTGTGAGATCTTGATACAGACATACATACTTTTGGACATGCCTTTTCAGAGTTCAATTTAAACAATGTGGAGAATTTAGAGAATTTCATATTCATATTGGTTTCCTTATGCACTTCATCCCAGCTTTGTTTTTCTAGTTCTTTTGAAAAATCTTTTATTTTGATTTCTGATGGATGTGGTTTGTAGGCTTGTAGTTTAGGGAATGATTCGATGCCTGACTTTACTGTTGTTATTTGACAGAGATGGTCTGATAGTCCGAGATCTTTTACAGCTACATCACATTTTTCCCTGTCAATATTTGTGGCCACATGGTCAATTACTGATGAAGTCGTTGTGGTAACCCTTGTTGCAGTATTGACCAATAGGGACCTGCCAAAACTTTGCAGGATGTTTATGAAGGTGCTACTCGATTCATTTCTGATGTTAATGTTGATGTTAATGTCCCCACATAGTATTATGTTGACCTTCGTACTTGAGACTTTATCTAGAACTTCTGTTAACTTATTGAAAAAAGTTGAACGCTTGAATATCCTCTGCCTGCTTATATAAATGTCAGGCACAGGCGCTCTGCTTGTGTTTTGTTTGAAACATCTTCTCGACGTATGAATATGTGATATGGAAGATTCGTTCCCCCTCAGTTTGCAATAAGAACATTTTAGCATGACTTTAAGCGAAAGCCTTCAGCACATTGGGTGTAACTAAAAATTCAACTTGCTACGTTGCAATCAGCGCGCTTCGTTTTTGATAATAATGATGATAACAGAGGAAAATCAAGCAGAATATACTCAGAGTCATCTGTTCCTTCTTCGGTGCTTTTTACGTTGTTAGTACTTGCAATATTGTATTTCCCAACGCTGTTCCCAACAATACTATCAGATTTCATTTGTGTACGTATGTTTTCCTCATACAACATATTTTCATTGACTCTGTCACTACTGTCACTGATACTTTCGTTTTTTCCACTTTTCACATTTTTCCATCTCTTCAGCACCATCTCACTACAACTTGCAGAGTGTCTCTTAAGTCGAGACATTTTTGTTATTATTAATTACTGGTATTTCATCATATCAAAGAATGTGCTAATACTCGCCCTCCAACGCAGGAAGTGCTGCGTCCGAAAGGGTGGCTCGTCTGCCGCGAGTACATCTGGCCAAGCGGATTCATAGAGGGTCATTTCCGGTCGCCAGGTGTCGTGCTATCCTCAATTGCCGGGCTTCCATGTCGCGTTAGAGTTGGTAGTCTGCAGGGGTATAGATTATATGTATGTATTGTGGCATGAATAAAGTTATGTAAATAACTGAACTGTGTTCGAAAATTGATCACATGCTTTCCCTAAGAACCTCACTCCCCGCCGCTAGCCATTCTGGACTAGAAACCTTCATCAAAATTTTCTTTCCAGTTCACAACTGAGTCCTCCGCGAACATAAATACGCATGTCTGTAAACGGCAAAAAGCACTCGTGACAGGGATACACTCCAACGCCACCGGCAAATACGGCGACACGTACGGAACCTTATTACAGCAACGATACGCCGGGACTGGCGCCAGACCTGCACACAACTCAATGCCACCCTCCCTATCAACTCCTCCAAGCACTGGTCCGCCTTCCATCGTCTTACTGGTTCCCTTTCCGCTCCCCACTACCCCCTTCTCCATAACGATCGCCCCCTTCCAGACAACCTCAGTAAGGCCAACCACTTCCCTTCCCACCTTTCCGAGGTCTTCTCCATCCCCGATGATCCCCACTTTGATTATTCTCTTTTCCCCACTGTCATGGAACGTGCTGATACCTCGGTCGCTCCACTTGCTCCTAGTCTCCAGTACTTGGGGCAATTGCCCCCCTCTGACATCAACACTCCCATCACAGCACAAGACATTAAAATTATCCTCCAGTCCAAACGCAACATGGCCCCTGGTCACGACAGTGTCACCTACCGTCACCTTCGAGAAAGCCCCTATAACTTCCTGACTGTCCTCGCCCATCTCTATAACGTCATCCTCTCTACTGGCTTCTACCCTGACCTGTGGAAGACCTCCCGCGTCCTCTTATTCCTCAAACCCAACAAACCCCCTTCTGCCGCCTCTTCCTATCGTCCCATCTGCCTCACCTCCGTCTTCAGTAAGGTCTTTGAATCCATCCTCTCCCACCGTATCCATCAGCACCTTGCTCAACACCACCTCCTGCCCCTTACCCAGTGTGGCTTCCGACCCTCCTTCTCTGCTGAAGACCAACTCCTCAATCTTGTTCACCTTCTGTCCCTCCAGCTCAACTCCCGTCGCTCCGCCATTTTTGTTTCCCTTGACCTCCAAAATGCCTATGACCGTGTATGGCATCCCGGTCTCCTCTTTTAACTCCAAACCTACGCTCTACCTATCAATTTTGTCCGTCTAGTCGCTTCCTTCCTCTCGCACTGTCCTTCCTATGTCACCCTCCACAACACCAACTCCCGTATCTTTTATCCCACGGATGGCGTCCCCCAGGGTTCTGTCCTCTCCCCTCTCCTTTATCTCTTGTATACAGCTGATATGCCGAAGCCACCCCCACCAGTCCACCTTCTCCAGTATGCTGATGACACCGCCTTCCTGGCTCTCTATCCTACCCTTCAACGGTCTCAACGTACCCTCCAAACCCACCTCAACCAGTTCACCACTTGGTGCAACCAGTGGTTCCTCCGTCTCAACCCCTCCAAAACCCAGGCAATCATCATAGGCCACACCACTCGCTCCTTTCGCCTCCATGATTTCTACCTCACCCTTCATGGTCGTCCTATCCAGCTCACCCCCACCCTGAAATACCTTGGCCTCACCTTCGACCGACACCTCACCTGGACCCCTCATCTCCAGACTATCCAGCAGAAACCCAATTCCTGCCTCCGCCTTCTGAAACTCCTGTCTGGCCGGACATGGGGATTGCATCCTTCTACCATCCTCCACACCTACAAATCCCTCATCCATCCTATCCTCTGTTATGCCAGCGTTGCCTGGATCTCCGCCCCCACACGCTTTTACAAGGCCCTCCAAATCCTTGAACGCCATGCGCTCCGCCTTGCCTTCCGTATCCGCCTTCCTTCCCCCACACAGCTCCTGTATGAACTGATCCCCTTCCCCCACCTCCTCTTGTTCCTCCAACATCTCCGCATCCTTTACATTGTTCGCAGGCTTGATCCCCCCCACCCTCTGGTTTCCTCCTTCCTCTCCACCCCCCGCCCGTTGCCGCACCTCTAACGCTGTATCCCTCCCTCTCTCCACCTCCACACCCTCCATCTCCTTCATCAGGGCAATTTCCAACGCCTCCCCCTCCCGGATGACGAACTTCGCCGTGACATCTACCCTTCCTTCCAACTATAACCTGGCCTTGTTCCCCCCCCCCCTCCCCAGGGCCCCCTTTTTCCTCTTCCCTCCTTCTCCCAGAGCGGATTTTCCTCCATCCCCCCCGCCCCTGAGACCCTGCACCCCATACTTGCCTCTTTCCTTCCCACATCCCTCCCTACCTGGCCTTCTTCAGCGCGCCCCCCGCTCATCTCCTCCATCCCTTCCCCTCCCTCCCTTCTTCAGGTCCCCCTCATCTCCTAGCGCCTGGCAGATCCTCTGTATTGATCATCATCAGTGTGCCACGTCAGTGTTGTCTAGTGCTGTTTCTCCTGTGCGTCAAGAGGTGTGATTTTAATTGTGTACTGCCTTGAGGTTCGCCGTCAGTGTTATGTTATGTGCTATGGCATCCGTCGATACCTTTATACTGTGACTTGTGTTCTTTTAATTGTCGCAGTGTGTGGCTTTTTGTGTGTGCTACTTTTAAACAGTTTTTTATCTCCATTTTAGTCATCCCATTTTTTTGTCTATTGCCTTCCATGTTGTTCCCCCTTTTGTTATCTATGTTCACCTTATTCTCTCCTTTGCTGTTTTTAAATGTCTTCTATTGTTTTGTTCTATGTCTTTCGGCTGAAGAGCAGCGCATATGCTGCTGCCAGCCCGCCCCGATGAGGAATTGAAATACAATAAATAAAAAAAAAACGGCAAAAAGTAAACTATAGTTACACTAACTTATTTACGTTGATTTAGAATGCACATATAGATCAGGCAAATACACATACACGATAACGGATGTAAGTACAGATTATGCACATATATAGATACATTCATACGGAATTAAGGTTTCAATTAAATTTCTACACTGCCCATATCTAGTGATAGAAAACGAACTGTATTTTAACTTTCTTAAAAAAAATGACTAAAATAAAAAAAATCCTACTCCTCCAACAATTGTAAGCATTTTCGTCGCAGACTCGTTTTGTGAATACATTCCGTGATCACCAACTACCCCACCTATGGGTTTGAAAAAGATAATGATTTTTATCAAAATTCAACAGTCGAAAAGTAAGAAAAAATTTTGTTTAGAAAACCTGATTTTCCCACTTACTTAAGTATGTCAAGATATGTTATAAAACAAATTTTCAGCCCTGTCTGGTTTTTTTTTTTTTTTTTTTTTTTTACGATCGGGTTGAAATTTCGCTGGTACCACTCATTAAGATGATGCTAGCACTCATTGTCTGCTGACAGTGTCACTTGAAACATGCAGCTTATCCTAATTATTTCTAGTGTTACCGTTTTGTTTGACGTTGTATTTAACTATATCTTAATGTCATAAAGTTGTTGTTGTTCTTGTGATCTTCAGTCCAGAGACTGGTTCGATGCAGCTCTCCATGCTACTCTATCCTGTGCAAGCTTCTTCATCTCCCAGGACCTACTGCAACTAATATCCTTCTGAATCTGTTAAGTGTTTTCATCTCTTGGTCTCCCTCTACGATTTTTACCCTCCAGTCTGCCCTCAAATACTAAATTGGCGATCCCTTGATGCCTCAGAAAATGCCCTACCAACCGATCTCTACTTCTGGTCAAGTTGTGACACAAATTTATCTTCTCTCTAATTCCATTCAATACCTCCTCATTAGTTACGTGATTTACCCATCTAATCTTCAGCATTCTTCTGTAGCACCACATTTCGAAAGCTTCTACTCTCTTCTTGTCTAAACTATTAATCGTCCACGTTTCACTTACATACATGGGTACACTCCATACAAATACTTTCAGAAACGACTTCCTGACACTTAAATCTATACTCGGTGTTAACAAATTTCTCTTCTTGAGAAACGCTTTCCTCGCCATTGCTCGCCTACATTTTGTATCCTTTCTACTTCGACCATGATCAGTTATTTTGCTCCCCAAATAGCAAAACTCATTCACTACTTTAAGCTTCTCATTTCCTAATCTAATTCCCGCAGCATCATTCGATTTAATTCGACTACATTCCATTATCCTCGTTTTGATTTTGTTGATGTTCATCTTATATCCTTCTTTCAAGACACTGTCCATTCCGTTCAGCTTCCCTTCAGGTCCTTTGCTGTCTCTGACAGAATTGCAGTGTCATCGGCGAACCTCAAGGTTTTTATTTCTTCTCCATGGATTTTAATTCCTACTTCAAATTTTTCTTTTGTTTTCTTTACTGCTTGCTCAATATGCAGATTGAGTAACGTCGGGGAGAGGCTACAACCCTGTCTCACTCCCTTCCCAACCACTGCTTCCCTTTCATACCCCTCGACTCGTATGACTGCCATCTGCTTTCTGTACAAATAGTAAATAGCCTTTTGCTCCCTGTATTTTACCCCTGCCACCTTCAGAATTTGAAAGAGAGTATTCAAATCAACATTGTCAAAAGCTTTCTCTAAGTCTACAAATGCTAGAAACGTAGGTTCCCCTTTCCTTAATGTATTTTCTAAGATTTGTCGTAGGGTCATTGTTGCCTCACGTTTCCAACATTTCTACCAGCTTTTTCCTTCGTCTGTAAAGAATTCGTGTTCGTATTTTACAGCCATGGCTTATTAAACTGGTAGTTCGGTAATTTTCATATCTGTCAACATCTGCTTTCTTTGGGATTGAAATTATTATCTGAGGGTATTTCACTTGTCTCATACATCTTGCTCACTAGATGGTAGAGTTTTGTTAGGCCTGGCTCTCCCAAGGCCATCAGTAGTTCTAATGGAATGTTGTCTACTCCTGGGGCCTTGTTTCGACTCAGGTCTTTCAGTGCTCTGTCAAACTCTTCACGCAGTATCATATCTCCTAATCATCTTCATCTACATTCTCTTCCATTTCTATAATATTGTCCACAAGGTCATCGCCCTCGTATAGACCCTCTGTATACTCCTTCCACCTTTCTGCTTTCCCTTCTTTGCTTAGAACTGGGTTTTCATCTGAGCTCTTGATATTCCTGCAATTGGTTCTCTTTTCTGCAAAGGTCTCTTTAATTTTCCTGTAGGCAGTATCTATCTTACTTCTAGTCATATGTTCCTCTAAATCATTACATTTGTCCTTTAGCCATCCCTGCTTAGCCATTTTGCACTTCTGGTCGATCTCATTTTTGAGACGTTTGTATTACTTTTTGCCTGCTTCATTTATTGCATTTTTATATTTTCTCCTTTCATCAATTAAATTCAATATTTCTTCTGTTATCAAAGGATTTCTACTAGCTCTAGTCTTTTTGCCTACTTGATCCTTTGCTGCCTTCACTACTTCATCCCTCAAAGCTACCCATTCTTCTTCTACTGTATATCTTTCACCCATTCTTGTCAATCGTTCCCTAATGCTCTCCCTGAAGCTCTCTACAACCTGTGGTTCTTTCAGTTTATCCAGGTCCCAGTTCCTCAAATTCCCATCTTTTTGCAGTTTCTTCACTTTTAATCTACAGTTCGTAACTAATAGATTGTGGTCAGAGTCCATATCTGCCCCTGGAAATGACTTACAATTTAAAACCTGGTTCCTGGATCTCTGTATTACCATTATATAATCTGTCTGAGACCTCCCAGTGTCTCCAGGCTTCTTCCATGCATACAACCTGCTTTTAAGATTCTTGAACCAAGTATTAGATACGAGGATTAAGTTATGCTCCGTGCAAAATTCTACCAGGTGACTTCTTCTTTCATTCCTTACTCCCATTCCATATTCATCTACTACGTTTCCTTCTCTTCCTTTTCCTACTATCGAGTTCCAATCACCAATGACTATTAAATTTTCGTCTCCCTTCACTATCTGAATAATTTCATTTGTCTCATCATACATTTCATCAATCTCTTCGTCATCTGCGGAGATAGTTGGCATATAAACTTGTACTACTGTGGTAGGCGTGGGCTTCGTATCTATCTTGGCCACAATAATGCGTTCACTATGCTGTTTGTAGTAGCACCCGCATTCCTATTCATTATTAAACCTATTCCTGCATCACCCGTATTTTCTTTTGTATTTATAACCCTGTATTTACCTGACCATAAGTCTTGTTCCTCCTGCCACCGAAAGTCACTAATTCCCACTATATCTATCTTTAACCTATCCATTTCCCTTTTAAATTATCTAACCTTCCTGCCCGATTAAGAGATCTGACATTCCACGTTCCGATCCGTAGAACGCCAGTTTTCTTTCTCTTGATAACAACGTCCTCCTGAGTAGTCCCCGCCCGGAGACCCGAATGGGGGACTGTTTTACCTCCGGAATATTTTACATACAGTAAAGCTGCATGCCCTCCGGAAAAACTACGGCTGTAGTTTCCCCTTGCTTTCAGTCGTTCGCAGTACCAGCACAGCAAGGCCGTTTTGGTTAGTGTTACAAGGCTATATGAGTCAATCGTCCAGACAGTTGCCCCTGCAACCACTGAAAAGGCTGTTGCCCCTCTTCAGGAACCACACGATTGTCTGGCCTCTCAACAGATACCCCTCCGTTGTGGTTGCACCTACAGTATGGCTATCTGTATCGCGGAGGCACGTAAGCCTCCCCACCAACGGCAAGGTGGATGGTTCATAATGTTACCAAATGTAAAATAATATGTTATTGCTTTGAGATCTATACGAAAAGCCATGTTAATAGAAGATGTAGCCATGCCTGATCCTCAAAGGAGGAAGCATCCGACTGGGTTACTAGCAACTTACGCTTCACAAGGTGGGACATTGTCGCGAGTAGAATGCTGATCCAGAAAGTGTAGAATAAACATCTTTTGTTTCTGTCTATGGTCACGAAATGTTTTGGTCCTTAGGCAAACGGTTTCGGTTCGATGACTGTCTTCAGATCTGCTAGAGAACTTAGGAAAACCAAATTCAACTAACTGAAAGTCTAGAACTCCACACCTTAACAAATATGACACGGTGGAAAGTAACACTTTCATACATGTGGAAGACAAGCGGTTAAATAAAGTCATAGCATTCCTGTTTTAAAACGTGTAGTGATGTAATGAAGTCATAGCTGCACCGTCGGAGAATACATACAAAATCAGATTAGCATTGGCCCACATATAAAAAGTATAGTGTCAACTAGGCCACAATGCTGGCAGTCATCTGTCGACAGAGCTACTGTTCACAATAAACTGTGGTACGCTAGCCAAAAAATATGTTTGAATCGTAATCTCGTTAAATGTCGCAGCTCTAACGTACACGGATTCAGCATTTGTATAATTGTACAAAAGAAATGAAATTAAAAATACAATAGGTAAAATCTGTAGAGGGCTCAGAAGATGTATAATTTACTATAGCGATAAAATGTAATAAATTAAAAACACGAATGAAGTGAAATTATAAAAAAGATGGTTGAATGACAATATATGATTCTGAGACAGTCTTGCGGTGATTCTGAGACGCTCTTACGCTTATCAGAAACTCTGAAAAAGAAGTTACATCTGCCCTCGCTGAGTATAAGATCTTTATCGGAGAGCGCCGAGGTTAATTTTAGGAACGTAAAGAGGCGGATGGAAGCAAGGTCTTAATCGAAAAGTTGGAGCTCATTCTCTTTGTTTGGTCCCGTCCTTCCCTTTTAATGCAACGGCAGCAAAAGGCTCCTACAAGACCATAGAGCCTCGCAAAGTTCCGTGTTGACTCTAGTGCTAATCATTCCGAAGCGTGAAAATCCCGAAGTCAAATAGTCGTTGCTCAGCTGGCGTTCTCGCAGTACCTAGGGCGCGCGCCAGCCGGCATGTACAGTGGCGGGGTAAATATTTAATTTTAAATTAGGCGAAGTTCTTAAGCCGTGGGAGGCAATCAGGGAGGGCGAGGCGAAGGCGAGAGCGCTGCCTGGTGCTAACGAGCTGAAACTCCGGAGGTGGAGTGGAGCAGCAGACGGGAGCCGGTCGAAGGCTGCCTCCGCGGGCGCGCCGGCTCTCCGCTGTGTGGCCAGCAGGCGGAATGCCGCCGGTGCGGCTTGTAACGGATTCCCTGCAGCAGCCTGGTGGCAACAGTTCCCAGGAATGTCAAGTGTTTCCACGGAAGCCCGGCGCAGTACTGGACTCTGCAACTTGCAGTGTTCAGTGAGGCGATTTTGCTTCGGCGCGTAGACCCTTCGCAGTTCGGCCCTCTAGGACTCACCGCGCAGACGTGGGCGGTCGTTTAATTACGGGTCTGCCGTTCCTCTTCTATAGGAGAGTAAGGAAGAATTAAAGGGCGTGTTGAATAGCACTGTCTATCGCCCACGAATAGAATTGAGAGTAAACCAAAGAAAGGAGAAAGTAAGATTTTGTGTAAGTGGTCATGGACGGCTGTAAGATGTTTCAGGGATTTGAGATTATGTACAGTAACTACACTTATTTCTCATTTACTATTCAGCCATTATTTTGGTCTGTGTTGGTCCATCTTGAAGGTATCTGGATTTTGGAGATAATAACATTAAAGAAAGCATATAGCCTAGGTATGTGCTGTGTCAATCGTGAGGTTTCCCTGAATGAACTGTACATTCTCCAGCGGAGTGTGTTCTCACATGAAAATTCTGGGGAGATGAAAACTGTGTGCCGCACCGGGACTCGAACCCAGGACCTTCGCATTTCATATACAAATGCTCCACCAGCTGCGCTACAAAAGAATTTTTCACTTTACAGCGGAATGTGTGCAGATGTGAAAGTTATTGGGAGATGAAAACTATGTGTTGGACCGGGACTCGAACCCCGGACATTTATCTTTCCTGGGCAAATGATCTATCGACTGAGCTGCCCAAGCACGACTCACGACTCATTCTCATAACTTTACTTCCGCCAGTAACTCATCTTCTAGCTTCCAGATTTCACAGAAGCTCGCCTGCGAAACTCGCAGGACAAATACCTGCGGAAGAAAAGGATACTGCTGAGAGATGGCTTAGCCACAGCCTGGTGGATGTTTACCGAATGAATTTTTCGTTCTGCAGAGGAGTGTGCGTTGATATGAAAGTACCTGGGAGATGAAAACTGCGACTCGAAACCAGGACCTTAGCTTTTCATGGGCAAGTGCTCTACCGACTAAGCTACCTCAATATGACTCACGATGCGTCTTTACTGCTTCTCTTCCGGCAGCATCTCAGCTTCTACCTTGCACTAGCATGCAAAGGGTAAATGTGACAGGTACGGCCGGCCGCGGTGCCGAGCGGTTCTAGGCGCTTCATTCCGGAACCGCCCGACTGCTACGGTCGCAGATTCGAATCCTGCCTCGGGCATGGATGTGTGTGATGTCCTTCGGTTGGTTAGGTTTAAGTAGTTCTAAGTTCTAGGGAACTGATGACCTCAGATGATAAGTCCCACAGTGCTCAGAGCCATTTGAACCACTTTTTTGACAGGTTCGAGTCCCAGTCTGGCACACAGTTTTAATCTACCAAGAAGTTTCATCTTGAAGGCATCTGGATTACGAAGGTAATAATATTATGGAAAGTATACACTTATACATGGTGTTACAAAAAGGTACGGACAAACTTGCAGGAAACATTCCTCACACACAAAGGAAGAAAATATGTTATGTCGACATGTGTCCAGAAACGCTTACTTTCCATGTTCGAGCTCATTTTATTACTTCTCTTCAAATCACATTAATCATGGAATGGAAACACACAGCAACAGAACGTACCAGCGTGACTTCAAACACTCTGTTACAGGAAATGTTCAAAATGGCCTCCGTTAGCGAGGATACATGCATCCACCCTCCTTCGCATGGACTCCCTGATGCGCTGATGCAGCCCTGGAGAATGGCGTATTGTATCACAGCCGTCCACAATACGAGCACGAAGAGTCTCTACATTTGGTACCGGGGTTGCGTAGACAAGAGCTTTCAAATGCCCCCATAAATGAAAGTCAAGAGGGTTGAGATCAGGAGAGCGTGGAGGCCATGGAATTGGTCCGCCTCTACCAATCCATCGGTCACCGAATGTGTTGTTGAGAAGCGTACGAACACTTCGACTGAAATGTGCAGGAGCTCCATCGTGCATGAACCACATGTCGTGTCGCACTTGTAAAGGCACATGTTCTAGCAGCACAGGTAGAGTATCCCGTATGAAATCATGATAACGTGCTCCATTGAGCGTAGGTGGAAGAACATGGGGCCCAATAAAGACATCACCAACAATGCCTGCCCAAACGTTCACAGAAAATCTGTGTTGATGACGTGATTGCACAATTGCGTGCGGATTCTCGTCAGCCCACACATGTTGATTGTGAAAATTTACAATTTGGTCACGTTGGAATGAAGCCTCATCCGCAAAGAGAACATTTGCACTGAAATGAGGATTGACACATTGTTGGATGAACCATTCGCAGAAGTGTAACCGTGGAGGCCAATCAGTTGCTGATAGTGTCTGCACACGCTGTACATGGTACGGAAACAACTGGTTCTCCCGTAGCACTCTCCATACAGTGACGTGGTGAACGTTACCAAGTACAGCAGCAACTTCTCTGGCGCTGACATTAGGGTTATCGTCAACTGCACGAAGAATTGCCTCGTCCATTGCAGGTGTCCTTGTCGTTCTAGGTCTTCCCCTGTCGCGAGTCATAGGCTGGAATGTTCCGTGCTCCCTAAGACGCCGATCCATTGCTTCGAATGTCTTCCTGTAGGGACACCTTCGTTCTGGAAATCTGTCTCGATACAAACGTACCGCACCACGGTTATTGCCCCGTGCTAATCAATACATCAAATGGGCATCTGCCAACTCCGCATTTGTAAACATTGCACTGACTGCAGAACCACGTTCGTGATGAACACTAACCTGTTGATGCTACGTACTAATGTGCTTGATGCTAGTACTGTAGAGCAATGAGTCGCATGTCAACACAAGCACCGAAGTCAACATTACCTTCCTTCAATTGGGCCAACTGGCGGTGAATCGAGGAAGTACAGTACATAGTGGCGAAACTAAAATGAGCTCTAACATGGAAATTAAGCGTTTCCGGACACGTGTCCACATAACATATTTTCTTTCTTTGTGTGTGAGGAATGATTCTGAAAGTTTCGCCGTACCTTTTTGTAACACCCTGTATATGGTATCGATCTGGGTTGCTGACTGCTACATACTCACTGAAGTATGGCCAACCGTTGGTCCATTTGAGGGTGTCTGGATTAGGAAGGTAATAACATTACAGAAAGTGCGTACATATGTACTGTAGCGGTCTTTGGATGACGAACATAACAACGGTACAGGAAGTGTGACATATATACTGTAGTTGTCTGGGTTGCTGGCCACTAAGCAGTCACTGAGGTACAACAAGATGTCAGCTGGGCCATCACGACGTTGAGTGTGGGTGACCTCAGGGCATTCCTTGAGGTCTCTGAAGACAAACAGCTTTCAGTGGTAGTTCTTTCCATATGGAAAATAAGAGCAATGCCCATAGCTGGGACCCATTGAGGCGGAGGAACGTGACGAATATAGCGCTGGCAGCAGGCAGCTGGGGTGGCCTCACAGAAGTAGGCGGTGTCAGCAGAGAACTTCTGAGGAGAAACGGCCGCGTCGAGTGCTGTTAGCAGTTCGGGAGGCAGCACGCTGGACTTCGCGTGCTCCAGATCGAACCCAGGATCTCCGAAGTCGAAGGAGTGTACTAGGTATTAACGTGCGCTGGATGGTCTGACCGGGGTGGATCCATTTCGACGCCAGTGAGCATCAGGCTAGCTGGTGTTAGTTGCTGTCGAGACTGCGGTGAAGTTGAGGCAGGAACCAGTGCTATCACTGTCACACCAGTAGAAAAGAAAGGGCCACCTTGAAAGATCTGCAGCTATCAAACCGTCTGCTTGCTGTTCTTGCAGGGCTGGTTTAAGGTCCAAGCAACACAATCCGCCACTAGGGTTGCTAAGTTGTGAGAGGCGCTAGGGGCACCCAGACAAAAAATTAAAGTACAGTGTAGCTCGCAATTAATAGCGAATACTGTCATGGGTGTAAGAGGGAAAAGGGAAGGGGGACGTGTTGGAGTGCCATATGGTAACATACATGGTTGTTCATAGGTGTCTGAGAGTTCAGGAGTTGACTGCGCAAAAAGCACAAAATATACTGAAAACGGACACACATAAATTCATAGAGCACCTTTCCAAATTTGTGACTCAAATAATAGTTTTTCGGTATGGTCACAATTTGTGACGTACGAAACCTCAATATGTGCATGCAGTTCATTGACATGCGTTGTCTGGAAAGGAGCAAGAATAGCCTCCTTTGTAAGTCCGTTCGCTGGGTTGCCTGTATGCAGGTACAAACTATTTCAGTTCGGCAATACGGAGTAGAGGATTAGCAATGAAACTTGAAAGCAGCACAACCTACACATGCAAGCTGTAATTATGAGATTCTGCAAATCATTAGCAGGCTTCACTTTATTAGTGGGACATTGATACATAATAATACCATGCAGCAAACTCCCATCAGCTCTCTGATAAAGTATTGTCGGACACGTACGTCCCGATGTTAGTCAAAGAGTGGAACTACAGATCTACATTTATAAAATATTTCCTAGTGCAGGAAGTACAGTACAGTTAACTACAGTAGTCCAGAGCAGCCTTTTAATACAAACAGTGAATCAACAGAAAGCTCGTTTATTACTATACAAAGAACTAATCCATATTTCAAAAGACTAATTTTTATTCAGAGCCAATTTTTATTTTATAAATATTTATAGGGTTTCCATAAATACAAATTGCCTTTTTATAATACTGTTGTCACGCTAAACGAAAATATTGAGGGGCAACAGAAATGGTTTTTTTTATATTAAGGATTAAAAATCCTCAAAGCGAAGACTGCAGACAAATTTTATTATGATTACTGGTTTCAAATATGAATGAGCCATCGTCAGAGCATAAAAAATAGTCATGGTTAGTGTAACTGCTATAACAGCTGAACACATCATCATGAAATTTTTGAGTGACGAAAGATTTAGGTGGAATAATTGGACATGTCGTTCATATACAATTACGTTGAACGGAGGCATAAAACTAAGTTAAAGGTTCATAACTGACACACTTAATCAGTATTTGTGTTGTATCAAATCAGAGGTCATCGTGAGTACATTATTGCAATGTGTTATAGGATATAACGTACTCACGATGATTTCTGGTATGAGACAACACAGATACCGATCAAATGTGTCCGTTACTAAGCTTTAGCAATATAATGCCTCAGTCTTATGATATTCGTTCTAATTGTTGTCTGTGATTGATATGTCAAATAATTACACAATGTATGAATGTTGTCGCTCAAAATTTTTATGACGTGTTAAGCCATTTGGGAATCACACATATCAAGACAGTTTCTTATCTGAAGACGGCTCGTGTGTAGCTGAAGGTAGTAATGACAATAAAATTTGTTCGCGATCTGGACTTCGAGCATTATTTATCCTTAATATATAAAAATAATTGCAGCAGATCGATAGTTCCGAACGTTAACAATGTCAGTAAATATGAGAAATGAGATTGACAAACGGTTCAAAACAACAGATCAACTGAAGTTCTGCCATCTCAGAAGTAAGGTAACGCATTGTTTAGTTGTGGTTTAAACTATGTTTTAGTTTTTGATATATCAAGAGTGCATTTCTATGTTATTAAATAAAAAATGGGAGTTGGATGAGTCACAAGAAAGGTTAGTGAAAAGCTATGGATGTGTGAACACTCTATTGACTAATTTAGATGCACAGGCAACATCGTTGTAGGCTACGGGCTGCGATCTGTTAAGTAATCATGTGAACCGTGTCCAGAGTATGCACGGTACAGGAGATGACTCCTTGCTCTGTTCGTACAGGTAAAGTACTATAATATTATGCTATTAATCTAGCAAACAACTTAGGGAAGTACTGAGTTGCTCTGTACCATAGGCATAAGCCGTATCAGCACTCCATTTGGCACTGGTTTTGACTGATGGCGAATCACGTCAAACGAGTAACTTAACGGAAAAAGATAAGGACGAGGCTGACACCGAGTAACAGCCCCATGCCAGGGGAAACCCTCTTTGTGGCTCGACGTCCTCTCGATCAAGTTCACCGACTGAACAGCACACAGACGAATGCTCCGATTTCCGCGTAGCGACAAGGCCTAGAGCTCAGGAAATACATCCACACTGTTGCTCTAGACGTGAAAGAGCAACCACGGCAGGATTTCAAGAATGTGGCCTGTCCTAAATTCAAATGCTACTGACAAGGGAACCTCCCCATCGCATCCCCCTCAGATTTAGTTATAAGTTGGCACAGCGGATAGGCCTTGAAAAACTGAAAACAGATCAATTGAGAAAAGAGGAAGAAGTTGTGTGGAACTGTGAAAAAATAAGCAAAATATACAAACTGAGTAGTTCATGGCAAGATAAGCAACGTAAAGGACAGTGGGACTGCATGTGCGCCGTGGTCTCGTGGTAACGTGAGCAGCTGCGGAGCGAGAGGTCCTTGGTTCAAATCTTCCTTCGAGTGAAAAATTTAATTTTTTATTTTCAGTTTACGTGAAAAACTCTTATGTTTTCATCACTTTTTTGGGAGTGATTATCACATCCACAAGAAAACCTAAGTCGGGCAAGGTAGAAGAATCTTTTTACCCCTTCGCCAAGTGTACAAGTTAGGTGGGTCGACAACATATTCCTGTCATGCGACGCACATGCCGTCACCAGTGTCGTATAGAATATATCAGATATGTTTTCCTGTGGACGAATCGGTTGACCTATGACCTTGCGATCAAATGTTTTCGGGTCCCATTGGAGAGGCACGTCCTTTCGTCTACTAATCGCACGGTTTTGCGATGCGGTCGCAAAACACAGAGACTAAACTTATTACAGTGAACAAATAATAACTATGCAAAAATAAAGAAAATAAAATTTTCACTCGAGGGAAGACTTGAACCAAGGACCTCTCATTTCGCAGCTGCTCACGCTACCACGTGACCACGTCGCCCCAGGTCTCATTTTGACCATGATGTGGCCTATACGACCCGTGGACTACTCAGTTTGTATATTTTGCTTATTTTTTCACAGTTCCACACATCTTCTTCCTGTTTTCTCAATTGATCTGTGTTCAGTTTATCAAGGCCTATCCACTGTGCCAACTTATAACTAAATCTGAGGGGGGTGCGATGGGGAGGTTCCCTTGTGAGAATAGAATTATAATAGAGTTCAAGAATCAAACTTAATCAGAGGAGGAGGAAAATGAAAAGACAAAAGGTCAAAAATAACTGGCAATTATGTGCATGTTTCATAAGCTTATCCATGATATGAGTTGCCGTAGCAGTTATTAATTGCAGTAAATAAAGATCCAGAATGTTATGCTAAACACTCGAAGTATGGGTCGCATGATGCTAAGCTTCTTGATGTCACTGCTAACATAAAATTTGCGGCTGGTGGGTTAGACCCTCCGTCCGACAGGCAGATGATTCAAAGGTAAGGAATTAAAATGTGTTGGACATACAATGTATCAGTCATGTTTATATTTTCACTGTAAGCTGGGTGTAGCGTTTTGGTGCCAGAAAGACGCCGTTGAAGCTCTGCTCTGACGGGTCAGGTTATAGCTGAAGTTGTTCGTCACATAGACAGAACAACGATGTTCCTAAGTCAAAAACACGTAGAGCAGGGGTTGTCACTATCCTTTATTTCTGGAGCTCTAGACTTACGGAACTGAGCTCTAGACTTATGGAACTAATTCGAAGAGAGCTACATTATTTAGAGGCTAAAAGGTAATGTTAATGACGAAACTAAGAGCTCTTTCGCCACTTTCCTAAATCATTTGCTACATAGCAACATTTCTGCTAATTGAAATATCTTGTCTTGGTAAGACAAAAGAAAGTTTTTGTGTACATAGACTGAACGGTGAATGAAGATTTGCACCAAGGCCGGGTATCGAACCAAGGTCTCCTGCTTACTAGCAGGCGTGTTAGCCCCTAAGATACCTTGGCACAGCGGTTCACATAACTGCACGGATTATCCTGACATGTCTCCCTCCTCGATCCAAATTCTCACTGCCGGCCGGGGTGACCGAGCGGTTCTAGGTGACTCAGTCCGGAACCGCGCGACTTCTACGGTCACAGGTTCGAATCCTGCCTGCATGTACGTGTATGATGTCCTTAGGTTAGTTGGGTTTAAGTGGTTCTAAGTTCTAGGGGACTGATGACCTCAGATGTTAAGTCCCATAGTGCTCAGAGCCATTTGAACCATTTGAACCAAATTCTCACTGCCACCCTAGTCTACTTTAAATTCCCTTCTTACACATGAACAGAATCGCGGAGGCTCTCCATCTTCTGGAATAGCACCTCAGTATTGAACTTAAATGAGAGAATCCTACCTGAAACACAGCTGCAAGTACTTACAGAAATGAAATAACATAATTTCAGAGACGTTACTGGTCTCATACAGATATGGTTTTATGTATATAGACTAAATCAGCGAGTGAAAATTTGTACCAAGGCCGGGAATCTAACCCAGATGTCCTGCTTACTAGGCAGGTGTGTTAGCCATTAAGCCACCTTAGCACAACGATTCATAAATCTGCATGGATTACCCTCGCATGCCTCCCTCCTGGATTCAAATTCTTACGGCCACCCCAGTCAACTGTACGTATGATACTGAGGTGCTATTTTAGAACATTGAGAGCCTCGGCAATTCTGTACATGTGTAAGGGGGAATTTAAAGGAGACTGGGGTGACAGCGAGAATGTGGATCGCGGAGGGAGGTGTGCCATGGCAGTCCGCGCAATTATGTGAACCGCTTTGAAAAGGTGGCTTCGTGGCTAGCGCACACCGAGAAATCAGAAGACGCAGGCTCTACTCTTGACTTTGGTACAAACTTTCACTCGCCACTTCAGTCTAAGTACATAACATCATATCTGTATGAGACCAGTAAAGTCTCCGAATCTGTGTCATTTCAAACAAAAGTATCTAGTTTAGAAGATACAAATTGTATCTGATGACATCATTGTAACTTGTAGGGATCCTCTGTGCAAGACAATTGTGTGTGTAATCTATGTAATGTAATCTATATAACATGCAAAGTTATAAGAATATATACTGGAAATGAAACAGGAAAAGGAACTGACTGCAGATTATAGGCGTATTGTTCAGATTGTGAAGAGAGGGTACGTGGTCCTGGCTGAAGGAAACGCACTTCATCTAGTCCGTCTATTGTTCGTCAGTTTACCTCGTGGTACTGAAAACTGTCAATGCTCTAGATACCTAGCTGTGCATGTTCTGTTACGACACATTTTGGGTAGAAAGTACAGTTAAAAATATTATTTCATGAAAAGGGCCGTCCACTGTACGCTTATGAAAGCATGGAATAACTCGTAAGTGAGCAAAACGGAAAAATCTTCGGAAACTGCATCACATCTGGACACAGTAAGATATCTTCGACCACGTGGGTACAAAGCTCAAACACATTCGCTAATCTCCGAGTTAAAAGAAAAAAATTATCAGGAGTAGTCAACTTAATGCAATACATTAGGATATCAAAGCGTTCCCTTACCTAAAAACATCGTGCTATCTCACCAATGTAAGCAGCAAGTGACACCATCTAAATTGAGGTTCACCACAAGCGTTAAAGCAAACCCATCCTTTCAAACTCTCGATAGTCAAGAACATGACTGAGAGCCACTCCAAAGAACTCCGTCAGAAAACACTTCCGCTCTGCCACGTGTCACCCCAAGCACAGCTGCACGAGGTGCAATCCGATCGACACGAGCACTCGCCTTTGGAACTCATCGCAATTAAGAATTTACGCTAAGCAATTAAAGGAGATGAAATAGCAACCACGTTTCAACAAATGCTACAAATATGGCAACTTGCGGTTGGTCTTTTACGTCTGTTGACTTATTCAAAAACATGCTTATTGTTGAACATTCATTAACATTTTTGTAAATTACAATACCGCCACTGGTAACAGAAACTCGCTCCTCTTTGGTTTGTCTAATGGACGACATTTGGTCCAAATACACTACTGGTCATTAAAATTGCTACACCACGAAGATGACGTCCTACAGACGCGAAATTTAACCGACAGGAAGAAGATGCCGTGATATGAAAATGATTAGCTTTTAAGAGCTTTCACACGAGGTTGGCGGCGGTGGCGACACCTACAACGTGCTGACATGGGGAAAGTTTCCAACCGATTTCTCATACACAAACAGCAATTGACCGGCGTTGCCTGGTGAAACGTTGTTGTGATGCCTCGTGTGAGGAGGAGAAATGCGTACCATCACGTTTCCGACTTTGATAAAGGTCGGATTGTAGCCTATCGCGATTGCGGTTTATCGTATCACGACATTGCTGCTCGCGTTGGTCGAGATCCAATGACTGTTAGCAGAATATGGGATCGGTGGGTTCAGGAGGGTAGTACGGAACGCCGTGCTGGATCCCAACGGCCTCGTATCACTAGCAGTAGAGATGACAGGCATCTTATCTGCATGGCTGTACGGATCGTGCAGCCACGTCTGGATCCCTGAGTCCACAGATGTAGACGTTAGCAAGACAACAATCATCTGCACGAACAGTTCGACGACATTTGCAGCAGCATGGACTGTCAGCTCGGAGACCATGGCTGCAGTTACCCTTGACGCTGCATCACAGACTGGAGCGCCTGCGATGGTGTACTCAACGACGAACCTGGGTGCACGAATGGCAAAACGTCACTTTTTCGGATGAATCCAGGTGGCTCTACCCTTCATTCGATCCCTGCGAAACCCTACATTTCAGCAGAATAATGCAAAACCGCATGTTGCAGGTCCTGCACGGGCCTTTCTGGATACAGAAAATGTTCGACTGTTGCCCTGGCCAGCACATTCTCCAGATCTCTCACCAATTGAAAACGTCTGGTCAATGGAGGCCGAGCAACTGGCTCGTCACAATACGCCAGTGACTACTCTTGATGAACTGTGGTATCGTGATGAAGCTGCATGGGCAGCTGTACCCGTACACAACGTCCAAGCTCTGTTTGACTCAAAGCCCAGGCGTATCAAGGCCGTTATTACGGCCAGAGGTGGTTGTTCTGGGTACTGATTTCCCAGGATCTATGCACCCAAATTGCTTGAAAATGTAATCACATGTCAGTTCTAGTATAATATATTTGTCCGATGAATATCCGTTTATCATCTGCATTTCTTCTTGGTGTGGCAATTTTAACGGCCAGAAGCGTATTTTTAAACTTTTTTTCCCAGGTGGGTTGCTATCAAGGTCTAAAAGAGAAACCACTTATATAACATTTTTCCTACTAAATTTTCCTTGTATGAAAGATTTCTTTTTTTTCGTAATATTAAAAGCCGAAACGCAGCCATCTTCAGTTGTTAATTCTTCTTCCTTCCTAAACATGCACACAGTTTTACTCCGACCTTGAAGTTTTACTTTCAGTTATGTCATTCAGTTTTTCTTTACTGAAAAGCAGTAGGAAAGTCTTTACCAAAACCACTGTCGCTTATGTCATAACCGTTTTACAAATAAATAGGTTTTGGCACACAAAATAAATTGCTTTACAGTTTCTCGCCGCGAAAACGAATTTCCCATTTCACTCTTTATTCAACACTGTATTCTCTTCTTCATATTTACCCTTGTTGGACAAACTGCTATAGACAATGGGAAATTCTGGGAGACACTATCAAGAAGAAGTACAGCTCGCAAGCAGTAACCCGCACGCGCTATTCCAGGTAGGAATGGAGGAAGATACAGATTTAATGCACATTTGGCGAAGGAGGATTGGAGAGAAGCGTATGCTCAGATAAGGTATGGACAAGCAAGGAAACAGGCCCTGACATTTTCAAAGAACCCAGTCCGCCATTAGCCCTACTAGACACAGAATGTCTTAATGCGGAAGATTGGACTGGGTTGGATTCGGTGCCTTAAGCAGTAAGCTTCCTCTCTGTGTAACGAGTTTCCAGATTTACAGGCAGCTGATGGTGTGTACTGAGTAGCATTCTTTGGATTGTCCGTCGTTCAGCTCGTTATCGTCTAAGTATCCCAAATCATCTCAGTGTTAGTGTGTTGGATCATCATCTTTTTGCCGGAAAATCACTGAAATCCTAACAAATCCTGAACATTTAATCGAAGCAAATCGAGATACAACTGGTCAGCACATTCACTGAAGATTGGACGAATGTACTTACCGCAGCTCCAATGGACCGCAGCACACCTTAGATAGTGTATCTTTGTGACGTTGTCTCGGAGTCGTAAAAGAGCACCACATATTGGAGGCAATGGTAATTCAGATCGAGTTTTATTACTCCTATCCGCGAAAAAATACCACAGTGACTTCATACTACTTTAGAATCTGTCATTTTCTTTTTCACACTGCAGTTCACAGAGAAGACCATGTGTCACTAACTCTTACTATAACATTATCATTGTACTGGATATTTTAAATAAAAAGAAATACTGTGTTTCATTAATTCGCCATTAGGAAAAGACATATAGAAAGTAGTTCTATGTAGTAGACAACAGACCAGTGCGTGCTCACTAAACTTGACAATATTAATAAACCATTTGTTTTGGACATTATTAATCATAGCTAATGGAGACTTGAAATTCAAACTATATTTCAATAATATGCGAAATGTTAAATAGGTATAGTAGGATGAAGAGGAAATTATGAGATCCTCAAAATTTGGCAGGCAGCACAAAACTGTGACAGTTTGCTATGCGACCAGCTGGATACTCATGGTTCGCCACAGCGTTTAAAGACGCGTTGTGATTATGCTACGCAAAAATGGTTTTTCTCTGAGGAGGAAAAATACCACAGTGATTTCCTTTTTCGCACTGTAGTTCACAGACAAGACCGTGTGTCACTAACTCTTATAATTCGACGTACAGCTTTACCTTATATCCTTGTGCCGTATGAGAGTATTGATGGTTTAGAATTTCTGAGCAACATCATAAGAATGCTTGTGTGAAATATAAGCCTATGATGTGGGAAACTCGGGCAATTTAGCGTTCAAAAGCCTTTGGAGTAATTAACCCCTTCATCTGTACTTACAGCAGTTCAAAATGGTTCAAATGGCTCTAAGCACTATGGGACTTAACTTCTGAGGTCATCAGTCCCCTAGAACTTAGAACTACTTAAACCTAACTAACCTAAGGACATCACACACATCCATGCCTGAGACAGGATTCGAACCTGCGACCGTAGCGGTCGCGCGGCTCCAGACTGTAGCGCCTAGAACCGCTCGGCGACTCCGGCCGGCCTTACAGCAGTGTCTGCTGAAGTAAATACCATTTATTCTGCATCGAGTGATATCAGCGGTATATCACTGATGACAACGGCCTGGTTTTAACAGTTAGAATAGCTCTATCACAAGTTCGCATCATGGACTAGTTCATCTGGACAGCGCCTAGGTAGATTAATGCCATCAGCGCCGGAACTTTAGTCGTTACATTATACGACTTAGTCGGAATATTTAACACGATGCCTACTTCTGGATAATCACTGAGGGAAAACTGATTGTTCGAACTTCCCCTCTTCAACTCTAATGGAGAAAGAGGTTTCTTGAGGTATCCATTTATTTCACCAGCCTGTGTTCCTTTCGGCATCACAAGTATAAGGCCTGACATTTGATTTCCTGCATTTTTAGTGGTTCCTTTTCATAACATGTTATAAAGATCGCGAGAAAAAAGTGAGCATTATCTGAACACCTTATTTGCAAAATTACTAAAAAGCTGTAAGTTGCGTTTCTGAAGGCTCTTCAGCTACCATGATGCAACCTGCTTATCGCATCCTTCAGGAAGGACGTGTGACACAGTGCCCCAGATAAAATTTGAATATCCACTTTATCACCTTTATTACCGTTATTACAATTTCATCAAATTCTATCTTGCTGGGCCGGCCGAAGTGGCCGTGCGGTTAAAGGCGCTGCAGTCTGGAACCGCAAGACCGCTACGGTCGCAGGTTCGAATCCTGCCTCGGGCATGGACGTTTGTGATGTCCTTAGGTTAGTTAGGTTTAACTAGTTCTAAGTTCTAGGGGACTAATGACCTCAGCAGTTGAGTCCCATAGTGCTCAGAGCCATTTGAACCATTTTATCTTGCTGGGTTCGTTAGTTATGCATTCCATGTTTCTAGGAGCACTAGTTGAGGCTAGGCATTGACATGCCATTTACTCAGTCAGTTTGTCGTTTTATACACTGAGGAGACAAAAGTCATGGTATACCTCCTAATACAGTGTAGGACCTCCTGTTGCCCGGCACGCTGCAGCAGCTAGGCGTGGCATGGAAACAAGGCGTTGCAAGTTTCCTGCAGAAATATTGAGACATGCTGCCCCTATAGCCCTCCAGAACTGTGGAAGTATTGTCAATGCACGATTTTTGGCACGAACTGACCTCTCGGTTATGTTCCACAAATGTTCGATGGTAGTCATGTCGGGCAATCTGGATAACCAAATCATTCACTCGAACTTCCCAGAACGTTCTTCAAACCAGTCGCAAACAGTTGTGGTCCCGCGACATGGCTCATTGTCACCCATAAAAATTGCATCGCAAATGGTCTACAGGTAGCCGAACATAAGAATTTCCAGTCAGTGATCGGTTCAGTCGCACCATTCCATGTAAACACAGTCCACAGTCCACCACCAACTTGCACAGTGTCTGGTTGACAACTTGGGTCCATGGCTTCGCGAGATTTTCACCACACTCGAGCTCTACTGTCTTGCTCTTACCAAGTGAAATCTGGACTCGTTTGACCACGCCATAGTTTTCGAGTCTTCTAGGGTCCAACCGATATGGTCACGAGCCCAGGAGGGGAATTTTAATTCTGCTGGCAAAGGTACTCGCCTCGATCACCTGCTGCCATAGCCATTTAACGCCAAATTTCTCGGCACTATCGTAACGGATATGTTCGTCGTGCTTCCCATATTGACAAATCTATGCAAACGCCGCTCCTCTCAGTCATTAAGAGAAGGCCGTCGGCCGCTGCCTTGTCCGTGTTGACAAATAATGGCTGAAATTTGGTATTCTTGGCACACTGTTGAGAATGTGGATCTCAGAATACTGAATCCCCTAACGACTTTCAGAATGGAAGTCTCATGCATCTAGCTCCAGCTAACATTCTGCCTTAAAAAGTCTGTTAATTCCCATCGTGCAGCCATAATCACATCGCGCACGTCTTCTAAACGTTCTGCGTGGTGTCTGTTTGTTCTATATCGTGTCTCCCTACCACTTTCGCGCAACGACGCTCTGAGCGTGTTTTTTAGGGAATTGACTAGTTTGAACCTGGGACCTGTTGCTGGTAAGGAGACGCCAGACCACACATGACATGTAGAATTCAGAAGAGTTCAGTGAGACTAGCGATGATATAACCAAATACTTAATGATTTCAGCGTCAGCTCCACTGCACTCCCTGTAAAAGAATCTTAATACTAACTGAATTTAGTGGAAGGGGTTCAAGGCTTTCCTATTTTTAGTTAGCTGGTAAAATAACGTGGAAAAAGCAGTTAAGTTTACCACTGGAAATTTTATTGTACTCACAAAACATTGTTTATAAATTGCACTATTGATAAAAGGAAATGTTTTAATACAGGATGATAAAAACCAACTGCGTTCAACAAAAATGTGAACGAATATTCCCTGAATGGGTTTCCAAGTTCTACAATGGATCAAAGGATGACCTATGCCATATCACATCTATGAACTAGGTTCAAATTAAGTTTCACAAAAGAGAAAACTATCAAAATGGTCTATAGTGACCCTCAATTATCTTTAATTACTTATCTAACTTGTCGTAAATTACAGTGGCTGATGTGGCTTCTCAATAATTATATAACAGAAAAATCATCGTGTTTCAGATTTTAACTTACGTAGCAAATGTGAATATCATGAGCTTCAATTGACGATCGACACTAGTATTAGGTAAAAAGGGGATGTAACAGATGAGACTTCTGCAGTTCTGAGTGAAGCCTTATGCATTCAAAAATGCGGCATCGCGTGCGTTCATTATCTTGTCAGTGTTCGTCAGGGGGCGGCGGGCAGCACAGGTCTGCTCACCTCGCCGTCTCGGAAGCAACTCTCACCTAACTTCTCCTTACTACAATTTACCGAAGTTGGTTAAAAAAAAAAACTATCTGGCTGTGTTTTCAACTGACCAGTCAGGTTCTCAATGTTAACCTTAAGCTCCGCCTACAAAAATTCTGTCTGTCCAATGAGAAACGTTATACCTTTCGTGGTGGGGCAATGTTTTTAATGTTTGCAACGTAACAGAGACGCGAAAAAGTCTCACGCTAAAACTTGCGGCTTGTGTGGCCCATTTAGTGTTATCGTAAGATCTATACTGTTCTTCTTTAGGGCTCTAGCTTTTAACATCGGCTGGGGGGTGGTCCTAGCGGTTAGCTGGCGACGTGGGTGTCCGTCCCTTATCGTAGGGCCTTCTAGCTTAACACGGTTCTGCTCTCGGCTTCTGTTCTCGTTTCTCCCCTCGGAACTGCGTCTGTCTCACGGTGGGAAGGTATGACATGCATTTAGGCATTCTTGTGTTAGTCTGTGGTATTACATTTGCTCACTCGTTACTCGTATTACTTTGGTTAATTTAATGTCACGATTTATTCGGAGCTATGTGACATACTACTGGATTTGCTTATCATGTCAGGGTTTTCATGGAAGGTGTTGGATTTGCCTGACACCTTACAACCTTACATGAATCACTTGAGCGTAAATGACTGCTCTGCCAATGCTTTGTCCTTTTATTCCTTGTGTACGCGATGCCACCGCTATCTGTACATGTGCATACCGCTGTCCTATGACTTTTGTGTCCTCAGTGTACAGGGGTATGTCCGCTTTCGTAAATGACTGTGTGACTGCCATGCGAAGGACCCAGTATAAATTCTCATTAATGCAAAGGACTTTTCCTTGGTGGGACGAATGAATGTTGTCCACTTAGCTTCGTGATGTCAATTGAGGAGCTACATGAACGGGAAGAAGCGGTTCCAAGGTCTAGAAAGCCGACAATGGCAGGGAGAGCGGTGTGCTGACTCCGTACCCTCCCACACACCATACCAGTGACGCCGCGTGGGAGAGGGAGACACGGCGGCCGGTAAGTACGGTTCGGTCCTTTGGGCCGGATCGCGGAGCTTTTTCTTTGTTTTTTTTAAAAAGCTATATTTATGCCCGACGCTCTCTGGACGCCAAGCAGCACACTTTCAAGCTGGAAAATCTGTCATAAAATGTCCAGTCTCGGAGCCTCGGCGTTACATTTTGTAAACAGTGTCGTTAAAGTTTCTTCGGATTTGCTTTTCGTATCCTAATTAATTATATAAACCTTTGCCATTGATCTCTGTCTTGTCGTAGTTCTATGATTTCGTCGCATAATTGAGTAGTTGTCTTGTGTACCAGTATAGTAACATGGTTGACAGTATTACGATATGTACCGATACACAAGTAAGGAAAAGACCGATATTCTGCTTGCATACGTATAGCTGGGACACCGTTTATGCGGAAAGGTACATTACAGAAATACTTTACATAGTTTGAAGGTCGCGGTAATTCGGAGAAGATTAGAAGAGACCTGAAAGTTGCAAGGTAGTACATTACTTACCTTCTGTAGTCTCAAAGCTGTAACTTGTACGTACTGAACGGGATGTTTTGTGTACTTGTTAGATTTTCCTGTGTGGGCATTAGGAATATGGTACTGACAAGGGAGTTAGTGCAAGCTGCGATCGCAATTGCATTTGAGTTGTTGTTTGTATGAATGTGTCTGAGCTGCTGATTGTAGAGATGTATAAACTAAGTGGCACAGCCAAGTACACTGTAAGTTACGAAGATATTCTGCTCACAGTGGTTACAATGTAGTAACTATAGTCATTGTAAACAATGTTCCTCTAGGTGATGCAGTTATTTGCAGTGTGTACTGTGGTCGACACATTGTAATTCTAAAAATGGTTTTACTAATGTAATGATATGAAATGGCAATCGTCGTATAGTGTAACGTTATTTACAGTTGCGATCTTTTATACACGAAGTGCGAACAATTTATGCCCGCATAGTTATAAGAGACAGAATTACAACACTGTTATATGAACTGTTAATGTAATATTGTTCGTCCCACAATAAGGAGGATTTCCTAAAAAATGGCTAACAATGATTTATGTGAGACATTGCCCTCT
Source organism: Schistocerca serialis cubense (assembly GCF_023864345.2). Taxonomy (NCBI): domain Eukaryota; kingdom Metazoa; phylum Arthropoda; class Insecta; order Orthoptera; family Acrididae; genus Schistocerca; species Schistocerca serialis. Next base: position 596,798,958 of record NC_064645.1, on the reverse strand, counting down.
TCACATAATAGCAGTTTTTCAGTGAAGTGCACAATATTTTTTACCTGCAGGGAGAATACGATCCTTTATTTATGTTGTCGATGTAATGTAGCTTTTGCTAAAAACGAAAGAGAAGATCTAATACTTTTTGCAAAAGATAAATGTGTTAGCTACGTCAATGCTGGAACGTACTCTGTAGTCTGTTGCACCTAAAATTTGGTTAAATTCTGGAAAATCTTAACAGTAGTACATGCGTGATAGCTCGTCGTGAGTAACGATGTGGTTTATCTCCGTATAAGCCGCCCACTGCGGCCGTATTTAAACATATTAGTAATGCATATATTAATGGCTGCCAACAATGAAAATCTTTGTGTGAAATTAATTCTGTGAATGCTCAGAGGGAGGACATTAATCTTTACATAAATAAAATTACCCGTCATTTAGCAAATGTAAGTTTTGTTTTAAAGAATACAAATACATAAGTTCCAGCAGTAAACACCTTTCATCAACCAAGCAAAATAAGACCGTCCAGATATTACGATGAGCGCAGCGATAAGACACAAAGCGAAATGATCACAAAGAACACCATAGTTTCTACCTTAGAAAAGAGACAATCGTCTTTAAGTATTCTTTGGTTTGGTCGCATCATAGATGCGACTTGCATATCCATTTGCAATCTCCGATAAAATTCCTGTGTCTCATGTCTACGTTGTTGACATCATTTTTACACAATTCACTTATATTTTGCACTAAATTTTCCAGGAGACGTGACAACACGCTGCGTTGTACCGGAGGTCACCTGACGAAGAGTGCGATGCGACACCTACGGCAACAACACAAACATTACGCATAAGAGCAAGGCAACCAGTATAATAGTGATACCCGTCTGCGTTGCACCAACCGCGGCAGTTAATCCGTCCATTGCGCTATTACCGATTTCGTAGCAAGTCACGTTGCTGTCACCATCAAAGTAATCGTGTGATAATATATCCTGAAAATATAGTCGGCCTGAGTGTTAGCCTTTACGAACACAAAAATAGATCCACACAAATTACACTAAGGGGAGAAATGCATTTGCATTTATAGTCAGTGGCAACCAATGATAATAATATACATCACGAAAATACAGTAGACTATAGTGAAGAATATGAATATGTAAAAGAAGACTTGTCTGACTGTGGAAAACTTATGGACGATCAAGAACTTGATAGTGACGAAGAAGAGTTGTTACGAAGTGTTGGGAGCAGTCGTCTGCTTATCTACCAAGCCCACCGAAGAGGAAGAAGTGGAGTGATATATCCTCGGAAAAGGCAAAGGAGATAATTTCATTCCAAGATTCTGGAAAAACTAAAAGATGCTGCGAAGGAGGGTATGTCATTGTCACCTAGTAAGTTCCAAGGCCTTTCTTGTTATGAAATATTCGAATGTCATTGTTGAAAGCCAAAAGAGTATTACGAAGGAAGATTTATAATATAAACGTTGGCACTCGCGGCCATTGTCACAGTCAGTAAAATTTTTCTTGGTAAAACTAGCGACGTCTCGTTCACTGTTGCAAGTGACCCTCTTCAGGATGCTTTTAGTTTAAGCCAAAATTAATTATGCCAGTTTTTTTTGTAGAAAGTATAACTGAAAGGATTATTAATTATGCCTCTGTAATTTAACTGTTCTGTCCTATAATAATAAGGATCAGAGGTGAAGTTTCTATCTGCCTTCTAACTGAAGCAAAAATGAAGTTAATTTAAACACTATATTACTGGCACATTAACATTCTAACTGAAACTACAAATTTTGCACATTTCATTTAATGCTAAACGTCAGAGTGCTGGGTTGGGCTGGATTGAATAACGATCTTGCAAATACGAAAGGTTGGTAGTTATTTATTCATTAGAGTAATTTTGAAATCAGTTACAACATTTCTACGTATTTAGCTTGCATAGTCCAGAAACTTTGTGCATGTAGCTAAACATTACAGTTAGGACACATAATTATTGTCATAACAAAAGTTGCCTCTCGTTCATTATTTTCAGTTACCAGAGTTTATTACTCATCTGAAATTATTATATTTTGATTTTATTAACGAATCAAATCAATTGCTAACATTTTCTTATTATTATTTTGTACAGAGTTGTGTTGGTGGAACCGTGTGTACGAAACTTCTGTTGCCACACGTGCAAGTTAAACATATATATGATCATTACTGTCCTAATAATCATGTAGGTACGGAAAAGATACTGTTCAGTTGGACTAGCGACCGGTTAGTCACTTCTAAATTATTTCTTTTGGGTTTTGTTGTGAAATATTCAAGTTTCGTGGTACCGCTATTCGTTTAGTACTTAACGTGTGTGATTGCATTGGTTTACATTCACTATTCGAAATTCAAATAAGTAGAGAGTAGAAGAAGTGGAAAAAGTTATTCGTTAGGATAAACTATTGTGCAGTTTTTCTTCGGAAACGATTACGTTTTCAAAAGCCATTGTTTCTATTGGGAGGAAAAGATCACGGTCAAAATTTCGCATTAATCGATTAGCAAGAGGGAGGTTAGAGAAAGTCACACTATCTCCCTCCTTCACGTCAATCATTCTATCACCAGCCCATTATCCTGATTTTCTTCCTCTTTCGTTGCCACGATTACATCAGGAACTCTCCGGTGGCTATATATCGGTTGTATAGGCTTTCTCCCATCTAGATATCTGCTGTGACTTCCTCACGCTACACACGTACCGCACAACTCTTCTCTCCAATTTTAAATACACTCCTGGAAATTGAAATAAGAACACCGTGAATTCATTGCCCCAGGAAGGGGAAACTTTATTGACACATTCCTGGGGTCAGATACATCACATGATCACACTGACAGAACCACAGGCACATAGACACAGGCAACAGAGCATGCACAATGTCGGCACTAGTACAGTGTATATCCACCTTTCGCAGCAATGCAGGCTGCTATTCTCCCATGGAGACGATCGTAGAGATGCTGGATGTAGTCCTGTGGAACGGCTTGCCATGCCATTTCCACCTGGCGCCTCAGTTGGACCAGCGTTCGTGCTGGACGTGCAGACCGCGTGAGACGACGCTTCATCCAGTCCCAAACATGCTCAATGGGGGACAGATCCGGAGATCTTGCTGGCCAGGGTAGTTGACTTACACCTTCTAGAGCACGTTGGGTGGCACGGGATACATGCGGACGTGCATTGTCCTGTTGGAACCGCAAGTTCCCTTGCCGGTCTAGGAATGGTAGAACGATGGGTTCGATGACGGTTTGGATGTACCGTGCACTATTCAGTGTCCCCTCGACGATCACCAGTGGTGTACGGCCAGTGTAGGAGATCGCTCCCCACACCATGATGCCGGGTGTTGGCCCTGTGTGCCCCGGTCGTATGCAGTCCTGATTGTGGCGCTCACCTGCACGGCGCCAAACACGCATACGACCATCATTGGCACCAAGGCAGAAGCGACTCTCATCGCTGAAGACGACACGTCTCCATTTGTCCCTCCATTCACGCCTGTCGCGACACCACTGGAGGCGGGCTGCACGATGTTGGGGCGTGAGCGGAAGACGGCCTAGCGGTGTGCGGGACTGTAGCCCAGCTTCATGGAGACGGTTGCGAATGGTCCTCGCCGATACCCCAGGAGCAACAGTGTCCCTAATTTGCTGGGAAGTGGCGGTGCGGTCCCCTACGGCACTGCGTAGGATCCTACGGTCTTGGCGTGCATCGGTGCGTCGCTGCGGTCCGGTCCCAGGTCGACGGGCACGTGCACCTTCCGCCGACCACTGGCGACAACATCGATCTACTGTGGAGACCTCACGCCCCACGTGTTGAGCAATTCGGCGGTACGTCCACCCGGCCTCCCGCATGCCCACTATACGCCCTCGCTCAAAGTCCGTCAACTGCACATACGGTTCACGTCCACGCTGTCGCGGCATGTTAAAGACTGCGATGGAGCTCCGTATGCCACGGCAAACTGGCTGACACTGACGGCGGCGGTGCACAAATGCTGCGCAGCTAGCGCCATTCGACGGCCAACACCGCGGTTCCTGGTGTGTCCGCTGTGCCGTGCGTGTGATGATTGCTTGTACAGCCCTCTCGCAGTGTCCGGAGCAAGTATGGTGGATCTGACACACCGGTGTCAATGTGTTCTTTTTTCCATTTCCAGGAGTGTACAATAACGTCATAGTTCCTATAGTTCCTGCAGTACTGCTCGTGTCAAACAATTACTATGGCCATATTGAAAGTAAAATTTTCTATCCATTGCGCTAATTACACAAGATTATCCACATGACATTTCATTACGTCTATATTAATAGTTATCAGATTCAAAGTAAATATTTACAAAGCAGGTCAGAAACATTTCACGTATTATTACGAATTTAACAGTTTCCGTACAGGGAGTGGCATAGACTAGACGCCACTTGTTTTAATTCTAGAAGGTACTCTGAAGTTCCCCTTGCAAACTTCTACGGCTTGTAGAGGAGAATGACTAGATAATATTTTGAAACCATTGTCCAGATCGGTAGCGGTCTGAAAACATGTTTGCTAGATAGGTATGCAAGAGGGTAGTCATGGTGGGGAGGCCGATGTAATTGGACGCCTAGACGTCTATCCTACCTCTCTGGACTGGTTCGAGCAACATTCACGTGTCTGTGTTCAAGCAACATGGCTGAGTACACGTTCCCAGAATACACCGATGTCATCCTTCTGTATGGCGAAGCTCACGGCGATGGAGCTGCTCGTCGCCTTTATCAAGATGGTTATTCAAAACGTCTGACTCCATCGTATACTCTTTTCGCCACAATTACGCAGCGGCTTCGTGAAAGGGTTCCTTCACTGTCAGCAGGCGAAACTATGGCGCTCCAGGGAGCGCACCGGATTGGAAGAGGCCTTACTGCATCACGTTGAAGGGAAGTGATGTGCTGTGTCACGCCTAATAAATTACTTGTAAAAGTTGTCGCGTTACTGTCATGTTTTCAAGTGGTTGTAACACCGAAACGGTACGTATCCGTACATGGGTTCGAGTTCAAAATATTATCTACTCAATCACCTCCGCAACTCCTGTAACTTCTTAACGGGAATTTTAGAGCTCCCTGTATAAAAGTTTTACAGATTTCGTTACTATTACAGATCAACAGAGACTGCACGACAAAAAAAAAATCATAACCGGAAAAATTTTGAGGCTGTATCATCACATACTGTATCAAATATTCTGCTTTTGTGTCGCCCATTAGGTTTTCTTTGGGGAGGACCTTATGGAAGACTTCGAAGAGCAGGAACGCACAAGGAGACAAAAATTCATGTGCGGAGCTGATTAGAAGTAACGAACACTAGTTCAGTGTGAACACATGGCCCGTTTCTCATAAGAATTGTTTTTACCATGTAAGTCTATTTTATATAAGTCTATTTTATGCATTCAGGAATGTCTGAAACTTAAGAAATGACACAGGTCATAGTGTTATAACGTTCATTTTGGGGGGTGGGTGGTACCGCACCATTTTCAGAAGTGCATCACGTAAATACTGTAAAATTCGTATTTTGAGTTTCCATTTTCCATGTGATGCCATGATTTAATATTTGGAAAGTCGTAGCTGTATGAAGTTCTCTTGATTTGGCCTGATATTGCTTCGATAAATTTTTGATTTGCCTGAATATTCTTAAAACCGTATTCACAGATGTCTTTGGTATTCATCCTTACCTTTCTCTTCCTATAATTACTGCAGTTAGCAGCAACGAGTGAAGAAGCAGTGCGCTTACGACATTCCTCAATTTAACAATTATATACTAGCGCTCGCACGAAGAAAGATCCGTAGTTAGACTGGAAAGTTGTACAGGTCACATCAGTAAACAGTTATGGAGTATATAATGTGTTCCAGCGTTATGACATACCACGAAGAAAACCAGCACAGATTACAAAAAATATATATCATTCTTGGCCGGCCGAAGTGGCCGTGCGGTTAAAGGCGCTGCAGTCTGGAACCGCAAGACCGCTACGGTCGCAGGTTCGAATCCTGCCTCGCGCATGGATGTTTGTGATGTCCTTAGGTTAGTTAGGTTTCACTAGTTCTGAGTTCTTGGGGACTAATGACCTCAGCAGTTGAGTCCCATAGTGCTCAGAGCCATTTGAACCATATATCATTCTTGTGTAATACAACTGACTGTTTATCCGTACGAAGTAAAGGGTGTTTCGACTAAGATCTCAAGTTGATTCTATTTCCAGAAGACTTTTGAGACCGATCGTCACAAGCAGCTGTGCTACAGGATTCGCGATTTCCAGTCAGAAGGGTCGCAGTTCATAGTAATTAACGGAGAATCGTACTGTAAAAATCGTAGTAATATCTGTCGTTCCCCAAGAAAATGTTGCAGGCCTTTTTGTTGTTCTTAATCTATATCAACGATTTAGGAGACAATCTGTCCAGCCCTCAGATTGGAGATAAAGCTGTCGTTTACTTTTTAGTAAAGCCTTCAGAACACAAAACCTAATTGCAAAATGATATCCACAAGATACCTGCATGGTGCGAAAAGTGGCAGCTGACCCTAAACTGTAAAAGTCGTGAGCTCCTGCACATAAGTCCTAAAAATTATGTTAAATCTTGGTTACATGGTGTACGATTCAAATTTCAAGATTGCCTTTTCAACTGAATACCTAGGAATTACAATTACGAACAACTTCAATTGGAATCATCACGAAGGAAATGTTGTGAGGAAGGCAAACCAAACACTATGTTTTATTGGTAGAACATTTAGAAGATGTGGCATACCTACCAGAGAGATTGCGTAAGCTATGCTTTCTCTTCCTCTTCTGGAGTACTGCTGCGCAGCATGGGATCACTATCAGACAAGACTGACGGAGGATACTGATAAAGCTGAAAAAAGGACAGTTCGTAATGTACTATCATGAAGTAGGGGAGACAGTGTCATGCATATGATTAGTTGAAGTGGCAAACAGACTATTTTCTTTGAGGCGAGATGTTTTCACGAAATTTCAAGCATCAAGTTTCTTCTCTGAATTCCAAAATATTTTTCTGACTCCCATCTACAACCATAGCAATAAAATAAGAGAAATCGGAGCTCGCATCATAAGATTTAGTTGTTCATGTGTACTTGAAAGTGGAAAGTTAGAGAAAAAGTACGAAATTAGTTCTAAGAACCTTCTAACAAACATTTGCATATGGACTGCAGAGTTATCACTTAGATGTAGATACCGCAAGGGTTGTTGGTATTGGCTCAGGACGACACGGAGACCACAAAGCATCAACAATGCGTTGTTTTTAGAGTCTGATCGGTTGGATTACAGTATTATTTGTTGGTTAAATGCTAAATGAAAGAAAATTAGAAAACCGTAGTTTGGGATGTTTAAAAAATAATCCGATGTTAGTTGTTACTGTATATGAAAAAAGTCTTCGTAACATTAGAAAAGTGCCAATGATCTAGGCAGTGGCTATGTCAAAACAGTGGCTAGAACTCAGTGGTCCTGCAACAATGAAGACTTAGTCTATTTAATCTACAGAATGAATATGTAAAAAGCACAGCACTCGCATTAGGAAGAACGCCGTTTGATATCGCTGTCCGGTCATACATATTTAGTTTTTCCGTGATTTCCCTCCATCGCTTCTGGCCAAGGCCCTGATTTTTCGTTTAGAAAGAGATATCCTGTTTTCCTTACTCAATCCGTGACTGCACTCTATCTTTCGAACAATAAAAACTAATCGTCCTTGTTGTTTTTCGACCTTCCCTACTCCGATGCCCATAGCCGCTGCTTTCTGGGACATAAGATCTGTTCTTTTTAGTCACTGATTTGCAAAAGGTAACTTGGTGAACACTGTATATCAAAGCAATATACGGGAAGAAGACTTGATTGCAAAGTAAAAATATCTTTCGTCTGGACTATTGATGACTATCAAAAGTGTTTTTCCTGTAGAAAAGCCAAGTGATTTGGTGCTCTAGTTACAAGAATACCCGACATATTAGTCAGATCTGACATCCTCTGACTTTTATATGTTCCTAGATAAATAAATTTCGGCCTCCAAAATGTACGAAATCTAACGAGTATGTAATGGTAGACGATGGGTGTTTTGCAAACTTTCTAGTGTACATTTTCATAAAATTTAAAATAAAAAATCGTTGGTCCGAGAGCATCAACCTACAAGGGAACTACTTTACATTGTTAAGTGCACTTTTATCAGCCTTTCACTACGCTTTTCGTTTTTATGAATGAAATTCGTGGAAAAGAGCAATGTAAAGTTGTCGAAACGTTTTGTTGTGTTCTTTCTCTGGCTATGCGAGAATATTCTGAAAAATTTTGTTCCATTGTATAGAATGTTTTGTTATTGAAGTGGAATTTAGTGTTTGTCAACCCATGGACAACGTTGTTGTTGGATATGGATGTTCTTTACATTAAGTGCAACGGAAACTTCGGAAAACATAGTTCTGAATCTTTGACAATCCATCAAGAAAGGTCGCACTGAAGCCGGACACGAAGAACTTGAATAATGGTCGCAAAACCAGAGCCTGCATTTGAATCTACGTTGTTTATTCATTTTAACAAATGCTACTAGTTTCGACACCAAATGGTGTCATTTTCAGGTTTCAAGCGTAGCTTGCCATCCAGGACCGTTTTCATGTTCAATGAACAGAACCGTATGCAGCGGGCCATAATTAACAATATTCCGTACCGTCCGTGGCAATAACAAACCCGTAACGGTACGTGAACAAGTCTGCTGTGGTTAAACGTGAAGATGTAATACCGTCTACACGAATTTCTGGCTACGTGGCTCGTCTAACAAAATTCTGATGAAATATCTCTCCCCCTGCGGAGAGACACAAAACGAAAATAACGTTGTAACCTATGACTATAGTACCAATGAGTCACATTTGAAATGGTCAACTTATACGAATTCCTGAGTGTGGCAATTTGTAGGGATTTGAGATGGAACGATCACTTATGCTCAGTCGTACGTAGAGCAGACTACGAGAAAAACGGAATCAGTTTACAAAATAATCGTGCTACTCATTGTAAAACATTGAGCAACTGAATAGAGGTACTGAACGTACGCAAAGAAAGGTAGCAAGAATGGTCACACGTTTGTTCGGTGAATGGGGGACAGTGACGGAGATGTTGGAAACACTAAAATGGCAAATGCGTGCAGACAGACGGAAACTATCCATTTCGCGACAGACTACTTACAAAGTTTCAACACTCAGCTTTAAGTGATGAATTTAGGTATGTACAACACCGACGCGTCAAAGAAACTGGTATAGGCATACGTATTCAAATACAGAGATATGTAAAGAGGCCGAATACGACGCTGCGGTCGACAACGCCTATATAAGACAACAAGTGTCTGGTGCAGTTGTTATATCGGTTACTGCTGCCACAATGGCAGGTTATCAAGATTTAAGTGAGTTTGAACGTGGTGTTATAGTCGTCGCACAAGTGATGGGACATAGAATCACCGAGGTAGAGATGACGTGGAGATTTTCTCGTACAACCATTTCTCGAGTGTACCGTGAATATCAGGAATCGGGTGAAACATCAAATCTCCGACATCGCTGCGGACAGAAAAAGATCCTGCAAGAAAGGGACCAATGACGACTGAAGAGAATCGTTCAAGTGATAGAAGTGCAACCCTTTCGCAAATTTCTCTAGATTTCAGTGTTGGGCCAACAAGAAGTGTCAGCGTGCGAACTATTCAACGAAACGTCATCGATATGGGCTTTCGGAGCCGATGGTCCGCTCGTGTACCCTTAATGACTGCACGACAGCAAGTTTTACGCCTTGCCTGGACCCGTCAACACTAACATAGGACTTTTGGTGACTGGAAACATGTTGCATGGTCGGACGAGTCACGTTTCAAATTGTATCGAGCGAATGGACGTGGGAGGTTTTGGAAACAACCTCATGAATCCAGGGACCCTGCATGTCAGAGGGGGCTACTCATGCTGGTGGAGGCTTTGAAATGGTGTGGGGCGTGCGAAGTTGGAGTGATATGGGACCTCTGATACGTCTAGATACGACTCTGACAGGTGACAGGTACGTAAGCATCCTGTCTGATCACGTGCATCCACTCATTTACATTGTGCATTCCGACGGACATGGCCAATTCCAGCAGGACGATGCGTCACCTCACAAGTCCAGAACTGCTGCAGAGTGGCCCCAGGAACACTCTTCAAACACTTCCGCTGGCCTCCAAACTCCCCAGACATTAACATTATTGAGCGTATCTGGGATGCCTTGCAACGTGCTGTTCAGAAGAGATCTCCACCCCCTCTTGCGGGTTTATGGACAGCCCTGCATGATTCATGGTGTCAGTTCCCCCTAGCACTAATTCAGACATTAATCGAGTCCATGCCACGTCGTGTTGCGACACTTGTGGGTGCTCTAAGGGCCCTACCCGTTATTAGGCAGATGTACCAGTTTCTTTGGCTCTTCCGTGTATATGTTTTTTTCCTGAAGAAACTACAATTGTCCCACGTAACTGTGGGACTTTTGATGGCTCTAGGAGATGGTTGAGTGGAAATGCAACATATCAAATATTAATTCACTTTATTGCAAGAATGGTAGAAAGATTTACTTAACTTTATACAATCCATTGGCGCAGGAATGTGCCGCGTATTTGCAACTGCCTTTGATTATTAAAGTATGACTTGATGCATACTTTTATTGACTCTTGACGTATGAAGATCTACATCTACATACATACTCCGCAATCCACGATACGGTGCATGGTGGAGTGTACCTCGTACCACAACTAGCATCTTCTCTCCCTGTTCCACTCCCAAACAGAACGAGGGAAAAATAACTGCCTATATGCCTCTGTACGAGCCCTAATTTCTCTTATCTTGTCTTTGTGGTCTTCCCGCGAAATATAAGTTGGCGGCAGTAAAATTGTACTGCAGTCGGCCTCAAATGCTGGTTCTCCAAATTTCCTCAGTAGCAATTCACGAAAAGAACGCCTCCTTTCCTCCAGAGACTCCCACCCGAGTTCCTGAAGCATTTCCGTAACACTCGCGTGATGATCAAACCTACCAGTAACAAATCTAGCAGCCCGCCTCTGAATCGCTTCTATGTCCTCCCTCAATCCGACCTGACAGGGATCCCAAACGCTCGAGCAGTACTCAAGAATAGGTCGTATTAGTGTTTTATAAGCGGTCTCCTTTACAGACGAACCACATCTTCCCAAAATTCTACCAATGAACCAAAGACGGCTAACCGCATTCCCCACAACTGCCACTACATGCTTGTCCCACTTCATATCGCTCTGCAAGGTTACGCCCAAATATTTATTCGACGTGACTGTGTCAAGCGCTACACTACTAATGGAGTATTTAAACATTATTGGATTCTTTTTCCTATTCATCTGCATTAATTTACATTTATCTATATTTAGAGTTAGCTACTATTATTTACACCAATCAAAAATCCTGTCCAAGTCATCTTGTATCCTCCTACAGTCACTCAATGACGAGAGCTTCCCGTACACCACAGCATCATGAGCAAACAGCCGCACATTGCTATCCACCCTATCCAAAAAATCATTTATGTAGATAGAAAACAACAGCGGACCTACCACACTTCGCTGGGGCACTCCAGATGATGCCCTCACCTCCGATGAACACTCACCATCGAGGACAACGCACTGGGTTCTATTACTTAAGAAGTCTTCGAACCACTCACATATTTGGGAACCAATCTCATATGCTCGTACCTTAGTTAGGAGTCTGCAGTGGGGCACCGAGTCAAACGCTTTTCGGAAATCAAGGAATATGGCATCCGTCAGATACCCTTCATCCATGGTTCGCAAGATATCATGTGAAAAAAGGGCGAGTTGCGTTTCGCAGGAGCGATGCTTTCTAAAGCCGTGCTGATGCATGGACAGCAACTTCTCTGTCTCAAGGAAATTCATTATATTCGAACTAAGAATATGTTCGAGAATCCTGCAACAAACCGATGTTAAGAATATTGGTCTGTAATTTTGAGGATCCGTCCATCTACCCTTCTTATATACAGGCGTCACCAGCGCTTTCTTCCAGTCGCTCGGGACTTTACGTTGGGCAAGAGATTCGCGATAAATGCAAGCTAAGTAAGGAGCCAATGCAGTAGAGTACTCTCTGTTAAACCGAATTGGAATCCCATCAGGACCTGGTGATTTATTTATTTTCAACCCATTTAGCTGCTTCACAGCCCCAGGGATGTCTCTCACTATGTCCTCCATACGGGAATCTGTACGAGACTCGAACGGCGGTATGTTTGTACGATCCTCCTGCGTGAAAGATTTGTCAAATGCTAAATTTAAAATTTCAGCTTTCGTTTTGCTGTCTCAAATTTCTGAAATACAGCTGAATATTGTTGTTGTTGTTGTTGTGGTCTTCAGTTCTGAGACTGGTTTGATGCAGCTCTCCATGCTACTCTATCGTGTGCAAGCTTTTTCATCTCCCAGTACCTACTGCAACCTACATCCTTCTGAATCTGCTTAGTGTATTCATCTCTTGGTCTCCCTCTACGATTTTTACCCTCCACGCTGCCCTCCAATACTAAATTGGTGATCCCTTGATGCCTCAGAACATGTCCTACCAACCGATCCCTTCTTCTGGTCAAGTTGTGCCACAAACTTCTCTTCTCCCCAATCCTATTCAATACTTCGTCATTAGTTATGTGATCTACCCACGTTATCTTCAGCATTCTTCTGTAGCACCACATTTCGAAAGCTTCTATTCTCTTCTTGTCCAAAATATTTATCGTCCATGTTTCACTTCCATACATGGCTACACTCCATACGAATACTTTCAGAAATGACTTCCTGACACTTAAATCAATACTGGATGTTAACAAATTTCTCTTCTTCAGAAACGCTTTCCTTGCCATTGCCAGCCTACATTTTATATCCTCTCTACTTCGACCATCATCAGTTATTTTGCTCCCTAAATAGCAAAACTCCTTTACTACTTTAAGTGCCTCATTTCCTAATCTAATTCCCTCAGCATCAAACGACCTAATTAGACTACATTCCATTATCCTTGTTTTGCTTTTGTTGATGTTCATCTTATATCTTCCTTTCAAGACACTGTCCATTCCATTCAACTGCTCTTCCAAGTCCTTTGCTGTCTCTGACAGAATTACAATGTCATCGGTGAACCTCAAAGTTTTTATTTCTTCTCCATGAATTTTAATACCTACTCCGAATTTTTCTTTTGTTTCCTTTACTGCTTGCTCAATATACAGATTGAACAACATCGGGGAGAGGCTACAACCCTGTTTCACTCCCTTCCCAACCACTGCTTCCCTTTCATGTCCCTCGACTCTTATAACTGCCATCTGGTTTCTGTACAAATTGTAAATAGCCTTTCGCTCCCTGTATTTTACGCCTGCCACCTTTAGAATTTGAAAGAGAGTATTCCAGTCAACATTGTCAAAAGCTTTCTCTAAGTCTACAAATGCTAGAAACGTAGGTTTGCCTTTCCTTAATCTTTCTTCCAAGATAAGTCGTAAGGTCAGTATTGCCTCACGTGTTCCAGTGTTTCTACGGAATCCAGACTGATCTTCCCCGACGTCCGCTTCTAGCAGGTTTTCCATTCGTCTGTAAAGAATTCGTGTTAGTATTTTGCAGCTGTGACTCATTAAACTGATAGTTCGGTAATTTTCACATCTGTCAACACCTGCTTTCTTTGGGATTGGAATTATTATATTCTTCTTGAAGTCTGAGGGTATTTCGCCTGTTTCATACATCTTGCTCACCAGATGGTAGAGTTTTGTCAGGACTGGCTCTCCCACGGCCGTCATTAGTTCCAATGGAATATTGTCTACTCCGGGGGCCTTGTTTCGACTCAGGTCTTTCAGTGCTCTGTCAAACTCTTCACGCAGTATCATATCTCCCATTTCATCTTCATCTACATCCTCTTCCATTTCCATAATATTGTCGTCAAGTACATCGCCCTTGTATAGTCCCTCTATATACTCCTTCCACCTTTCTGCTTTCCCTTCTTTGCTTAGAACTGGGTTTCCATCTGCATATCCACAGCTGAATATAAGACACAGGTAATACATATGCCCTAACTAGTTGTTGCTGTCTCCTTGACCGGAAGTCACAAACTGGGGCCGAGCAGGCTGCATGCTGTGGCACTGCGGCGTCGGGAGAGAGGGCGTGGTTCCGCTAGCACCTCCCATTCGTCCTTGTGGATTGCAGCGAGACATTCTTAACTACGGCACAGACACGAGGTGCCGACTTTCGTACGACACCACGATCTCTGGTCGATGCCACACTACAGTCCTTACTTATCGCTCCCTTAGGGATCACGAAGAAAGGTATGAACTAATTACAGCACACACAGAGGGGTTTAAGCCATCACTCTTCCCACGCTCCACATGTGAATAGTGTTGTGGACTGGAAAGACAGACAATCCACAGTGCCGAAAGGCACGCGTTTAAGCTGACGCAGGCTGGCGTGAGGTCTGGAACAGTTAAAGGATTTGAGTCTAGCAAATAAAGTACGTAGCTGTTGGAATACTTAACTTTAATCCATAATTGGTGAACATCGGTCTGACGGTACATGCATCACAAGATAAATAGCAATTGATAATGGCGCCTTGCTAGGTCGTAACAAATGACGTAGCTAAAGGCTATACTAACTATCGTCTCGGCAAATGAGAGCGTATGTAGGCAGTGAACCATCGCTAGCAAAGTCGGCTGTACAACTGGGGCGAGTGCTAGGAAGTCTCTCTAGACCTGCCGTGTGGCGGCGCTCGGTCTGCAATCACTGACAGTGGCGACACGCGGGTCCGACGTATACTAACGGACCGCGGCCGATTTAAAGGCTACCACCTAGCAAGTGTGGTGTCTGGCGGTGACACCACAAATAGAACGGGAGGAAGTCCTAATAATGGATACATTAGGAAGTACCCTCTGCCGTGCACTACAAAATGGTTTGCGGAGTGTGGATGCGGATGTAGAATTACGACTGACACATAACACGCATCAGAGTTTTCATTGCTGAGCCGCTTTCTCGATATAGAGGAGAACGAGATCTGGGAACGGTTCACAGTTGTAGTGAAGTGGTCATTAAGAACAGGACGAACTATTCGCTGGATGACAACAGAATGAATGGAGGAAAGAAGACGGAGACGGGGGCGAAGATAGATTGGTCGTAATCGTATGGAGTTCTGAGGTAGGACAGCGGTCTGGCGTACACACTTCCTCTGGCTACCAGTGTTGCCAGCATCACCAGCTAAGCGTGCATACTAGGTGAAAAAATTTACGTCCGCTACCGGTGAGTGCGGCCGTTTTATCTCCAGCGATGTGCTGCAGTCTGCGTGCCGTAGAGGAATTTCGTGCACACATCGCAGATTTCGCCCCGCGCTCCTGCCCCCCCCCCCCCCACCCCCCCCCCCCCCTCCACGGTACGTCCACTTCCCCCGGCAGACCTTCATTTGCAAATCCATCCTCCCAGGTAGAAATTTTCTTTATGAACGCTCGGCTCTTAGCTGCTCGCCGTCCCTTTTTCATATTTACGTCATTCCGCCGCCTCGGCACGATATCGCGGGCCTGCCTTTTCCTCCGCCACCGCACCTCTGCTAGGTTAACCCATGCGTTCTTATTTGGCGGCACGGGTTATTCATACGATACAGCGACCTTTTCTCCACGCAGCGCCTCCTGCTATCTCGTTCCCAACCCACCGCAGAGTTTTCAAACCTTTAAGAGCAACAGTTTGAATAATTGCACCCTCATTCAAAGCCTAACGATCGAGTATTAAGCTGAAATACGAGAGCGGTTCGGTATGAAAAACTCACACGTCCGATACACGTTAACTGAGTGCTCTTTACGGACGAATCGTACTTCTGTTTATAAGGAGAAATGATTATAGTCTTCACGAGAGCGCGTGTTCGGCCTCGTTCTGTACTGAAGTCGTCGTAATGGATTGCAGTTTCAGTGTGTGTTTAATCAACAAGATGGGGAACGTCTGAATGAAGCCATTAGAGGTCCAAAACAAAGGCTGTTTCATTATGCACCAGGAAGACCCCTACCAGTAACATCATGGACCGTCGACTTAGGAATGTCTCCAAGATAAGCTTTTAGTTTTAATTTGTAAGTTAAGGTTAATTCCGAGTTTCTGTCTGCGTTTACAAGGAAGATACAGTCTTGTGATTTCGGATGAATATTTTTGAAACACCTCGTACTATTCAAACTTGTTGCGCCCAAAGCAAGGTAGTTTTCACTTACCAGTGAATGGACACAAGCTCTATTGTAGATGTAGTTTGTAATGCATCCATCAAAGAAAATAAAATGAATAAAATGAAACTGAGTATTAATTATTCGAAAGCTGAGACACATCACATTGATGACAGCAAGAATATGACAAGAATAACATGGAGCTGTAGACTTGTTACCTTAATGATTAAAATGAACTTACTGATGTTATTAATGAAAATCATTATTATTGAAATTTCATATTCTGTTGGAACACGCTCTCTGAAGTCGTCTTCATAGAGTGGAGAAACTTGGTAACGCAGGATAGTGAAAATATTATACTGCAATGCAAGAAATTATTTTCAAACAACTTACTGGAGTTCAGCCAGGTAGTACTTACAGCGACGGCCGATATTTCAGCGGGAGCACACCCCGCCATTTTCAGAGCAGATTTAAAACATTGTTTCTTGGAGTAGTTCAGGAAAGATAACACACACACACACACACACACACAGACCACTAGTGCCAACATCGCCTGTCCGTTGCTGTTTGCGCCTTGAAAATGGCGGGGTGTACTCCCGCCGAAATATCGGCGGTTTCTGTAAATATTACCTGGCTGAATTCCCGTAAGTTGTTCGAAAATTGTATACACCAGGACAAACTCAGGTCTCATAAGAAACGATTTTCCTGACAATAGCAATGATAATCGGAAGCAGTAAACAGAAAATTTGATTACAGATTGGACTCGTGAAAGACGTAAATGTACTTTTAACTGCGCGCTGATGGCACAATGTTTTAACGCCACTAAACTGTCCCCTCCCAACGACTTAATTAGCTGGAACATATAAACACAATCTTCAAATAATATTAGTAGAAGGAACGGTTTGCTATGTCATCAAATGAAAACATGGTTCATGTTAATTGAGACTTTTTACTAAAATTAAAAATACAGGCAATAAAACATACATGACCTTTCATTTAGGCGGTCTGGATAAAAAAGGACATCAAAAAGAAGACTTAACCCATGTCGTTGTTTTCACAAAACGTAAGACGAACGAAAATGGAACGCAGATGTATTTAATTTCAATGATCTAAGTTGTGCTGTAAAGTCAAAATGATCCGATACCTGACAATAGGAAAACAGTGATTCGCTATATAATGTAGGAACCCGGCTTCGTCTACTTGAAACACCACCATCCACTCCGACATTTGCACAAACTAATTTGGAAACCAAACTGAAGTTATGATCTAGAACGACAGGGCGAATTTTAAATCCCGACTATCCTTAGTAAGAGTCCAGGTCATTAACTACTGCATCGCTTCCTCAGAACAAACGTATGAGTATGGTATGACTTGAAAATTTCTAATGTTATCAAAAGGAAAGAAATTGGTCACGACAACAAGAATAATACTTTGAAAAATGTGTCAGTTAGGTATATTTACAAATTCTATAGTTGCTGGAACTACGGGTAGCACAGTCGCGTGATTATCTAAGGAAAAAAACCTCTTGTCTTGGTCAATAATTTAACGCTCTTTTAAAATGAATAACTTTTAGTCACAGTCTGAGGCAACTTTTTTTCTTATTTATCGGTTTATGGAATTAAAGCATGAACTAAATTACTTTCAGGAGACCGACGCTTCAAATCTACGTGCAGTCATCCAGCTTTAGGACTTCTGTGAGTTCCCTAAATGATATAAGGGAAATGCCGCCATGATTTCTTTGAAGTGGACACGGCATATTTCCTTCCCTTACCTCAGTCCTTAATCCGAACTTGGGTCCATCTGTAAGGTAGCGGGGGTTTGGTTGTTTATTGCTTGCTTATCCATGAATGGAGAACACTGTGAGGTGAAATGACAAGTTTAATGTCACAGTAATTCTCACCACATTACAGGTTTTTACACAGCTTTCAACTGGCCAACATGAAAACAGTGCAATGGATACTGCATCTTACCAACATCAAAAAGTGAAATAAGTTTACACACAACAATGTTAAATATTAACTCTCTGGAAGAACATTAATCTTAAGCAGAGTTTTATGAAAGTTTAATTGGAAGTTTTTTTACAGTAATCCGAAGCACAATAATACGAAAGTTTAACTGGACGTTTCTTTACAAAATTGCTCCTACACATACGTTATGATGTTAGTCAGTAATACGAAAATCGTCCGATTCCGAATGAAAGTTCGGTACTGTTCAGGATGACAATCAACTCTACGATGGATGGTTAGTCAAGTGACAAATTTGAACACAGGATTCCCAAGGCCGCTCGAGTTTACAGTGGATGCAAGCTGGTGAACCAACAAAGTTTACTCCTCTGTACGCAGTATTTACCTTAATCTGCGACGTGCTGCTGTCTGCAAGGCCGCTCTCTCCCACTGAAATTCCTACAAAACTAATCTGGCCTTTGCTGAATTTTCCAGCAGAAACATTCCCTATGTTTCTCTTTACGCGAGAAAACATGTACTCAGCCCTAGTCTTATTATGTGGCAATACACACGCAACGGTTGGAGCAGCTTGCATATTATAGTGCCCCCTCAGTTCTTGCAAGAACAATTAACTAATTTGGTTGGTTCGTTTCCCCACAGTTGGAGATCAACGGTGCTACAGCTAATTTAGCTGGAGTCCAGGCGCTGTGAAAGCAGTGTCCACACCAATTTCTTCTCTGCGTCATACGGAGCGTTAAGCGCTCCATACTGCACTTGACGCCAGTTCAGAGAAGAGCCCCTTACAAAATTTTTCTCTTGTCTTTTCATGGCAGAACTGCCTCCCTCCACTTGGTTTCCTTTTTCACGTCACGGCTTTTTTCGACCAATAGGAGCGTTTCTCTCATTATGTGGAAACACCATCTACCAATCGCAACGTCCCTTCTGTCAAACTGCATCGGACGTTTTGTGCCTGTTCTAGACGCCTACAGTACATTGACCTTTCCATGTGTCGCACTCGCTCGACGAAAATGCGTCACTTGCTTTTGTTCGTCTTGCGTTGGAATTTCGAAATGCAGTTTTCTAAAGCTTCTTCTCTGCCCTTGTACCAATGCCCTCGCTACAGGCGGCCCTCCACTTTGAATCAGCTGGCCTGGGGTCGCTGTCCCCTTTCCTGCCACCCCTTTTAGTGGTCGCCGGCGTAACTCCCGCAGCGCGGTTTCGGTACGCCGTTATGGAGCTGGCTTTTCAAAACTAAAAGTTACTCGACTAGTATTCCCTGTTCTACCTTCCGCTCAAAGACATTAATTGTGTAGGAATGTTGTGTTAATTACCATCAATTGATTGTCTTGCCTTATTGCATTACATATGGACAGGCAAATTTTCTCATAACTGTCGATTTACGTTAGGTGTCATCTTCACCCTCTCATTGTGATTTGTAAAGGTCTCATGTAAGGTGCGAATGTGACTATTTATTATGCCACCTTACATATCCTCCTCCTTCCGTCTTCAATTTTGTACTGGGTCAATTAATGGATGAGTAATTTATTGAAGACAGTGCAAAATTGGTTCAACTGCTGACTGTAGCAATTGAGATGCTTACTGACCAACTTCCTATATTAATATTTTATATAGTTTATGCAGTGGTTATATTCTGTCTCTTTGATTTACCTCGTACTTGACTTTCTGATCTTTTGTACCATTTTATTGAACTAATTTAAAGAATTACTTTCTTTCCAATATAGTTGACTATAGTAAAATTGTTATTGAAGTTCCAACAATGTGGGTATCTTTATAAATTTGTATCATTTGAAAATTATCCTTTGTATTTTGAAACTGTTTTATTTTATTCAGTTAATTTATGTTAAATGATGATGGATATGTATTGAAGTTGAGGAAACCTTCATTTAATATTATCTTTCCCATTTTATTAAAAAATGTTACTTTTTTCTTTTAGATTACTCATAATCGAAAACATTTTTAATTCTTACAATTTAACTTTATAAGCTATTTCTCAACCTATCTCATGATTTTACATCTATAATCCTATTTACGACTTTATTAACATTCTCTAGAAATCTTAATTTTGCGCATCATAACTTTACAAAAATTGACTTTCACAAGCACTGAATTTCTAAACCTAATTTTTACATTACAAACTTTACATTGACATCCTGCAATAGCTAAATTCATTCACGTTTATCTATCCTATGTATTTTTATTAACACATTACACTCAAAATTGTTAATAGTACGTTTTTTATTAACTTAAACAAGTTTAAAAAACTGCAATATAAGAAAATATTTTTTACATGTCAAAATGAGCAAAGAAACATCGCTAATAAAGATTTATCACGAACACAGGTAAAGTATACATTAAAATATCGTTAAATACAATAAGAATTTAAATTGTATCCCTCCTTTTTTTTTTTAGATAGTAGTCTGTCACAGATAGTTCTTTCTCCAATCTGTGCCATGGTTCACTCTTTCCTCAAGTGTTTCGACGTGTTTCCATCGAATGTGGAATGACGGTCGGCTGTGTGCCTCACCGTGTCTCCTTTGAGTGTGGTATGACACTTGGTATGAGTCACGCCGCTTTTCCTTTGAGTGTGATATGACGGTTGCCTGTGCCTCGCCGTGTTCCCATCGCGAACGGAATGACAGTCGGCAGAGAGAAAGGTCTGAAGGTCTGAGTATGTCGTGAATGCGTGGTAGCAGTTGTTCCATTATGCATGTGCCTGTGGTGCAGTTAAATTGGAGATCCATTGTTGGCTGCCAAAACTTTTCCGCTTCGACATTCGTCGAATTGTTATGTCAATTCACCGTGGGTCATTTCGTCGGTAGATTTACATGCTAGTTGTTCTCTTCCATCTTTCTGGTATGCCATCTGAAAGCATTGCAATCTGCCGTAAAGAACATAGAATATATACGCTGTTAGAAAAGTTAAATTATATTCTCGCTGGTAGTTAAATGTAATAATGGTCTTTTATAAGAAGGGATTTGAAAAGGTTTCTTGATGTCTTCTGGTCCAGGCTCTTTTTTCTTCCAAATCTTCTACCTTGTGTCTTCTGTTCTTGGTGCTTCTTGCTTTCCTCTTATTTGTATCTTCGTTCTTCTCTGGACCAGAAGTTAGGACTGAAGACCTGTTTAACATCGTTATCTTTTATCCATTCTTATGGCGACTTCTTCACAGTTGTTGTCTATTCTTCATTGTAATCGGTTGTTCATCTAGGTAAGTTGAACAGCCTTCCATCCTTTTCCTGCTCCGTCCCATGTCTTGTTAGGGATTGTCAAGCAGACGTTGAATTTCGTATTGTCTGATGATAGTTTCCGCTATTCTGCTCATAGAGTTACAGAAACGCGTTTCTTCTTCTTCCTGTGGCCAATCTAAGCTTTCCCTCGTCCTCGCTGTAACATGTCCACCTCCGTTCCGGTTCGGTGGATATTCTTTATCCCTTCATATGCAGCTTGAATAGTTTGCGATAGAAGTGCCAAGTGACGAACACTTGCGCAAAAACCGTTGTTGTTACGCTTTTGGGTGGCTTTCGCAGGAATAAAACTCACTTCAGAGTACAAGTTGCTTGCATTCAGGCTGCGTTGTATCTCTCCAAACTTTTCCACAATCCTCTAGGAACGTCGTTTCCACCAAGGCCTCTTCTTTTGTTATCTCGTAAGCTGACGTACCGGGCGCTCACACGCGGTGTTCTTCCCTCTCACGCCAAACAGCTCTCTGCAGTCTCGTCGTCGATCTGGCCGCAATGATGCTGCACCTTGGCTGCAGATCTCATCTCCAACATGTGACAATCTTACTTTCCTTACATCCTTAGATTACGCTATCAACTTTACACTATGAACTTCGCAGACATCAAACAAATTTTTTATATGACTTTGCAAAAAGTATCATTAATTCTATCAAAATTAGTTTCCCCTTTTTTTCATTTAACTTAATTCTAATATAAGATAAAGGTCATGGTCTCCTCATCTTCATCACAATGGATAGTAAGAATGTTGTGACTTGGCAAGACAGCCAAGCCACTATGAGGTGAAGCCGAAAGGCACGCGTTTAAACTCACGCAGGCTGGCGTGAGGTCTGGAACAGTTAAAGGAGTTGAGACTAGTAAAATAAGTACGTAGCTTCTGGAATACTTAACTTTAATCCATAATTGGTGAACATCGGTCTGACGGTACATGCATCACAAGATTAATAGCAAATGATAATGGCGCCTTGCTAGGTCGTAGCAAATGACGTAGCTGAAGGCTATGCTAACTATCGTCTCGGCAAATGAGAGCGTAATTTGTCAGTGAACCATTGCTAGCAAAGTCGGCTATACAACTGGGGCGAGTGCTAGGAAGTCTCTCTAGACCTTCCGTGTGGCGGCGCTCGGTCTGCAATCACTGATAGTGGCGACACGCGGGTCCGACGTATACTAACGAACCGCGGCCGATTTAAAGGCTACCACCTAGCAAGTGTGGTGTCTGGCGGTGACACCACAAAGAATGATATTGATGGTGATGACGGTTAGTATGTTAGTAAATCCTTTTTTTTTTCTAACTACTATATGTTGTTTTGAAAACTTCGCACCTTGACTCCGACTCCAGTGTCTTTTTTTCTGCAATCTCTTCTTTTTGTCCTTAGCTGTAACAAAACCTCAAAATACACTTTTTAATTTTTGTTATTGCCCTTCAAAAACCGCCTCTATTGTTCTGTTGTATTTTTTTAACTTCGTACTTATCCCTTCCTCCTAATTTTTTCGATCGCAAACTTTTACATTCCTATCTTCCCTCATTGTATTCTTCCACATAGAAATCTTTTCTGGGTGAACATAAGCTTCTACTGTTCTACCTCCTGCCACGAAATAACATGTTTCTTGCTTATCTTAATATTTCAGTTCTCTTTCTTAATAGCTACCTCCTAATGACTTCTTATTCTCTCATCTTTCTATTTCAGTATAGATTGTGGTGTCTTCCACAAATCCTATATGTTTCAAATATTCCCCAAAATATCTCTTCAATTATATGTTCACCGTCCTCGACGGAACAAAATTAAAATTGCCTATCTCGTTCTCCCCTAATCATCTATTTCCTACCTACTTCTTCATTTCTTTTCTTCAACAAAAATCAACTTGCTCCTCTTTCACACTACGTCTTTAAGAGAAATCTAATACTATTTCGTTAAACTATCAACATGCAGATCTCTATTTTTCTTCTTACGTTCAATTCTTTCCCCAGAACACATTTCGTTTGACCTATCTGCGATACTCTCCGTTCTTCCACCATTTCAGTTCGTTTAGCGAACCTCTGTCTTTCTCGAACCGCGCGAGCCTGCGCTCTCGTTAACATCACGTTCTGTGACCTTACACGTTTCCAAAATTTCATAGAAAGTTTCTTAAACTACGTACACAACAATAGCAACACTGTTCACTGTTTGTGGAATTTCAACCCAACTCAATAATGCCGTGAAAAATTTCGCGCGCGCCAGCGAGGTAATGCACAATCTACTTCTACTCAATAATACATTGATTCTACGTGTCAATACAACCTTTCTACACTTTGGATCTCACATTTGTCCACTATACATTTACATACGTTGAGTAACCTCGTCACAAAACAACGTGAAATTTTTTTTCCAAAATTAAAAAAATTTGTTTTTATTACTAATGACTAATGTCATCCAGCAGACCAAATGCCATCCTGGTAGGGTTGCCATTTGTAAGGTTGCGGGGGTTTGGTTGTTTATCGCTTGCTGATTTTTGAATGGAGAATACTGTGTGAGGTGAAATGACAAGTTTAATGTCTCAGTAATTCTCACCACATTACAGGTTTTTACACAGCTTTCAACTGGCCAACATAAAACAGTGCAATGGATACTGCATCTTGCCAACATCAAAAAGTGAAGTAAGTTTATGCACAACAATGTTAAATATTAACTCTATGAAAGAACATTAATCTTAAGCACAGTTTTTTGAAAGTTTAATTGGAAGTTTTTTTACAGTAACCCGAAGCACAATAATACGAAAGCTTAATTCGACGTTTCTTTACAAAATTGCTCCTACACATGCGTTATGATGTTGGTCAGTAATACGAAAATCGTCCGATTCCGAATGAAAGTTCGGTACTGTTTAGGATGACAATAAACTCTACGATGGATGGTTAGTCAAGTGACAAATTTGAGCACAAGATTACCCAAGGCCGCTCGAGTTTACAGTGGATGCAAGCTGGTGAACCAACAAAGTTTACGCCTCTGTACGCAGTATTTACCTTAATTTGCGACGTGCTGCTGTCTGCAAGGCCGCTCTCTCCTACTGAAATTCCTACAAAACTAATCTGGCCTTTGCTGAACTTTCCAGCAGAAACTTTCCCTATGTTTCTCATTACGCGAGAAAACATTCGGCCCTAGTCTTATTATGTGGCAATACACGCGCACACGGTTGGAGCAGCGTGCATATTATAGTGCCCTCTCAGTTCTTGCAAGAACAATTAACTAATTTGGTTGGTTCGTTTCGACACAGTTGGAGCTAAACGTTGCTACAGCTAGTTTTAGCTGGAGTGCAGCAGCTGTGAACGTAGTGTCCACACCAATTTCTTCTCTGCGTCATATGGAGCGTTAAGCACTCCATTCTGTACTTGACGCCAGTTCAGAGAAGAGTCCGTTACAAAATTTTTCTGTTGTCCTCTCATGGCAGAACTGCCTCCCTCCACTTGGTTTCCTTTTTCACGTCACGGCTTTTTTCGACCAATAGGAGCGTTTCTCTCATTTTGTAGAAACACGCTCTGCCAATCGTAACGTCCCTTCTGTCAAAGTGCGTCGAAACTTCAGTAGTTTTCTCCTTCCTAGTGCGATTACGCTAATCGGACGTTTTGTGCCCGTTCTAGATGCCTACAGTACATTGACCTTTCCGTGTGTCGCACTCGCTGGACGAAAATGCGTCACTTGCTTTCGTTCGTCTCATGTTGGAATTTCGAAACGCAGTTTTCTAAAGCTTCTTCTCTGCCCTTGTACCGTTGCCCTCGCTACAGGCAGTCCTCCAGTTTGAATCACCTGACCAGGGTTCGTTGTCCTCTTTCCTGCCACCCCTTTTAGTGGTCGCCGGCGTAACTCCCGCAGCGCAGTTTTGCTACGCCGTTGTGGAGCTGGCTTTTCAAAACTAAAAGTTACTCGGCTCGTATTCCCTGTTCTACCATCCGCTCAGAGACATGGATTGTATAGGAATGGACTGTTAATTACCGTCAATTGACTGTCTTGCCTTATTGCATTACATATTGACAGGCAAATTTTCTCATAACTGTCGTTTTACGTTAGGTGTCATCTTCACCTTCTCATTGTGATTTGTAAAGGTCTCATGTAAGGTGCGAATCTGACCACTTATTCTGCCACCTTACACATCTAGTATGACTGTCGTCGATAGGATGTTAAACCTTAGTCCTTTGCTTCTTTAGAAATACTATTCACTGAAGTTAGAACTAAAACGAAAATGTCCTGTAACAACCATAATAATTAAATATAGCCAATGTAAGTTTCTGTATTAGTTTCTAGCCTAAGATGTGAAGAGAAACTAAATTTTCGCACATTGTAATTGCGAGAATGATCTAAAGATATCAGAATAGCAGGGCGAGATATGAATTGTTATGCCACTGCCTTTCAAATTGAGAGCTGCAACCTTCCAGCTAAACAAGCAGAAGGCTGCTGCTGCACTCATTGACAGGTCTACGCGGCCAAAACTGACGTCTGTTATAAAACTATTGTTCATGTTGCCATATTTACTGCTTGCACAAAATTATGCCGTATCTGTCGTCGTGTGAGAAGTACTCCACACCAGTCTTCGACCTGATGTCGATCATCCTGCCAACCTGCTACTAGACACTGCCTTAACTAGCTGTGGATCTGTGGGCTGTTCCTAGTCATGATGCTATTGGGAGCTGGACTGATGCCTTCCAGGTGGGTAGGATCTGCTGGCTCATTTCAGCTACTTCAAGACTTACTTGCGTGTCTAAAAGGACAGACATTACCGACGATCGATGGTCAAACGCAGTTTATTCGAAATAAGTTCGCTGATTG
Organism: Schistocerca serialis cubense; assembly: GCF_023864345.2. Lineage (NCBI taxonomy): Eukaryota > Metazoa > Arthropoda > Insecta > Orthoptera > Acrididae > Schistocerca > Schistocerca serialis. The sequence continues at coordinate 596,772,829 of NC_064645.1, read as the reverse complement.
CGAATAGCTTGACATCTGATGTCTTAGGTATAGGTATACTACCTAATAGTGACATGTACATTTTTGTGTGACCGGGATTCTAACCTGGATTTCCAGCTTAACGTGAGAGTTCACCTTAATCATTTCGGCTATCCGTGCATATCTCCTGGATCGACCCAAACTTCAGTACACGACAATGTCTACATCATTGTACCATATTCGCCTACATTGAAGACTTGATGCTCGCAGCACTATGCTGGACTCCCACACCAGTGAGAATGAGACTGTGGGGACAATTGACAGGCGTACGAAGTTAGTTCTCACTGGTGGGGGAATCGAGAGTAGTGATAGGAGAATCAAGTCTTGGATATTGGGGCTATGGTATAAGGATGCAGTCATTGTGACATATGGAGGTTTGGTTGAGTCCGGGAGACTTGCACGGAAAGCTGAAGTGGTTAAGATGATTATTCGTGATAAGCAAGAAATCCGGGTTCGAGTCCCGATCTGGCATAAGTCTTCGTGTGCTACTAATAGGTGGTATACAGTGCAGTCACACTGAAGTGACCATTTGCCAAAAACCTTATGCAGTGCAGACGTGCAGGAAACAATGAGGTTCTTGAAGGTGCCGGCAGGGATGTGGACCCATGCCAAATCCAGTGCCATCGCCAGCTGTGCTTGGGTTTTCGGATGAGGATCCACGGTGCGAACAGCCTGATCAAAGTGATCCCACAAATTCTCGACTGGGTTTAAATCTGGGTGTTTGGCGGCCAGCGCAGTACGGCAAACTCATCCTGGCACTCTTCAAGCCAGCCATGTTCCCTACAAGCTGTGTGACGTGTTGCATTGCCTTGCTGGTGGATGCCATCCTGCTGAGAAAAAGACAAACTGCATGCAGGGGCAGATGTGATCCCCAAGGATAGGTACATACATGTGTTGATCCATTGGGCCTTCCAGAATGATGAGATCACCCAGGGAATGCCACGAAAACATTCCTCAAACCATAACGCGTCCCCTTCGAGCCTGTGCCCTTCCGACGATTGTTGCAAGGCCATACAAGCTAACGGCCGTCTGTCTGAGGGAGCATAAAACGTGATTCACCTCGGAAGGTCACGTGTCGCCGCTCAGAAGACGCGGTAGTGGCGTGCGAATTCCACCCTCCGTATCCGATGGGCAGCAGTCAGCACGGGCCCACGAACCAGGCACCGAGTCCCATACTCCCCAACGTTCGCTGAACGCTCGTTGAGGAGACACTATTGGTAGACAGTATTGGATATTTTATTTGAGTCAGCAGAATTGAAAATATTTCTTGGACAATAGAGTTATTGATGATTCATTTATTATTATGTTTTTATTCCTTGTCAGAAGTGGAATAAACGAATGAACTGGGCGGTCAGTTGCTCAACACTTGCACGTCTGTTCGTCAGTACACATCTCCACATCCATCGTCCACCCCTGTCATTTATGGCCTGTGATACACAACAGTTGTCCCGTCACTGGTTTTGGATATCGAGATTTTGTCACACATGTTATACTTTAAACACGGCAGCATGTGAACAGTTTGCAAACTTAGCCGTTTCGTAAATGCTTCCGTCCTTGGCCCGAAAGCCAATGGTCATCGCCTTTTGGACATCAGTTCTGTTTCCGCATTACGACAGGGACCAACCTAGAGAGCTCTCACCCCCACCACTCCACCCCACACTTCGAACTCCCCCCCTCCCCACCCTACACACACAAAAAAAAAATTCCTCAACACACACACAAAAAGTACTTGTAATAGTTGTAATAGTAATAATAATAATAATAATGAAAAATAAACCTTCTCTCTCTCTCACTCACACACACACACACACACACACACACACACACACACACAAGTAAGAAAAAATAAATGCACAGACACCTCTGAAAGATTCAGAACACCCACCAGGAAGACTTTCAACTGTTCCACCGTCAGCCATCTTGTTTTTATACCTTCAGCTGTTCCACTGTCCGCCAGGTTTGTTTTACAGCTGGTAAACAGTGAAACAGTGACAGTGACAGCTGTTTGACAGTGATGAAGATGAGGAAAAAGAAAATGTAAGTGAAACTTAATTTAAACACACACACACACACACACACACACACACACACACACACACAGAATTAATTAATTTCAGGCACAGAAATAACAATTTTCAAATCGTAATTTTGACTTCAACAATTTATCTACTTTAAGGTGTAAGTGGTTGCAGATGACAAACTGTGAAACAAAACAAATGGTTCAAATAGCTCTTAGCACTATGGGACTTAACGTCTATCAGTCCCCTAGAACTTAGAACTACATTAAAATTGCTACACCAAGAAGAAATGCAGATGATAAACGGGTATTCATTGGACAAACATATTATACTAGAACTGACATGTGATTACATTTTCAAGCAATTTGGGACTATAGATCCTGAGAAATCAGTACGCAGAACAACAACCCCTGGCAGTAATAACTTCCTTGATACGCCTGGGCATTGAGTCAAACAGAGCTTGGATGGCATGTACAGGTACAGCTGCCCATGCAGCTTCAATTGGTGAGAGATCTGGAGAATGTGCTGGCCAGGGCAGCAGTCGAACATTTTCTGTATACAGAAAGGCCCGTACAGGACCTGCAACATGCGGACGCGCATTATCCTGTTCAAATGTAGGCTTACGCAGGGATCGAATGAAGTGTAGAGCCACGGGTTATAACACATCTGAAATGTAACGTCCACTGTTCAAAGTGCCGTCAATACGAACAAGAGGTGACCGAGACGTGTAACCAATGGCACCCCATATCATCACGCCGGGTGATACGCCAGTATGGCAATGACGAATACACGCTTCCAATGTGCGTTCACCGCGATGTCGCCAAACACGGATGTGACCATCATGATGCTGTAAACAGAACGTGGATTCGTCCGAAAAAATGACGTTTTGCCATTCGTGCACCCAGTTTCGTCGTTGAGTACACCATCGCAGGCGCTCCTGTCTGTGATGCAGCGTCAAGGGTAACCGCAACCACGGTCTCCGAACTGATAGTCCATGGTGCTGCAAACGTTGTCGAAATGTTCGTGCAGATGGTTGTTGTCTTGCAAACGACCCCATCTGTTGACTCAGGGATCGAGACGTGGCTGCATGATCCGTTACAGCCATGTGGATAAGATGCTTGTCATCTCGACTGCTAGTGATACGAGGTCGTTGGCATCCAGCACGGCGTTCCGTATTACCCTCCTGAACCCACCGATTCTATATTCTGCTAACAGTCATTTGATCTCGACCAACGCGAGCAGCAATGTCGCGATACGATAAAGCGCAATCGCGATAGGCTATAATCCGACCTTTATCAAAGTCGGAAACGTGGTGGTACGCATTTCTTCTCCTTACACGAGGCATGATAACAACGTTTCACCAGGCAACGCCGGTCAACTGCTGTTTGTGTACGAGAAATCGGTTGAAAACTTTCCTCATGTCAGCACGTTGTAGGTGTCGCCACCGGCACCAAACTTGTGTGAATGCTCTGAAAAGCTAATCATTTGCATATCACAGCATCTTCTCCGTGTCGGTTAAATTTCGCGTCTGTAGCACGTAATCTTCGTGGTGTAGCAATTGTAATGGCCAGCAGTGTACTTAAACCTAACTAACCTAAGTACATCTCACACATCCATGCCCGAGGCAGGATTCGAACCTGCGACCGCAGCAGTCGCGCGACTCCGGACTGAGCGCCTGGAACTGCTCGGCCACTTCGGCCGGCGTGAAACAAAACAGTCACTATAGAAAGACAATACATCAGAAAAACCACACCATGTGGTAAAAAGGTATGAATTCATAATTTTATGTGTTTTTTTCAAATATCTGTAATTAAGGTTTAAAAACTAATAGTTACATGTATACAAACAGTAAAGAACATTCTTTATCTCTAACAGCCATAAAATAAAAGCCCACTGAAGATGCTGCAAGTGCAATGAAAAATGTTTGGGTTAAAAAACAAAACTGTGTTTTGCTAAAAGCGGACACTATCGAAAAAGATATGTAGGGACTACACTGTTTCTCTGCGTCCTCTCCTCCCTCCTCCCTCCCTCCTCCATTCCAGTCCCCCTTTATTTTCCTCTCCACTGCTCTCGCTACCACCTGCCGTCTGCGAGTGGTTATTCGACTTGACGTCTAGCATAGGCGCTGGCCACATTAATGTGACTGCATCGTGTTTGTCTCTACCTAATATAACGGATTTATTTCGAACTGACGTTAGGGTGCCTACTCGGGGGTCCATTGTTTGCAGCCCAAGCTCAGGAGCCAACCATATATGACTTCCTGCCCAGCGTGTACGAATTCTGTTACTGCAGGCTTGCATGTACGGGCCACTGACGATGCATCCTACTTTGTGGGTTGTTTGTTCACAGCCACTCTCGGGTGCCTCTTACACCGGGAAATCACAAGCTGTTACCTGGTCGCACATTTGCGCCAAGTGACCAGCTCACTTCAGCATTTCTGCCACGGCTTGACCATCGCGCGTCCGACAGGACGCAGGTCTACGCACCCGCCGCCTTTCGGACATCTCTGCTACACCATGGTGTGACTGTCCAGCCTGGACAATCTGCGCCCTGGCTGCCTCCTGCGGCCACGTTTTGCACTAAGAAAGCACCGCCGTCCAGGGCAGCTCGCAGCTCGATGGCTTGTCGAACAGCATACGGAACCTGCTCAGAATATCTTCTTCTGTAGTTTTTAGCGACGATTAGAAGAAGGTCCTTTTGTACGCCTTCCTGTACTGCGATGATTTAGAGGCGTAGTGTGCGATAGCTAGTAGTGGTGCTCAGATAATGACAACAATATGCCTGATAATAAATATGTGTTCTCAAGTAACTTTTTATGCAGATTTTTTTTTCAGAACTCTTTTTAGTTTTCCTCTCTCATGTATGGTTATTTCATAATGCAGTAAGGTTCATTTTAGTTTTAGTTACAACAATTTTTATTAGGGAAGCTGGCTGGGTACCCAAAATTGTACTACTTTTTATGCGAGTGGAGTACTGGGCAAATCAAAGCGTTGGCATTGGAGTGCAAAGTGTGGTTAAATGTATTACATGAACCGCTTGTAGACCACAAAAATATTGCTTCCAACACTGCATGTGCAAGTGCAATTTATGATGCATTATGTATGGTTTCTCCCGCAATGAGGATCCTCCTTTAGGTACCTTTATTTGAAATTTCCCTTCATCACTCAAAAATTGAAACCTGCAATTTTTGTTGCTCCTAAAATTCACAAAATGATGAATTAGAGACTGTAATGACTGTTAGAAAAAAATATACGTGAACTGCCTTGCGGTTACTTACTGAAAACTTTTTTGGGAATATAAAAGAACCATCAAAACTGCAAGAACATTGTCAAAACCACGTCGAAAAATTTAAGGGAGGTGGGTTATAGCAGGTGTCCACTTCCTGCGTTCACGCATTGATCACTTCTCTGAAAATCTGGGACGTTATAGTGAAGAGCAAGGAGGACGCTTCCATCAAGGCTTTAAGGGGATGTCGAACAGATAAAAAGGAAGCTGGAAAAAAAGATTATGCAGGTAAATCAAAAAGGAGAAAGTTTTAATATAAAATGTAACAGAGTACTCACAATGCAGGTAAGACTGCTGTTTATAGCACTTTTCGTAAGTTATATCCCAAACAAACATCAGCTTTAAAATACAGACACTGATTGAATTTTGTTTTAATGCTTGTGCTATGGTTATATATATATATCTTAAGGGAATATGAGATACTATTTTGTGATGAAAAACGAGTCCTAAGCAAAGGAGGTAAAGGAGGAAGGAATATAGAGGCTCTATACGAGGGCGATGTACTTGAGGACAATATTACCGAAAAGGAAGAAGACATAGAAGAATATGAAATTTGAGGTATGATACTGCGTGAAGAATTTGACAGGCACTGAAAGACATATGTCGGAACACGACCCCGGCAGTAGACAACATTCCCTTAGAGCTACTGATAGCCTTGAGACGGCCACCAATGACAGAACTCTTCTGTCCGATGAGCAAAACCTATGAGACAGGCGAAATTCCCTCAGACTTCAAGAAGAATATAATAAATCCAATTGCAAGGAAAGCAGGTGTTGAGAGGTGTGAAAATTACCGAACTATCAGTTTAGTAAGTCACGGTTGCAAAATGTTAACGCGAATTCTTTACAGACGCACGGAAAAGCTGGTAGAAGCCGATCTCGGAGAAAATTAGTTTGGATTTCGTAGAAATGGAGGAACACGCCAGGCAATAATGAACCTACGACTCATTTTAGAATATAGGTTAAGGGAAGGAAAACCTACATTTATAGCATTTGATGACTTATAGTAAGTTTTGACAGTGTTGACTGTAATACTCTCGTTCAGATTGTGAACGTGGAGGGGTAAAATACAGGGAGAAAAAGGCTATTTACAATATGTACAGAAATCAGATCGCAGTTATAATATTTGAGGGGCATGGAAGTTAAGCAGTGGTTAGGAAGGGAGTGAGACAGGATTGTAGCCTATCCCCAATGTTATTCAATCTATATATTGAGCAAGCAGTAAAGGAAACAAAAGAAACATTTGGAGTAGGAATTAAAATCCATGGAGAGGAAATAAAACCTTTGACGTTGCCGATGACATTGTAACTGTGTCAGAGACAGCAAAGGACGTGGAAGAACTGTTGAACGGAATGGTCAGTGTCTTGAAAGGAGGATATAAGATGAACATCAACAAAAGCAAAGCGAGGATAATGGAAAGGAGTTGAATTAAACCAGGTGATGCTGAGGTAAATATTTTAGAAAATGAGACACTTAAAGTAGTACATGAGTTTTGCTATTTCGGAAGCAAAATAACTGATGATAGTCGAAGTAGAGAGGACATAAAACGTAGACTGGATGTGACAAGGAAAGCATTTCTGAAGAAGAGAAATTTTGTTAACATCGAGTATAGATTTAAGTGTCAGGAAGCTCCACCGATCGAGGTGACGCAGTGGTTAACATACTGGACTGGCATTCGGGAGGACGACGGTTCAATCCTGCGTCCGGCCATCCTAATTTAGGTTTTCTGTGATTTCCCTAAATCACTCCAGGCAAATGCCGGGATGGTTCCTTTGAAAGGGCACGGCCGACTTCCTTCCGCGTCCTTCCCTAAAAAAACCGATGAGACCGATGACCTCGCAGTTTGGTCTCTTCTCCCAAAACAACCCAACCCAATCCAGGAAGTTCTTTCTGAAAGTATTTGTGTGGAGTGTAGCTGTATATGGAAGTGAGACATGGACGATAAATAATTTAGAAAAAAAGAGAATAGAAGCTTTTTAAATATGGTGCTACAGAAGAATGCTGAAGATTATGCGGGCAGATCACGTAACTAATGAGGAGGTACTGAACGGGCTTGGGGAGAAGCGGAATTTGTGGCACAACTTGACTAGAAGAAGGGATCGGTTGGCAGGACACATTCTGAGGCATCAAGGGATCACCAATTTATTATTGTAAGGCAGCGTTGAGGTAAAAATCGTAGAGGGAGACGAGATTAGTACATTAAACAGATTCAGAAGGATGTAGTTTGCAGTAGTTACTGGGAGATGAAGAAGCTTGCAGAGGATAGAACAGCATGGAGAGCGGCATCAGACCAGTCTTTGGACTGAAGCCCACAACCACAGCGTTTTTCGGAAAAGTTTAAAGTGAAAGAAAAAAATTTAGTAATCAGCATTACAGACTGATTCCGGAACGTCTAGTTATGAGGAATCATTTGAAAAAAAGTTTTAGAAGTACAGACTTATGTAATTAACAGTAGCACCAGGTGACTGGAAAATCTAAAACAGAGTGAAAGAAATCGATCTTGGGGAATACAAAAACGTAACGATACATTTTCCAGTTTACTTCAAAATTGGGGGTGCATAGTCAAGAATAAGTGAGTTGGAGATGGCTTCTGTATTAAAGGGAAAGCACTTGTCAGCACGGCGAATAATGGAGTTTCGTGTTTCATACGCCTAAAAGTTGTCACAACTTGCACTGGCTACACTGTTTTATACTCGCCGCCACGTTTGGTAAGTCATATGATATCATTAGACCACAGCCAGATAGTGCGCAGCAGACAGATGCAACACTACATCTACGAGCTCGTAAAGAACCAGTATTTTCACATGCATCCGTCCCAGTTGTGTGAGAGGATTACCTCGATATGGAGAAAACGCGGCGTTGGCGAGTTACAGTGTCGATGAAACTGGTAACCGTCAACTATGGTGACGGAGCACAGACAACTCACAGAGTACAAACTCACTCACCACTTATCCAGAGCTACATCGTCTCTGTTGGATACAGAGGCCATTGCCGCAGTGTGCTCACCGTACGTTACAAGGTACTAGAAAATAAAGCACGGGCACATGGACATCGCCATTTGAAGGTCGGAGCATGGAACAAAGTTTCCTCGAAGTCGCAGCACTTGTTAGTAAACGCTGGTGGGAAACTAGGCGCGTGTTGAAAATCACATGAGGCGATGTATCAAGCTTACCAGAAGATTATCATTTAGGCAGGTAGTGAATATATTCCAATCACTTCACAGCTGCGCTCAATAGACGCACATCCGTCCGTTTGGCTCTTCCCGACCTACCTGAAGGGTATCCTGTCGGTAATCGTGACACACCACATATGAATTTCAACTTCCTCCTGCTCTGTGCCTGCAGTGTCATGGATGCGGCACGTGCTCATAGCAGGACAGTTTCCCGTACGCCCCGAGTTGCGTGATAATAATGGGGAACGTCCCGGGACAAGACAGTGCGTCCTCCATTCCTGAACACCTGATGTCGATCCTATTGAACTCATCTGGGACGTTAACGAGCAACCTGTGCATACCTGAACGCACCTTTGACCAATCTCTGTGAGCTGTGAGAGTAGGCTGAGCGTTCACAGATAAGAATTTTCCCGAAAGCTTTCAGTGTTTCTACATTAACAGCTTTTTTATCCGTTTTATTTTTATTTTGTTCCGCTGAGTAGCTATTTTCGAGCAACTACAGACATATCGGGAAAACTATAATATGGTCGAGGGTGCAAAGCAACCATTGCTTACGCGTCACCAGAATAAAAATAGAATAAAAAGAGCACTTACACTTGTTAACCCCATGAATCACAAATATTTTCGGTTACAGTCATATTATTTCAAGGGCAGAGAGCGGTCGGCTTAATGTGCAAGAAAAGTGCCGGTAAAAATAAGAAGTTGGTAGTAGTTGAAAACATAAGATAAAATGGTTTACCAAATTATTATGATTGAGAGCTGTAGTCATGATATCCGGTTCAGTACAAATGGTAGCACACAGCCAAACCATCTACTAGAGCGATGGAGTTCTGGAGCAGGTACACTCTATGTGTGATCGATGTTATCTATGACATTAACATGAATGTTAGGAAGGGGGAGGAGGATTTTTGCTTCTTTCTTCCGTCTACAAGGATAGTAACTTATACTATCTAAATTTTTACAAAAATATCATCCTTTTAACAGTTGCTGTACACAGTATACAGCAATCAAAGTGAAGGAAGATCAATGTACAAATCTGCATCTTCTCAAAAACAGAGTCATGATGTACATTAAGATAAAATGGTGAACAATATAATAATACGTGACACTAAATACAGGCCAAGACCACGCCTATGTTCATGTGCATTTCTTTTAAAATGACAGTCAGGAGAGAATCTCTGTATGAAAGTATGAAAACTACAAAGATAAAAACAAAAGAAAAATAAAAAAATAAATAGTTTACGTGTCTATTATTCACTGCCTCCTCGGTTAGATACTGAACGCATGTGCCACATTTTCAATTTTGGCAAGAGGAAATACTACTGGGTTGACTGAATTCGCCGGTAGTAGCCTCGTCTGAAAAGTTCTCGTTATGTGCATATGGTATGCCTTCGGAGTCATTCCAAATGTCTTTGCTATTATAAAATCGAATTTACAGCAGAATTTAATTACTGCTCGTTATTCCTTGTTTTCGGCCATCTGTCATGACACACACACACACACACACACACACACACACACACACACACACGCCGGCCGGAGTGGCCGAGCGGTTAAAGGCGCTACAGTCTGGAACCGCACGACCGCTACGGTCGCAGGTTCGAATCCTGCCTCGGGCATGGATGTGTGTGATGTCCTTAGGTTAGTTAGGTTTAAGTAGTTCTAAGTTCTAGGGGACTTATGACCACAGCAGTTGAGTCCCATAGTGCTCAGAGCCATTTTTGAACCACACACACACACACACACACACACACACAATTTATATCAGACCTCCATATGTGCAACGAAAAAAGATAGACTGATTAAAAAAATGGAACTTATGAGCCACCGCTTACATTGCATGACCCGTTATACAGGGCTATTACAAATGATTGAAGCGATTTCATAAATTCAGCCTAGCTCCATTCATTGACATATGGTCACGACACACTACAGATGCGTAGAAAAACTCATAATTTTGTTTGGCTGAAGCCGCACTTCAGGTTTCTGCCGCCAGAGCGCTCGAGAGCGCAGTGAGACAAAATGGCGACAGGAGCCGAGAAAGCGTATGTCGTGCTTGAAATGCACTCACATCAGTCAGTCATAACAGTGCAACGACACTTCAGGACGAAGTTCAACAAAGATCCACCAACTGCTAACTCGATTCGGCGATGGTATGCGCAGTTTAAAGCTTCTGGATGCCTCTGTAAGGGGAAATCAACGGGTCGGCCTTCAGTGAGCGAAGAAACGGTTGAACGCGTAGCCCGCGGAAGTCGAGGAATAAAGCAAGCAGGGAGCTAAACGTACCACAGCCGACGGTTTGGAAAATCTTACGGAAAAGGCTAAAGCAGAAGCATTTCTTAAACAGGAGATTGGAAAACCGATGGATCGGTCGTGGTGGAGATCATGATCAACAATTCATGTCATGGTCTCCACGCTCTCCCGACTTAACCCCATGCGATTTCTTTCTGTGGGGTTATGTGAAAGATTCAGTGTTTAAACCTCCTCTACCAAGAAACGTGCCATAACTGCGAGCTCGCGTCAACGATGCTTTCGAACTCATTGATGGGGACATGCTGCGCCGAGTGTGGGAGGAACTTGATTATCGGCTTGATGTCTGCCGAATCACTAAAGGGGCACATATCGAACATTTGTGATTGCCTAAAAAAACTTTTTGAGTTTTTGTATGTGTGTGCAAAGCATTGTGAAAATATCTCAAATAATAAAGTTATTGTAGAGCTGTGAAATCGCTTCAATCATTTGTAATAACCCAGTACATTATTTTAAAAGCTTCTAGACCCTGGGACACAGCGAGGCTGCGCATACTGAAATTCGTAGAGGACAATCTGGAATACCATCACTCAAGAGCGGGAACCTCATGGTAAGTTGTTGAAAATGATGGGAAATTAATGTATGCCAGAGTTTTTACTGGCGCTCATGAAGCGCAACCACTCGTTCACCAATTTCCGGCTTTTAATCCTCCTGTCATAAATATTTTAGGCACAGCGTACTAATGGATTTCAGAAACGCTATGAAGTAAATATTACATAAGGTACAATTTTGACAAGGGCATAATTTAGCATCGTTTGATTATTAACTGTAGTTCCCGTTGTGAAAACTCGCGGTTTACGGCCATTCAGCGCCGCCGATGTGACCTCTCGGCAGTTATTTACTTGGTCCTACATGATTAATATTTCGTCCGGTTCCTAATAAAATAATGGAACGTGATGTACGGGGATGTGACGAAAAGTAACGGCTCAGATTTCTTTATTTCGTTCTCAATATCGGTTGAGGTATTACTTGACATGCTTATTATTTAGTCGACGCTCCCGTATCTCTGACGCAAGTTGCAACCCTCCGCGGTCGAGAGCTCCCAACTGTGGCGTGTAACGTGGCGGCGTTTGACGCAACTACACACAGGCTCATAAATTAAGGATAACTGCAGAATGTACAGCCACTCAACGTGGCACTACATAAAACTGGCGCTAATAGCATAGGCACATAGGGAACACACACGACACAGATCTGTTAAGTCCACGGTATTGGTGATAAGTTGAGAAAACCGTCCCGAAACGCATGTGCTTCAAAACTCCACTGTTTCCTGCGCCTGTACCCCGACATCAATATGTGATATGGACACCATGCACACGTATACACACCATGCACAACGGGTTGGCATACTCTGGATCAGCTAGTCGAGCATCTGCTGAGGTATAGCCTCCCATTCTTGCACCAGTGCCTGTCGGAGCTCCTGAAGTGTCGTAGGGGTTTGAAGACGTGCAGCGATACGTCGACCGAGAGCATCCCAGACGTGCTCGATGAGTTTTAGGTCTGGAGAAGAGGCAGGCCACTCCATGCGCCTGATATTTTCTGTTTCAAGGTACTCCTCCACGATGGCAGCTCGGTGGGGCCGCGCGTTATCATCCATCAGGAGAAAGGTGGAATCCATTGCACCCCTGAAAAGGCGGTCATACTGGGGCAATATGACATCCCGATACACCCGACCTGTTACAGTTCACTGTCAAAGATATGCAGGGATGTACGTTTTACAATGTTTATTAATATCCTTTATTTAATTTTTGAGATTAGCTAATTTTGACACTGCTTCATTTTCAAGCACCTGAAACTGAAATATCCGAGGGTTGCCCAGAAAGTAATGCACCGCATTTTTTTTCTTAGCTGAAAACGATATTACGAATGAGAAACGTTACTTATGCATTATTTGAAGTCTCCTGAGTGAGCGCGCCAAGTTTCCGTTACTTCCGACAGATAGCGCTGCTGCAGGACAGTTTCAAAATATCGTCTGTAGGCGATGTACGTTACAAGGAATGTGTAGTCGTTAAATTTCTCACTGCAGAGAAAGAAACTGTGGGAAATATTCACAAACGCTTGTTCAAAGTCTGAAGAGCATCTTCTGTCGACAGAAGTGCAGTTAGTCGCTGGGCACAGAGGGCGAGGTCATCAGAAGGGCCGGCCGATGTGGCCGAGATGCTCTAGGCGCTTCAGTCTGGGACCGCGTGACCGCTACGGTCGCAGGTTCGTAACCAACCTCGGGCATGGATGTGTGTGATGGCCTTAGGTTAGTTATGTTTAAATAGTTCTAAGTTCAAGGGGACTGATGACCTCAGACTTTAAGTCCCATAGCGCTCAGAGCCATTTGAACCATTTCATCAGAAGGCGGTTCGGGGAGACCATCCACGGCTGTCACACCTGACACACCTGGCCTATCCCCCTCGGACTTCCACTTTTTTGGGCCGTTAAAGGATGCCGTTCGTAGAAGACATTTTGTGGACGATGAAGAGGTAATTCACACAGAGGAAGACTGGCTCTGCCACCAGGACGGGGATTGGTATCGACAGGACATACACGCCCTTGTATCACGCTGGATGAAGGGTGGCCATAGAAAGGGATAGAGATTACGTGGAAAAATAGAGTGTGCCGATGAAACACCAGTCTTTCGTGTGTGCAATTCTCTTTATGTTCAATAAATAACTGTTGAAGAAAAAAATAGGGTCCATTACTTTCTGGGCAACCCTCATACAAATGCGAAAGCAAATGATATTTTGTCTGGATAAATCGCAATGTATACATGCAAAATTACCCAGATTGTGTTAACATATTCACATTATAGTGATATCAACCTAAGTGCATTACATTTTACATTGTATAAATATCGGATTTATCTCACACATATATTTTCACTACATGCTGTAATCCATAATACATGTGGACAGAACATAATGGTACACCAACACATGTAACATAATAGTAGTTGTAGCTATGGGCACTGCAGACTCAAAACTGCAAACAGCTGTTATAATTGACATAAAAGTTTTCTCGGTATCGTACCGCGTCGTATTGTATAAAACTACTGCTGGATAAAACCAACGTTTCGGCCAAGGCCACTGCAATCGTGGCTGAAATGTTGGTTTTATGAAGCAGTAGTTTTATACAATATGACGCGTTACCAAACCCAGAAAACTTTTATGTTAACTGACTCTGGTCGCGGAAGCGTACGCAATTACATTAGCTGTTATAATTGAGCCGTGGCACCATTGAGTTAGCAGACTGTTCTGTCTGGCGCCACTGGCTCAAGGATAGTATCCACTATCCCTCTTGGTGCCCCATTGCCAATGTCTATGAGGAAGAGTTGGTACCTGTGGGTAGTGTCCTTAGAAGATCTTTACTTGCGATGTATATTCGTGGTTTGCTGGCCCGAGGGGAGGAGCCATGTGGTTTGGGGATTGGCGGTATCGTCGCGACAAGAGGCGGTCACGAGGTCCGAGCGGCCGAAGCCACGAGCTGTGCGAGAGAGCCTGCGCAGAGCGAAGATACCTGAGAGCTCCACCGGGGTCAGTGTCGACTACAAGATGCAGGCCGACATCCCATCGGTTGGTTGGTAGCACTCATGTCGGATGACTGCTTATGGCCTGGCTGCCCTCTTCTACCTGGCTTTCATCGGTACCACTCAGTAACCGTTGCGACGCACTATGGATCCATGAAATTGCTTGGTGATAAAGGGTATTAAAATTCTGTAATCCTCGTGGTGCTTTGTGTCATTGTCTACCTGCTCTCCTTATTATTTTCTGGTTTGTACCCGATCCTCAGAGATCTACTCGGTCGGGTCTCTGGTCGTAAATATAGGCTGTAGTATTGTACTAAGACACTAGTTATAGTTTAAAAATTTGTCCCACTATTATACTGCCTTTCCTTATTATCTTCTGGTTTGCACCCGACGCTCAGAGTTTTACTTGGTAGGTTCTTTGGTGGTAAATATAGGCCGTAGTATTGTACTAAGACACTAGTTGTCGTTTGAAAATTTGTCCAGCGATTATATTGCCTTTCCTTTCTGGCTTATACCCGCTCATTAATGTCCTGGTCGTAAATACAACCGGAACGATTGTACTAAGGCACAGGAAAACAAAACAGTGGCCTTGTGGTTAGATGTAGATGATAACCAGTCCAATTCTTTGGTTATAATCGTATTTCTCAGTCATTAGTTTTAATCTGGAGAACCTGTTGTATTAAGCTGTGCGTTGTTGTGTTTGAAAGACCGGGTCGTTATTGGTACATTTTAGCCGGATCTTGTGGTTCCGCCGAATTAGTTCTCTTGTAATAAGTGTTCACAAGGAACAATCAATTTAACTTTGAAAATATTAACAACCAACTATCACCACGCCTTTAGTCAAAATAAGATTGTCAATAGGGACGGGTTGGGATCCAGTCGCATCTTGGTTGTTGATTGAAATTAAGAGGCTGGTTGCTTTGAAATAAGCCTTGTCATTGTCATATTTTTTCCTACCTGTTAAACATTCAAGCACAGTTGGTCTTCTTATTCCCGAACCTTTCGACATACAGCTTTCAAATTAAAAGTTACGTCATCTGTTTTGAGAGGCATTTAATAAGAGAGACAGTGTCCAGCGTGGCAGTAAACACTGCTGTTTCACCCGACAGTGGGCGGGCTGCAGGTCTTGCCATCTTGTATTCATTGTCATATTGTTTGCTGTTTTGATTTCTTTTGCAAAAGCTTATTCATTTCAAGATTTAAGGTCAAAAGAATTTTGGAAATTTGTCCTTTTTGTAAAACAGACAAAAGTTTATGGTTATTTATAATTTTAATCCCAAAGAAAGCAAGTGTTGACAGATGTGAAAATTATCGAACTGTCAGTATAATAAGCCACGGCTGCAAAATACTACCAAGAATTCTTTACAGACGAATGGAAAAACTGTTAGAAGCCGACCTCGGGAAAGATCAGTTTGAATTCCATAGAAATGATGGAACACTTGAGGCAATACTGACCCTACGACTTATCTTAGAAAATAGATTAAGGAAAGGCAAACCTACGTTTCTAGCATTTGTAGACTCAGAGAAAGCATTTGGCAATGGTGACTGGAATACTCTCTTTCAAATTCTGAAGGTAGCAGGGGTTAAATACATGGAGCGAAGGGCTATTTACAATTTGTACAGAAACCAGATGGCAGTAAAGGAAACAAAAGAAAAATTCGGAGATGGAATTAAAATCCATGGAGAAGAAATAAAAACTTTGAGGTTCGCCGATGACATTGTAATTCTGTCAGAGACAGCAAAGGACCTGGAAGAGCAGCTGAACGGAATGGACAGTGTCTTGAAAGGAGGATACAAGATGAACATCAAGAAAATCAAAACGAGGATAATGGAATGTAGTCGAATTAAATAGGGTGATGCTGAGTGTATAAGAGTAGGAAAAGAGACGCTTAATGTAGTAAACGAGTTTTGCTACTTGGGGAGCAAAATAACAGGTGGTGGTCGAAGTAGAGAGAATATAAAATGTAGACTGGCAATGGCAAGGAAAGCGTTTCTGAAGAAGAAAAATTTGTTAACATCGAGTATAGATTTAAGTGTCAGGAAGTCGTTTCTGGAAGTATTTGTATGAAGTATGATAGAATGGTAGTGAAACGTGGACAATAAATAGCTTGGACAAAAGAGAATATAAGCTTTCAAAATGTGGTGCTACAGAAGAATGCTGAAGATTAAATGGGTAGATCACATAACTACTGAGGAGGTATTGAATAGAATTGGGGAGAAGAGAAATTTGTGGCACAACTTGACTAGAAGAAGGGATCGGTTGGCAGAACATATTCTGAGTCACCAAGGGATCACCAATGTAGTATTGAAGGTTAGTGTGGAAGGTAAAAATCGTAAAGGGAGACCAAGAGATGAATACACTAAACAGATTCAGAAGAAAGTAGGTTGCAGTAGGTACTGGGAGATGAAGAAGCTTGCACAGGATAGAGCAACATGGAGAGCTGCATCAAACCAGTCTCTGGACTGAAGACCACAACAACAAACAGGTTGTGGGAAAAGAAACTTATATTGGTGGGTTCTCCCTTCCACGTTTCCTTAATTCCAGTGAGTTCTCACGTGTCAATAATGTTGCAAAGATACAGTCACATTAAGCATCACAGATCTGTCGAAAACAACATGAAAGAGGTACATTAAATTTATCACTGGCATACCAGATTTAATTAAAACCCGCCAGGGTAGCTGAGAGCTCTAACGTGCTGCTTATTGGACTTGGGTAGGTGCGCTGGCCCCAGATCGAATTCGCCCAGCGGATTAACAACTAACGCCAACGTGTCGGCCAGCTGGGATGTGGTTTTTATATGGTTTTCCACGTCCCGCTAGGTGAATGCTGGGTTGGTCCCCACATTATACCTTAGTTACATGGCTCACAGACATCTGAACACATTCACACTATTCCATGGATTACACTAGTCGCAGACAGTTGGGGTACACTAATTCTTTGCTGGGGGGGGGGAGTACAGGTGGCGACAGGAAGGGCATCCAGCCATCCCCTACAGTTAACATGCCACATCTGATTAAGTAGCAGACCCCGTGAGCTGGGATTAATGCTTGGAATAGAGAGAGATACCAGATTTAACTAACATATTGTATGCTGACGATAGTATACAGTATACTGAAAGTAGTTCATAAAATAAATAAATCTGATGAAATATTCGAAGAGATACACTACATTAATTACTGACATAATTAACATGTTGTGTAAAAAGCAATCAGTACCAATAGATTATGTATGAATATAAAAGCAAACTTATTGAGATCTTGTATAAAGCAATAAAAGAAATTTATAAAATGAAAAAATAGACAAAATATTTCAAGGTTAAGAAGAACCATACATTACAATTCATATCGGCACTATCCAAGATGTTTGCCATTATTAGCTATCGTTAAAACGAGTACATCACACTTTTTAAAAGAAAAAGCCCAGTTGTAGATCAAAATATGTGACAATTTCACATTTAGTACATGTCTGAAGTTATAATTAATCTGGCATTATACCAGCCACGAAGAATAAGCAGAATGAGCTTGCAAAGGACATTATATGAGAAAGAAACCTGTATCTGTAAGTCCGCTTTTTATTTCGCCAAATATTAGGTAAACAGTGGTCTAAGGCACAGGTAGTGGCCGCGTGGTTTCAAGCGCCATGTCACGTCAAGGGAGGACTCGAACGTCCGGCAGTAGGGGTACTGCCGGACGTTCGAGTCCTCCCTTGGGCATGGGCGTGTGTGTTGTCCTTAGCATAAGTAGTGTGTAAGTCTTGGAATCGATGACGTCAGCAGTTTGGTCCCTCAGGCATTCGCACACGCACACACACACACACACACACACACACACACACACACACACACACACACACACACACACAGACACACACACACACGCTCATACACACATTAAAACAATGGCCGAAGGAACGAAGTTAGATGTTGGTAATACAGAGTACAGTAAGGAACTCACAGAGATGCTAGAACATCGCTCTCAAGATCATGTATGTGCATATTATGTCAAGGAAGTTACATAGTAAAGTGTTAAACTATTATGACAAACATGCGGAAATGTTGGGAAACCACTGTTACATATTATTAAAAATTATTACATAACAAAGTATAAATAACATAGTATGAACTATAACCTACTTGTTAAGAGAACAAAGTGTCAGTTAAAGCAGCATTCAATAATTGTTTAAAAATGACATGTACTGATAGAAAAAAATTATTTCTTTAATGTTTATATAAAAATTAATGTTAATATCTTTTGTATATCAACAGATAGACAATGTAAGGCAGAGCAGCAAACAAATGGTACCTGCACCCAATAGCAAATGAGGGAAACAACAGAGGGTATACGGTGTAATTCAGTATTATGCTGTGGCGATATAATACGTACATACCACAGAAACCTTTCAGGATCCATTCAGTGTCAATGCAAAAGACTGAGGACAGAGATGATGTTGAAAAACTAACTGAATATCAATCAAATTGAAGGGATAGGAGAAAAGAGCGTAAGGCCACATGAAATTAAGACCTCAATATACTATTTATTTAAAAATTAACGTAACATTATGTTTAACTCTTTAC
The DNA here is from genome assembly GCF_023864345.2 of Schistocerca serialis cubense. Taxonomy (NCBI): domain Eukaryota; kingdom Metazoa; phylum Arthropoda; class Insecta; order Orthoptera; family Acrididae; genus Schistocerca; species Schistocerca serialis. The sequence continues at coordinate 596,753,939 of NC_064645.1, read as the reverse complement.
CCACTTCCTTCGTATTAAGAGGGATGTTTATCATCCTACTTGTCATCGTCTACAAAAGGCATGTTTGTGTGAATGTGGATTGCGTAGGTCGTTAGGAATAATAGCACCAGTCTTTGTTTGTTTACAGTAGATGGTAAACCTATGTGAGGCCCTGATGTTCATTATTTCCAAGTATAAGAAATTTATGGCTGTCTTTTTCTAATTCCATTGTGAAATTCACGTTGAGGTATAAGCTATTAAGCTTGTTATTCATGAATAATATAATGTCAAGTTTATTACAACTGCAGGTATACACTAAATGAGAGATTATCATATGCTTTCATGTATGACAAGCTTGTTTGTTAAATAGAGTGTTATGCACTTACTTCTGCCATAGTTAATAATGAAAACATGTCTCATAACACTGACATAAATTACAATGTATGGTCTTTTTCACCTTGAAAGATTTTATCTAATTTGTATTTACTTTATGAATTTATTTTATTGTACTACATCAAGTTTAAAGTATATTCATAAGAAGTCTACCAGGACTGACTTCCTCTATACAATACATTACTTCAGTCTCATATGCCAGTTGTTAATGTTATGTATCTCTTTAAATATTTTTATTTTCTTCATGAACTACTTTTGATGTGCTGTAGAAAATATTTGTTGTACTTTTTTTTTGTACATCGTCATATAGTCTTCCAGCAATAATGTCTTAGAACAATACATTAGTTAAATCTGGTATCCCAGCAATAAATGTAATGTAACTCTTTTGCGTTGCTTTCGACAGTTTTCTGTGGTGTTGGCTATGAGTTTGTCTTTGACAACGTTACAACAGCTGTTTGTGTTTGTGTGTGTATGACGAGTTAGATATTGGCACAATGTGAAATGTGATGTATGGTTATTAAAACCCGGTCTATGTAATATTTTCATACATACATAGCGAAGTATTCAGATAATATTTTTTCTTCGACATTGGTGTATTTCAGTTTCAGGTGCTTGAAAATAAAGCTATATCGAAATTAGCTAATCGTACAAATTTAATCAAAAACGTTAATGAACATCCTAGAATATACACTTTTTTTTGTTAAAAAAGACGGTATACCACTGATGGCAACCCATAATCGTATATAAAGTTTTTTTTAAATTACCGCTACCAGTCACAAACTTTGTTAACTATTGTATTATTTATTTATTTTGCGACAAGTTTCGAGAGAATATCCCATCTTGAGGCTAAATGGCATTACAAAAAACAATTTCACGTTAAGATCATACTGATGCTACGTAGTCTTTTCATAAATGCTGTGGTCATCCAGTGGAAGAAGAGAAAACTTAGTAAAAGGCGATGTCACTTTGGAAGCTGGACTGATGTTTGCATGAAAATGTTTTGTGAAAGTCACTCACTTTGTTCTTCTGGCGCGGCAGTCTCGTTGTGATGCGCTGAGGTGTTTCCATTTCTGTGGCTCTCTTGACTTTCTTGGTCACTGTTCACAAATTTTCAGTAACGCAACCATACATTATAATTCATATCGGCATTATCAGTGATGGAAGACTGTGTAAGGCCATAAAAAAGGCATAATAAATATTTTCTACAGTATACTCAAAGTAGTTCATAAAAGAAATAAGTCTCATGAAATATTCGATGAGATACACTACATTAATTACTGACATAATTAACATGTTCTATAAAAAGTAATCAGTACCAATAGATTATGTATGAATATACAAACAAACTTATTGAGATTTTGTACAAAGCAATGAAAGAAATTTATAAAATAAAAAAAAACAGACAAAACATTTCAAGGTTAAGAAGAACCATACATTATAATTCATTTAGAACAGTGCTAGTTCTGCAAGGTTCGCAGGAGAGCTTCTGTAAAGTTTGGTAGGTGGGAGACGAGGTACTGACAGAAGTAAAGCTGTGAAGGATAGGCGTGAGTCGTGCTTGGGTAGCTCAGCTGGTGGAGCACTCTCCGGCGAAAGGCAAAAGTCCCGAGCTGAAGTCTCGGTCCGGCACACAATTTTAATCTGCCAGGAAGTTTCATATCAGCGCACACTCCGCTGCAGAGTGAAAATCTCATTCAGGTGATTTCTGTTTTTTCCATTGGCTCGATGATGCTGTAGAGGACCTAAAAGTGTAGCACATTAAAGATGTACGGTCTTCAACGAGACTAACCAGGGGAACACGGCAAGTGCCATAACCCGATTTCCCAGAAACGTCGCTGGAAGAGGGATCAAAATAAGCGAACACATGTATCAGCTTATCTGTAGATACTCGACCGTTTCTTACGTACCTACGTCCGTAGAAGATTTCTACACGAATGTTTTCCGATGTATGTTGAAATAATATTGTACTTATTCGCCTACTAATTGTCTTTCTTGATGCATTAATTTACCAACAGCCGTATTCACTGAGCGAAGTTTCTGGGAAATCGGGTGGTGACATTTGCTGTGTTCCCCTCGTAAGACTAATATGCTGTACATTCGTATGCGAATTTTCTTAAGATAATTTTTGGCTGTGTTGAGTGAATTTTATACCATCTGCAAGCGATAATATAATATATAAATAAGATAATTTCGAATATTAAAGACTGCTCTAACAAATACAGCAACCATAAGCATCTCCACACAATTAAAAGTGTCAAATGGCGTGAAATTTGCTCGTTAACCTATTCTGTAGTTTAGCCATGACAAGAGAGAAAAACGCTTGTCGATAATGGTCCATCCTGCTCATATGTCGCCAGGCCATTGCACTTGTGTGACGCACGTGGTAAGCCGTGCGCTCTAAATGTCACTGTGGGAAAGCGGCTGCAGTAATGTGGGCTGACAGTGTGTGTGTGTGTGTGTGTGTGTGTGTGTGTGTGTTGTGCGCGCAGCTACTGCTAACTGCTCTCAAATACGATACTCACAAATAACAAATTAGTTTACTGACAGCCTTATTTGCAGTACATGACGTGCTAAAGCAAACTGAAATGACAACCGGAGTGATTACATTTCCACGAGGGATTGACTGAACCACTTTGTCTGCATGTCTATAACCTGCTATGGAGGTCGGAACTGTAAGTAACATCATTTGCTTAAATGTTCTGAACCGCAAATTTTGTGTTGCTAATGTCTGCGCACTTACTGATGAATCATGTGCAGCCAATGCCATTTTAAATGTGTACTTTGACTGACGTTTGTTCTTAAATATTGAATACTGTATATTGAGATTACGACAGAGTTGCTTGTAAGCCAGCCATTGGGGATCACATGATAAAAGAACTTCAAATGAATTTGGATACGGAAATAATTCTAAAAAGGGATAAGGAATTTAAGTATGCAAAGTAATATAAAAAGTTTGAGGAAATCGCAAAAGAATTTTAAAACTGCCAGCCCATGACTCGTGTGACTTGAAGTATTTGTTAGCGGATCTGTATATTAATCATTTTCAAGGTAAGGCGGTTAAGGCAGGCCACCCAAACCATTTTGGGAATCGGTAGCGGGCAGGGTGAAACCGGCAACCCTCATATTTCTCTCTATGAGTTGGTAACATTGTTTTTTAGGCGTTACACCATGGAGAAAGTCGACAACTTCAGTACCACCATGAGACCTGGTTGTGTCAGACGCTTTGCTGTTGAGCAAAATAATTTGTTAGATTTTGTTTAGTTGTGTGTCTTACTTTGTGATATTTTGCGTTCATTAAGAAACTTATACCGTTGTACGTCCTTGATTTCAAAGACCCAGAAAAAAAACCACAACAGATACTACAATGAAAAATGCACCACATTGTAGAGCATCTCAAAGAATTTTTTATTTATCATCAATACACCTCCACATGTGAACAATTTGTAGCATGAAGAACATCGAGTCTATAATCAATTTCTTGCCAAGTTCTTTGTAACATTTCCTCTGATATTGTTGCAATCGCATTAGCGATACGATGTCGCAACGAAGGAATATTGTCCACTTTGGTCGCATACACGAGGCCCTTCACGAATCCCCACATGACGAAATCAAGCGGCATAATGTCGGGGTGAACGTGGTGGCCAGGCAATAGGTTCTCCGCGTCCGATCCAACGATTGGGAAATTTCCTACCCAGAAACTTGCAAACAGCCGTTGACCAATGCGGCGGAGCTCCATCTTGTTGAAAAATGATGTTGGGTTGCAAGTCTTGTATCTGAGGGTACACAAACTGCTCCAATATGTCCAGATACACTGACCTATTCGCTGTTTGTTCTGCAAAGAAGAACGGTCCAACAATGCTGTCGTGCATTAGCCCGCACCAGACGTTTAGTTTAGGGCTAACGCGAACATGTTCAATGACAACGTGCGGATTTTGCGAACCTCAGATCGGAACATTATGCCTATTGACCGTTCCTGATAGATGAAAGGTCGTCTCATCTGAGAATAAACGTCTTTCCAGGAAGCTGGCATCCATATCAGCATATGCGCAGCAAATTGTCAGAGTGGCTTGTCGTTCGTCGTCAGATGTTGCAGAATTTGCACATTTGTAAGCACACATACGATGACGCTGGTGAACTACACAATGCAATGTTGATCGAGGTACATCAAGTTGCCTAGATGCTTGACCAATTGACTCCGTGGGCTTCTGAGAAACGTTTGTCTGATGTCCTCCACTGTTTCTTCTGAAACTCTGAAACTTGCACTGCCAGAATCTGTTGCCAGAAACTTTCTGTTCCATTCTGTAATTGTTTTCACATCAAGTGGATAACATTCATACACACGACGATAATTTCTTCCACAGTAATCGGCGATTTAGTTTTTGCAAACCACACTACTTCTTGCGCGCACTGCTGTGGAGTCGCCATTTTCACTTCATGCGACCATGCTGCACTCTGGCGACGATACTTCGCACTTCTGATGGGGGAATATAAATTCTTTTAGATGCTCTACAATGTGGTGCATTTTTCACTGTCGTATCTACTATGGTTTTACCTCCTGGGTCCTCGAGATCAGGGAGGTTTGAGTGGGACACCCTGTATTACAAACTGGAATGAATAACACTTTAACAGGCTTTACGAGCATACACCATGTTAAGCAGTTCTTCGCCTTGATTCTTATGCAAATGGAATTTTACAGATAAGGTACAGGTGGTGTAAAACCGGGTAGGAGCAATGTTGTAAAACGGGATCTACGATGTTCCCCATGTCTTCATTACATATAATTTAAATATGTAACGTAAGTAGTATATGCTATTAGCGGTACGCTACATGTACGTTCACGTTTTAATAGCTACAGTTTCATAACTACATATAAAATTTACAATTATTCTGCACCAGCTTTTAGATTATTTTTGTCACTAATAATCTGCTTAATTAGTGCTTATTGAAGAAGTGTATTTTCATTTGTGATGGGACCATTGAGCACTTTATATGGTCAGGGAATTAAGACGAGGCTTAACAGCCATCCAAGACGAGTGGCAACCAAGTAACAAATAGATGACTTATTCGGACATTCATATACTAAAATATCAACAATGAGAAATGACGTGTCTTTGTTTAAAAAGAGGTATTTTTTTGCTTAATACAAATTAATTTGGCGAAGAAAAGTTTGCACCATCAGATACAACGATTAACATTATGATGTGGCTCCAACAACACATCAAAATCAGAACACTTTATATCCAACCAAATAAAAAATAATCTTTATATATGAGTCTACATCAATAGTCCGCAGTCCACATTACGGCGCATGGCGGAGGGTACCCTGTACTACTACTACTACTACTACTAGTCATTTCCTTTCTTGTCAATATAACAGTCTCTGAGTGCAACAGCCTTCTGAATGGAAGGTAACCTGATTTCCTTCCCTGTTCAACTCGCAAATAGAATGAGGGAAAAATGACTGCCTTTATGCCTTCATACTAGCCCAAATTTCTTGTATGTTATCTTCGTGATCCTTCGGGCGTAATGTATGTTGGAGGCAACAGAATCGTTCTGCAGTCAGCTTCAGGTGCCAGCTCTCTAAATTTTGCTCAGTAATGTTCTTGGAATTGAATGTCGCCTTCCCTCCAGCCATTCAAATTTGAGTTCACGAAGCATCTCCGTAACACTTACATGTTGTTCGAACCTACCGGTAACAAATCTAGCATCCTGCCTCTGAATTACTCCGATCTCTTTCCTTAATCCTACATGGCGTGGATCCCAACCACACGAACAGTACTCATGAATAGGTCGCACTAGCGTCCTATATGCGGTATTCTTTACAGATGAACCACACTTTCTTAGCATTCTCCCAATAACACGAAATCGACCATTCGCCTCTTCTACCACACTCCTGACTGCCCGTTCCATTTCATATGGCTTTGCAATGATACACCCAGATATTTAAACGACGTGACTCTTCCAAGCAGGACGCTAATAATGCTTTACCTGAACATTATCCACTCATCCACATTAACTAACTTTTTTTTACATTTAGTCCTGGCTGCTATCCGACAGCCCAACTAAAAATTTTGTCTAAGTCAACTTGTATTCTCCTATAGTCACTCAACGTCGACACTTTACCGTACACCACAGCATCATTAGCAAACAACCACAGATTGCAGCCCACCTTGGCCGCCAATTCTTTGTGTATATAGAGAATAATAGCGGTGCTATCACACTTCCATGAGGCACTTCTGACGATACCCTTTTCTCTGATGAAGACTCGCCGTCGGGTACGACATACTGTGTCCTACAGCTTAAGAAGTCTTCGAGCCACTCACATATCTGTGGACCTATACCATATGCGCGTACCTTCTGTAAGAGCCTGCAGTGAGGTAATGGGTCAAACGCTTTCTGGAGATCTAGAAGTATAGACTCTGCCTGTTGCCCCCCATTCATAGTTGGAAATATGTCAAATGAGAAAAGGACACGCTGAGCTTTTCACTACCGACCGTTTCTAAAACCGTGCTGATTCGTGAAAATAAGCTTGTCGGTCTAAAAAAATGTGTTATATTCGAACTGATAATACGTTCAATGATTCTGCAGCTAACCGATGTTAGGGATGTTGAGTATTGCGGGTCCATCCTTCCATCCTTCTTGTACGCAAGAGTCACCTGCGCTTTTTTCCAATCGCTTAGAACATGGCGCTGGGCGAGAGATTCGCGATAAATGCAAGCTAAGTGACGGACCAGTGAAGTAGAGTATTCTTTGAAAACCGAATGGAATTCCCATCTGGGCCTGATGATTGATTTGTTTTCAACACGTTAAGTTGTTCGTCTACGTCCGGGATACTTATCACTCTGTCGTCCATACGGGAATCTGTTCGATGATCAAACTATAGTATGTTTGTACGATTTTCCTACGTGAACGATATCTTGAACGTGAGATTTAAAACTTCAGCTTTCCTTTTGCCATCTTCAGCTGCCATACCAAACCGATCAACAAGTGACTGAACGGAAACCTTAGACCCACTTAGCGATTTTACTTAGGACCAGAATTTTCTCGGGTTCTCTGCCAGATCTTTTCCTGAAGTAAATCTATGATTCGCCCATAGATCTTTTCACAGATGCACAAATCTCTACTAACCTTTGCTTTCCGCCATTTGCACGCTCTCCTTTGCACCAAGAATGCAACAGTCTCTGCTTCCTCAGCGGTTTCAGAATCTCGTTTTTTATCCATTGTGGGTCTTTCTCGTCCTTAATCAACTTACTAGGCATGTAATTTTCCATACCTCGATTTACAACCTACTTAAACTCTGCCCATAATACTTACTGGAACTAATTGATGTGAGTTTGTAAGTAGGCTGTTTATGTTTTCTTATTGGTAACGCCACGTAGCGCTCTGTATGAAAATCACTGGCTGTGCTGTGTGCAGTCTGTGGCTAGTTTGCATTGTTGTCTGCCATTGTAGTGTTTGGCAGCTGGATGTTAACAGCGCATAGCGTTGGGCAGTTGGAGGTGAGCCGCCAGCAATGGTGGATGTGGGGAGAGAAATGGCGGAGTTTTGAAATTTGTAAGACTGGATGTCATGAATTGCTATGTATATTATGATTTTTCAGCACTATTAAGGTAAATAAATTGTTTGCTCTCTATTAAAATCTTTCATTTGCTAACTATGCCTATCAATAGTTAGTGCCTTCCGTAGTTTGAATCTTTTATTTAGCTGGCAGTAGTGGCGCTCGCTGTATTGCAGTAGTTCGAATAACGAAGATTTTTGTGAGGTAAGTGATTTGTGAAAGGTATAGGTTAATGTTAGTCAGGACCACTCTTTTGTAGGGGTTATTGAAAGTCAGATTGCGTTGCGCTAGAAATATTGTGTGTCAGTTTAAGGACAGTCTTGTGTAATTGTTCAAAGGGGACGTTTCATATGTCGACTCTTAGCCGAGGATACCTCACTGGAATCTTCTGATTTTTTTTTCTTGTAGTTTGTGTAATTAGTGTAGCTATTGTCTATTGCTAGCGCGTAATTGTAGAGAGAATCCCCTTTGTAGTTGCTTTTTGTTGTGGCATACATGTAGATTTGCACCAAGTATTTCGCTTGCAATTAACTAGATATTATTTTCAGTGCTATGTTAATGTGTTCTCTTATTTTTGCTCTTCAAATTGTGTTTTTCTGTGTTATCGTGTGAAATATTGTGACAATAATGGCGTGTGAAAAACGTAATACTAGGCTCCAAAGTAAACTGAGACATGACAGTGAAGACGAAAGCAGTGTGTTAGCGCCACCGTGTAATGAATTAACTAATGTTCAAAGTAGTAATTTGGTAATTGTGCATAGGGAAATGGAGCGGGCTGCAAATAATGATGTAGGCAGCGAAACAATTAGTGAACAGGGAAGCATTATCGATCGATCGGTCGGCAACAGCGTGCCTCAGGAATCCGAAAGGACAGGACACAATGTCGCAAATACTGTAGATTCAGGTTTTGGGTCCTCACCGTTTTCTCAAATAAGTCAAGACACATTTTCTGCTTGTCAAAATGTGAATGTTGCCGGTGCAAATTCACTGCCGAAAAGCACTGAGGAACATGTTTCAGACACCAGTGCATTGTTATTACAATTAATACAACAAATGGGACAAACACAGCAAAAGCTTCAAAAGTTAGACACAATGGAACAAAATCTTCAAAAGTTAGACACAATGGAACAAAATCTTCAAAAGCTAGACACAATGGAACAAAATCTTCAAAAGTTAGACACAATGGAACAAAATCTTCAAAAATTAGACACAATGGAACAAAATCTTCAAAAGTTAGACACAATGGAACAACACCAGAGACAAACACAGCAACAGTTAGACGCAAAGGAACAAAATCTTCACACCACGCTTGAACAAACACGTGAAGATTTAACTACTGAGTTACATAAAATAGAATCGAAATGTCAAAAAGTCTGTAATGACGTAAAAACACAAATTTGTGAGCATTTCCAACCTATTTTTTCGCGTCATGAAAATGCATTACTGAATTACGAAGCAGCCATAAAAGAACTGCAAACTATTGTTCATGAAAATCATGAGACCTTGCAAGCTAAAATTGACTCAGTTGCATCTACCGATTCGGTTACACAACTTGCAAAAACTCAGGAAAACTTAAAGAACACAGTAGAAAGACACATTGTAAGTAGGCTGTTTAGGTTTTTTTATTGGTAACGCCACCTCTGTATGAAAATCACTGGCTGTGCTGTGTGCAGTCTGTGGCTGCTTTGCATTGTTGTAATACTCGCCATTGTAGTGTTAGGCAGCTGGCTGTGAACAGCGCGTAGCGTTGCGCAGTTGGAGGTGAGCCGCCAGCAGTGGTGGATGTGAGGAGAGAGATGGCGGAATTTTGAAATTTGTCATGAACTGCTATATTTATATATGATGATATCAAGGTAAATACATTGTTTGTTCTCTACTAATATCTTTCATTTGCTAACTATCCCTATCAGTAGTTAGTGCCTTCCATAGTTTGAATCTTTTATTTAGCTGGCAGTAGTGGCGCTCGCTGTATTGCAGTAGCTTGAGCAGCGAAGATTTTTGTGAGGTAAGTGATTTGTGAAAGGTATAGTTTAATGTTAGTCAGGGCCATTCTCTTGCAGGGAATTTTGAAAGTCAGATTGCGTTGCGCTAACAAAATATTGTGTGTCAGTTTAAGGACAGTCGTGTAAGAATTGTTCAAAGGGGACGTTTCATATGTCGACCCTTAGCCGAGGATACCTCACTGGAATCTTCTGATTTTTTCTTGTAGTTTGTGTAATTAGTGTAGCTTTTGTTTATTGCCAGCGCGTAATTATAGAGAGAATTTCCTTTGTAGTTGTAGTTTTTCATTGTTGCACAGTAAAAGAGTTGTGGCATGCATGTAGATTTGCAGCAAGTATTTCGCAGCTGCACTTGCAGTTAACTAGATATTATTTTCAGTGCTATGTTAATGTGTTCTCTTACTTTTGCTCTTCAAATTGTGCTTTTCTGTGTTATCGTGTGAAATATTGTGACAATAATGGCGTGTGAAAAACGTAACACTAGGCTCCAAAGTAAACTGAGAAATAATAGTGACGACAAGCGTAGTTTATCAGCACCACTGTGTAATGAAGTAACAGACATTCAAAGTAGTAATTTGGTAATAGTGCAAAGGGAAATGGAGTGGGCGGCAAACAATGGCGTAGACAGTGAAACAAATATTGAACAGGGAAGCATTATCGATTGATCGGTCGGCAACAGCTCGCCTCAGGAATCGGGAATGACAGGACATATTCTTGCAAATACTGCAGATTCAGGTTTTGGGTCCTCACCGTTTTCTCAAATAAGTCAAGACACATTTTCTGCTTGTCAAAATGTCAATGTTGCCGGTGCAAATTCACTGCCGAAAAGCACTGAGGAACATGTTTCAGACACCAGTGCATTCTTATTACAGTTAATGAAACAAATGGGACAAAAGCTACAAAAGTTAGACACAACACTTGAACAAAATCAGAAACAAATGGGACAAAATCTTCAGAAGTTAGACACGATGGAACAAAATCAGAGACAAACACAGCAACAGCTTCAAAAGTTAGACTCATTGGAACAAACTCTTGAACAAACACGTGAAGACTTAACTACTGACTTACATAACATCGAATCGAAATGTCAAAAAGTCTGTAATGACGTAAAAACGCAAATTTGTCAGCATTTTCAACCTATTTTCTCGCGGCATGAAAATGCATTACAGAATCACGAAGCAGCCATAAAAGAACTGCAAATTATTATTCATGAAAATCATGAGACCTTGCAAGCTAAAATTGACTCAGGTGCATCTACCGATACGGTTACGCAACTTGCAAAAACTCAGGAAAACTTAAAGGACACAGTAGATACGATTTCAACACAAATGGACACTCTGAAACTTGGTTCAGAAAAACATACAGAGGAAATAATTTCACTATCGGATAAAGTAGCCGGACGTTCAGATCAGTTCACTAACTTATCTACAAAGGTAGATGATGATCTGACTGACACAACACCTGTAGCCTTCACTGACACAGAAGAGTATGAAGAAATTAGAAAATTCAAACAAAATCAGAATCAAATTAATACACAACACCAAAGAGAAATCCGGGAAGTACAAGATCAGCTGACACATGTAATACAAGAATTACATATTTCAGAGGACACTCGCGCTCCAACACGGGAAGAGGAACTTAGAGATACGGAACAGCCACAAATTAATAACACAGCGCATCTCGGAAATTATGAAAGAAATTGGCAAGGTGCACCGAATTTTGAGATGGAACCGCCGACACGACGTAACAATGACCGACATGCAACTCGCCGACACGATGATTTTGACTATAAGCTGTTCATTACTACATGTAAATTCAAAACGTTTAAGAATTCTGGCAACGACATTCATCCACAAGCGTGGCTCCATCAATTCTCTCATTGTTTTCCTCCCAACTGGTCATTAGAGCACAGATTAGAATTTATGTGTGGCTACTTAGAGAATGAACCAGCTGTAAGAATGCGATCGGTAATTCACGATTGCCACAGTGAAGGAGAGTTTTACCATGCCTTCCTCTCAGCATATTGGTCTCAAGCTACACAAGACCGTGTAAAACATAGCATCATGATGATGAAACACTTTGAACAATCTGAATTTTCCAGTCTTGTCAAATATTTTGAAGACATGTTACATAAGAATCAGTATCTTTCAAACCCATACAGCCCCTCAGAACTCATCCGCATTTGCTTAATCAAACTGCCTGAACATTTACGACATATTATTTTGGCAGGACGTTGCAAAGACGACATTGAAGCATTTCAGGGACTCTTACAAGAATTAGAAATTGACACTGACAATCGCGGAACGCGAAACCAGGAACACAACAATTACAGGTCACATCCGTCGCAAATCCGCGATGAAAGAAATAATAACTGGACACGACAAGGCTATTCTCACAACACAAATCGTGACCAAAACAGACACCACCCGTATGACAACCGTTGGCAGAGTAGTAATAACTACAGGGAAAGATCACCTCTCCGTGGTAATGACTATCACAGAGACAATCAGAGAAACAGACAATATGGGAACCAAAATAAATATTATCAGGGGAGACAGAATAACTTTAGACGCAACGGTCCAGCGCGCAGTTTCGATTCAGGGAGAAATTCTCCACCACGTGACCGACAAGAAAGAAACTATGGCATCTACCGACATGACGACAGACGATATAATCGTAACGATAGACCTGAACTGCATCAGAACTGGCGGGATTCAAACAGAGCAGGGCCCTCTCGTCACGGTGAATTTGTAGAAGTTAGGTCTCGTAATCCCAATAACAACGCGCGGCAACAAAGAGACAGACAATGACTCGCGCCGCAGGCACCCACGTGCGCCGGCTGGCTCAGAGAAAAATAACATTGACGCTAACCCTGTGAAAAATTCCAGTATTCTTTACCGACGTATACTGCATGACAATTGCGTTCAAGCTGAAATTCTGAGTACTTTGAAGAGTAAAAGATTGTACCACATTTCACATGTAAAACCGATTATTGAAAGATAATCTGCTTTTTAACTTTGTCTTTGCCATATAACTTTTCACTTTACATTGCTAGTAAGCGTTGTCAGACTTAGAATCTGTTAACATACAACAATGTTTGAAGTTAAATATCCAATCAAGAACCAAGAGAACTTATTTAAACAGAAATGACTAATGCATTGTTTAGTGAACAGACGTCACAGTGTTATTGTGTGTGTACATTCTTGCTTGTTTGTTGCACGATTACGTAACGACTATAAGGCTCACATACTTAGAACATTTACCAGTACTGCTAATGAGATTTTAATGCAACATTTTGGTTTATTTGAAAATACATTCTGAATTTAAAGTGCTTTCTGAGAGATACCAGATGACACAGAGGTTAGTTTATGTGACAGCTACACGATTTTTATCACGACACTACTAATGAGTGACAATTTACAACGTTGCTTTTGCGGTGTATCTGTTTTATATCTGCACAGTTTTCTGAATTCTTCTGGAAAGAAGAACATGTTTTAGTAGTAACTTTTGTGGTATAGCTACAATGAGACAGCCTTTTCCGTAGCACAACAATACGTTACAGCACAGTAATTTCTTCATCACAACAATAAGCATAATAACTATGATATCTATACGCAAAGCATTTCACTTTTGTTTATCATGAGGTAAGTACATTGACTTCCGCAGAACTTAGCTTTCGGAGGACGATAACTACGACACTTCCACAGAGATTATCTTACAAGACGCACAGTTTAGCGCTACAGTACACGTATTTGAGTGATCAATTTTATACTTAAAACATTTATTTTTAAAGATTTTTGAATTACAAAGAAAGTTTTCCGTGATATATTTCATTCCATTGGTGTAATCTGTAACACCTGAGGGTATAATTACATTAATCCTCAGGGGGGTACACGCCTACTTTGTGTACCATGTGTTTGGCAAGCACAAGGAACCCTAGCTAATATGGTATTTGCTTATACAACTTTACACATCGGTACCATATTTCTCTAACACACAAATTACCCAGCTATCTGATCATTTAACTGAGAGATAAACATGTTTTTTACTACGTCAGTGACACATGTTTACGTAATTACACCGTTGGATAACTTCACACTTACGAAATTGTATTTTGTCTGTACTGTGTGAACTCTTCATATTTTTTCGGAACCATTGTGATACTATGAGAGCTTTGAATGATGTATTTAGTATGGATTCATGATTTTTAAAGTACGTTTGTGGCAGATGACACTTTTGACATGAGCAGAGAATTTTTTTAATTATTGGAGGAAGCTACTACGATTTTGAGATTTGACTGAGATGTTATGATGTTATTTTTACGACGACGATGTGTATTATGCTGCTGAGGTATGTTTATGATTAATAGGCTGAGGCTATATGAGTTATTTGATTATGCTTCATATTTATAATGACGAAATATTGACGAGTGTCGATGGATACGTATATGTGTAATAAGGTAAGGAGTAATGAATAGTGATTAGGGACTCTGACTTATGGAAAAGGATGTTGGAAACCAAGAATCATACTTTAGAATTATGAAATGTGTGTACATGTGTGAATCATGTGTGAATGTATCACAATGCCACTGAAAATTTTTTTGGACACTGTTATATTCATAGGATTTTGTTTCTACAGATTTGCAACGCTAATTCTCGACCTGTGAAATATTTTTATGTGAGACTGTCACTGTAGCGGAAACTGGTGTCGTAAATATTTCCGTAAGAAAGTTAAGTGACCACCTGCACGTAATGCGTCGTGGGCACGCAGCTGTGTCAAACACCTGGAGAACAAGCCAATAGGGTGTGCCTTTTCGGAAGCACAGGTAGAAAAAAAAAAGAAAAAAGGCAGGCCTTTATCCTCGCCATTGGCATTCCTTTAGAGAAAATATTGCAAATGCGACACCCTCATTACTTCCATTAACCTTGCTATTGACATTCCTTTGTAGAAAGCATCACAAATATTACACGCTCATTACCTGAAAACATATGATTACTCGTACTTTGTGCTAATTACTGCAATACTTATGAATTGATGGGAAATATTCGTACATCTGCACACCTGATTATGACAAGTGTCTTTCTATGAGAGTTGAGAGCTACTGACTTACGAAATGCCACATGACTATTGAATGATATTTTTATGCTTTGCTTTTCGTAGTTGCTTATTTCATTTGATATCTGGTTTCCAGCTGTGTTGCAGCATTGCTTTTATAAAATGAAATGCATTTGCTAATGTGAACACTTTCTGTCAACAGATCTATTAAATAATAATTTTGTGATCCACATTCTTCAAAAAAGGAGCACTTGGAAAGGAAAGAACAATAAGAAGGAACTAGTAACAGTAACACATAATTTTCTTTTCAAGTACATGGTAATATTTCTTTTACAATAAGTTGTTGTGGTGCACCACTTTAATTACATAGACATTGAGATGTGAATATACATTTCCCGTATCTGCATTGTTGTTTTTACTGTAATATTTTTTCTGCTTGAGCTATGTCATGTTTAGGTATAAGTTACTGCTGTTTGCCAGGCATAGTGCTGCTAAATTTAACTTTGTATTACTCTGTTAAGCTTTTCTTGTTGCTGCACATTGGCTCATATTAGTTGTAATTTTGCATTTTTTCTGTTAATTTAGATTTACTGTAGCTTGCTTTGCAATTTTCCATTTTTTTGGTCATTGCTGTTTGTGTTACTTATTTTGTGCTGCTGCATTGCCTCATCCCTTAGTTTAACATCTGAGCTCAGTAGATTTAAGTTAGCTTAAGAGGGGGTAGCCTCTAAGAGAATGAGTTGCGATGAATTGGAAGAAATGCATTGAGAAAACAGGTTTAGGTAGGATTTTCTTGGAAATAAATGTTGAGGTAAGAAATGTGCGAACATATAAATACAGAAAGCATGCTTAGATAGAATTTTTTTGGTGGAAACAAAGGATGAAATAAGAGGAAAGATATATGAAGTTTTGGGTTGGACTGCAGTACCAAATGTTACACTGAAAACAAACCCTGTCCTTTTCTCCTGTGTTATTCTGGTATGTGTATATGTACCCTTGTGTATTTGTCTTTTTCCTGTCTTTATGTGTTTAGCTAATAAGATTTATGTTGTAGAATTTTTCAAATACTATGTTATTTTCTTTGTAAAGATGTTTAGACATTATTTATTCTGTTCTGATTTAATGCTCATGTGTGAAATTAATGTTTCGAAAACTATTCTCATTATTTTATATATACACTTATGTCATAATTCCTGTAACACTGATGTATATGTTATTTTGATTCTTTTGTAAAGTTTGTTACTACAAATGTTATCTGAATTGTTATGTTCTTTAATGATGTATTTTGTACCTTTGTAATTGTATTCTTATGTTATAAAATTGTAATTGACACCAGTTCATCATATTATTAACTTGTAAGTTCCATTTCACTGCACACGTTTCTGTTGGTCATAGTATATGGACAATATGTGAGAAGTTGGGACTGTTAGTGTTTGCACGTGTGTTACTAATTCAGCAAGGGACTGGATAACAGCATTGCTGATTCTAAGGACAGTTCCGAAAACTTTGTGAGTGCACAAGTGGTGGTTTATGGACTTGCTATATTATCCGCAAGACTCTGCAATGGTGATTGTGCACCTGCACAGTCACAACAGATGGCTGCTGGCTATCTCTACAAGGACTACAGTGGGTCTGCATCTATGATGACCCACCAACGCCATTATTTCTACAAGGACTACAGTGGGTCTGCATCTTTGATGACCCACCAATACCATTATCTCTACAAGGACTACAGTGGGTCTGCACCTCTGGTGGCCCACCAATACCATACTCTCTACCAGGACTACAGTGGGTCTGCTCTGTGATGACCTACCTACCAATATTCTTCCAAACTACGACTGACTCTGCTGTGGGTTTGCTCTGTTGTGGCCCATTATCTGTCAGCATGTCAAGAGTCAGCACTGTCTTTCCATTGGAAGGACAACACTACTTCTTCAAGACTGCATGGAAATCCACTACTTCCGTGTGCATTTTCTTTTACTGCTCAGACTTTGAGAAAAACACTGCTATTCTCCTGTTATGTACGATTAGGACTGTCTTTATGGACTGTGAGACAATTTTAGCTTTTGACCAACATTGTATCAATAAGTGTGTGCATTTGATTTCTTTGTTATTGTAATTATGAAAAAAAATTTCAAATCTTTATTGGCCACTGCCCAATCCAATCTGTAAAATTTTTTGTGGGGAGCATGGGGGCTATGTAAGTAGGCTGTTTAGGTTTTTTTATTGGTAACGCCACCTCTGTATGAAAATCACTGGCTGTGCTGTGAACGGATTATGAAAGAAATCAATAAGTTCTGCAGACTTTATTGTCACAGAAAGTATCAGCATTGGGACAGATATTTACACTTATTTCAAAATGTGCTGAATGAAATGCCTCATGACTCCACTGCTTTACCACCTACTCTTGTACTGAAGAATGAAGAACCACCGAACAGAATCAGAGAGCTTGTACCTTTCCCGAATACACGTAAACTTCGACACAACGACATAATTGATTTGGCTATTAAAAATATAAAATCTGCATCAGACAAAAGGAGAAAACTACACGGTAAAGCAAATGCAAAGAAATTATATATTGGTCAGAAAGTTCTCATTAAAGCTCATTCACAGTGTCATAAGAAGAAACACTTGAGTCACAAATTCTTTCTAGTTTACAATGGACCCTACAGAATCCGACGTATACCACATGATAATTGCGATGAAGTTGAAACTCTGTGTACTAGGAAGAGTAAAGGTTTACACCACATTTCACATGTAAAACCGTTTATTGAAAGATAATCTGCTTTTTAACTTTGTCTTTGCCATATAACTTTTCACTTTACATTACCAGTATGCTTTGTCGGACTTAGAATCTGTTAACATGCAACAATGTATGAAGTTAAATATCCAGTCAAGAACCAAGAGAACTTATTTAAACAGAAATTACGAATGCATTGTTATTGTGAACAGACGACACAGTGTTATTGTGTGTGTACATTCTTGCTTGTTGGTTGCACGATTACGTAACGACTATAAGGCTTATATACTTAGAACATATACTGGTCCTGCTAATGAGATTTTAATGCAACATTTTCGCTTACTTGAAAATACATTATTGATTTAAAGTACTTTCTGTGAGATACCAGATGGTTAGTTTATGTGACAGCTACACGATTTTATCACGACGCTACTAATGAGTGACAATTTACAATGTTGCTTTTGCAGTGTTTCTGTTTTATATCTGCACAGTTTTTCTGAATTCTTCTGGAAAGTAAAACATGTTTTAGTAGTAACTTTTGTGGTATAGCTACAATGAGACAGCCTTTTCCGTAGCACAACAATACGATACAGCACAGTACTTTCTTTATCATGGCAATAAGCATAATAACTTAGATATCTATACGCAAAACATTTCACTTTTGTTTATCATGAGGTAAGTACATTGGCTTCTGCAGAACTTAGCTTTCGGAGGACGATAACTACGACACTTCCACAGAGATTATCTTACAACAAAACGCATAGCTTAGCGCTACAGTACACGTATTTGAGTGTTTAATTTTGTACTAAAAACATTTATTTTTAAAGATATTTGAAGTACAATGATACAAAGGTTTTCTGTGATACATTTCTTTCCATTGCAATAATCTGTAACACCTGAGCGTATAATTACATTAATCCTCAGGGGGGTACACGCTTACTTTGCGAACCATGTGTTTGGCAAGCACAAGGAGCCCTAGCTAATATCGTATTTGCTTATACAACTTTACACATCGGTACCATATTTCTGTAACACACAAATTACACAGCTATCTGATCATTTAACTGAGAGATAAACATTTTTTTTACTACATCAGTGACACATGTTTACGCAATTACACAGTTGGGTAACTTCACACTTACGAAATTGTATTTTGTCTGTACTGTGTGAACTCTTCATATTTTTTCGGAACCATTGTGATATTATGAGAGCTTTGAATGATATATTTGGTATGGGATCACGATTTTTAAAGTACGATTGAGGTAGATGACACTATTGAAATGTGCAGATAATTTATTTAGGTTTCAACATTATTGCAGAAAGCTACGACGTTTTTGAGATTTGACTGAGGTGTTATGATATTATTTTTACGACGAAGATGTGTATTATGCTGTTGAGGTATGTTTATGATCAATAAGATGATGCTACCGTATATGAGGAATTTGATTATGCTACGTATTTGTTATGATGAAATATTGAAGAAGTGTTGACGAATACGTATATGAATAATGAGTAGTGGTTAGGGACTCTGATTTGAGAAAAAGGATGTTGGAAACCAAGAATCGTACTTTAATAAGAGTTATGAAATGTGTGTAAATGTGCGAACGTATCACAATGCCGCCAAAAACTTTTTGAACACTGTTATATTCATAGGATTTTGTTTCTACACATTTGCAACGCAAATTCTCGACCCGTGAAATTTTGTATATGAGACTGCCACTGTAGTGCAAACTGGTGTTGTAAATATTTCGGTAAGAAAGTTAAGTGACCTTCACATAATGCGTCGTGGGCACGACGCATTACGTGGGCAGCTGCGTGACAGTCGCCTGGAAAAAAGCCATTAGTGTGTGCCTTTCAGAGGCACAGGTGGGGGAAAAAAAGGGGCCATTATCCTCGCTATTGACCTTCCTTTGTGGAAAGCATCGCAAATACGACACGCTCAAACTTGAAAACATATGATAACACTGTGGAGCTCTTAATTTATGATATTTACTAAAATGCCTAATGAAATGAAGAGAAACATCTTACATATATTGTCTTTCTAGTTGAGAGATTACTCATTTTGTTTGATATATAGTTTCTAGCTGCACTGCAGCATTGGTTAAAATAAAATTTAATAGATGTACTAATATAGATATTTTATGCCTACAGATCCAGTAAATAACCATTTTATAATCTACTTAAAAAAACGAAGGAGCACAAAAAGACATTTCCCTTCACAGGAATTGCATACAAAATTTTTGTCAATGACTGGGTAACTTATTTAGTAGTGTAAGTTAAGGTGATGCATCACCCTAGTGTTAAGATGTGACATAGGTATTAAACATGGCCATTTTTACTGTAATATTTTTTCTGCTTGAGCTTTCTCATGTTTAGATATAAGTTATTGCATATGCTGTGGCTGTTTGCCAGGCATAATGTTACTGAATTTGACTTTGTATTACGCTGTTAAGCCAGTTTTACTATGGATTTATTTTTCTTGTTTGCTGCACAGTGCCTTACATTAGTTGTAATATTGCAATTGCTTTGCCAATTTGAATTTTTTGTCATTGATGTTTGTGTTAATTGTTTTGTGCTGCTGCATTGCCTCGTCCCTTAGTTTAGCATCTGAGCTCAGTAGATTTAAATTAGCTTAAGAGGGGGTAGACTATATAAGAGAATGAGTTGTGATGAATTGGAAGAAATGCATTGAGAAGCTATAAGAAAATGGTTTGGCCAAAAAAGTATTTTGAAAGAGGATATGAACAAAAAAGTAGGGTTTAGGGACAACAGGTTTAGGTAGGATTTTCTTGGAAATAAATGATGAGGTAAGATAATGGAAAATAAATAATGAGGTAAGAAATATGTGAACATAGAAATACAGAAAGCAAGCTTGGATTGGATTTTTTGGTGGAAACAAATGTTGCAGTAAGACGAAGGATCTATGGAATGAAGTTTTGGGTCGGACTGCAGTACCAAATGTTACCCTGAAAACTAACCCTGTCTTTCCTTTTGCATTATTCCGCTATGTGTTTATGTATCCTTGTGTATTTGTCTTTTTCCTGTCTTTATGTGTTTAGCTAATAAAACTTATGCACCTGCACAGTCACAACAGATGGCTGCTGGCCATCTCCACAAGGACTACAGTGGGTCTGCATCTTTGATGACCCACTAATACCATTATTTCTACAAGGACTACAGTGGGTCTACACCTTTGCTGACTCACCAGTACCATTACTTCTATAAGGACTGCAGTGGGTCTGCACCTCTGGTGGCCCACCAATACCACAATCTCTAGCAGGACTACAGTGGATCTGCACCTCTGGTGGCCCACCAATACCATAATCTCTACCAGGACTACAGTGGGTCTGCTCTGTGACGACCTACCAACCAATATTCTTCAAAACTTCGACTGACTCTGCTGTGGGTTTGCTCTGTTGTGGCCCATTACCTGTCTGCATGTCAAGAGTCAGCACTGTCTTTCCGTTGGAAGGACAACACTACTTCAGCACTGCATGGAAATCCACTACTTCCGTGTGCATTTTCTTTTACTGCTCAGACTGTGAGAAAAAAAAAACACTGCAATTTTACTGTGATGGATGATCAGGACTGTCTTTATGGACTGTGAGAAAATTTTAGCTTTTGACCAACATTGTATCAATAAGTGTGTGCATTTGATTTCTTTGCTATTGTAATTGTGAAAAAAATTTTAACAAATATGTATTGGCCAGTGCCCAAAAAAATTGGTAAAATTTTTTGTGGGGAGCTTCGGGGCTATGTAAGTAGGCTGTTTACGTTTTCTTATTAGTAACGCCACGTAGCGCTCTGTATGAAAATCACTGGCTGTGCTGTGTGCAGTCTGTGGCTAGTTTGCATTGTTGTCTGCCATTGTAGTGTTGGGCAGCTGGATGTTAACAGCGCATAGCGTTGGGCAGTTGGAGGTGAGCCGCCAGCAGTGGTGGATGTGGGGAGAGAAATGGCGGAGTTTTGAAATTTGTAAGACTGGATGTCATGAACTGCTATGTATAATATGATTTTTCAACACTATTAAGGTAAATACATTGTTTGTTCTCTATTAAAACCTTTCATTTGCTAACTATGCCTGTCAATAGTTAGTGCCTTCCGTAGTTTGAATCTTTTATTTAGCTGGCAGTAGAGGCGCTCGCTGTATTGCAGTAGTTCGAGTAACGAAGGTTTTTGTTAGGTAAGTGATTTGTGAAAGGTATAGGTTAATGTTAGTCAGGGCCACTCTTTTGTAGGGATTATTGAAAGTCAGATTGCGTTGCGCTAAAAATATTGTGTGTCAGTTTAAGGACAGTCTTGTATAATTGTTCAAAGGGTCGTTTCAAGTTTACTATCTAAGCGAGATGGTGCACCTCTTATCTGCTCTTTCTTGTAGAAACGCACTCCTAGCCATCTTGACTGATTTAATAACTTTCGCAACCATAGTTACTATAATGACATCATGATCCCTGATCCCTGTTTCTATAATGACTTTGTCGATAAGGTCCGGCCTATTTATAGCTACAAGGTCTAAGACATTTCCATTGCGTGTAGGCTGCCGAACTAGCCGCTCAAGACGGTTTTCAGAAAACATGTCCAAAACTACGTCGCATGACTATCTGTCTGTACCATGTAAACTGAATCCATAGACATCCCAGTCTATACCCGGTGGGTCGAAGTCGCCTCCAACTATTTGTGCATGATCTGGATTACGGAAGAGATTTCCACTTTGCAGTGGAGTGTGCGCTGATATGAAACTTCCTGGCAGATTAAAACTGTGTGCCGGACCGAGACTCGAACTCGGGACCTTCGCCTTTCGCGGGCAAGTGCTCTACCATCTGAGCTACCAAAGAACGACTCACGGCCCGTCCTCACAGCTTTCCTTCTGCCACTATCTCGTCTCCTACCTTCCAAGCTTCACAGAAGCTCTCCTCCGACCTGTAGAACTAGCACTCGTTGAAGAATGGATATTGTGGAGGCATGGTTTAGCCACAGCCTGGGGGATGTTTCCAGCATGAGATTTTCACTCTGCAGCAGAGTGTGCACTGATATGAAAGTTCCTGATAGATTAAAACTGTGTGCCGGACCGAAACTCAAAGTCCGGTCATTTGCCTTTCGCGAGCAAGTGTTCTACCATCTGAGCTACCCAAGCACGACTCACGCCCCCTCCCCACAGCTTTACTTCTGCTAGTATCTCTGAATCTTGGAAGGTGGGAGACGAGATACTGGAAGAAGTAAAGCTGTGAGGACGGGGCGGGAGTCGTGCTTGGGTAGCTCAGATGGTAGAACACTTGCCCAAGGAAGGCGAAGGCCCGGAGTACGAGTCTCGGTCCGGTACACAGTTTTAATCTGCCAGGAAGTTTCGTTGAATATTTACGAGTTACTGACCGTAGACATTCTTTCAACGACTGTGGAACCGTCACAGCAGAATCGGGTGATCAGTTAAAACATCCATCAATTAACTTGGTTTCACCTAGGCTGTTAATACGCGACCATATGACATCACTGTCACTTCGAACTCAGTAGAGCCAATATTTTTGTCAGCTGTAATGAACACTCCCCCTCCTATGCACTGTAATCTCTCTTTCTGATACACGTCCCTAGACTCGCTAAGTATCTCAGAGCTTTCGAATCTGGGTTTCAGCCAGATCTCGGTGCCTAGAATAATTTGAGCGTGAGAACGTACCTGGAGGACTGTACATTCAGTAACTTTCTTACGGAACGTCGACGTTTTACTGATAAAATTTTGATAGTCGAAGTGTCTGACTTCCCTTGCTGCTTATTGACTGGTGTTTGTTCGTCAGAGTATCTCAAACTACTGCCTAGCCCAAAAAACCTTCATGTGCACTCCAAAAGTACGTTGGAGCTCCCGATAATTAGTAAATCCCTTCCCGCTGTGTGCCTGCTAGGACCCTTCTGAAGCAGCAGCCACATATACATCTACAGGGTGAATGGGGGAGGCTAGGCGACCAATCTCCACATTGCGCCTCCACCTCGAGCGACGCAAGCGCGTTACCACCTGCCGACGTTCACTCTTGTGCGAGGACGGGATCCACCACGGCGGATGCACAAGGAGGTGCCTCGGCAGCAGAGCTCGTGGGTGAAACAAGCGACATCTGAAGGGTCTCCGCAACCGCTACATCCCGAGGCAGCAGCCTGAAGGTGATTGACCGTAGCCAAAAGCGCATCAGCTGTTCACGAACTGCGGCCAGCTGCGCAAACAGAATGCACACATCATACCCATTCTAGCAAGACTAACTGAAGGAATAAACTATAATAGTAGACAAATGCTAGATATGCAACTTGCTCTCCTCCTTATGTGTCACAAACGGACGCTACTTATATATCAGCGGAGACCTGGAGCCTGACTCACTGGCTTACTAAACGAAGACGCACGTCTTCAAAATCAAAAGAAATGAGGAGCTAGTGCGCTACAGACTGAATGAATTTACACTTACAAAAACGCGAGATTAATCCTCTTAAACTGAAAAACACACAGAAATTTAAGAAATTTATATCGAGGGAAGGACAAGAAAAGATAATAACTTACCGGTGTGTAGACGTGTAATAGCCGAGACCCGGATACTGTAGGCTGATCATTTGTAGTTTTTTTAATGACTATCTGTACTCAAAACTCCCTCCATTGTATAGAAGGAGACGTTAAGTAGAAAGTTCTTTAATCAACATTTGAGAATATTTCTGCTGTATGTCACGCATTTTGTTTTCATGGATAATTGTCGAAGAGTTCGGTACCTACGTGTTCCACCCCATTCTGTGCCAAAGTTGGTTTCATTAATTGGTGATGCAGATCATTTTTGCCTCTGTTGTGAATATCTCTGTTACTCTCAAACGTAAATTAATTGTTGATAACAAATTTCATTGGTAAATAAATATACTGTGAGGCTCTGGTTAATGTTCCCAGCTGCTTAGTGAGAAACCTGCGAGATATATATGGTTGAACTCTACACATAATTCTAATTACTTTCTTCTGTGCAATGAATACTTTTTATCCAAGTCGAGAGTTATCACAGAACATGGTCCGACAAGGCATGAGTGACTGAAAATATGCAAAATACATTAAAATACTGACTTCTATATCCGTAAAGTTGGCAACTATTCTTACTGCAGATGTAGTCGCACATAAATGTTTTTGTTCAGAAGTTGTAAGTCTAACGAACATGCAGGTCAACTAGTTTTTTTTTCAAAAAACCTACCCAATGATTTCCAAATGTTCTGCTAAGCTCTGTAATTCGCTATTTAGAATAGGTGGGAAATCCGTCACCTTGAAGTGTGCTTTAGGTAAATGAATCAATTTGCATACAAGTGTTCAACTGAAAGTGAATGCCCCACGTTAAGCATCACTGAAGTGTGTTTCTTATATGTGGACCAATAAGCATGTATTTACATTGCGGCGAGTGCCAATTTTGTCCTTATTAAGTGCTGGGCATCAATAAGTTGATCATTTCTATAAACGGACACACATGTCTTCAAACAATAATCAAACATACAGTGTGGTTGTGGTGGTAAGACAATATTCGTATTGAAAAGAAAGGACGGTGGGTTGGGTTTCTGGGTTTTCTCTAACAGGAGGACCATATACTCTGAAGATGTTTATTCACGCATATTGCTCAAAAATATAATTACAAGTGATCTAAAGAGTTTATTTCCAAATTGCTGTGTATCCATCTCAGACCAATATCCAGTTTGTAGTTCCAAAATGCTGTCCAGTCGTTTTACACATATACTGCTAGTTTTTCTTCTTTTCGATCCAGCGTTTATCCTGTTTGAAACGATAGTGGGATGTCAGTGTTGCGTTCAAAGTGACGCTGCTTCTTGTGTTTATTTTCAGACAATCGTATTTCCGTGCAGCCAAGAGAAATACTTTAAGTATAGCAACGTGCGTAATATATTCTACAGTAGTTCTTGATACCGAATTGGGAATAGTTTACCCCAAATCCAACACAGACATGAGTTTTGTGCTGTCTTTTTTATGTGGGTGACACTGACATGACCATAATTTAAGAAGAAATAAAATATCGAGTCGAAAAAATATCAAGTCAATATGCGCTGACTTGTAAAGATGACGATTGATGTTGTCAAGCAGTGAAACAGTAACAAGGAGATTGTCCAAGCTTTCATGGGTCGTTCTACGATCATAAAGATAATTCTCAACAGGAAACTTTTATTGCCATCACTTTACACTGGCCGGCCGTTGTAGCCGAGCGGTTCTAGGCGCTTCAGTCTGGAACCGCGTGACCGCTACGGTCGCAGGTTCGAATCCTGCCTCGGGCATGGATGTGTGTGATGTCCTTAGGTTAGTTAGGTTTAAGTAGTTCTAAGTTCAAGGGGACTGATGACCTCAGGTGTTAAGTCCCATAGTGCTCAGAGCCATTTGAACCATTTGAACCACTTAACACTGGCATACTCTTAGCGGACACGATGTGGGGATTGTAAAAAGCATGTTGTGCCACCTTTTGCAGCATACTTAGAATTGATTCAAAATGAGTGCAACCGTTAGATGCTGGACAGGATAACAATTATGTATTTTTATAAATACCATGCAAACTTTCAGACAGGCTATGTGTGTTTTTTTTTAGATTAGATTACCTTTGTATCGTCATAGTTATTTGCCAATAGATAGGGCTATTGTAAGGATGGACAAATTATTGCGAAGAACCGAAATCCTTCTTGTACTAGAAGAGGACTACATAGTTTTCCAGCGTATAAAGCAGGTGCATACTCTCATTCTTGGTGTCAACTGGTAGCGCGGTAACTGGAAACTTGCACTTAGTTCTGTCATCAAGGCTAATACGAATTTTAAAATATCTGACATGAAAGTGATTCATGTGGCATCTGTCACTTCCAAAGAATATAACTGTGATTTACCTATAATGCATAAGCACACAGTGTCAAAATAAGGTAAAGAAGAAGGTCATTTGCAGCTGACGTGGAGCCATTTGGCAGAAAAGTTAAGCCAGAAAATTTGGGTGATGTGAATCAGCTTTTAAGCAGATTAAGAAAAAAATGATGAACATTACATGGGATGGAGAAAAATACGTAAACACCACGAGCACAACACACTTGCCTAATGGGCTCATGAAGTTAAACAACTCAATGACTGACACAGATGTTACACTCACGATTCCCTACAGATGATTCTTTACTTTCTGAGGCCACACACAGCTGCTTCTTCAATAGCTTTAAATCACTTTAGTGCATTATCTATAAATTTCAGCATTCATATTATTGAGAGTTGCATCTCAGACTTTACTGTAATGGCTGCTTTGCCTAAGTCTAACAATACCAATATTGTAGCTCCACGGTTGCCTACGGCATATTTCAGTTCATCAGTTGTCCTCACCAGTGCACTGTTTGTGTTATGATGTTTGCGAAAGTAGATGTAAATACATGTCCTTAATTATTCAGTTGGTTGATCATGATCAGTATACTCCATCGATTTGAAACAGCGGGTAAAATACTGACTACTACTCACAGATTGATCGCAAGGTTTCCTTTTTAGAGTAAAGTTCAATTACTCTTCGTTTCCGTTGAGTGGGATGTATCTTGTTCGTGAGGTAAAACTGACTGGTATTACGCTCTTCATAAAATTCTCGGTGATGGTTAAACTGACACCGTCGTTTCTTATTGCATAAATGGGTTTATTATCAATGTCTTTCTTATTTTGTTCACTGAAAAGTGGTTTAGGTGGAAAGGATGTGTATTAGATATGCGGTCTGGAGATTGTGACCGATGATAATCTATGGAAGCGTGGGTGCTGATGAGCACCTAAGATGTATTGACGGAGATCGTCAGGTTGAGACCTCAGGAACAGTGTTTCATTTTGTCTTTCCGACACTCTCACATGTCATCGTGCAGCTGATATAGCCGCTCACATCGAAACGAGCGTGCAAATTCTTGGCGTTATGGATGTATTGTTCCACACGGTTCCCAAAATTTCTGTACGCGTTTAGGCGTCGGATTTGATCGAATTTTACTTAAACCTCTGTGGGAAGCATCCCGATTATTCATCATTAGTTATAAATCAACTGTTTGTTACTGATCAGTAGCTTGATTATGGTGGGTAAGATTTCTCAAGATGAGAGTTGTCTTAATGAGAGTAATCGTATGTAGTTCATACGTGGACAGTAAGCAGACTGATCTGAACGTTTTGGATTCCAAATAATTCGTGTTTTTCCAATCAACAGTTCTTATTATCTTTACATATTTGATTTACAGACACAGTTAATGCTGCCTGGTAGCGATAGCATAGTTTCAAGCTGTGACCAGGAATTTGTGATACTTGGCTACAGAAATATTTCGATTCGCTCTTTTTTGTCATTCTTCCACTGAAGGAGTATTTCTTTTTTTTTATCTCACCTATTCGTCTTCATTCTACACAAGGGTCAAGAAGAAACCTTGAATTCAGACAGTGTGTGTTTACTCCAGTTACACAGTGAATTGAACACCAGTCACAACTGAGATTTGTGCATATGGAACGCATAAAAAGAATTTCACGGTTTCATCGGACAAAACCGCGGTCGAATAAATGTACTGTTTCCTGTATGCACATGAACAGAATAAAGCGGACGTTTTAATTTACAGCGCAGCAGAAATTCCAACAGACGACAAAAATTACCTTATAACTTATGAACGTTTACAAATGGAAGCAAATTTCATACTGTAAATCGCTCTGAAGGTAACAAAATATGTAACTCAGGCACGGTTCGAAGAAAAGCTCTGGAAGTCTTTTTTATTTTATCCCTGGCGAAAGCACGTTACACAGTAGGAAGACATACTGGCACTTCCGTGCTGCAATGAGTTGTAAGTGATTTGATGACAAGATTTCATTTGGCGTAATGACAGGTGCTCTCTTTAGATGTAGATAAATGAATGATAATGTCTATAAAAAGGATAACCGTACAGTAACTCGAAATACCGCTCGCTGCACTAAACTGATAGAAAAGTTTATAAGTGTAGCAGCGATGCCGTAGAAAGCGGCATAGGTGACGTACAGCCACAGCTGCGCTAGGTAAGCTAAAGCTTTTGTGGATTATTTTAGCCGGCCGTGGTGGCCGAGTGGTTCTAGGCGCTTCAGTCCGGAACCGCGCGACTGCTACGGTCGCAGTTCGAATCCTGCCTCGGGCATGGATGTGTGTAATGTCCTTAGGTTAGTTAGGTTTAAGTAGTTCTAAGTTCTAGGGGACTGATGACCTCAGATGTTAAGTCCCATAGTGCTCAGAGCCATTTGAACTATTTTTTGGATTATGTGAATGAATCAATGTGTAGGATTTCATCCTTCCTGTTTTTTGTGAATGTCTCGTAGATGTTGTGCTTCAAAACAGTCTTGTAGCGCATTGGATTCCTCAGAAGATGCAACCTGGACACCTGTGATTAAAACTGGACATGCAGATAGTTAATTTATTTGAAGTAAGTCTCGAGATGCCATTCGATGTTTTCATTAGCGAACACCGTAGAACAGTAACAACATAACAGTATGAAAATATTCATCTCAAAAAGTTTATGAATTTCGAGAGCATGGTACAGCCGACTGCCACATAAGAAAAGGCTCCGAAGTACATACCATCGTCGACCGGTGAGATCAGAACGTGGGCGATATATCTTACTTACATAATAAACTTTGTAGCTCTTCGTACATCTTCAGCAATTTAACAGCAGTCATTTGTCTACTGATTTAACAGTTATACTGTAAAGCTATACTACGTTATTAAAGCCCTGATGGCACGTAGGCTCCTCCTAGTATTTGCTATATCAAAAGTGGACTGCCAAGCAAGATTGGTCCTCAAAGCCTCTCCATACTCAAGTTTCACTACTGCGCCGTATGGTACATTCGTCGCCATACCTTCGTGGGAATCATGTCTCCTGTAGTGCTACTGATGGCAGCGAATTACTTCTGCCATCTGCCGAGTTCTAGTAAAGGTAAAATTTAGAAAATAAAATACTCACCAAAACAGGATGAATCTCACACATCTGATTACGAGGTATATTGTTACATCTTGAGCACCTGCATCGTGTAAATATTTAGTGGTAATCCCGAGAAGCGATATGAAATGGGACGAACACATAAAATCAGTGGATGCAAGTGGAAGGTATAACAATATTTGTTTATGGTTCATCTAAATTTTTACAATTTTTTGCTTTAAAATTTTCACATACTGGAGTTATTGAATATTTTCTGTATTTGTAAAGTGTGCTATACTGGAGGTTGAAGTTCTTTGCATTGTATGCGAGTAATGTATGTAAAATACTATGTAAATTGTTTATTACGTTAAATAATTCTCTGACATTTTGTATTTAAAAATACATGTATGTATAAACTGTTCATGCTGGTGTAAATTTGACGATTATAAGAAATGGTCACGCTTAGGAACAATGTAAGAAATAGGGGTTAGGTAAAAGCCAGTGTACTTTTGTTTGAAACGAAAGTGGCTCTAGGAAGCGGAAAAGGTGGCAAGAGCGCAAGCGCCGGAAGTAAGTCACACAGTCTGTAGGCAGCAGTGATTGAGGCAACACTCTTGTGGAGCAGGAGAAGCTTTGCTTGCAAATTTGCACAAAAAAGTCTCGGAGGAAGACTGCAAACGGGTTACGGCATAGCTGCGAGTTGTTGGGCTACATGTAGGATTTATCGACGCTAAGAAGACAAATTAAGCCCATACAGCAAGATACTTCCAGGCCGTACTGTGGGTAGTGTAGCCGCCATAATTGTTCGCCACACACAGGCCTACTGCCACCAGATAAATTTTTTTTGTATTTTTGTATTATACTTTTGTATAGCGTGAACAATTCATTTAAACAGTGTTTTATTAGCGAATAATCATTCTTGAACTTTAAAGAAACTGGTTCACCCTGTTATTTCATCCTAATCATACCTCTATGTAGGGTTCCTTCCTGGTGTTTGATTAATCCGAGTATCCTATTTTACAGACTTATTAAGTGCCAAATTAATGTAAAGAGGCACCATTTAAATTGTTTTTGTGTAGGTAATGAGACTAATAGCTTTTGAAAGTAAATTCCAGTAAGAAAGAAATTTTGTTGACGTGAAATGTTCAGTATAAAAAGTGTGTGCTTTAGTATCTAACCATTTTAGTATTTAAGTTTATTGGTTATGGAAAGCGCTTTTTCAAAGACGCCTGGCCAACATTTTTAAAAATTTCCTTGAAGTTATCTACTAGGTTTTTTCTCTTTTAAAAACGTAACGTATAAGGGTGTAGTAGTCAAATAATTCCAGTGTCTGCACCAACATTGTTTACATCGAGTAATAGTTATTTGAAAAAGCAACATAAACAGTAGCAAGAAAGTAGGCAAAATTGATACTGCTTTCCCAATACTTCACTGTTTCATTGCCTGGATAGGCTGGCGACCGTTAGTACATATTTTAAAACATTAAATGAACTTGGAACTAAGTTGTCCTAGCTTCAATATAATATTCATACTGCGTTTCTTTTTAGCATCTGTGCAAGATCTTAGGAAAAGTATTGAATAGTCTGATTTTCGTATGCATTAGACACAACACACGCTCAAATCCTGTAAAAAGGGTAACTCTATTGATTACCTTTTCCTATTAACGGGAATATCCTCCCATAGTGTACTTTATTTGGAAACTAAACTAAAATTAGTAAGAGGGTTACACCTGGCGACATAGGGACAGGGTTTTCTGTTATTTAGGTAAAAGCATACTAAATTACAATAGTAGTGGTAGGGTTATAAAGGGTTCTGAGAAACTGCTGCATAGCTGTAAAGGAAATGGCATACAAGACTCTAAGCCCTAGAGTGAGCAATTCTAGAATATTATTTCAGCGTTTGGAGTCCTTATGACGTATGCGTGCCAAAAGACATGGAACGAACGCGATGCTAGAATCATTACAGATCGGTATGACCCATAGGAAAGTTTAACAGAAATGTGTGGGTAACTGAAATGGAAATCTTTCGAAGAAAGAAGACGCATTTCTCGCGGAACCGTGCTGGGTAAATTTAGAGGACCTGTATTTGAAGATCACTGTGCCATGATAATACTGCCATCGTCGTATATCTCGTGTTGCGATCGTGAGAATAAGATGAGAAAGATTAGTGTGCGCACAGACCCATATAGCCATTTTTCTCTAGCTCAATACGCGAACTGAATAAAAAAGAAAACTGATAACACAAAATGATCTCAGTGATAAATCTGTTTTTCACTTTAGGCCTAATCGGAAACATGCTGCCTAAAGTGACGATGGGAAACTCAATTCGAGAGCATAACATCTCTTACTCCCTGCGTGGAAATTCACGAGTCAGGGACTGGCTGCTTTTCCAGCAGGGAAAAGGATACTATTATCTTTGGTTACGACTGGTCGGGAGTATGAGCAGACAAACTAGAGGGGAGATGTGTCACTTGTTGGGGCATGTGATTGGCATGAAACCATGTGAGGCGGTTGCGTTAATGCACTTTTCGAATTTATAGAGTTGCGATGGAAAGGTGATGAGTGGAAAAATGGTCTTCCAATTCAGTCTGCGGTCCTCCAGAGAAAAATTCTGGTCTGAGCTCTTGTTTGTGGGGATTCACTTCTGACACTTGTCCTGAGCGTGACTTCGCTCTGGCACTGGTTTTGACAGACGAGGCTGTGCTGAAGTCTTAGCTGTACTAACAGTTTGGACCTCAATCATTTCAGAGAACTCGCTGTGCTGAGGACAATCTTATTCGTATCAGGTCTGCCATCCTGACGTTTGATCTCCTTGCATGCAATGCCATATAAGTGAACCAAATTGGTGCACGGTATGATCGGCGAACGGGAGTGCTACACGGTGAAATCTGGCGAGATTTTAAGGGCTCCTTTAAGAATAATTGTAAACCGTCTGACAGATCGCCAGCCCGCGACTTTGCATATTTCGTGCCAGCGATAACGAACTACAGGCGGCGCACATCGCTACTCTGCGCTACGACCGTCACCCGAGACAGCGCTACGCATCGATAAAGTGGTATAGTATGTAAGTAGTGTGTCAGAACTCTTCATTACATGCAAACAATATAGACAACTTAATGCTATTCTTTGCACTGTGTAAGATCGGAAATAAATAAGCACTCAGACACCGATAGTAACCATCTGAGGGCGAAATATGACAGCGCAATATTCTAAGCATTGTTGTGAGACTGGTAACACTCTGAGGGTGAAACATAGGAACGCGATTCTAAGTAGTGTCGGTCGAGAGCTCGGAGACATAAGACATATCTCGTTGCTCTCACGTCGGTGATGGCAGATCTTACCACACTCGAGGCCTCATTTCGTTTATATGGCCAGAGAGGATTTAGATGGCTTAACTGCGCTTGAAGATGGAACTCAAGATAGAATTCGCAATCGTAGCATAAAGCGCAATTGCAGGGTTAGGCTCGTGATTATTTGTCTGAGTTTGCAATAATCCCATGTTTCGTTTGTGAGTTAAAGAAGCCTCATTATCCTCCAAATAAATATGCTGTGGTTATTAAATGATAATTAAACTTTGAAATTGAAATACACTACTGGCCATTAAAGTTGCTACACCACGAAGATGTGCTACAGATTCGAAATTTAACCTACAGGAAGAAGATGCTGTGATATGCAAATGACTAGCTTTTCAGAGCATTCACATAAGGTTGGCGCCGGTGGCGACGCCTACAACGTGCTGATATGAGGAAAGATTTCAACCGATTTCTCACACAAAAACAGCAGTTGACCGACGTTACCTGGTGAAACGTTATTGGGGTGCCTCGTGTAAGGAGGAGAAATGCGTACCATCACGTATCCGACTTTGATAAAGGTCGGATTATAGCCTATCGCGATTGCGGTTTATTGCATCGCGACGTTGCTGCTCGCGTTGGTCGAGATCCAATGACTGTTAGCAGAATATGGAATCGGTGGGTTCAGGAGGGTAATACGGAACGCCGTGCTGGATCCCAACGGCCTCGTATCGCTAGCAGTTGAGGTGACAGGCATCTTATCCGCATGGCTGTAACGGATCGCGCAGCCACGTCCCTATCCCTGAGTTAACAGGTGGGGACATTTGCAAGACAACAACCATCTGCACGAACAGTTCCACGACGTTTCCAGCAGCATGGACTATCAGCTCGGAGACCATGGCTGCGGTTACCCTTGACGCTGCATCACAGACAGGAGCGCCTGCGATGGTGTACTCAACAACCAACCAGGGTGCGCGAATGGCAAAACGTCATGTTTTCGTATGGATCCAGGTTCTGTTTACAGCATCATGATGGTCGCATCCGTGTTTGGCGACATCGCGGTGAACGCACATTGGAAGGGTGTATTCGTCATCGCCGTACTGGCGTATACCCGGCGTGGTGGTATGGGGTGCCATTGGTTACACGTCTCGGTCACCTCTTGATCGCATTGACGGCACTTTGAACAGTGGACGTTACATCTCAGATGTGTTACGACCCGTGGCTCTACCCTTCATTCGATAACTGCGAAACCTTACATTTCAGCAGGATAATGCACGAACGAATGTTGCAGGTCCCGTACGGGCCTTTCTGGATACAGAAAATGTTCTACTGCTGCCCTGGCCAGCACATCCTCCAGATCTCTCACCAATTGAAAACGTCTGGTCAATGGTGGTCGAGCAACTGGCTCTTCACAATACACCAGTCACTACTCTTGATGAACTGTGGTATCGTATTGAAGCTGCATAGGCAGCTGTACCTGTACACGTCATCCAAGCTCTGTTTGACTCAATTCCCAGGCGTATCAAGGCCGTTATTACGGCCAGATGTGGTTGTTCTGGGTACTGATTTCTCAGGATCTACGCACCCAAATTGCATGAAAATGTGATCACATGTCAAATCTAGTATAATATATTTGTCCAATGAATACCCGTTTATCATCTGCATTTCTTGTTGGTGTAGCAATTTTAATGGCCAGTAGCGTAATTTGTTAATCTGGCACTCAGCCATTATTGATACTTATGTCACTGTCACGCATTTCACCATTATTAATACTTGTCAATACTTGGTCATGATGATTACTGAAGTTTTAAATAGACGTAATTTATGAAATCCCTGCTTACAAGTTATTTAGTAGTTAACAGGACCCAAGAAAACTCTTTTATTAAATTCATTCTTAGTAACAATAAGCTTTAGCCGCTGCTGCCGTATGCTGCTGCGAATTGCTGTAAACCACATGGAAGAAGGCAGTCATCTAAAGAGGTGGGTGCAAAACTTAGGGCCAAAGCAGAGACTGGTACACCACAACATGTCATGTACTCTAATCCAGTAAATTTCGTTGCACAACAGATTTTGTATTGCTTGTATATTCTTATTGATAAATGCAGTCAGATAGCTTAGGTATTCATTGTTAGAGGTTAATTTGTTCCTGCAGTTTTCCATATTCAAATACGCAGTCAGATAGCTTATCCAAATGTTAGTTTTAAGTTTTTAATGTAACGATCTGTTGAGGGCTTAACTGACAGTGAAACTGACACTCATACAACACGCACACAGTACTATACAGGTTAGATTCCGATAACTGATAGCTCATGTTGCTTATCGAGTCCATTTTCACAGACGAACATAGGCTTTGTTTGTTGCAGTTACGTTACGTTTGTTGTAGGTACGTTATAAGTATTGCTGCTCCGGTTTGTTAGGTCAAACAAAATCACAGTCTCGCAACTTGTTCTCATCTGCGTCAACGTAGTGTAATTTCTGTTTAGAATAAACCCATCACAGTCTGTTCAGCGTCGGATAACTTCATATTGCTTTATCCATGTTTTGCGCGAGCGTATATAAAAAAATGGTTCAAATGGCTCTGAGCACTGTGCGACTTAACTTCTGAGGTCATCAGTCGCCTAGAACTTAGAATTATTTAAACGTAACTAACCGAAGGACATCACACACATCCATGCCCGAGGCAGGATTCGAACCTGCGACCGTAGCGGTCGCCCGGTTCCAGCTTGTAGCGCCTAGAACCGGAGTGGCCGGCTCGAGGGTAAATAGATTGCACTGATAAACCTTAGTCTTTGTCAACCAAACGCCGCTCGGTGGGGTGTTAATTATTTGTTTCTTCTATTTGTGATGCCAACAGTTCATGATTTATTTCTTTTCTCGCTTAACTTGTGCTGCTTGTCCTATTTTGTGATTAATAAACTCTTGCCATTTTTATAAAAGATTAAACCCGTGTTGGTATACATTTATCATAAAGCAATAGTTGAGTACAATAATGACAGGACTACCTCTTTATGGACTTTTCTAGGATTTAATTTTTTAATTGAGATGTTGAAAAGAGTGATAACCTCTAATGCAGGATAGCGTCAGCGATCACAGTCATAGAACAGATTTAATTTGGCAGACGCATGGCCAGCTAGACAAGAGGAAGACTTACAAGTTAAAGCGACTGTTGTCACGGTGTAAGTCTTTCAAATAAAACCGTGAGACCAGCGTAGTCTTGCAGTACGAACGGTAATAAAGTTAATGCTTCTACAGCCTGTGATAACAGACGTGAGGATGAAAGAGATTAGTGCATGGTCATCGTATAGTGACAATCGTACTGTAACGTGAGTGGGTAAAATCAGTTCAAAAATGGTTCAAATGGCTCTGAGCACTATGGGACTTAACTGCTGTGGTCATCAGTCCCCTAGAACTTAGAACTACTTAAACCTAACTAACCTAGGGACATCACACACATCCATGCCCGAGGCAGGATTCGAACCTGCGACCGTAGCGGTCGCGCGGTTCCCGATGTAGCGCCTAGAACCGCTCGGCCATTCCGGTCGGCGTAAAATCAGTGCCTTCACAAAATATAAAATGAGGGAAACGAACTTGTGTCCACAAATAATGTCTGTTAGAATTTTGAGGAATGAGCAACAAGGCTACCTGTAACCGTATGAAGATTTAATGTACATTATGAGTTTGAAACCTTCAAATAATATTCTGCAAGCAAGATGCAGCTGATCATTCAGCAAATTTAAGAAAATCACCTCCTGTTGCAATTGGTTGGCTGCTTTGGATTCATTTACTCATCTCTAACTGTTGCTGAAGCGCAGTTGTGTTCAAAATATTGTTTTATTTTTTGGCAACCAGTCGTCGCATGTCTTTTGTTTCGCTAATTGGTACAATTCTATACCAGTATCAGCGGTTTCGTCCGTTCGGTAGTTGCTAGTGCGCTCTTTTCATCATGCACAGATTTGTAAAAAACCAGCTATTCTCCATCTGAGGAGAGAGTGGAGACGAATGTACTAATAGTCAAAAGAGAACAAAAATTACTCCATATTCGTCATATGTTACCCAGAAAAACCAAAAACCACAATCAAACAAGGTCTAACGTAACAGCCACCATATTGTAGAATATAAAAATTTCGGATTTATTTGGGCAGGCTAGGAGGGCAGCTTATACTAAAATGTTTTATGTGTGGCTCAGTGTTCTAAAATGAGTTTTTCATACCTAACAAGCTGAAAAGGCATTTGGAAAGAAACTCCCCCAGCGTCTCTCAAAAACAGCGAGAGTAGTCTCAACGTCTGTGCACTTGCATTCAGGCATTTTATTTCATGATGGGAAAACGAATGATCTCTCAAATGAAGTCCTTTTGGCATGATTCAAAATTTTTGAAATAATTGCCAAGAAATAGAAACCTCATACGTAGGCAAAGAGCTTATTTTATCGGCATGTAAAGAAATTGTTCCAACTATGTCGAGACAGGAGGGAGTTAAACAGATTTCAAAAGTTCAAAAGTACCTCTGTCAAATGATACAGTTCATCGGCGCTTTATGGACACCTGAATTGATATTCAAACTAATGTTATAGAAAACTTGCCAAACACACAGTTGATTCTACGGTAAGATGAAGGCACTGAAATTTCCGGAAAATCTAATCAAATAAAATATCTCATACGTAATGCATTCAAGTGTAAGGGTAATAAAATTATTATAATTGCTGTAGAACAGAAGTAAATGTGACGTATATGTTTGTCCTTCAATGACATGTGTCATCCCTCACGAGCTAATATTGAACAGAGGCATTGATTGGATTAACTCAGCAGCTGCATCAGTCCATTAAATCTGTTACTGTCGTTATCGAGTGCATCTAGAAAGAGACAAAACATAACCTCATAAGTAATGGTTGTACGTGTGGAACAAACGTATTATCAATGCGGTAGACTAGAAAGAAAGTGAGCTACTTCTTAAACATTTGTCCCTCGACGACTGGCGTTACACCGCCACCGGCTAACGCAGGAGAAAAAGTTTCGGCTCAATTACTTAGACTTCAAATACAGACGAACAAGGAGATACGTTAATTTCAGTCAATGACTGCGGCTTGGAATGTATAGTTATTGGGTTGGGGTGAACTTCACCTATTCCCATAACAGAAATCGTTGAAATACTGTACAAGAAAGGGAAAGAATTACGTTAGACAGGGGGATGGCTTTCAGAACCTATAGCAGTCAAATTTTACAAACGTACATACTCGTTTTCTTATTCCCCCCCCCCCCCCCCAACATCTCAGTCTCGCTCTCTCTCTCTCTCTCTCTCTCTGTGCTTGCTTGTGTGTGTGTGTGTGTGTGTGTAAGAAGGAGATAGAGAGAGAGAGAGAGAGAGGGAGGGGGAGAGAGAGAGAGAGGGAGGAAGAGAGAGAAAGAGAGAGAGAGAGAGAGAGAGAGAGAGAGCCAAGACGGTCAGTGCCTTCAGGGTAAAATGTTTGCGGTTGCCTACCCAGGCATGCACCTCTTCTCCATAAGGAAATTGAAAGTCACAAGTATCTTTTATTCAGCGCTCCAAAAATTTGAAAATCACAGGGTGGGAGTTGGGGGCTGTATGGAGGATATACAGGGGCTTCCCACGGAAACTTGTATACCGTAGTCCAAACAGCCAACTAAAGGCCTGCCCACATGTTGGCAAGGCTGTTTCACCTACACTGCAAACGTTTCCCTGGGAAGACTTTACACATCCTCCACACAGTTCCAATCTCTCCCCATGCGATTTCCGTATTTTTGGAGCCCCGAAGAAAGACATTTGCGCACGTCGATTTGCTTCGGACGAAGAGTTGCCCGCCTGGGTTCGATCACGGTTCCGTAGGCAACCGTAAACATTTTTCCACGAAGGCAATGACCGTCTTGTTTCACAGTGGTTGAATGTGTTAACAGTTATGGCGATTATTTTTGAAATAATAAACAATTTACTTAGCTTTTTGGGGTTCCGTACCTCAACTAGCAAAAAACAGAATTTTCATAGGATCGCTTTGTTTCCGCCTGCCAATTAGTCTATCTGTTGGGCTGTTAAGAACACTTTTCCAGCCGGTTAGTGTGTGTCAAGTTTAAATTTATCCCAGATACTAACATGTATGGTGCCTTGACTGTGTGAAACATGCTTCTAAGTCAATGGAATCGAAAGGACCGGCCGTTTATGTCACATATTTTGAAACTCGCAAATTCAATAATCAAAACCTGTAGCGGAGTTTCTAATGACCTAGAATCATGAAATTTGGCAGGAAGTGAAGTCTTACAGTAAAAGAACAAAACCCGAAAACTGTTAATTTGTAATTATTTCAGAGGAAAAAATATATTTGTAATATTTTACCCATCTGTCTGTCCGTGTATTAAGACACCATTACTCAGGAACGGGTTCGTAGCCTATATCGACCTGTAGTGTATGTCAGAGACTGATATCCACGGTTCCTTGGTGGTGAAAAACATTTAAGGTTGTAAGTCAATGCAATTAAATGATAGGGCTATTATGTCACATACTTTGATACTCCCAAACTTACTCATGAAAAGCTATAGGGTATTGTATGTTAACCGGGGGCCTAGAAACGACATAGAGTCTCCGATCCCGCCGCAGCTGCAGTGGTCTACAGCCCCACGACGACCACCGCAGTCATCTTCACCCTTACACCGCCCCATACTGAACCACTCTTTCAGGGTTATTGTGCGATTCGGCCCCCGGTGGAACCCCCAAGGAACTTCTCACATCAAACGAGTGTAGCCCCTATGTTTGCGTGGTAGAATGATGGTGGTGTACGCTTTCGTGGAGAACTTGTTTGCGCAGCAATCCCCGACATATTGTAGCTGAGGCAGAATAAGGGGAACCAGCCTGCATACGCCGAGGCAGTTGGAAAACCGCCTAAATACCAACCACAGACGGGCCGGCTCACCGGAACTCGACACAAGTTCACCGGGTGGATTCGTGCCGGGGACCAGGCGCTCCTTCCCACTCCGGAAAGTCGTGCGTTAGACCGCTCGGCTAACCGGGCGGGAAAGCTATAGGGTACTTGCCATTGACCTAGAATCATGAAATTTGTTAAGAAGCTGCGTCTCACAATACAAGTAACGGGAAAAAATTCGAAAATTGTTAATAATTATAAAATATAAAAATATTTTTTCTCATTAAAACTTACATTACGTTCACCATCCGTCAACAGGATAACAGAAAAATATTACTGCATCCAAACATAAAATGTAAGTTGTGATAGTGTTTTGGTAAGCAAATAAAAACTTTTATATTAAACCTTCTCTCTCAATGTATATAACTGAAATTATCTGCTTGCTTCTTTTTGTATGTCTGAGCTGGTCTCAGGAATTAGATACCGTCTAGGAATTCCCGGGATCGACGTCTCGTCAGTATCGATATCGGCAACAGGTCAAAATCGTAAAGATACTCGATTCCTGGGATGAATGAACTATGTCCGTGCATAATTAAGTTTATACGAAACACTCAGCACGCGAGTCCTACTCTCGCTTGGCTAACTTTCTTCCTATCAACCTCATTTTTTATATGACTGCCTCTTATAGAAGAAGAGACAGGATGATACTAAAACACTAAGACGTCAGGGAGTAACTTACATGATTGTAGAGGGAGCCGTATGGAGCAAAAATTAGAGGAGAATATAAACATTCGGGCCGCTAGGGATTGTTTCTGCCCTTTGGTAACGTTAACTAGGAAACTAAAGAGCGCGCCATACCAGTATAGCATAGACCCCAGCGTGCCACCTGGCCGGTGAGAGGGAGGGGTGGTTTGTTGCTCCGACAGCTCTCCTCTCGCCTCGCTGCAATAGTCGAAGTTCTAAGCGGCGATCCCGCACTTACGCTCCCGTCGAGTTACACTGCGGTTATAGTAGAGAGCCTGTTAACTGCTGTGAGATGCACACCCAGGTGAGGCACCCCGGGCGTTTAGCTCGGCCAGTGGCGGCCAGCAGTGGCCCGGCAGCGGTGCTTCCGCAGCCGCTCTCCCTGACCTCTCCAGGCGCTTTCCCGGCCCCTCTGGACACAGCGCTGGAGCCGCGCCAAGTGCCGGCGAAGGCCGCCTCAACAGCCACTACGCTCTACTGCTCACTCCAGGCGTCAGCAACAGGGCCGGCAGCCCGACCTCACCCACTATTCCACTACGGAGCAAAGTACAGCTACAAACGTAGAAGAACAGTTCTCTTTTCCTATAAACCGAAAACAGCAACAAGTCTGAGAGAATGTCACCTACAATTTCCTGCTAACCATCCCATCAGGACTGTCTGATATGAAGAGCGTTTCCCCAACCAGTATTTGCAGTGCTTCTGTTCTTCCTCTGGCCATACATTCAAAATCATTTCCACGTTACACTGAGTTGACAAAAGTCATGGGGTAGAGATATGCACATATACGAATGGCGGCAGTGTCACGTATACAAGGTACAAAAGGACAGAGCATTGGTGGAGCAGTCATTGTACTCAGATGATTCATGAGAAAAGGTGTCTGACGGTATTATGGCCGCACGATGGCGATGATACAAATTTGACGCGCAATGGTAGTTGGAACTACGAGGTAATCCCAAAAGTAAGGTCTCCTATTTTTTTAATGTCTTTTTGTGTGGCAGTTGGTCACACTGTTACGAAGAGTGCTTCACGCGCTGTGTGTAAACGTGCGCACGCCGCGCTGAGGTGCCCAGTCTTGGCTTGGCAGCCGTTGAGAATGGAGCTCCCGTTGGATGTTACCGCCAAGTGCGAATTGCGCGCAGTTATTCGGTTTCTGAACCCAAAGGGCACTACGTCGATTGAAATCCATCGTCAATTGACGGAAGTGTTTGGTGAGTTGTGCATGGATGTCGAAAATGTTCGTAAGTGGAGTAGATAGTTTGCAGCTGGTCGGACCGAAATCCACGACGAACAAAGGAGCGGGAGACCGTCAATTTCTGAGGAGACTGTGTTGAAGGTTAAGCAAAGCATGCGTGAAGTTTGTCGGAATGTTCAAGCTGTAAACTGATGTAAACCACTGTAGAAATAAACAGGTCTATGTACTTATAAAAAATAGGAGACCAAATTCAGGCATTATCTCTCACCACGGACAACGCAGTGGCCGACGGCGCCCACTTTACGACCGAGAGCAGCAGTCTTCGCATAGAACTCACAGTGCTAACAGACAAGCAACGTTCCCTGCACCATCTCTCCTGGGCTCTTGACCATATCGGTTGGACCTTAGACAACTGCAAAACGGTGGTTTGGTCAGATGAGTCCCGATTTCACTCGATTTGAGCTGTTGGTAGGATTCGAGTGTGACGCATACCCCACGAAGCCATGGATCCAAGTTGCCAACAAGGCACTGTGCAAGCTGGCAGTGGCTCAACAATGGTGTGCGCTGTGTTTACATGGAGTGGACTTAGGCCTCTGATTCGACTGAAGCGACCACTGACTGAAAATGGTTATATTCTGGTACTTGAAGACCATTTATAGCTAGTCATGGATTTTGTGTTTCCTAACAACGATAGAATATTTATAGCTGACACTGCAGATGTCACCGAGCCAAAATTGTTCGCGACTGGTTTGAAGAACATTCCGGATATTTCTAGAGAATGATTTGGCCACTCAGAGCTCCTGACACGGGGCATCAGTTCGTGCACAAAATCCTACCCGGCAACACTTTCACTATTATGACCGGATATATTTCTGTGGAGGACTTCCATCGACTTTTCGAGTCCATGTTGCGTCAAGCTGCTCCACTACGCCGGGAGAAAAAGGTCGGACACGACATTAAGAAGTATCCCATGACTTTTGTCACCTAATCTGCTTTTATAGCATGAAGCACAGCGCAGTACCTTTTGAGACAGGCACGTGAGCCGGCCCTGGACTGAGTTGGTGTGGCCGATTAAAGGTCCATTCTCCTTCTGCAGTCTACAAAATAAGCGATTTTTACGACTTTTTTGGGAAAAACTAGCGAAGCGGTTGACGTAAGTCGTTTTGCACATTACTGATTGATTCTTGGGTAACATTTTATGATTTTTTTAAAAAGCAATTTAGCCTCCATTAGGTCCCCCATATGAGGAGTTAAAGTTGTAGTCCTGCAAACTGCAAATCTTAAATGAAATCGGAAAACAAATAATTTTCTTAATCTACGAGATAGTCTGCAAGGAGTAACAACACAGTTTTTTGAAATTAAAAAAATAATAAAATGGCGGACGTTTTAGTCAAAGGTTTAGTTCTGTCGTGTGGTTTTGGTCTTGTTTTCTCTGTACTAATGAATAAATTATAATAAAAAATTAGGCTATTACTCATTGCGGCCTACCCGAAGAGTAATTCAGCCAAATTTCAGAAACTTATATTTATTATTATGACCGCAATCCATTCCGTTAGCTTGAAATACACACGACAAAACTAGATCTTTGTTTCAAATGTCCAGAGTTTTATTATTTTTTTCAAATTTCAAAAGCTGTACTGTTACGCCTCTCGCAATATGCTGCAGATAAATAAAGCAGTATGTTGTTAATTTTAGACAAGATTTGCAGACCGCAGGGATTCAAACAGGGGCGCACTTCATTGTGGACTTACCGGATGGCGGGCTTAATAATAACTGAACTACTTTAAAAAATCAAAAACTGTTATATGAGAGTCATTGAATAATGTGCAAAAAGATTTACGTTGATTTCTTCGATATTTTTTCCACAAAATGTAAAAAATCGCTTGTTTTATAGGCTGACTGAGGAGAATGGACCCTTAACGGTGATACTGGTGTGCCGCCCAGCCTGTGCGTGGCTTTCATCAGGTTTTCCACACGAGTTTAGGCAAATGCTAAGCTGTTTCCCATTTCCTGGTTCAGAGAATACGATGTGAAGACAGTTAAAATACGGCCACACACAGTACAAAGTCGTCACAATCCACAGAAAAGTGAGACACACGACTTTTCTCTTCTTAGACAGCTGCATCCAGCCGGAAGGCTAAATTAAATGAATTTGCTAGAACGTAAGTACAGCGGGCCCCGTAAATAAAAACGAGGTAAACTTCAAAGGAAAGAGCAAGAGAAATTTGAAAGTTAGGTCCTACAGCTACTTCTATCCCGTCAAAGTTACTGAACGACGTATCGTAGTATTCTTTACCATTCACTCACCACTGGATGAGGATATAAAAGTTACTATTTATAAGAACGTCATTTAGCAAAAGCAGTTTTATCTTTACTCGAGAGGCTGACAGTATTCCATCAGGGCCGATTCGAGAACTCTTTTCCACAGAAGCGACATTTCATCTGGCATCCTTCCCCCGCTCCCCTCCATTTTCCCACACGAGTGACATAGTTTGGCGGCCCACTCCCGTTCCCTACCTCCCTTCCCTCTGTGCCTCTTGTGCTCCTGAGAAGACATTTCAAAATAAATCCAAATCTAGGTACGGTATAAATGTTTTTTTTTTTCGCTAGTAATTACCCTGAGCACAAATTACTCTGAGTACAAATTTTGCACTATGGGCGCCAGAAGCGCTTGGCTCTCAGCTTAGGGCCAGAAGCGGCCACTTGTGTCGTTTGGGCCTTAATCCTCACAAAATGAAGGGGGTGGGGTTTGGGATAGGGTACTTCGGGTTTATCTTCTGAAAATATTATAATGCACTCTTGTACTTTATATTTTAAAGTTTTGAAAAAAACTATTTATTTGTGTTAATGATTCTTTATGCCAGATTCTATAATTGTTTTGAATTTTTCAGCAGCAAGTAACACAAAAACTTAAGTCTTAGTAGTGTATATGACTTTTCGAAGTAAATCTTATATTCTAATTTTCAAGTTCAGGACCATTTTTACACATCTTTATATCTTGAGAAAGTATGTTGTGAACAAAAATGAACGGCAATTGACGAAATTTGTGCTCCTAAAATTTTGTTG
The DNA here is from genome assembly GCF_023864345.2 of Schistocerca serialis cubense. Lineage (NCBI taxonomy): Eukaryota > Metazoa > Arthropoda > Insecta > Orthoptera > Acrididae > Schistocerca > Schistocerca serialis. The sequence continues at coordinate 596,709,160 of NC_064645.1, read as the reverse complement.
CTGTGGTCATAAAGTACCCATTTCCCCTGTGTACACATTATGAAAAATACGTTTGTATTGCTAAGATTGTGCTAAAAGATATTTTCAGGTTCTGAACCCTACTTCTACATCAATACCTATTTCAAGAGTATGTCCTAATAAAGGTTAATAATAACGAAATTGGTTTTCTTTTTAATATTTTTGTGGTTGGTACTAAGTAACTCCCCTCCCCCCTAGCCTCCTCTTGGTAGTATGCTTTATGGAAAAAGTGCTGGATCTGCTAGGCTTAAACCGGCCCTGTGGTCGGAATGATGTACCTGAACTTCACTGTTGTTTTTTTGTATTGGTTCAGTTTACATGTAATGTTTACATAAAATTTGAATGTGAGCACTCCGTTGTCTGTATGCACCAAGGAACATATGAGGAATAATGGAATTTTGTCTCTATGCAACTAGGAACGTATGAAAGGTATTAGAATTTTAAAGGTCTTGCTAGATGATAGCCGGTTTCGATTGATTAACATCCTTCCTCAGATCATGTTCATGCAATATCTGATATTTAAACGCAGTGTTAACCACAACAATATCGTTACTATGCATAACTTGCCAATATAGTTGCCAATAGTCAAAGGGTACATAGTTGTTATCGTATAAAACAAGCAGTGGAAAAGTATTAGATTAGCGTTACAGTGAGCGCTAACGGACAGAGAATCGACTGTGTGGGACACAGAAAAGAAGAATCCGAGCCTTCTCAAGGCTTTGTTTACTATTATACCAGTGATTAATGAAACACTTGACCGAATCTTCCCATTTTGAGAAGCCGATCTGTTTAACTGTTAAAAATCATTCAACACCCAATATCGCATAAAATATTTTTGTTATTTAGGACAAAATTTTAATACCCGAAGGTGACAGAATAGTCTGTTGAAACCGGAAGTCTTAAATAAAACATATTTTAAGCGATCTTGGCTGCTGAATGGTTTTTAACAGGTTTGAAATATTGGACTATGGACCACAATGAGCTGTCGAAAAGGAATAAATTCAGATTATATATAATTATTGAGCAGGTGATTAAATATTTTTGTGTTTGCTTAGTGAAATACTCTCTGAGATACTAACATTATTAGAAAAGAGTAATGGAAGTCACTCTTTCTTCTCGTGTTGTAGGAGTCGGCCTAACTATTCTTCTCCTACTTTATACAAGCGAGGAGGATAGGAGGTAAGACACTGAATCATTTTCGGTAAGACGGTGCTTCGAACCTCCGTGTTCGGACATCCAGATGTACGTATTCCGTGATTTCACTAAATCAGGTTGGTTTAATTGAAAGGACAATGCCGATTTCCTTCCCAGTCCTTCCCCAATCCTAGCTTGTGTTCCATATCTCATGACCCAGTCGGCGGCGGGACGTTAAACGTTAGTCTTCCTACCTTCGAATTATATACGAGGGCCGTTCAGAAAGTAAGCTCCAATCGGTCGCGAAATGGAAACGACTATGAAAATCCGATAAAGCTTTGCACAGATGTGTTGGGTAGTGTCTCTAGTATAGCCCCAGTTAGCATCACGTCGCTCTTCTCATTTCTGAGCTCGCAGTGAGTGCGTAAATATGTCTAGAAAATAGTGTCTGCCGCCAAGGACGAGGGCCTGGTGAGAAATTTCGCCTGAAGCTATGCAGCCAACATTACATAACTGTCGTGCTGTTTCTTCTTCAAGACAATTCTCAGCCGCATTCTGCAGGGGCAATGACGATGATCCTGCATAGTTTTCAAATGGAAATGTGAGATTACCCACAATACAGTCCGCAATTGTCTCCCCCTGAGTTTCATCTCTGGTCACATGAACCGCTGTCTTTGAAGACAACATTTTGACACAGACAACGAGGTGTAGGCCAGCGTGGAGAATTGGCGGAAAGCACTGGCGGCTGCCTTCTATGATGAGGCTATTGAAAAGTTGGTACAACGCTATGACAAAAGTCTAAGTCAGAACGGCGACTACATAGAGAAGTAGCTGAAAGGTGTAGCTAATTGTTACAAGTAAAACATTTCTGATGTTCACTGTGGTTTCAATTTGGCAATCAATAGGAGCTTACTTTCTGAACAGGCCTCGTATAATGCTTGTTTTGCAGTCAGTACCTTCTTCCTAACTAATGAATTACTTTTAAAATATATGACAGGAGAGTTTCACTACTGAAGATAGAGAAGCTTACCTGTTACTAAAACTAGCTGCTTTGCGAAAAGCAGAAGTTCATGAACTTTTGTGTTTGAGATGATCAGTAACATCAGAGTTCAAGAAACTTGGCGAACATAAGCAAACCAGGTGTTTACAAAATGACGTGCCCGGACTGTCCCAGTTTTTACATAGGAAGTGTAGACAGGTTATTTGCCTTATGACATAATGAACACATGTCTGCTCTAAATTTAGATATAAATCGTAAGTACTCAATGATAACACTTTTATGGCAGCAAACACATCCATCCAGACATCAATAAAGATTTCAAAATCTTCCATGGACAACACTCAGGTACATAAATCAACATACTGAGGCGATAGAAACGCACAGATAATGTTGCAAACCACTGACACTCTGACTGAACACACAGATTGCGAACAGAACAGATTACATTCTGTGATCAGTAATTATTGTGTCATAATGCAAGAGCCTGAAACGTTTCTCCTTCTCCCTCTAAACATTGAAATATTTCAATAAAACTTTTTCTCAGTAATTCACTACAGGAAGAGACTATAAATACAATGAAATTCTGCATAACTTGAATACAGCGATAAGAAACAGAGGAAACTCTAATGACTATGAATAAAAGTTGGCCTCGTTTCAGACGAAATGACGCAAACTCTTGAATGATCATAAGTCAACATGTGTGTTTGGAGTAATTCGTGGTCAAAAGTAAACCTTGAGATGGTACACATCAAACCATTGAGGCGATTGACGTCATTGTTCGATGATAGATGACGAAGAGATTTAAGAAAACTGATAAAGAAATATGTACACGAGAATAAGAAAACGATCGATAAGTAAATCTGAAGGTAGTTCTGCTTTGTAATAAAAAATGAATAATGACGGAACACATAAAGGCTCCAGTCGTTATACAACCGAATAATCCTCTCAGTCTCTTCGAATTGTCCACTGAAACAGGAGAGAAATACATGTAAAATTATATTCATTACACAGGAAACGAAGAAGGTGAGGTTTTTAAAATAAATCCAGTTTTCAACTTTTGTGGTCCTGTCCTCCTCAGTTGCGCGTAATACTACGGTATATTGATAATTTTCACTTATGGACCGTCTGACAGCAACTGAATAAAACACAATTTTAGTGCCATGCGCGTTTCGCCTTTATTTTCTGCAAGGCATCATCAGTGGCCTGGAATATGTACATATGTTAGCTATTTTATTTACATTTTTGTCACTGTGCCTATAGGTTATAAACAGTTCTGGTGGTTGGTATTTCCTATTAAGTGGTAATGTTTTGAACTGTATTTACAGGTTGCGTAGACAGTTTCTTACATATTACGCTCCTGTTGCATTTTTGGTGTTGTTCTTCTTCCTATGAGCGCCAATTTGCTGTTTTTTCCGCATTCCACAGCACTATGCACTGAATGCTTGTTTTAATGCAATGTTTTGGTTTCTGTTGCCGACTGTCAAATGTTTTTGCCAAAGATCGAATATTACTGCCAAACTTATGAGTGTAACTATTGAAGTATCTGTGGTCTGTTCGTGTATGCATTTGTGTGTGTGTGTGTGTGTGTGTGTTTGTGTGTTTTTTCGGTGTCGTATTAATTTAATTTTATTGTATTTATTTATTTATTTTTGTTTTTGTCCTGTGTATGTGTGTGTGTGTGTGTATGTTTTGGTGTGATATATATTTTTTGTGCTGTGTGTGTGTGTGTGTGTGTGTGTGTGTGTCTGTATTTTGGTGTTATGTAATTTTTTTTTTTTTTTTGAGAGGGGGGCTGTGTATGTGTGTGTGTGTGTGTGTGTGTGTGTGTGTGTGTGTGTGTGTGTCTGCACTTTGGTGTTATATATATATATATATATATTTATACTATCATTTCCTTTATTAAGAGTAGTAGGGAGCCTGTGCTGATGTGTGTTTGTTCATTTATCACATGTTTGTTTTCTGCTATGGCTTTCTGGATGTGGAAGTTTTCTTGCATTTGTGTAAGATGTTTGTCATGGTTGCTTATTCTCATTATTTTCATTTCTTGTTCCATGTTTGTAGGATGATGGTTGTAGTGTTTTAAATGCTCTGCAAATGTGGAATGGTTTGTTTCATACTTCCAACATCTGATATGTTCTTTGTATCTTGTTTCAAAATTCCTGCATGTCATGCCTATGTATACTGCATCACAACTTTGACATTCAAGTTTATATATTCCTGATTGTTGGAATTTATCCCTCTTGGTAGCTGGCTGGCTTAGGTGTGATTGAAGGGTTTGCCCAGGCTTATATGCTATTTTGAAGCCCTGTCTCTTTAGGATGTTTGCAACTCTGTGTGTTAGTTTATGTGTGTAGGTCATGGTGTACCATCTGGTTCTTTTCTGTGTGGTGTTGTCATTGTGTGTGTTTGTTGAGTGTGTTTGTAAGTTTTCAGCTTGTGAGTTCTTTTGTGTTGTGGAAATGTTGTGTTTGTTTTTTATTTGTGTTTTTATTTTTTGATTGAGCCTGTGTACCACATGTGTGTCATACCCGTTGTTCCTAGCTATTTGTATGATCGTGTTCATTTCTTGTTCATAGTTTCTCTTGCTGAGTGGGATTCTGTTTAATCTATGTAACATGTGTCTTAGTGCTGCAAGTTTCTGGCTTTGGTGGTGGTTGGATGTGGAATGTATTATTGTGTCTGTGGCTGTTGGTTTTCTAAAGATGTTAAATGTATGTTTTCCATTTTCTTTTTTAATTGTAATGTCAAGAAAATTTATTTGATTTTCTTTTTCTTTTTCAAGTGTGAATTTTATGTTTTTATGATCTTTGTTTATTTCTGAATGGAGTTCATCTATTTTTTCACTTGGCTTGTCTACCAGACAAATAATGTCATCCACGTATCTGTACCAATATATGATTTTGAAACTTTCATTTGTGGTTATCTTATCAAATATCTGATTTTCAAGGTGACTGATAAAAATGTTTGCTAGTGTTCCTGATATTGGGGATCGCATGGGCAGTCCATCAGTTTGTAGATAATATTCTTCCTCAAACTGAAAGTAGTTTTGTTCCGTTATCAGTCTGAGCATATCTGTTATTTCTTTTATTGCGTCTGTGGTGAGGTTGCTGTGGGATGAGAGATTTTGTTCTATGATTTCTATTGTTTCTGTGATAGGGATGGAGGTATACATATTTTCTATATCGAATGAAATCAGCAATGCTGTGTGTGGTACCTGTATGTTCTGTATGTTTTCTATTAGGTTTCCTGTGTTTATCAATGTTCTGTTGTTTTCTACTTTATAGTGTTTTGTAACTAACTTTTGGAGGTGTTAGGCTATGCGGTATGTTAGGGCTTTCTTGAAGTTGATAACAGGTCTCATTGGCATTCCGTCTTTATGTACTTTTGGATGACTGCGGAGTGTTGGTGCTTGTGGGTTTTTCTGTGTTAAGTAGTATTTCTGTTTGTCTGTGAGTGTGTGTTCAATGTTTTTCAGTGTTCGTTTCACATTTGCCTGGAATTGTGTAGTTGGATCTGACTTCAGTTTTTGTATTGCGTTGGTGTTTATGTATTCCTTGGTTTTTGTGATGTATTGCTCTTTATCCATGAGTACTGTTACATTTCCCTTGTCCGCTCTTGTTATTAATATGTTGTTGTTTGTTAACTTTTGTTTTAACCTTTTCATAGTAGCTGCTTCTGTTTGGTTGTTCTTATTGTGTGTCTGCTGTGTTTGTTTTATTATGCCTTTTATTTCTTCTTTTACTAGTTCTCTTGTCAGTCCTATGTTTATTTCACAATTGTTTTGTTGTTCTTCACGTGTAAGGATGTGTTCGGTTTCTACTATGAAATTTTCTATGTGTTGATTGTTCACTTTGCTATTGGTGCAGTGTTCCAACTGCACCAATAGCAAACCAAGGAATACATAAACACCAACGCAATACAAAAACTGAAGTCAGGTCCAACTACACAATTCCAGGCAAATGTGAAACGAACACTGAAAAACATTGAACACACACTCACAGGCAAACAGAAATACTACTTAACACAGAAAAACCCACAAGCACCAACATTCCGCAGGCAACCAAAAGTACATAAAGACGGAATGCCAATGAGACCTGTTATCAACTTCAAGAAAGTCCCAACATACCGCATAGCCAAACACCTCCAAATGTTAGTTACAAAACACTACAAAGTAGAAAACAACAGAACAGTGATAAACACAGGAAACCTAATAGAAAACATACAGAACATACAGGTACCACACACAGCATGACTGATTTCATTCGATATAGAAAATATGTATACCTTCATCCCTATCACAGAAACAATAGAAATCATAGAACAAAATCTCTCATCCCACAGCAACCTCACCACAGACGCAATAAAAGAAATAACAGATATGCTCAGTCTGATAACGGAACAAAACTACTTTCAGTTTGAGGAAGAATATTATCTACAAACTGATGGACTGCCCATGGGATCCCCAATATCAGGAACACTAGCAAACATTTTCATCAGTCACCTTGAAAATCAGATATTTGATAAGATAACCACAAATGAAAGTTTCAAAATCATATATTGGTACAGATACGTGGATGACATTATTTGTCTGGTAGACGAGCCAAGTGAAAAAATAGATGAACTCCATTCAGAAATAAACAAAGCTCATAAAAACATAAAATTCACACTTGAAAAAGAAAAAGAAAATCAAATAAATTTTCTTGACATTACAATTAAAAAAGAAAATGGAAAGCATACATTTAACATCTTTAGAAAACCAACAGCCACGGACACAATAATACATTCCACATCCAACCACCACCAAAGCCAGAAACTTGCAGCACTAAGACACATGTTGCATAGATTAAACAGAATCCCACTCAGCAAGAGAAACTATAAACAAGAAATGAACACGATCATACAAATACACTCCTGGAAATTGAAATAAGAACACCGTGAATTCATTGTCCCAGGAAGGGGAAACTTTATTGACACATTTCTGGGGTCAGATACATCACATGATCACACTGACAGAACCACAGGCACATAGACACAGGCAACAGAGCATGCACAATGTCGGCACTAGTACAGTGTATATCCACCTTTCGCAGCATTGCAGGCTGCTATTCTCCCATGGAGACGATCGTAGAGATGCTGGATGTAGTCCTGTGGAACGGCTTGCCATGCCATTTCCACCTGGCGCCTCAGTTGGACCAGCGTTCGTGCTGGACGTGCAGACCGCGTGAGACGACGCTTCATCCAGTCCCAAACATGCTCAATGGGGGACAGATCCGGAGATCTTGCTGGCCAGGGTAGTTGACTTACACCTTCTAGAGCACGTTGGGTGGCACGGGATACATGCGGACGTGCATTGTCCTGTTGGAACAGCAAGTTCCCTTGCCGGTCTAGGAATGGTAGAACGATGGGTTCGATGACGGTTTGGATGTACCGTGCACTATTCAGTGTCCCCTCGACGATCACCAGTGGTGTACGGCCAGTGTAGGAGATCGCTCCCCACACCATGATGCCGGGTGTTGGCCCTGTGTGCCTCGGTCGTATGCAGTCCTGATTGTGGCGCTCACCTGCACGGCGCCAAACACGCATACGACCATCATTGGCACCAAGGCAGAAGCGACTCTCATCGCTGAAGACGACACGTCTCCATTCGTCCCTCCATTCACGCCTGTCGCGACACCACTGGAGGCGGGCTGCACGATGTTGGGGCGTGAGCGGAAGACGGCCTAACGGTGTGCGGGACCGTAGCCCAGCTTCATGGAGACGGTTGCGAATGGTCCTCGCTGATACCCAAGGAGCAACAGTGTCCCTAATTTGCTGGGAAGTGGCGGTGCGGTCCCCTACGGCACTGCGTAGGATCCTACGGTCTTGGCATGCATCCGTACGTCGCTGCGGTCCGGTCCCAGGTCGACGAGCACGTGCACCTTCCGCCGACCACTGGCGACAACATCGATGTACTGTGGAGACCTCACGCCCCACGTGTTGAGCAATTCGGCGGTACGTCCACCCGGCCTCCAGCATGCCCACTATACGCCCTCGCTCAAAGTCCGTCAACTGCACATACGGTTCACGTCCACGCTGTCGCGGCATGCTACCAGTGTTAGAGACTGCGATGGAGCTCCGTATGCCACGGCAAACTGACTGACACTGACGGCGGCGGTGCACAAATGCTGTGCAGCTAGCGCCATTCGACGGCCAACACCGCGGTTCCTGGTGTGTCCGTTGTGCCGTGCGTGTGATCATTGCTTGTACAGCCCTCTCGCAGTGTCCGGAGCAAGTATGGTGGGTCTGACACACCGGTGTCAATGTGTTCTTTTTTCCATTTCCAGGAGTGTAGCTAGGAACAACGGGTATGACACACATGTGGTACACAGGCTCAATCAAAAAATAAAAACACAAATAAAAAACAAACACAACATTTCCACAACACAAAAGAACTCACAAGCTGAAAACTTACAAACACACTCAACAAACACACACAATGACAACACCACACAGAAAAGAACCAGATGGTACACCATGACCTACACATATAAACTAACACACAGAGTTGCAAACATCCTAAAGAGACAGGGCTTCAAAATAGCATATAAGCCTGGGCAAACCCTTCAATCACACCTAAGCCAGCCAGCTACCAAGAGGGACAAATTCCAACAATCAGGAATATATAAACTTGAATGTCAAAGTTGTGATGCAGTATACATAGGCATGACATGCAGGAATTTTGAAACAAGATACAAAGAACATATCAGATGTTGGAAGTATGAAACAAACCATTCCACATTTGCAGAGCATTTAAAACACTACAACCATCATCCTACAAACATGGAACAAGAAATGAAAATAATGAGAATAAGCAACCATGACAAACATCTTACACAAATGCAAGAAAACTTCCACATCCAGAAAGCCATAGCAGAAAACAAACATGCGATAAATGAACAAACACACATCAGCACAGGCCCCCTACTACTCAAATGATAGCATAAAAAAAAATATATATATATATATATATATAACACCAAAATGCAGACACACACACACACACACACACACACACACACACACACACACACACACATACACAGCCCCCCTCCCACAAAAAAAAAAAAAAAATTACATAACGCCAAATTACAGACACACACACAGAGCACAAAAAAATATATATCACACCAAAACACACACACACACACACACACACATACACAGGACAAAAACAAAAATAAATAAATAAATACAATAAAATTAAATTAAATTAATACGACATCAAAAAAACACACAAACACACACACACACACACACACACACACACACACACACACACACACACACAAATGCATACACGAACAGACCACAGATACTCCAATAGTTACACTCATAAGTTTGGCAGTAATATTCGATCTTTGGCAAAAACATTTGACAGTCGGCAACAGAAACCAAAACATTGCATTAAAACAAGCATTCAGTGCATAGTGCTGTGGAATGCGGAAAAAACAGCAAATTGGCGCTCATAGGAAGAAGAACAACACCAAAAATGCAACAGGAGCGTAATATGTAAGAAACTGCCTACGCAACCTGTAAGTACAGTTCAAAACATTACCACTTAATAGGAAATACCAACCACCAGAACTGTTTATAACCTATAGGCACAGTGACCAAAATGTAAATAAAATAGCTAACATATGTACATATTCCAGGCTACTGATGATGCCTTGCAGAAAATAAAGGCGAAACGCGTATGGCACTAAAATTGTGTTTTATTCAGTTGCTGTCATACGGTCCATAAGTGAAAATTATCAATATACCGTAGTAAATCCAGTTTGTCTCCAGATTACAATAAAAGCTATTTCGATGCAGTACAGGACAATACCACTTAAATTTTCACTGTTCGGCATCAGATACAGAAAAGGCACAGAAATGCGGAAGAAAAAAATTAAGATTGCTATTTTCATGTGTCAAAAAACTGGTACGAAAGTTTCTGGATATTTGTAATGGTGTGGCTTGTTAATTACAGTCTTTGGCCACGGTATAATACAGTTGTTACTCTGACAGTTTAAGTTCTTACTTAAGATAGAAAAAAAAAAAACAGTTCATTCAAAATGAATCTACAGTCACATATTCATACACGAGTTCTTCATACGTATATTTCCCATACAACATATGTAATATTTTAAGCCTCCAAGAAAGAAAGAACACAGTTTACTTATTCCTGTATCAAACATAAATACACCCTCATATCACCATCTCATTCTGTTTATCCTGATCCCTCTGTCTCTCTCTCTCTCTCTCTCTCTCTCCCTTTATATTCACTCCTCCTTCCTCTCCCTCCCTCATACTAATCCCCTTATCATACTGTCCCTTTCCATTAGGGTGTTTCACGTCTTTTACATGCATAATTCAAGTAATATGATGTTATTTCTATGTCACAATATTATACTCATAGCTACACACGCAATAACTTGTAACGAGTATTTTAAGTCACTCTGTGTGAATAAGCTTGTCAAATCTCATGTGGAATATGTAGTAGGTTGAGAATTTTTTGATCTCTTGCATACATTGGCATGCAAATTATTAATTTTATTTCCCCCTTCCCTTGGGCACAACGATAAAGTGACATAATAATCAAGGAAACTCAAACAGCCAAAGGTTATAAGATTAAGGAATTGAAAAGAGACTAGAATAGATCGTTTAGATGATTAAAATACCTGCATTTACATCTACATCTACATGGTTACTCTGCAAATGATACTTAAGTGTCTGGCAGAGGGTTCATCGAACCATCTTCACAATGATTATCTATTATTCTACTATCGTACAGCGCACAGAATAAACGAACACATTTACCTTTCCGTACGAGCTCTGATTTCCCTTATTTTATTATGTTGATATTTTCTCCCTATTTTGGGGGGCGTCAACAAAATATTTTCGCACTCGGAGGAAGAAGTTGCTGATTGAAATTTCGTTAGAAGATACCGCCGCAACGAGAAATGCCTTTGTTTTAATGACATCCACTTCAAATCCCATATCATGTCTGTGGCACTCTCTCCTCTATTTCTCTATAGTACAAAACGTACTACCCTTCTTTGAACTTTCTCATGCACTCCGTTAATCCTGCCTGGTCAGGATACCACACCGCGCAGCAGTGCTCCAAAAGAGAACGGACAAACATAGTGAATACAGTCTGTGTAGTAGATCAGTTGCATCTTCTAAGTGTTCTGTCAATAAAACAGAGCCTTTGGTTCGCTTTTCCCACTACATTTTGTACGTGTTCTTTCCCATTTACGTTGTCCGTAATTGTAATTCATAGGTATTTAGTTGAATTTACGGTCTTTAGATATGATGATTTATCGTGTAATCGAAATTTAACGGATTTCTTTTAGCACTCATGTGGATGACCTCACATTTTTCAGCTACCTATTTCCGCACCATACAGATACCTTATCTAAATCGCTTTGCAATTAGTTTTGATCTTATGATGACTTTACTAGTCGACAAACGACAGCATCATCTGAAAACAACCTAAGACAGCTGCTCAGATTGTTTTCTAAATGGTTTATATAGATAATGAACAGATGAGGGCTATTATACTACCTCTGGGAACGCCAGAAATCACTTCTGTTTTACTCGATGACTTTCCTTCAATTACCATGAACTGACAGGAATTTATGAATCCAGTCGCATAATTGATGTTCCATATGCAATTTGATTACAAGCTGCTTGTAAGGCGCGGTGTCGAAAGCCTTCTGAAAACCTAGAAACATAGATTCAATTAGAAATCCCCTGCCGATAGCATTCAACACTTCGTTTGAGTAAAGAGCTAGTTGTGTTACACAAGGGCGATGTTTTCTAAATCCTTCTTGACTACGTGTCAATAGACCGTTCTCTTCGAGATAATTTTCGAACGTAACATAGGTATATTCACAAATCCTGCTGCATATAGACGTTAACGATGTGGGCCTGTAATGTAGTGGATTACTCCAACTGCTTTTCTTGAATATTTTTGCGACCTGTGCAACTTTCCAGTTTTTGGGTATGAGTATTTCCATCGAGTGAACGGTTTATATGATTGTTAGGTGTGGAGATATTACATCATCATACTCTGAAAGGAACATAATTCATATACAATCAAGGCCGGATAACTTGCTCTTATTAAGTGATTTAAGTGGCTTGACTACTCCGAGGATATCTACATCCAAGTTATTCATATTGGCAGCTGTTCTTGATTGGAATGCTGGAATACCTACTTTGTCTTCTTTGATGAAGGTCGTTTGGAAAGCTGAGTTCAGGAACCGTGCTTTAGCAGCACTGTCATCAATAGTATTTCCATTACTGTCGTACTGTCTTGCCGCTAACACACTTGACATGCAACCAGAATCGCTTTGGATTTTCTGCCAAGTTTTGAGACAAAGTTTCGTTGTGGAAATTATTATAAGCGTCTTACGTTGAAGTCTGCACTAAATTACGAGCTTCTGTAAAAGATCGCAAACTGAAGTCACCACCAACTATAATTGTATGAGTCAGGTACCTGTTTTGTTTGAAGCTTTCAGTAATCGTATTTTCTGAGTTGGGAGGTCGTAAAGAGATCCAATTATTATTTTATTCCGGTTGCTAACAATGACCTCTAGTCATACTAAATGACAGGAACTACCTAATTCAATTAGCCGGCCGAAGTGGCCGCGCGGTGCTGGCGCTGCAGTCTGGAGCCGCGAGACCGCTACGGTCGCAGGTTCGAATCCTGCCTCGGGCATGGATGTGTGTGATGTCCTTAGGTTAGTTAGGTTTAACTAGTTCTAAGTTCTAGGGGACTAATGACCGCAGCAGTTGAGTCCCATAGTGCTCAGAGCCATTTAAACCATTTTGAACCGACTTCAATTTCCTTACAAGATAAACTACTTCTAACAGCAACAAGCACGCCACGGCCAACTGTATTTAGCCTATCCTTTCTGAATGCCGTTGGGTCCATCGCAAAAAATTCGGATGAGTTTACCTCTGGCCGATTTGAGCATCCGTGCTTTCTATTAGCACTTGGAACTCTGGTACTTTCCCGACACAGCTACGACAGTTAACAACTCCTGTACCAGTGGTTCCTAAATCGTTCTGCGCTCTTCACATATTCGACCTGCACCCTTTCAGGCTGAAGCCGTTTTTGTGTTTCCTTGAGACCCACCCCCTCTATTCGTGTAGGCACCTCCTGTGTGTAATGGACCCCTGTCCTTCTTAGCGGAAGCCTAAACCCCACCACCCCATGGCGCAAGTCGAGTAATTTGCAGCCTACACGGTAGCAGAATCACGTGAGCCTTTGACACCTTCCGCTCGGCTCTGTATCAAAGGTCACAATCGGTCTTGTCGTCTATGCTGCAGACGGTAAGCTCTGCTCTCTTCTGGCAAGCAAGACTGGCAGCCGTTACCACGAAACCAAAGAGAATCTCTTCTGATCCAAAGCGACACACATCATCGGTGTCGACGTAAGTCACCACTTGCAGCTGACTGTATTCTGTGCTCTTCACGGCATCCGGAAGGACCCGTTCCACGTCTGGAATGACTCCACCCGGTAAGAACGTGGAGTGCACATTGGCTTTCTTCCCCTCCTTGGCAGCCATATCCCTAACGGAAAACACGATTAACGATAACGAGCTCCCAACTACCAGTAACCCCACCCTCTGTGACTATCCGGATCTTGTAGGCTGAAAGGTTGTCTCTGAAACGGGACAAGTGACTGCATCCGTCTAAGGGGCACTGTCAGCCACATACCACGCGGAACCCGTTTGCCAGTCTAACTGGGGAGGCCTCATGTTTGGCACTCCCCTCGAGGTCTTTCGCAGCCTGCCACGCCCCGAGGCGAGCTCCCACTCGACCACGGGCGAATGGGTGAGGTGTCAATCTCAGTGCGAACAGTAACTGGGATGCCCACTGCTACGGTTCGATTGGCGGTAACCCCGGTCGTGCTGGACGTTCGTTGAGTCCCCACAGCCAGTCAGCAACAGAGATGGCGATCCACTGCAGCCTCAATCTGCGTAACCGAAGCTAACACTGCCTGGAACTGAGAGCGAAATCTTACCAACTCCGCTCGCATCCGTATAAAGCAAACACAGTCCCCATTCGTACTAAACCTGGTGGAAAACGACACTACACAAACAAAAAACGACCATCGACAAGCGGTACAAAATTCTACTGTAGATATTGACGAAAAAGCAGGAAACCTATATCTCTGACGGCGATCTGTCGTAGAATTTGAGAACATGTTTCTTGCTTGCGTATCATGTCGTTTCTGGAAACCCAGAATCTACTCTGTAGGAACCAACATTGATTCCGGAAAGAGCGATCGTGTGAGACCCAACTCGCTTTATTTGTTCATGAGACCCAGAAAATATTAAATACAGGCTCCAAGGTAGATGCCATTTTCCTTGACTTCCGGATGGCGTTCGATACAGTTCCGCACTGTCGCCTGACAAATAAAGTAAGAGCCTACTGAATATCAGACCAGCTGTGTGGCTGGATTGAAGAGCTTTTAGCAAACAGAACACAACATGTTGTTCTCAATGGAGAGACGTCTACAGACGTTAAAGTAACCTCTGGCGTGCCACAGGGGAGTGTTATGGGACCATTGCTTTTCACAATATATATATAAATGACCTAGCAGATAGTGTCGGAAGTTCCATGCGGCTTTTCGCCGATGATGGTGTACTATGCAGAGAAGTTGCAGCATTAGAAAATTGTAGCGAAATGCAGGAAGATCAGCAGCGGATAGGCGCTTGGTGCAGGGAGTGGCAACTGACCCTTAACATAGACAATGTAATGTATTGCGAATACATAGAAAGAAGGATCCTTTATTGTATGATTATGTGACAGCGGAACAAACACTGGTATCAGTTACTTCTGTAAAATATCTGGGAGTATGCGTGCGGAACGATTTGAAGTGGAATTATCATGTAAAATTAATTGTTGGTATGGCGGGTACCAGGTTGAGATTCATTGGGAGAGTCTTTAGAAAATGTAGTCCATCAACAAAAGAGGTGGCTTACAAAACACTCGTTCGACATATACTTGAGTATTGCTCATCAGTGTGGGATCCGTACCAGGTCGGGTTGACGGAGGAGATAGAGAAGATCCAAAGAAGGGCGGCGCGTTTTGTCACAGGGTTATTTGGTAACCGTGATAGCGTTACGGAGGTGTTTACCAAACTCAAGTGTCAGACTCTGCAAGAGAGGCGCTCTGCATCGCAGTGTAGCTTGCTGTCCAGGTTTCGAGAGGGTGCGTTTCTGGATGAGGCATCGAATATATTGCTTCCCCCTACTTATACCTCCCGAGGAGATCACGAATATAAAATTAGAGAGATTCGAGTGCCCACGGAGGCTTTCCGGCAGTCGTTCTTCCCGCGAACCATATGCGACTGGAACAGGAAAAGGAGGTACTGACAGTGGCACGTAAAGTGCCCTCCGCCACACACCGTTGGGTGGCTTGTGGAGTATAAATGTAGATGTAGATGAAGATGTAGAATTGTGTCTAGGAAATTATACTGACACGCTTAGATTCAAAAACCAAACTAAGAAAGCAAACAGGAGACGCTAAATAATTCGCTCCTGCTTAGGAACTTGTAAAAGTTCACAAATTCGACTACATTCAGACACAAACGAAAACGCGAGAATAGTTTCTAATAAATATTAAATTTTTGTTGTTTTGGTCTTCAGTCCAGAGACTGGTTTGATGCAGCTCTCCATGATGCTCTATCCTGTGCAAGTTTTTTCATCTCCCAGTACCTACTGCAACCTACATCCTTCTGAATATGCTTAGTGAATTCATCTCTCGGTCTCCCTCTACGAGTTTTACCCTTCACGCTGCCCTCCAATACTAAATTGGTGATCCCTTGATGCCTCAGAACATGTCCTACCAACCGATCCCTTCTTCTAGTAAAGGTGTGTCACAAACTTCTATTCTCCATAGTTCTATTTAATACCTCCTCATTAGTTATGTGATCTACCCATCTAATCTTCAGCATTCTTCTGTAGCACCACATTTCGAAAGCTTCTATTCTCTTCTTGTCCAACCTATTTAAAACTATTTATCGTCCATGTTTCACTTCCATAGATGACTACACTCCGTACAAATATTTTCAGAGCGACTTCCTGACGCTTAAGTCTATACTCGATGTTAACAAATTTCTCTTCTTCAGAAACGCTTTCCTTGCCATTGCCAGTCTACATTTTATATCCTCTCTACTTCGACCATCATCAGTTACTGTGCTCCCCAAATAGCAAAACTCATTTACTACTTTAAGTGTCTCATTTTATTTCCCTCAGCATCACCCGATTTATTCGACTACATTCCATTACCCTCGTTTTGCTTTTGTTGATGTTCATCCTACTCCGAATTTTTCTTTTGATTCCTTTACTGTTTGCTCAATATACAGACTTAATAACACCGGGGAGAGACTACAACCCTGTCTCACTCCCTTCCCAACCACTGCTTCCCTTTCATGCTCCTCGACCATTATAACTGCCATCTGGTTTCTGTACAAATTGTAAACAGCCTTTCGCTCCCTGTATTTTACTCCTGCTACCTTCAGAATTTGAAATAGAGTATTCCAGTCAACATTGTCAAAAGCTTTCTCTAAGTTTACAAATGCTAGAAACGTAGGTTTGTCTTTCCTTAATCTATTTTGTAAGATAAGCCGTAGGGTCAGTATTGCCTCACGTGTTCCAACATTTCTACGGAATCCAAACTGATCTTCCCCGAGGTCGGTTTCTACCAGTTTTTCCATTAGTCTGTAAAGAATTCGTGTTAGTATTTGGCAGCCGTGGCTTATTAAACTGATAGTTCGATATTTTTCACATCTGTCAACACCTGCTTTCTTTGGGATTGGAATTATTATATTCTTCTTGAAGTCTGAGGGTATTTCGCCTGTCTCATACATCTTGCTCACCAGATGGTAGAGTTTTGTCAGGGCTGGCTCTCCTAAGGCTATCAGTAGTTCTAATGGAATGTTGTCTACTCCCGGGGCCTTGTTTCGGCTTAGGTCCTTCAGTGCTCTGTCAAACTCTTCACGCAGTATCATATCTCTCATTTCATCTTCATCTACATCCTCTTCCATTTCCATAATATTGTCCTCAAGTACATCGCCCTTGTATAGACTGTCTATATTCCTTCCTCCTCCAGATATACTGTCAGTCCCAGTAGATAAAAGATATGAGTTCAAAATAGCCGTGTGTGTTCACAACACGAATTCACACTGTGCGGCCTTTATAATGAGCCTCTGGAGTAAGGATGAGTTGAAAGATATGTTTATTTATTGTGTACAGATGGACTCATGTTCTTTCCTACGAACCCTTCTGAATGTCTGAATTCGTGATTAAATCTGTTTTGGTACTTTCTTGGGGACTCAGAGATAACAGCAGGACTTGTGAGTTGCGCCAACCTAACAGTAATCTTGTAGTTGAGTACAGGTGGGGGCAGAGATGTATCATTTCCGCCGAACATCGCTAAGCAAGATGCCGGTAGCTGGTTCCTTTTCCTCTCTCCCCTCTTCCTCGTTAGGACTCCACGAGCGAAAACGGCCAACGACATTTTGCTTCCTGCTACGTAAACATAAGTGTCTGCAAGAGGGAAGGCAACAGGGGGCAACATGTGCCTGGAAAATTTGTATTTATCACAAAATCCTTTCGCATTTCTACGAATCACTATTTCTACTAAATCACAGATTTAGCGTTACCTAAAGTGAAGGGAAATATAGTGAATTTTTTTAGTTTATTTCTGCTTTTCCAATCTGAGCAGTGCTTACATCTCATTTTTTCCTGATTAATTTGGGTGCTGTCAAAAAGTTCTTAATCGTTCTGACTTTCTTTGCATTCCAGAATTTAAGTTTTTGGTGTAAATCTAACGTTATCGGTTCACGAATATTTTTTTTCTGTATACGTTTTTGAAAATTTTGGATTTAACCATGAGAAGGACGCGATGGGAGCTTTCATATCCGTATGAATAATATAAGTGCTTCACTTACAGGGAATAACGGAGGACGTTCAACATTTCCGCACGTCGAAAAAAAATAAGTTTTTGTTTTTGGCATGTGAAAAATAATGAAGGAACTTTCTTTCAGAGCGTTCCTTGTATTATTTCCTTGTGAAGAACTATGGAAATTCCATGTTTCGTATTCTTAAATAAACTGACATTATTTCTGATATCGAACCTGTTCCTTTCATAACACGTCTCAAGTTTCAGACCGCATGTCTGTTTCTACATGTTAGTCATTTTCTAAAATCGTAATTCGAATGTTAATATTTTTAGAAATGGAGTGAAATTGATTTATGATAATGAACCTCAGACAAATCCCCGCGCTTCACCTTCCACTACACTTGTAATTGGTGTAACCGCTGCTGGCGACCACAGGCAAGCCACCAACCAAGCAGCGATGTATCGCGGGTTGCCGCCCTCAAACGCGCCAGTAGCAACAGCAGGACGTCACGCCTGCAGCGACTGCTACAGTTCCTGGTAGCGTTGCGTCCACCGTATGCAGCAGTGTTATCGTTGGCACTAGCTCACCTCCGTGAGTCACGTACCACTATCATGATTTCCTGGTATTCTTCCCCTGGACTGCTTCATAGGACACCGCCCAGTCTTTAGTCAATGAGTCGATATCGGGAGTTCGCCATTGTAATTCTCTGGGATTAACGCTGGCTGCGCAAGCCTTCCCACAATCAGTCTTCCTGTCAACTAACGCGCAGTACCCGCAAGTCGAAGACTACGGCCTGTCGTAGTACGTCCAAACTGCCGATTCCATGGCAAGTGCATGAGCCACGGTCTACTTCCACGTACGAACGCTTCATGGCTTCGTCGGTGCTATTCTACTTGGATAGACAGTGTAATTTGAAGTTCCGAAGCTAGCCAGCGCGTGGTCGGTACAGTTGTGTGAATGCTCTGAAACTCTCACCAGATCAGGACCATGTTTTAGTTTGTATTAATACGGAAGTTGAACGCCTACAGAACTTGCCTGATGCGTTAGGTTGATGAAGTTCCATTGTTGTTTGGCTACCTGAGCGCAACTATTCATTAGTAGCGTGCATCACCCACAACAGTGACATAACACTAATTGCTGATAATAATTTTATTCTGCTCATTCAAACACATAAAAGATAATCCACATACGTTCAGTAGTCTGTGAACGTCATGTGATATGAGTCACACTGCCGTGAGGGAGAGAGATTCGATTAGTTTCAGGCCGTAACATAATAATTATAAAAACCTTTTTATGATCTGGAACTCAGTTTAGGACTGTGAATGGTAGTTATATTAGAAACACCCCTTCTCCTTTCAAGGCAGTTATCATAATAGTTTATATTTCTGTATCGAAGAAGAAGTATGACCAAGAGCGTCATTATCCACGAATCGTCAATCTGCAAGAAAATTGTCCATTTGCCTAAAGAGTCGAAAGTTCTTCTGGGCGAAGTTGGATTTTAGTGAAGACTGAAAGCTTACCCTCCCACACATCAACATTAAATTTTCCAGTCTCTTCATTAGTTTCAAAAGCTTCGAAAGGCGTAAGATGTACGAAAAACATTTTTACTCATCTTCATTTTCTCGTTGTTGGCTGCAGTCACGTCTAGGGGTAGTTTCTTGAGGCTGAAATTTCTTTAACTTTGTGGGTTCCACTTGACATAATAATGTTTGAAGATTTTTCTGTCTTACTCCTGAATTATATTTTTTAGTCGCATTCTTACAATTCTTTAGAATTTCCGCATTTATAACATCACAAATTACATTGTTATTGCCAGATATAAATAACGTCCGCTTCCATCAGAGGTATGCCCACTACTAGTAACATTTTGCGGTACTCACAGTATTCCAAAAAGTTTACAAAGCAAAAGAGTGTACAAATTTATTGACAAAAGAAGAATCGTCAGCAAGTTATATTATTTTATAACTGAGTCCAGAAATAAATTTAATAATCAGTGTCAGGTTGCGTAAATAATAATAGGAATTTTGAGTGTCCCAGATATTTTGTAATTTCATATATTTCTATAAGAAGAGTAATGTTGACCGTACACACAGACTGTAACAAATTAATTTCTTTCTACACATTAGCCTTAAATACAGGGTGATTCAAAAAGAATACCACAACTTTAGGAATTTAAAACTCTGCAACGACAAAAGGCAGAGCTAAGCACTATCTGTCGGCGAATTAAGGGAGATATAAAGTTTCATTTAGTTGTACATTTGTTCGCTTGAGGCGCTGTTGACTAGGCGTCGGCGTCAGTTGATGCTAAGATGGCGACCGCTCAACAGAAAGCTTTTTGTGTTATTGAGTACAGCAGAAGTGAATCGACGACAGTTGTTCAGCGTGCATTTCGAACGAAGTATGGTGTTAAACCTCCTGATAGGTGGTGTATTAAACGTTGGTATAAACAGTTTACAGAGAATGGGTGTTTGTGCAAAGGGAAAAGTTCTGGACGGCCGAGAACGAGTGATGAAAATGTAGCACGCATCCAGCGAGCATTTGTTCGCAGCCCAGGAAAATCGACTCGCAGAGCTAGCAGAGAGCTGCAAATTCCACAATCAATTGTATAGAGAGTCCTACGAAAAAGGTTAGTTATGAAACCTTATCGTCTGAAATTGGTTCAAGCACTGTCTGCAGCTGATAAGATTAAAAGAATCGATTTCTCCAAGAAGCCCTGATCTTACCCCATGCGATTTTTTCTTATGGGGGTATGTTAAGGATATGGTGTTTCGGCCACCTCTCCCAGGCACCATTGATGATCTGAAACGAGAAATAACAGCAGCTATCCAAACTGTTATGCCTGATATGCTACAGAGAGTGTGGAACGAGTTGGAGTATCGGGTTGATATTGCTCGAGTGTCTGGAGGGTGCCATATTGAACATCTCTGAACTTGTTTTTGAGTGAAAAAAAACCTTTTTAAATACTCTTTGTAATGATGTATAACAGAAGGTTATATTATGTTTCTTTCATTAAACACACATTTTTAAAGTTGTGGTATTCTTTTTGAATCACCCTGTATAATACAATGTAATATAATGCAAAATCATATGAAATTTATTTAGTTAAACAGCTGAGATACTGTTCACCTATACAAGATTCGAAATTATCCCAGGTATCAGCTACTTCTATAAAAAAAGGCAATATTAGAGCAGGGTGTCCCATTAAAAGATGAAGAAGCGATTACCACACACAGACCGTAAAATATCATTGATGTACAACAACGCTAGGGCACGGTGTACTGTCCTGGATTAAAGCAGTCCCACCTCTCGTCCCTTTGGTTTCGGCTGCTCAACGCTGTTTATCTCGGAATATATGTCGATGTTCATTGCTGTATGGCACTCAAATGTAAATCACTACAGCCATGAATGTAAAACACGAAAAACCATGAGGTGAAAAGAAACATACTGCGTAGAATAAGGTTTTCGAATTAAAAAAAGCATCGAATATAAGTCATGCAGCTTACGAAAGGGGTACATTTTGACCCTGTGCTGCAGTTGTCCAAGGCAAGTGGACGCAGCCTACGGGTGCTGTCCCTACGTATGGCTGCAGCCTCAAGACTGATTAAAAACGCCAAACGAGCGGCATCAGCAGCCGCCACTGCTGTGGACAACTGCACCTCAGAGTTAAAGGCTGAAAAGTAGAGACAGGTTTATGTGAAACCAAAAGAAGGTATCGCCATAGTATTGAAAAGCAACAAGGAACGATTATTATAACTGGATGTCAATGTTTTGTTTGATTAGAATTAAAGAAAAATAATGACGAATACAAGTAGTTCATAGCACACATGTAATAAAATACAATTTCGTTCCCTGCAGCAGCTACTCGTAAAGATGGACACCAAATTGTAGGTAGCCTACATGGTACATCGGCATATGGAATGCATAATAATTCCTGCGAATCCCATAAATACGTGAGTATAATCAGTTTTCAGATAATTTTGATGTGATCCAACACAAATATATAACCCGGGCTAATCTCTTCATCTCAGCATAGCAATTGCACTCTTCGTCCTCAGTTATTTGTTGGATCTATTCAAATATCTGACTCCCCCTTCCGTTTTTACCCTCTGGTGTTTCCTATAGTACCATGGAGGTTGATCCCTGATACCTTAACACATATCCTATTCATTCTTCTCGTCAATGTTTTCCATGTGTCATTTCCTTCGCCGCTACTGCGGAGAACCCCTTCATGCCTTATCTGATTAGTACACCCAATTTTCAACATTCTTCTTTAGCAACACGTCTCAAACGTTTCCTCATCTGTTCTGGTTTTCCCACCGTCCATTATTCACTGTCATACAATACTATGCTCCAAGAATACATTCTCAGCAATTTCTTCCTCAAATTAAGGTACTAGTAAACTTCTTTTGTCCAGGAATGCCCTCTTTGCCTGTGCTAGTCTGTTTTGTATGTCCTCCTTGCTTCGTCCGTCGTGGATTATTTTGCTTACAAGGCAACAGAATTCCTTAACATCATCCACTCATGATCACCAATTTTGATGCTAAGGTTTTTGCTATTTTCTTTTCTGCTGCTTCACATTACAGTTCTCTTTTTTCCGTTTACTCTTCATCAATATTTTCCACTACTTAGGACTTCGTTTCATTCAACAGATCCTGTAATTCTTCTTCAGTTTCACTTAGGATGGCGATGTAGTCAGCGAATCTTGTTATTGACATCCTTGCACCTTCAATTTTAATCCGGTACGTGAAGCTTTGTTTTATTTCCTTCATTGCTTGTTCGGTGTACAGAGTGAACAGAAGGGGCGAGAGACTGCATCCCTGTCTTACAGCCTTAATAATCCGAGCACTTAGTTCGCGGTCTTCCACTTTTATCGTTCCTTCTTCGTATTTGTACGTACTGTGTGTGATCCACCTTTCCCTATAGCTTGCGGCAGCGCGGTTCCTTTCGTCCGTTACCTGCACCTACCTGTAAACGCGTTGCAGCAGATCGCCGGTAGGAAAGCCGAGCAGAAACCTACCGTACTGCATCTCGCACCAGGCTCCATACAACGTAACTATTTCAAGAATCGAGAAATGCTCTTAATTTTGAATGAAAGGTGGAAATACTGGCAAAACTTGGGTGTATTCTGAACACTGAGATGTACACGTTCACTGCCAAGCCCGTGCTAATCTTAACACTCATGCACAAACCCTTCCATTCACGTTAACAAGTTTATGGCAACGTATTTCCCGAAATCTGAAGAGCTACTAAGCACGGATTGTCCTTCAATGAAAATGCTAGCCATACTACACTACTGGCCATTACAATTGCTACACCACGAAGATGACGTGCTACAGGCGCGAAATTTAACCGACGGGAAGAAGATGCTGTGATATGCAAATGATTAGCTTTTCAGAGCATTCACACAAGGTTGGCGCCGGTGGCGTCACCTGCAACGTGCTGACATGAGGAAAGTTTCCAACTGATTTCTCATACTTAAACAGCAGTTGACCGGCGTTGCCTGGTGAAACGTTGTTGTGATACCCCGTGTAAGGAGGAGAAATGCGTACCATCACGTTTCCGACATTGATAAAGGTCGGATTGTAGACTATCGCGATTGCGGTTTATCGTATCGCGACATTGCTGCTCGCGTTGGTCGAGATCCAATGACTGTTAGCAGAATATGGAATCGGCGGGTTCAGGAGGGTAATACGGAACGCCATACTGGATCCCAACGGCCTCGTATCTTTAGCAGTCGAGATGACAGGCATCTTATCAGCATGGCTGTAACGGATCGTGCAGCCACGTCTCGATCCCTGAGTCAACAGATGGGGACGTTTGCACGACAACAACCATCTGCACGAACAGTTCGACGCCGTTTGCAGCAGCATGGACTATCAGCTCGGAGACCATGGCTGCGGTTACCCTTGACGCTGCATCAGAGACAGGAGCGCCTGCGATGGTGTACTCAACGACGAACCTGGGTGCACGAATGGCAAAACGTCATTTTTTCGGATGAATCCAGGTTCTGTTTACAGCATCATGATGGTCACATCCGTGTTTGGCGACATCGCGATGAACGCACATTGGAAGCGTGTATTCGTCATCGCCATACTGGCGTATCATACGGCTTGATGGTATGGGATGCCATTGGTTACACGTCTTGGTCACCTCTTTTTCGTATTGATGGCACTTTGAACAGTGGACGTTACATTTCAGATGTGTTCCACCCCTTGGCTCTACACTTCATACGATCCCTACGAAAACCTACATTTCTGCAGGATAATGCACGACCACTTGTTGCAGGTCCTGTACGGGCCTTTCTGGATACAGAAAATGTTCGACTGCTGCCCTGGCCAGCACATTCTCCAAATCTCTCACCAATTGAAAACGTCTTGTCAATGGTGGCCGAGCTACTGGCTCTTCACAATACGCCAGTCACTACTCTTAATGAACTGTGCTATCGTGTTGAAGCTGCATGGGCAGCTGTACCTGTACACGCCATCCAAGCTCTGTTTGACTCAATGGCCAGGTGTATCAAGGCCGTTATTACGGCCAGAGATGGTTGTTCTGGGTAGTGATTTCTCAGAATCTATGCACCCAAATTGCGTGAAAATGTGATCACATGTCAGTTCTATTTTTCCAATGAATATACGTTTATCTTCTGCATTTCTTCTTGGTGTAGCAATTTTAATGGTCAGTAGTGTATTAAGTTTATCGGCGTCTAATGCACTCAAGTTTTTAGTCACCGATCTGCTCAATATGCCACGTGGAAGTGCTGTCTTTTCTCATACACAAAATTGCTTAAAAATCCGTACTTTCTAAAAAAACACACCGGAATAAATATGCCTTCACTTTAAAATACTTTTGAAACATGTAGCACAACGAAAACCGGCGAAATATAACTTCCTTCGGAGGTCATGCAACACATGACCGTACCATTGAAAGGCTGGGCTCCGACTACTTTGGACTGCTGTAAGCATTCTCTGTCTCCAAGAGAAAAGACGCGCGAAGAATACGCCTTTCTGAGTGGCCAGTTTTCTTTAAGGCCAATAGAAAAACATTATTCCCCCTCGTTAGTCCGTGCTTTGCATGACTAACCAATCAACAAATAACAAACCTTCAACTGTACTTTTTCCCGAAATAAATATTTAATATTCTGATATTTTGTTTATACTTTACGTTATTAATTACTTTTATTTGCAGCACTCTAACTAGCTTTCATTTTGCCATTTTTTTCCTTTACCTGTATATGGGGCGGGCTGGCACCAGCGTAATAGGCCGCTCCACAGCCTACAGAAAAGTTAAAAAAAACATAATGAGAATATAAACAAACAATGAAAATAGGCGATAAAAGGTGACATTAAAAAAAAAACTTGAAATGGCGGAAAGTTGTGGAAGTAAAATATAAAAACACGGGGTTGGCGATGAGGATGAAGACATGCAGTAAGTAGACAGGCACAATTATAAAACACGGAGACAGTCTGGTTTCTGTACGCACGAAATAAAAAAATCACAACTAGCGACAGTACGGTGTCTGTTCGCATCACTGACAGGGTGGCAGGGGACGCACAACGCTGAATACTCACTTAAAACAGGGGGAAGGCGCTGGAGGGGAACCTTTTGCCATAAAATTACTTAACATATTATGATACAAAATCCCCTGTCATCTGCATTCACCCTGTCTTTAAACTTTATCACAGTGGTTCGTACAGCGTACACCAGAAAAGTGATTCAAATGGTTCAAATGGCTCAGAGCACTATGGGACCTAACTGCTGTGGTCATCAGTCCCCTAGAACTTAGAACTACTCAAACCTAACTAACCTAAAGACATCACTCACATCCACGCCCGAGGGAGGATTCGAACCTGCGACCGTAGCGGTCGCGCGGTTCCAGACTGTAGCGCCTAGAACCGCTCGGCCACCCCGGGGCCGGCCCAGAAAAGTGATCTACATATTTACCTTAGACCACATTCACGCATCATTCACACTATTAAAAGCATATACAAAACTGTACAAACATAAATAAACAAAAAAACGTGAAGAAATAAACAGAACAATTGACAAGATAATACTCCTGACCTATTTCTTGAATGTCTCTGTGCACTGCTGTCCTCTAGCAGGTGAACCTGCTTCAGACCATCTGGCTCATTCTCCCGATACACAGGCTCTAGACAGGAGCGTTGTAAGGTGCCACACCTCAAGCTCACTCCTATTGTTCTCACAATGTCGAACTTCTTGCACTATTTTGCATTGTCGGAGGTTTGTTAAGGTCATCTAATGCTAAGAGCTTGTCTTGAGCTTTCTTCAGTCTTGGTTCGGTTATCAAGTGCAGCGTCGGAGTAACTCTCCTACAGCCAAACTGATCGTCATCTAACTCATCCTCTACTTTCTTTTCCACTGTTCTGTATATTATTATTGTCAGCAATGTGGCTGCATGACCTGTTAAACTGATTGTCCGACTGCTCTTGAGGGTACGTCGACAGTCTCACAGATTCTACACACGAACTTGAATAGCCGTTTGGCACTTCCGAAAAGAATTTTAGGAATTCCGATGGAATGTTATCGATCTCTTCTGCCTTATTTCCAGAGCTCTTTGTTTCTCTTTGTCACCCTAGCGACTCCAAGCTCTTCTTCTGTCACGTCATGAAGTACGCCATCCCCTACATAGAAGCCTTCAGTGTCCTCTTCCCTCCAACTCACTCTCTCCTCTGCGTTTAACAGTGGAATTCCCACTGTCCTGTTATTGCTACCATCCTCGATTTCAATTTCACGGAAAGCTGTTTTGACTTTTACACATACTGAGACAGTCCCACCAACGATCATTTCTTTTCCGATATCTTCACATTTTTCCTTCAATCATTTCGCCTCTGCTGCCCCGTACATCCTGTGTATTTTATTTCTAAGGGATTTATATTGCTGTATTCCTGTCTTTCCAGAATATATTTGTACTTCGTTCTTTCGTCGATCAACAGAAGTATTTCTTCTGTTACCCAAGATTTTTTCGCAGTTACCTTCTTTGCGAATATGCTTGTCTGTCCAGTATCTATGAGTGCCCTCTTTAGATATGTCCACTGATCTTCAAATGAACTCACTACTGTGCTATTTCTTATCGCAATATCCACATCCTTAGTGAACTTCAAGCGCGTCTCATGATTAATCGGTACTTCAGTATCCCATTTCCTTCCACACTGATTATTCCAGATGATTCTCTTAAACTTCTTAATACTTTTTATCATTACTTAATTGTGATCTTAGGTTATATCTGCACGTGGGTACGCCTTACAATCTAATATGTGATTTCGGAATCTCTGTCTAACCACAACGTAATCCATCTGGAATCTTCCCATACCCTCCGGTGTTTTAAAGTATGCTTCCCCCTCTTGTGTTCATAAACAAAGTATTCGCTATTATCGTTTGAAATTTATTGCACAGCACAGTTAGGCTTTTTCCTCTCTCGTCTCTACTACCAGGTCCTTATTATCTCGTAAATCTTTATTTCATTCCTTGTCCTACTATCGATTTCCAATCCCCTATGATCATTAGATTTTCATTTTACTTTACATACTGAATTGCCCATTCAGTGTTATCATCTACTTTCTCTTTCTCTTCATATTTTGCTTGTGACGTTGGCGTGTATATCTGAACTATTGTTGTCGACATTGGTTTTCAGTCGAATTTGATGAGAACAACCCTATCACTGAACTGGTCACAGTAAGCTCACTCTTTGTCGTATTTTCCGATTCCTAACAAATCTTATTCTAGTTATACCATTTAATGCCAGTGTTAATATAAACCTAAAATGAACGACACAGCTGAGGTTGGATGATTTCGGACGCTAAATTTCCATGATGTCTATATACTGTATGTCATGTTAAGTTTATTGTGATACTATACTTTTTATTGTTGAATTAATTTTCAAATTTTGTGAAAAAATACCTTCCCTCTAGTTTCTGTGTCCGAGACGAAAATTACAGTTCATTTTCGAAGTCGAGAAGTAATTTTAGGAAAGGTTGATTTTAATATGACGCCTTTCAAAATGTAATTGTTGGTGGTCTCTAAGATGGCGGTGACTATTAGAGCGGCTTAATGGTTTTAAGAAGGTCTGCAGGAGCGCAGAGATACATTCCTGGGAGGCAGTTAGATGATTGTAACCTAATAGGTCTTGACATTTTACTCAGAACTCGCTTGCAAGACAGCCAGCGCTATTTGTAGAAATGGCTGGTCAGAGTAATAACAGAAAACGGTGCCCATGCCGACAGCCTGTTAATTTTCTTGCTGGGACGAGTTTTTAAAAAGGACTGAATAGGGTCACTCATTCTTACTTTCATTGGTGTCCTCGAGCAGTCAACACCTAGCGTCCATCTAGTAAGTACCACTCAAAGAATACTTCGTTGTAGGCCCTATATTGGCGAAAGTTTGGCCCTAACACCTTAGGCACTTGTAGGTACAGTGAGGGTCTTTGAAAATCGAGTATAATGACTGCTGCTTGATTCACGCAATCTGAAGACAACAGCTAGCCGCCATCTGCATTACACGGCGAGATGCTGCGGATTACAGCTTACTTAACTCGCCACCTTGCTCCATTGCTACTGCTCACTGCTAGTTACTTCTCTCCCTCGCTCATCAACTTTTTAGTGGTTTCCTTGATATCAGATTTGTAACTTTATTTCTAACTAGCTGAGTAACCAGGCGTTTTCCTAGTTTCACCTCCTTGCCCCTCTCTGTGTTATCTCCCCCCCACCCCCCGTCTGTACATCTGATACCCACCTTTCTGCCGGCCGCTGTGGCCGAACGTTTCTAGGCGCTTCAGTCCGGAACCGCGCTGCTGCTACGGTCGCAGGCTCGAATCCTGCCTCGGGCATGGCTGTGTGTGATGTCCTTAGTTTAGTTAAGTTTAAGTAGTTCAATGTCTAGGGGACTGATGACATCAGATGTTAAGTCCCATAGTGCTCAGAGCCATTTGAACCCTCCTTTCTGTCCATCTCCTCTATCCCCTCTCTCTTTCTTCTCTCTCTTTCCATCTTCTCTGCCCCCTCCCCCTCCCCCCCCCCCACCCCACTGTCCTGTCCATTTCTTCCCTCATATCTCTTGAACGCTATGTTGTGCAATGATATAATCTTGTAGCTACATTCAGGACCATATGTGAATATCGTCTGTTAATTGTGTTGCGAATAGAGTTAGTAAGTAAGAAAGAAGCAATAAACGTGTCAGATGCGACGGTTTTACTGCATGAACAGTAAAAATGAAGTAAGCGATAAACTTTTTTCCTTTAATCATCATTCGGGGTGTGTCAGCGAAAAAAGGTTTGAAATTATGTGTAAAGTTTGTTGTAAGTAATTAAGTGCTCTCATTCTCAAATACTGCATGAATAAAATCTGGGTATTCACGCGTCGTAGCCTAAACTTCTCTTCCCCCTCCCCCCCCCCCTTTGATAGGTAAATGGTTCTTATACCCACAGTAATTCTTTCCAGACAGTAAGTGTGATGTGTACCAAGTATGGTTGAAATTGGAGGAGTGGTTTCGGAGGAGGTGTGGAACGCACAAACAAACATCTTTGCCCGGGTTCCCGGGTTAGATTCCCGGCGGGGTCAGGGACTTTCCCTGCCTCGTGATGACTGGGTGTTGTGTGATGTCCTTAGGTTAGTTAGGTTTAAGTAGTTCAAAGTCTAGGGGGATGATGACAGATGTTAAGTCCCATAGTGCTCAGAGCCATTTTGAGCCAAACATCTTTGTAGTTTGTGCGAATACCTTTTTTGCTTTATCCGGCTTGGATGAACTATGGCCCATACTGTGGCCCTATCTACGCTGAAGTTACCAATAAAAACCCCATAGAAACCTGTCTAGTAGTTTTGAAGATTAGCGCGTTAAGACAGACAGGCAGGCAGACAAGAAAGTTGTAGTAAAACTTTAAATCACGATAACTTTCTTTTTCCTCAGTCCGACTATGATGAGCCAAAGTCTATACGGTGCCCCATACTATGCTACAGTTACCTGCGAAAATCCATGACAATTCATATAGTAGTTTTGGAGATTAGCATGTTCAAAGACAGACAGCACGATGCATTTGTAGATTTATTATTGGTTATGTTTTTACCTTTTGCTGTCCGCAGCTCGTGGTCGTGCGGTAGCGTTCTCGCTTCCCACACCCGGGTTCCCGGGTTCGATTCCCGGCGGGGTCAGGGATTTTCTCTGCCTCGTGATGACTGGATGTTGTGTGCTGTCCTTAGGTTAGTTAGGTTTAAGTAGTTCTAAGTTCTAGGGGACTGATGACCATAGATGTTAAGTCCCATAGTGCTCAGAGCCATTTGAACCATTTTTTATCTTTTACTTATCACACGTGAACCCGACACCGAGTAACGATGCGCTCTTTACTCCTGATTGCGGAGCTTAATAATCGTTTTCCTCTTTGTCTGTAAATCTTAAAAGGAGAACGCTTTTCAGTTAATGAGTAATTTGGGCTCCTCCGATTCGTGTGATTATGGTACGACCTTTCCGGTTCGTCTACATACCCTTGATAAGCTTTGATAAATCGACGTTCAAACTGATTGCTGTATTCATGCCTTAAGTAGCGTAGAGTCAAGCGGTTTAGAGGCCACACGGTACGGCATCGCCTTCTTGGGGCTCCATTTGTTAGAGGTAGTAATGAGCTGCCTTAGTGAAATGTGCTCACAATTGTAAATAAAACTGGAAGTAGCGTGCAGTGCTGCAAAACTGTAAAGTTCGAATCTTCTTAAACTGTTTCGTATTTCATTTTCTTCCATATTGCTTGATAAAAGATTGACCTCTACATCACTATGTCACAGAATCGCACATTCCTGCAGGTCTTATTAGTGTGGACCGGAGAGGCACCTCCAAGATTCCGCTTGCTCCTTGTGCGGCTGCGCCAGCGCCTCACTGCTCCCTCGAGCGTAGCCTGCCGTGCCGCGCAGACCTGCAGTCGGCAAACTTTCCATCCGCTCTGTCATTTTATCTCGAATTAATTCGATGTCAGTTGCAGACCTGTCACGCAGTTTTTCCCTTCACAAAAAAGAGAAACGAAATACTTGAAAGAGGCGAAAATAAAATTATATATAGAAATACAAAAGTAAATAACTTTCCAACTAGTGATTGGAGCAGTCGGCTGACGTGGAATCGGACTGCAGAAGATTACCTTTATTATTAAAACATTTCGTCGCTAAAAAGTTGTCGCTAAGTTGGGTTCCCCAGATGGTGCTAAAGGAGATCGGATTACAGTTTTTTACTGTGGAGCCTGATTTATTCAGATGTTTCTCTCAGTTTCGGTTAAACTTTCTGCGAAGGTAGTAAAATTAAGAAGTCAGCTGTCGATTGCTTTACCCATCATTCACAAAGAGTATCGTTGTCGCTCGTTTGCTCGTGTCCTGACAGCTGATATCTGACAAAGGAGACCACATTTCTACTTCATCTCCAATTTCCATCACAGACTTGCTCCTTGCTTCATCGAAATATTTCATTCGGAATTTCGTCTTCTTATGTAAACTAACTTTTGCTGACGGTAACATATATTCGATCTTCAGCTTCTTGAATACTTGTCATCATCATCATGATAGATGGTGGCGTCTTTCACGGCTCAGTAGGTTTTCCAAATCCTCTGCCTACAATTCTCGGTGTTGCGCGGATCAATGTATTTCCATCCTAAAGTTGCGCGTCCACTACCTCCCTTGTCACTTTCAGTTTTTCTTCGCTTCCTAGGGGTGTTCATTCTGTGTATATCTTGAATCATCTATCGAATCCCAAGGCGTCTATCGAATCCCAAGGCATTTTCTTCACAAGCCACCTGACCTATTTTGTTTCAAATATTTCTGTAACATCAATTCCAAATAGCAGACTTTCTCTCATTTCCTGATTTCGTAACCTACTCCTTGTTTTTGTGACGAGTGGGCCCCGTACTTCATTAGCTTCATTGTATTATATTACATTATTCCATAACCCTTTATTGTATGCATGCGTTACTCACTTTACTTTTAAGGACTTCTCCACTCTTCAGCAGTTGCCTGTATTCACATTCGCCAACTTTCACGATCTTGGCAGTCTTCCTCTTTCAGATCTGTCTTCTTATCATTCCAATTACTCCCATACTCCCACTCTCCATGTTAATCTCGGCCGTCCAGGATCCCTCCTTCCTAGTGGCGACCATTCCAGGTCTGCTTTTGGCCATCGTCCCTGTTCCGTTCGCCGTACACCGCCATACGATTGAAAAACTATATTCTCAGTTCTTTGCGAGACTGGTTGTTCCATATCCATTATCTTTCTAATTTTCTCTTTTCTTCTTCACTCTCTTCCGAATATACTGGCTGCCCTCCTTATTCCATCCATCTCTATCGCCTGTACGCTGCTTCTCTGCCGCTTCCCCAGGCTCCCTCCTTATACTTTCCACTACTGTTTGCAGAATTCTCTTCTTTGTTTTCTTTTAGACTGTCCGGCTCCCAGAAATCCCTTTGGAATTTTAACTGCTCCTCCTCCTTGCTGGATCCTACGTTCCACATCTGGTTCACTGCTTCCCGAGGAATGGATAATCGAGCCTAAGTATTTAAACTACTTTACAGCTTTAATAGTTCTTTGCGGCAATACTATAGCCCTTCCATCTCCTCCCACTACTACATATTCTGTTTTACCCATATGTATAGTAAGAGAGCCTCTTCAAACATTTCTGTAAACGTCTTTATCATATATTTGATATTTTTCCTAGCTGGTGTTATCAGTACCTGATAATCGGAAAGTAATAACGAGTAAATAGTACCATGCTGGAAAGGAGATCCCATACTTTCCACACGACTGATTCCACTGTTCCAGTATACCCTTCATACATATTTTAAACAGGATCGGCGAAATACTGCAGCCCTCTCTAAGTTCTTTCGATACTGGGAATGTCCCACTCAACTTTCTCCCTTCTTTAACTGCTGCGTAATACTGGTGATATATTCTTTGAATTAGGGATACCTGTTGTACTTCTGCACCTATGTACTCCATCGTTTCCCGTAGACCGTTGATACGTATAGAATCACACGCTTTTTGTAAATCCACAAATATTATGTGTATTTCCTGCTTCTCAGAATCCGCGCTCCCACTTATTTGTCTAAGGTTAAAAATACGATCCGTACATACTGCCAAATCTGTCTGTTCCTATCGTAACTTTTCCACAGTTTCATTTTCAACCTGTTTTTCAGTACATAGCTAAAAGGTCTACTGAAGAAGCCTTAACACTAATTTCGTTTTTTTGGAGATAACAGGTAAGTACGATACACATCATTCTCTTCGTATTTCCTGTCCCTCCACCATCTGACTGAA
This sequence comes from Schistocerca serialis cubense, assembly GCF_023864345.2. Classification (NCBI taxonomy): domain Eukaryota; kingdom Metazoa; phylum Arthropoda; class Insecta; order Orthoptera; family Acrididae; genus Schistocerca; species Schistocerca serialis. The sequence continues at coordinate 596,675,780 of NC_064645.1, read as the reverse complement.
CAATTTACGTATAAGTCTCACCGATTGGTGGTGTCCGTTTTTCTACAGTTCCTACTAACTCCTCCTGGTCCACTATCCTTGGCATTTCTTCCGTTGTTCAGCATCTCTTTTACCTCTTCCTCTAGTCTACTTGCTGTATTACCCAGTATACTGCTTTTGTTGTAGACTTCTATTACGTGATCTTCTTCCTACCAGTAGTCTTCAAAGTGCTTTTTCCACTATCCAGTAGATACAGGCTGTATTGTTGGTACGGGATTGCTAGCCATTTTCATCTTCCTTGTCATCCCCCATCCCTCTAACGATCTCATATATACAAGTGAATGCTATATTTACCCATGTGCTCTTTCCTACTCCTCTTCCTTACACTTTGTTATGTAGGGAGAAGGTATGGGAAAGAGTATGTGGGGAAACTGAGCATTCGCTTGGATGTGGGAGAGCGGCAGAGGCATGGAGGATGACAGGGTAGACAAAAATGGCAAGCAATCCCGTACCCTCAATTCGTTACGTGGGTTTTTTCTCCCAGCATGTTATATGCATTTTGACGTTTTCTTGCTGTCTTACCTTCTTCGACATTACACACAATTTGTGATACACTGTCTCCAAATCTGTTACTCTTAATCTGTGTAGTTTGTGAATCACATCATTTACTTCTGCTTACTTCTGTTGTTTCATCTGATAGATCTCTTAAGACATATAGAATCCTCTTAGAGACTTATGAGGCTAACTTGTCTTTCAACGCTAATAAGTGCTTAACTGTGTTCGTACACTAGGAGACAGAAGCAATTTCATCACGGTAATAGTAAATGATCTTCATTTTATTACTCTCTTATTCCCAGACTTCTATTCTTATCGTCAGATGAAACTGATGCGATATTATATGCGATCTTGAGGGCACTGGAGCAGATGAGACGTTAAATGCCTTGCGTATTCAAATTCTCTGAGTACCCTTTACTCTCTAAAATGCTCGTATCCAGCAGATAAAGTAGTCCAAAATATCCAGGACACCCCTTTCCAATAACAACAGGGGCTGGGGCGGGTGGTGTGTTTTTGCTGGGTACCAGGGCACATGGGTATTACAGGGAACGAAAGGGCAGATGTAGTAGCCAAGAAGGGACGTCGTGATCTCAGTTATTTCAGTGTGCCATCCGTCTGCATGCTACCGTCTCGTCATGCGTCGATGGGGAGATGAGTGTGTGGAAGTGACAGATAACAAGCTGCGTTTAGCGTAGCCCGCTACGCAGCCGTACCTCCTTTCACCCACGAAGACGGAATGATGTTTTTCTTATTCGTCTTCGCATAGGCCAGCGTCCTCTGACGCATGTCTTTTTGCTTCGGCGCGATGATCATCCAACGTGTGGTGCGTGTGGCCTACAAATCGCTATGCATCACATTTTACTAGAGTATGTTTCATTTTACTACCAGAGGGCAGCGGCAGATTTGCCGCAGATATGCTATTTGAAGTGACGTCCAAACGATTGTGGTAAGACTTTTAAGATTTTTACGGTTTTCCACCTTGTTTACAAAAAATTTAGGGATGATCTCGATGTGTTTCTTGTAAATGGTCAGTCGGTCATACATCCCTGTGCCGTTGTTTTAGCTCCTCTGTCATTTTCCTTCTGTTTTCCTCCCAGTTGTTGCACCTTTCACTATTTCTCCTTTGTTTTATGGAATGTGATATGCAGTGATTGTGTAGATCAACCCGAGTGAGGTAGGAGTGAGTGTGCCAATGTTCTAAGCCCTGTTAACCACATTCCTTTCTTTTAATATTTGTAAGGGCGCTGATAATCTCGACGTTGAATGCCCGTACACCCCCAAAAATAATAACTATAAGTGCGTCAAATGTGAAGACTATGCTCACTGTATTCTTCTATTTCAAAGGCATACCGTATCATTAATTCTTGCCTCATAGATAAGGAATACTTACAAGTTCAAAACGAAAAATAAAATATGATCGGTTTTGTGGCGAAACAATTCAAAGCTTTTGCGCCACGATAATGCACCTGCTCACATTTCGTTGCTTTTTTCTGAATATTTGGCCCAAAACCAAAGCTGTAATGATGCCCCAGCCTGAATATTCGCCAGACTTGATCCCATGTGACATTTGTCGTTCCGAAAAATAAAGAGAACTGTAAAAGGCCATAGTTCTAGGAGCATAGTTGAGACGCATCGCTCAGAGAGCTATCAGCTATCCCAGTGGTCGATTTGCAAAAGTTTTTCTGGTACTGAGAAATCGCTGTCAGAAGTGTGTAATATCTGTCGGGGGTTATTTAGAAGATAACACCGAGTCTGTATTGATCGTATAATAAAATGACGACTATTTAATAGCAGGCTGAGGATTCTTTTTGTGTAATTAGCTCTACGACTGCATACACAATAGGCCCATCAAAGATGGAAAGCTGAAGTATGTCCTGATATACATTTTTCGCACAGCTGCAGTGAGCTGGCAGTGTGTACATTTCAGATGCGTTATTTTGCATCCTACTGAGAGGGGAAAATGTGTGATCCTTTCGTAGGTCTACAAAAGGAAAAGAGCTTGCTTATTTTGGCGGGGTATTTTCCAATCACGTATCCTACATTATTATTTGTGCGACTGGTAATCAAGGCATCGTTTGGCCATTCCCTTCCCTCATCACTTTTAGTTCCAAGATATTAATGTTTATCACAGTCAAAAACTGTATTTCTACAACACAGTTTAGGTGATGAATGGGTAGTACCAAATATGAACAGCAGGGCTAAGATATATAACATGCTCAAGTGATCTGATGTATGTAGGCTGACTTGTCTGACTATGCGGTGAACCAAAGGTTCGTGGTCTGGTACACTGACTCGGTCAATGTGGGTGTGGTCCTCAGGTAGTTTTTCATACCTCTCTAGGTAAATGCCGGGCTTTTACCCTCATGCAGTCTCAGGAACACACTATACATTCTTTTAAATTTACTGGTTTCACGGGCAGCTGGCCTAGACTTATTTTCCAACCGCGCCAATGTAAATCAAGCCGTGCTGACACGAATGATTAAAAAGGCTGAAAATAATAGTCGCTAAATCAAAGATCTGTGAGATGAAAACTTTGAAAATGGGGTTAACCATAAAGAGAGAGGGACTGAAGAAAGAGTGAAAGACGCGGAGGGGTAGTGGCTGGATTTGGACTACCGTTGTCTGACTATTATGAACTAATCGATAGTAAGAATAGTTTTTGTATGCAAGTTGAACGACAAAACTGACTTTCAAACGTGGCGTCAACCTGCACCGTCCCAGAATTTTATCTCTCAGCTCTTGTACGCCACTAGTAAGTATAGTCTGAAATATGTTGCTCTTCAGCTAATCTTCACTTGCGCCATAATTGACAGTGAGATGTTGAAAACGATCAAAAGCACTCTTATATATTAGAAAAAGACAGTGAGATATCTATTTCTGCGATTATATTCGGGGCATTTTATAAACTTCATGTTGGTGCAAATCTGATACCTGAGCGTAAGAGTTTGGAGTTACTTGTCTTCACAGCAACTGGTTCCCTTTGGTTATGTCGCGCTATCGCTGCCTGCACGACGTGCTACCTTGCAGTATTTATTTGGCCAGTGTGAAACACGTATTAGACCTCTGATGACGTACGCAGCTCCCGTCTGGGGATATGCAGCTCCCACACGACTGCGCCGCCTGCAGATCATACAGAGCAAGGTGCTACGAATCATCAGCAATGCTCCACGCCACACACGCACCGTGGATCTTCACCATGAATACCGTCTTGATACCCTCAAGGAAGTATTCAAGAAACACGCCACACGACTATACAGGAACTCGAGACACTCGAACAATCCTTTCATACTCACTCTGGGAAACTACGATCACAACCACAGGTGGAAACACAAGCGTCCAAAGACACTGCTAGCTAGGGCATAACCACCTATGGTAAACTAACATACGCAAACAGCGACAAACGCCGGTAAGCCCCTGCATATCAGCAACACTGACTGGTAACTACCAGCTGCTATTAGAGCCGACCAACAGACCACAGCAGGGACACCGACGAGCTCGCCCACAGACGCACGAACAATCTGCCAACACTCCCTCACACTGTGCCTCCGGTATATGACCTATCGGACACAAGACCGATAACAAACCTAACTGTTGCAGGTTGCAGGACGCTGAACGAGGACTCTGTACCAGCACCCAGCGCCAGCCGCCGAGCAGCACAAACGCACAACGTCAAGGTATCGACATGCATGATACCCACTACTAACAAAGCCTATCCTTGCACAACCTATCGCAGGCAGCAAGACAACCGCTACTGCTCTTTCCGCCCGACCTAACTTTCGCAGAGGTTTTTTTCCCTTGGCTCTTGCTTTGGCACTTTTTTTCCTCTGCCCTTCAAACCGCTACCCTTCGTCAGATTTCGACCAATCTATCTCCAGATGAGCGCGTATTAATGGTTAATCCTGACCAGACGTACGCAAACATCGCAGTACCCACATCCTGCGACACCTCACTTTAGTGAATACTAACCCTTATGCAGAGATGGCAGTAGACCTTTTGTGTTGGCCATCATGCCGGTGTGGGCGTGGAAGGGCTCACCTCTTTAAAAAAAAAAAAAACACGTAGTCATTTGAAACCTGTAACGTCCTGGCAGATGAAAACTGCGTCCTCCTGGACCGAGACTCGAACTCGTGACGTTTCCTTTCACAAGCAAATGCTGTACCAACTGAGCCACCCAACTACGACTCAGGACCACTCATCACAACTTTTCTTCCGCCAGTACCTCGTCTCCTACCTTCAAAACGTCACAGAAGCTCTCGTGTGAAACTTGAGGGACTAGCAGTCCTGGGAGAAAGGATACTGGACACATGGCTTAGCCATAGTCTGGGGGATATTACCGGAATGAAATTTTACCTCTGCAGCGAAGTGTGCGCAGATCAAAACTCTGTGCCGTACCGAGACTCGAAATCAAGACCTGCAAGGAGTGGCTGTGAATGGTGCCTCAATAGTGAAAGGTTTAAATGCATTGTATAGCTATAAAGAAAAGCACTACTCTGAATGAAGCAATTACAACTGGAGGTATGGAAATGGAAATGAGCGTTTGGCGTCATTGGCCGGGAGGCCCCTTACGGGGCAGGTTCGGCCGTCTTGGTGCAGGTCTTATTACATTCGACGCCACATTGGGCGACCTGTGAGCCGGATGGGGATGAAATGATGATGAAGACAACACAACATCCAGTCCCTGAGAGGAGAAAATCTTCGACACATCCTGGAATCGAACCCGGGCCCGGACGACGGCAATCCGTCACGCTGACTACTCAGCTATTTTTTTTTAAAAATCTCATTTTGTTCTGTATTTTTCGTTGAATTTATTGAATTAATTCGGGGCGGACGTCCGATGACACCCATTTAGGTTCTCCGTTGATCTGTTCATCCAGTTTTTTTTTTTTTTTTTTTTTTTTTTTTTTTTTTACAGAGGGTAGCTAACTCACTGACCCTATCGGGGCGGATACAACTGAAGGTGAAACCACGATGGTCCGCATTTAACCATTCACAAGATTAATAATCCAAAACGTGTAATTTTGCGACTGTTGGCTTCCTTTATTTAGCTCCTTTTCGTCCCGAAAAGGAAAAGAAACAATCAAGTATTGGTTGCTGTTGATATACTTTTCGGGATGTGAGGTCGTGGTCCAAGAACTTTTCTGCTCCTTACGTTTCGTCCAGACTGCGCTGGACTTCCTCAGAGGCGCTGCTCCGCTGAGTCTTGCCGACTGACTGGTCGGGCGTCTGAGAACGATTTATATATTGTAAGAAAGGGGGCGTGGTTCAGATGACACGTGATGAGCAGTGATAATCCATAGCAAAGATAAGGTTGACTATCGATTACCACCTTGTCAAAATTAAAAATTGTTAGCAATTTTGTAGAGCCACTGTCCATATATCGCTAAGCTTCATAGCCTCCTCTTTCCTATTAAAATTATCGTGATGTTTATAAATTTCAATAGCTTCTCTATATAACCGTGGATAGTAATTTAACGTTGTAGATAAAACTTCGGTATCCGAAAACTTCACTTGGTGGTTGCCTGGTTGAAGAGCATGTTCCGCTACAGCTGATTTTTCTATTTTTCCAAGTCGACAAAGACTTTTATGCTCTTTCAGTCGTGTGTTTACGCTTCTTTTGGTAGTACCAATATAAACTTTACCACAGGTACATGGAATTTTATACACACCACATGTCGACAGGGGAGGGAGTTTATCTTTCACAGATCGTAGTACTTGACTTATTTTCTTTGTTGGTTTAAAGACAGGTTTTATGTAATATTTTCGTAAAATCTTACCGATCCGATCTGTTACATTTTTAATAAAAGAGAGAACTACTGTATTTTTGGTGTGTTGTGGTTCATTCTTATCTTTTGGTCTTCTATTCCTTGGACGCAAAATTCTATTTATCTTTTTTCTTGAGTAGCCGTTTTTTTTTTCAAAAGCCTGCTTCAGCATCCAAATGTTCAGGTGTACATATCTGTTCCGCTCGATCGACAAGACTTTTTATGACACCTCTTTTTTGTTGTGGATGATGATTAGAAATTTTATGTAAATATCTGTCCGTATGTGTTGCCTTCCGAAAAACTTTATATTCCAAGCTTCTATCGGACCGTCTCACAACTAAGACATCCAAGAAAGATATTCTGTTATCCTTTTCTATTTCCATGGTAAACTGTATTTTTGGGTGAATTTTATTTAGATAATCAAAGAAATCGCCCAAGGCCTTTCTGCCATGGGACCAAACCACAAATGTGTCATCTACATACCGATACCAACGATATAGTTTGTTATTAGCTTTGTCTAGGGCTGATTGTTCAAATTTCTCCATATAAAGATTGGCAATCGCAGGGCCTAATGGATTACCCATTGCTACTCCATCAAGTTGTTCATAAAATTCATTCTACAACAAGTAATGGTTACTGAATTGTAAGCAGTTCTTGGTAATTTGTTGAAACAAAACCTGAATAAATAAAACTTCCGGAGAGAGAGAGAGAGAGACACTTTTGGTGAAAAATAAACGTACCTAGGCTAAAGAGGACAAGAACCATGACTTCAGTGTTCTCGTATAATAAGCTAATTCGTCTCGTTATTGCTTTGGAAATTATTTTCAGAGCTGCAGTTACAATGGAATATACTTTTATGACGTTTAGCGAGCTTTTTAATTACCTCGTCAATAGGCAACATGCAGTTATCAATGAACAGTTTTATCGGATTTTTCGATATCAAACAAATAATAAACACACTCCGCGAGGGAATAGCAGCAACATGTACTCAGCTGCTTGTACCAGCTGGAGTGACACAGTATTTGATTCCATTTAATCACGCTATTGTATTAATGTAATGTGGGAAAATGTTCATTTCTTTTATCCCCAAATGTACTGCTGATCTTTGTTCATTCACCAAATTATTCTGAGATTAAATTACGTGCTCAAAAGCTTACATTGTAGGTTTTAAATCCTACCGCAAAAGAGCTGTGATGGAGCGATTCACTTTTTCTACAATGCGCCCTTTATTCCAGTACGGATTTATTTAAACGGCTTAGAGACAGTTAACATTGAATTTGCGCTTGTTATACGCTGAGGTACCACAGTTGGAACCTAGAAAATGACACGGTAGAGCACTGTGATGCAATATCTTATCAGGTATCATTCCCGTGATCAGTCCAGTATTACATTCATAAAAAAATAAAAAAGTATTTCGTGTTAAATTTTTAATACCACACGGCTACCGGTGCGTTGAATGATAATTTCAGTCACTGATAACTGAAGACTGATGCGGTATTTTGACGTCGACGATATTCAAACACAGGGTGCTGCTGGCTGCAACAATGATGGATTTCGTATTCAGCCAAACTACTGTATTATTCCTTTCGTAATAATATCAATGTCAATAGAATTTTGAACCATTAACGAGACATAGTCATTCTACCACAAAACACACCATTACGAGCAGTAGGAATTTTTGGAATGGCCAATGAGTACTAATCGTTATCAGTTATTACAGATATTATAAATCTTAATGCACTGTTCAAAGATAGCTCGTTTTCTGTCGTGGAGTGTGGGTGAAACTCTCTGTTCGCCGTAAACTCTCCAAGGTCTATTACTTTCATTCATTCACTTTGACATTTGCATACTACCCACATTGACATATAAGGTTAGTGCCATTCGCTTTCGAAAAGTCTCGTGTGCGTCCCTGATTACGTTCCCGTCGAATCTCCTAATATGAATTATAGCAGGCATTGTGTGTAAATATGTTTCCTACGTGTTTTCTGTAGCTTTCTCTGCAGGACTCATAGTTCTTGGCTGTGGGTGTGGTCATTGTTACTCTGCAGCACTGCCTGCAGTCGAGAATATAGTATCTGCTCAAAAGTATCCAGAAAGCTGTCAGTGGACATTACTGTGGCATACGTCCACTCTTCACGTTTACAACGACTTCAGCTATGCTGGGGACACTTTCAATGAGACGTTTGAAAATCTGCGGAGGAATTGCAACCCACTTACCTTCAAGAGCCGAAACTAGAGAAGGCAGTGTAACTGGATGCTGGAACCTGTAACTAAGTAACATAATCAACATTCTAACTCATCTCAAATGTGTTCAATTATTTTCAGGTCGGGACTCTTGGCAGGGCACTCCATTTCAGGAATGTTGCTGCTTCAGAATCACTAACAGCTGACTTGACCAACTTAATAAGGGTTTTAATGTCGCCAATCGATTTGTTGGTTGAACTCAGGTGACTAGTCTATACTCGAAGACCGGCCATTTCTGCTGTTACTGCGTCAACAATAACAACACAATATTCCGCTTCCTTTTATACTGCTGTGTCTGCCTCTTATGACATCTAGTAGGCAATTACGTTTTACGTAGGGGTGTCCGAATGATTTTCATCAAATAATGTACTGTTGCTCATATGAAAGGTCTTTTGAATACGCCATAAATGCGGAGCTTAATGAAAGCCCGTTGCAGATAGTAGTGTAATGGAGTAGCACAGTGGTGATCAAATTACCCTCCGTGTAAGTAAGCATTCATCAACTCGAATGTCACTTTACAGCCTCACTGTTGTAGTATAATCTCCACTCCCTCCGACCACTGACCTGGTTCATATAGCCACTCATGCATGTACAGTTTGATTAGAGCGGAAAAGGAGCTCGACAGAACTTAGCGTTTTTCAGACACACAAAATTTTATTAGAGGTGAGATTCTAAACTGTGTATCGTATGAGAAATGAAGGTTCCAGTCTGAAGGTTACGCAGCAAGCCAGAACATTTAAATTGATGCAAAGCCTGAAAAACCTGAAATTCCACAGGGCACGATCTCTACGATCCTCGTATTATATCTGTACCATCTGAATATCACACGAGATATTGAATTTAATCGATGAAAGAAGAAAATCTATAAACACAGCATATGAATAAATCAAAAGAGAATAGAGAGTGAAAGAAAGTAGAAAAAGGAATGCGAGAGGATAAATCCAAAGTTGTCGAAGAATGCACGACAATGGGTAAGTTAGGTGCCATCTATAAGAACACCTTTGAAATAATGAGAAGCAGTTTTATGAATATCATAAACTCAGATGGCAATCCACTAATAAACAAGGAAATGAGGCCTGAAAGATGGAAGGAACATAAGGAAGGGATATGCAGAGGAAAAGAACTTGATAACAGTGTTATAGAAATAGAGGAGAAAGTCGACGTAAATGTGATAGAAGAATAATTTCACACAAAACTTCAAAGCCTAGCTAGTTATCTAAAGTGGACGACATTCCATCAGAATATCTGAGATCTTTGGAAGAAAATACCATGACAAACCCATATCGTGAAAGAAGTGTAAAAACCTCAGGATTCACGTAGAAATTAATTTCAGTCAAAGACTGCGGGCGGTTACAGGTATGAATATTACAGAGACATCAGTTTCATAAGTCACCGCTACAGAAGAATGAAATGACTGACAGAAGCCGACTTTAGTGAACATGTCTAGGATCGGGAGGAATGTAGGAACATGCAGTACAGACACTACGTCGTATCTGAAGGAAAGCAAGCGTTGTAGATTTAGAGAACGATCTGAACAGAATGGAATATACTCTTTGAAACTTTAAGATGACAACGATATGATACAACCTGTGTAGAAACCAGAACACAGGTATAGGAGCTGAAGTACATAGTCGGGTCGCTTTGTATAAATTTGCGATGCCACTTTCACAGATCAGTGTCCTACCCATGACATCAAAAGCAACGCAGCCCATATTTATAACGTCACCATAACGATGTCAAACGTCACGCCCCTTATATCTGACGTCAAAATCCAAGAAGCCACTACTGAATTCCTGGGTTAGTGGTTTCACAAAAAATGATACAGCCAATTAAATCCCAGTATTTTACTGACCATTAACGCAACAGCAAATCACAATGTTGCTCCAGAGCCGCCATCTTGTCCACGTTCAAAAGTATCCTAACGATCTAAATTTTTCTACGTTCAAAAAAGTATCTAAACAAGCTGAATTTTGTAGTGTGCTCGAAAATAGCCAAACGATTTGAATTTTGTATGTCAAGATGTTGCCAATAGTAATTTATTTTCGTGTCAAAAAATATATAAGCTTCACGTGAATTACAGTATTTCCACAACTGTATAGTCTGTCAAAAATATGTAAGCACCTAAAATTCTACCTCATGACTAAATTTAACATCTATCTCAGTCGTGATAGAAAAATACACACACAGCATGTGACCAAGAGAGGTGCACACGCAAGTCTCTGGCTGCTCAGCTAAGGTACATGGGCACTACTGTGTCTCAGCTCACACTGCTCCTATCAATTGTGTAATGAGCATGTGTTTTGATGAAGTGTCATGGTTTTATCAAGACTTTGTTGAATAACTGTATGATTATAATTATGTAATATGTTGTTACTGTTATTGTTACTGAAGCAGTGCATGCCACTCCCTCTGTTATAGCAGTTTGCACCAAATTACCCCATACATCGATATGATGCATCAAAATTGTAACTAATGGCCCATACATTGCCAGGGGCTGTCAAATGATGGATCTCAAATAGTATTTTAGCATGAGTATCTGACAGTGTGTGTGGGCCATAGCCTGGCTATCAGTTATTAGATCTTAAAACTGAGTTGTAACGTGAAAAGCTGACTGTGTGTCAGCAGCCTGATTTCAAATAGTATAACAAGCATCAAATAAAATTATAATAAATTACCACATTCCTCAATACTGCTACACAAAAGCGTAACAAATATCCTCTTAGTCATCATTGTTTCATGAAAGTGGCAAGTTGCGACTTACTCCAACACACAAAAACAATTAGTCACCAAGTTGGGACTCGCTGTTGCAGCAAATCAAGACTTGTTCCAAAAAGCAAAATAAAGTAAGAGTCTATTTAATATCCCTCTGTCAAAATATGGTACATGCAACGTCTCCTTGCATTCAGGGTAATGGTAGTCACCATATATAGTGACCATTATTGCTATCCAAAGTAGTACCCAAAGTAATGATGGTCACCTTAACAACTAACATTTCCACACAATAGTATCTGTGGCGGTAATAGCAATAACCTTGTCAGTTTACCATCATTCCCCCCCCCCCCCCCCCCCCCCCCAGTTGTGTTAACCATTAATTCGCAATGAATGGGACAATATTTTACACTTTTGTGCAACATTGGTGATATATCACGTACTTCGATGTATGGGGAAATTTGTTACAATTTTTCTTTAAAATAGCGATGTATGGTACAATTTCTTACAATATTTACTATAAAATGGCGATGTTTGGGGAAATTTTCCCTTTTTGATCATGATGTACGGATCAGTATGTCAAAAATTTAGCAGTAACATATCGATGTATAGGACAATTAATTGCAAATTCGCTGGAGTTTGTTGTTTGCCTACATCGAGTAAGCTGGTTCCAGTCATCATATACACAATGCTCAGAATATTGGAGTCTGTCATGAGTGTTGTACAGAGTGTAAACAAGCACCGTATCTGGCATTGTAGAAATTCCAGTACCAAGGAGGGAGGCTCCAATCACAGTCATGTCTTGATCTTCGAACTTTGAGAATTGTTGTAGCAATTTTAGCCTAACTAAGAGGACATTGTGACAAATAATATTACAATCATTGGCCCAATTCGTTACAGTTTTGCTCTGCTACATAGATCATACTATTGTCATCGATATGTGAACTTAAAGCTGCAGGTTAAATCAACAGTAGAGCTGTGACTGTTTTGTAATGCTATAGAAAGGTTTCTTCAGTACACAGAAAAATATAGAACTAGCATTTCTAACATGCAAGTTATAGCATTAGTGCCAATAAGTGAGCCATGTCTATTTTTTATAAGTAATACAGACAGTTTAGATTGATAAATATTTAATTTGAAAGTCCATTGTGTCTGAAAACTGTGATACAATATTCGGACTGTAGTTTTTACCAGTGTACTTTAACCTGTAAATTATATTAGTAATGCCAGTATACAAGTCATGTGTACTTTTTTTCCAGATCTTAAAGTACAATTAAGTTACAGCAATAGTGTCTTGTGTGTTGGTACTTGAAATCTTTATACATTTTGATAAATGATACAGACAATGTTTTTGTTATCGAAAGTCGAATTTTCATTCGTGATCAGATATCTCTAATTCTACCTGTAATTAAACTATTTCAGTATTTGATAAATGACTTGTTCAGTGCCAAGATCATATCTTCAAGATATCAAACTTTTTCTTTGTGTATGGAACCTTGTCTGTCAATGTCTTTAAAGATGTGCTGTGTTTATATCTCATGTTAGGAGCATTACAGAGTCATATTTTCATGTTATGAATACATGCAGTTTAAATGATTCAATGTTCATATTTCTCATCAAGACACCTTCTTCCCTCTAAAGCAAAGCTCGGTCAGTTCATTGCATTTAGTCATGTTGTGTGCTGTAACGATTAGATCCCGCTATTGTCTAGTAACTGAGTATGGAAAGGAAAGAAAATTCAGTTTGTGAAATTTTTATGTAACCTTTTAACCATAGTTTTGATCTGTAAATGTCTTGTGAAGTTCGCGTCTGAACCACCAGTGGATAAATTCAGGTAGGTCAAGTGTGAAGGTACCAGGTTTTATCTAGTAACACAAATAGAACTATGTGTACATGTATTAAAAAGAGCTTCTGTCCAAGACATGTCCTGTGCCTTCTTTGTCAGAAAAAACGAGATAAATGAAAATGGACAACTAACTTCAGAAATGCCAAACTTGGTTCAAAGGTCTATAAATTCATTAGAAATTTTGAGTGTAACATGTATCAGCAGCGACATAAATGCGATGTTTTGCTGGTGGTGTGTTTTGTTTGGAAAGGAGAGAAATTCTACTTTGACCAAAATTGGGTACACACATTGGAGAAATTTAGTGAGGCCGATAACTGAGCAAGGACTGTCCGTTAACTATGATCGCCTGTAGCTGTAGATACTTTTGATAAAAAATAAAATAGAAGCTGCGCTTGATGACTAGCTTAAAACTGAAATGTTTCTATCCAATCAAAAGGTAAAGCATAATGGGGACATCTTTACAAGGATTCTTAATGCAGTGTGTTTTATGGGAAAACAAGAATTGGTTTTTTGACGACATGATAAAACAAAAAGTCCTATAAATCAGCAAAATTATGTGGAACTGTCGAAGTACAATGCAGAGTATGATTCTCTTTCAGCGGTGCATATAGAAGCCTCCACTATCTCTGTAGCAATTTCTAATCGACTTCAAAATGTTGCAGTGCAAGCCTTAGGCTCGACTGTTTCATCAGCTACAAAGCGACAAAGTGTGGATGTTCCTTTCGTAGCCGTCTTGGTTGACGAAACTTCTGTTTCTGTTGTCCTGTATTATGTGTGTAAAGGAGAGATAGAGGAAAGATTCTTGTGTTTCTCTCATAAAAATAGCAGCAAACATGGCCAGGCTACTGCAGAATTTATCCAGCACTTCTTATCAGAATTCAGGTGTAATGAAATACTGTTTTCTCAAACGTTTTATGCTGCTGGTTCACACAGCCATAAGTCAAAACAAAGGGTCCACTGACTGACCTTCTGAGTACCATCTGATCGGCGGTGACCATAACAAATGAATAACTGACAGAACTCTTCAGTATGCACTTATTATATCCACAGTCCTTGAGGATGTTGCATTTCTCCTGACAGTGTATTCTTTTTAGCTCACTTTACAGGCTTGCTACATCATTTTCAAGATAATTTAAACCTATTAATTTTTTGAATAAATTTGTACATAAGCTTTCACGCATCTGTCCAGTGCAATTGAATTACTCATCAAGATTGGTAAACAATGTGATGTGTTTAGTGCTACGAACATCCTTAAGAAACTGATGCAGACTTTCTAGGGCCAATTAAGAGCATTTAAGCGCTTTCAGAAGTTTTCAGATTTGTTTTTCTCTTCAAAAGTTCGACAAAATATTTATTTTCACCAATGTGTTGTACGGCATCCTTCATAACTTGGCATGTGTTTTTGTAATGTGAAAAGAAAATCGAAGAAATTCGCCAGTATATTGCTGTGCTACGTAGCGACTGTTTTCCAAGAAGCTATGTCTCAAGTAGGCGAAATAACGATGGGTAATTAGGCCTTTGAAAGAGTCGTTCATTTCAAGTACCTGGGTTCGACTGTAACCAGCCTAAGTGATACCTCATACGAAATCGGAGAATAATTGAGCCAATAAAGCTTATCTCGCCTTAAAAAAGCTTTGGTCTTCAGGGCGACTGAGTAGAACCACGAAACTAACCATTTACAAAACACTGATCAGACTATTGCTTACATATGCCTCTGATAGCGGGGCTCTGACAGCAAAGGATGCTGAATCACTGGATACATTCGAGAGAAGGATACTCAGGGCAATCATCGGCCCAATTTGGGAAAGTGAGAGATGGGGGAGGAGAAACAAGCACGAGTTGTACGCCATATACAAAGACCAGGCTGTTAGACGAATTGAGAAGCCATCTCGGCTGAAGTGGGCTGGACACTTGGCCCGGATATATGATGCTGAAATACCAAAAAGAAAGAAAAGCCAGGTGGACAGAGAACGTGGTCGACCGAAAACTAGATGGGAGGACGGAATCATAGAAGACCTTCGGAAGATGGGCTACAGGACCTGGAAAACCCTAGCAAGTACGTGCTTAATGGGAGGAGATATCTGAAGAGGCCAAGACTCGTCATGAGCTGTAGAGCCACAAAGAAGAAGAAAAAGTGAGGGGGGAGGGGGTCACAATACTGTTGGGCTGACTTTGGTATCGCTTTCAGATGTGTTAAGAGAAGATTCCGACACATAATAAAGATAGCTGACACAAAGGTCATCAATAAGCGCACTTTAAGCTATAAGTTAGATCTGCAGTAGAGTCATGTGTGGTTTGCACCTGAAATCTTGACCTATTTTGGTAATTAATACTGTGGTATCATATATTGATACCGTCCTGCTGGTGTGTTTAAGTTGACAACGGATCTGCAAGTTTCCATCAGGCGCTGATAGTGGCCAAGCGGTATCCCAATAGTACAAACATTCTGAGACATGCCTTCAGCAGCTGGAAGACTACAAGCACTCTCTGCCGCATTGTTAGAGGATGGCCAGCAACCGCCAATCAGTCCACGTACATTTCGAGACTGTTACAGTATTTTTCAGGTTTCGTTCAGAGATCCTCTTCACTCCAGAATGAGATTTTCACTCTGCAGCGGAGTGTACGCTGATATGAAACTTCCTGGCAGATTAAAACTGTGTGCCCGACCGAGACTCGAACTCGGGACCTTTGCCTTTCGCGGGCAAGTGCTCTACCATCTGAGCTACCGAAGCACGACTCGGAGTGTACGCTGATATGAAACTTCCTGGCAGATTAAAACTGTGTGCCCGACCGAGATTCGAACTCGGGACCTTTGCCTTTCGCGGGCAAGTGCTCTACCATCTGAGCTACCGAAGCACGACTCACGCCTGGTACTCACAGCTTTACTTCTGCCAGTATCTCGTCTCCTACCTTCCAAAATTTACAGAAGCAAGGTTCGCAGGAGAGCTTCTGTAAAGTTTGGAAGGTAGGAGACGAGATACTGGCAGAAGTAAAGCTGTGAGTACCGGGCGTGAGTCGTGCTTCGGTAGCTCAGATGGTAGAGCACTTGCCCGCGAAAGGCAAAGGTCCCGAGTTCGAGTCTCGGTCGGACCCACAGTTTTAATCTGCCAAGAAGTTTCATCCTCTTCATTGTTAACATTGCGACAACTGAATTCTATTTATTGCTGCATTATTTGTAATTAGTCTTTACACCCTTGGAGAAATACAAATCTTAATTACGTGAATTTTCTGTCTGCTGTGTCATCTTATCCTCTAATCTTCTCTGCTTCTGCCCAGCTTTCCTACAACGACAGGTAACCACACCTCTCTGCAGCCCACCTCTCCTTGCCATTGTGTATGAAGTTGTACACAACCCATACAGACAGTTTTATTTTGTTGGAAAGATCGAAATTTTGTTCAAGATCGTGGGTCTGTAATTGGACTTGCATATTATGATAAACATGTAATACTTGAAATCTTTGTTCAGCTCTTCAGCTCTGGAGTCCAGCTGACTGCCATTTTGGGGACCGGTTTGGACCCTGGCACTGCCAGGGAGTTTTCCTTCATGGGAGGACTGGTAAGCGTTACGCTCAGTCTTGTGAGGCCAACAGAGGAGCTCCAAGGTCAAGACCCGACAACAACCAGGAGAGTTTGTAGACTGCATGCCCCTCCATGTTGCATCCAATGACATTTCTGCCAGAGGATGACATGGTAGCCACTCACGACCAATTGGCATGGTTATGTCCAGAATGTGGAATTTATACCTCTTTTACTTACTTGAACTCCTTACATATTTGATAAATAATTTTATTTTGATACAGAGATCGTATTTTCAAGATATTCAACTTTCTTTACCTTGAGTGGGAACTTGTCTATCATTTACATTTCGTATTCGGAGCATTAAAATTAGATCCCTGTATTATTTACTAGTTACTTAGGTAAAGGGAGGGGAATACAGTCTATAAACTGTTTAGAGATACTCTGCACAACAGTTCTGACTGGTAAATGTCGCAGTTTTCTTCGCAAAAAGTCAAGGGGTCAGGTGATAACAGCTTGATGCAAATTGTGCAATTCAGGTGAAAGTTACGTGTTTTTGACATGGAATCAGGGTAATATTGTCAATGTCTTTACATAGTTTTGATAAATAATTTCAGTTGTTCGAATACATGGCGCAGTGTTGCGTACCAAGCAATAGGTACACAGCAAATACACTAAGGGACTGCCACCACAAAGTCACAAGCATTCGCCTGGTGTCTCTCGGTTCTTGATAGGTGGCACCACAAACCCAGACCTATCCCTGTTTCCACACTTCTCCCAGTGCATTATATATATCTGCTAATAGTGTGGATAGTCACCACAGGGAGCAGTGTGATCTATGGACTACATTGCTTCGACATTGTACTGGAAGACAGTCTGTGATAGGTGATCATTTCCCCACATTCTGACATGAAAGATGTTTTTGCTACATCTTTCAACTCGCAAGTTCGTATTGCTGCTGCCAGGCCGATTTCTTCAGTAACTCAAGAAGTAAAATCAAAGATCTAAAGAGTGGGTTACTTAATTACATGGCATGACCTGAAAATGTAAATATTGTAACAGTAATCAGTGTAATAAATCTGATACAGACTCATTAATTCGATATGTGCTTGTCTTACACTCCCATACAATGAATTAAAGAAGAACCTGCTTAGTCTCAAAAAACTCGTCTTATATGGTTGTTTGCCACTGATATGGGTATACGAACAAATGCACGTATTTGCTGAAGCAGTGCAGTGTGACGATGCTGACGTATTTAGTAGACGACGACAGGCAGCAAGCAGTTCGAAAACAAGTTCACAAATTCTAAATTATCGTCATATTCGTGTTGTGGCGCAAAACACAGAAGAAACTATTGTTTCTATTGAAACAAACGATGTAATTACTATAAAGTAGATTGGACATAGGGCCGTGGTGACCGAAACGGAGCACAACCGTGATAAACAGCAGGCAGGCAGATATACTGCAAAGGTTAATAATAAAAGGTCAAGTACCGTTCTCAATGAAAAATTGAAAATTCCGAAAGTTTGACATATGAAACGATAAGTGAATACTATCTTTTATGCCAGTAATAAGTGGTAAACTGTAACTGTGACAAACTGGCTATTGGTTTTAGAGAAATATGTGTCTCGAGGTTTTATAAAGCATGTTTGTTCTACAGAAATTACATTCTGTCACTTCAAAGCTTTCTATTCAAATAATGGACAAGCAATTAAAAATAAATGCAGATAAAAGAAATTTAACTAATTTTTTACTTTCTTCATTATTATCTGTTTTAATTTTTATTTATGTTGCTATCGGTTTTTTGTATTTACGCTACCCCAATAGACATATTGCAAGAGATGGTTGTAAATAAGACAACAACTATTTTGTAGGATATCTGTTAATTTTTGACACATTTTGGGTAATAGAACAGAATAAAAACCTTTCTCGAAGTATTTGCTGTTATTTGCTATTAGTTCTGAACAATATGTTAATGGATCAAGTTCCTGTTCTTTTTTTAAATCTTAATGTAGAAGCAAAAGTTTCCTTTAATCGTTTATTGGGACAATGCAAAAAATCTCTAATATGGTTGTCAAGTTGTTTATTAATTCTGGGGCTCAATAATTGGCAAATACATGTATTGTATATTTTTACTCTAGAATTAGAATTAATCCAATTTAAAGAGTCTTTTGCTACAGAATTACTGTTAATTATTACAGTACAATCTTCTTTATATTCTCCTCACATACAAAATTAAAACTACTTGTTAAATATTTGCACCTTTCTTCTTTCTTAAAAATACATGCAAAATCTTGTGTTATGTCTAAATACAATAAATAGAGGTGTTCCTTTTTAAGTTCTTGCAATATTTGTGGTATTCTTTTAATACTGTGTCAATCTTTGCGTCTGCTAATTCTATTTTGTTAGAAATAATAACTGGATTAATATACTTCTTATTACATCCAGATCTACATTAATGGCATGTTTAGCTCCTTTACATGAAGTTATATTCGAATCTAGAAGAAGAAGTATCTTAGCCTTAACAGCACGTTTTACAGAACAAAATTTAGAAGATACTCCTCACAAGAAACTATTAAATGATGCATATGTTTCTTTCTTAACTAAAAATTGCCTTTTGTCTGCATCTTTTGTACAGTGTAGTAAATCTGTAATTTTAACTACCATAACATTATCACAGAATGGTTCTGTAATTGGTTTAAATTGTTCTAATTATCCTTCTCACTTTGTATAGATAATATCTCAAATAATTATAACAACATTATTATTATCTAAGCTTTCTGTTAGTAACCATAAGCCAGATCTTTCATTGGTTTGATTCTACTTTATTTCCAAAAAGTTCTGTTACACAATATTTCTTTTTGTTAGTAGTAGATATTTTATTTCCAACTGCCATTCATGAGGAAAAAATTATTGGATTTGAGTAAAACCAGTTACAAACAGAGATGCAAAATTATTAATAAAAGACATAAAATTTAATTATTTTCAAAAAGTAGTTGAAACTGGGTAGTTAAAAATGTAGCAATGTGACTTTTAACGCATTCCCCATGATGACAAAATATATGTTTTGGAAAATAAAGTAGATACATTACCAAACAGACATTACAAATTATTAAAAATCTAATAATTTTTTTCTACCTAAATTGAGAATAATCAAGAAGCTCAACAACAGAATTATGTCACAAGGGATTAAAAAATTAAGTGACTTAGAGATAAATGTTTTATATAATATTAATAGATGTGAATATTTGAATACTAAATAAGGAGAAAAAATTTGTATGGAGCTTAATAATGCATTTGAGATTGTTTTACCAGAGAGATATTATAATTTAATTATTGATTGACATTTTCAGTTAATTGAAAAAGAACGGATGTAATTGAAATGTAAAGGAATGAAGAAACGTAAAAATGGAAATAATAAATTTTGTGATCTGGAATTCACTCTGTGAATGCTTTTGACTTTTTGATAATAAATTCATTTATTTATTTACTTTATTACATTCACCATAATTAATTTTATCTATTTTCTTATGTTTGCCTTTTATAAAAAAATATTAAATTTATTTTCTTATGTTCGCCTTTTGTGACAAAAAATTATTGATTTATAATAAGTGAACAGGGTCGTAAAAATTTCATTTGTATTAATTTTTGTAGGTTATTTAATATAAAGTAGAGATTTCTAAATGAAAATACGTGAATTTTGAGCTAGAATTGGGAGTGTAGTGAGATAGAAGTACTGATCCTAGGTAATTTGGGTGTCCTGGCAAGAGCGAGGACTGAGCCAAGTGAGCTAGGACCGGTACTTTTGTCCTACTACTGTTCCCACAAAATAGTGGCAAGTTCAGGTGACTATGATGGAGGTGGGCATCGATCACGCATCCTTCACTCTGAAGATGCCTCAATGGCTCAATATTACTGAGATCTGTGATGGCCAGGGAAGATGCAACAAATCACCTATGTCTTAACAAAACCAGACCTGGACGGTTCGAGCAGTGTGAGCTGGTACACTGTCGTCTCGGAACACAGCATCAGCAAACATTGTACAATGGGATAGACCTGATCAGCAAGATTGTTCACGTAACTCTAGGCAGTAACGTGGCCTTGCAGAGTAGCTGTAAGATGCGTGGAGTATCACAATGTGGCTGCTCAAAACATCACTAAACCATTCGCCTATATATCTCTATCGTTATGAAAACTCGGCTCGAACCTGGAAACAGTGTGCAACAATACTCATTCAACCAAATGGTATTCTGTCATTGTCCCATACTCTAGGTTCAATAGCTTTGGTACCATCTTTTCGTGTCACGAGAAATTAAATAACTGATGGGTGGTTTAGAATTGCAGCTCGCCCTCTAAAGCCCACCTTATGGAGGTCCGTTCGTGTTGTTTTGGTGCTGACGGGGTTGTCGAGTGCGACTTCCAGTTCTGCAGTGATTTTTACAGCTGTCGCCCTCTTATTTTATCGCCACAATCCTCTTCATTGTCCTCCATCATGATCACTCTCCGTAAACTTCCTTCCGCGTTGTCACTTAGAGGATGACAATTTCCTTGTTTCCCTGTATGCAGTGTAAATCTTCGATACGGTGCCTCTTGAAACACCAAACACTTCGGCTTCCTTGGTTAGGCAAGCACCCTCCATACAAGCGCCAACTGTTTGGGCAATTTCGAATTCACTTAACTCCGACATAATGCACTCACAAGTACAGACTACAACAGACTGACACCTGCAACGTATTGAGGACATTTCATAGGTGCCGCTCGTGGTCAGATACAATGGGGCAGCCTGCAGGCTTGACTAGGATCTGCACTTCAAGCATGCAGTTCTCGCGATGTTTCAATATTTTTGACTGCCTGCTGTACTTCTACATCTACATCTACATGATTACTCTGCAATTCACATTTAAGTGCTTGGCAGAGGGTTGATCGAACCACAATCATACTACCTCTCTCACATTCCATTCCCGAACAGTGCGCGGGAGAAACGAACACCTAAACCTTTCTGTTCGAGCTCTGATTTTTCTTATTTTATTTTGATAATCATTTCTACCTATGTAGGTTGGGCTCAACAAAATATTTTCGCAATCGGAAGAGAAAGTTGGTGATTGAAATTTCGTAAATAGATCTCGGCACTGTAAGGTGTCAGGCAAATCCAACACCTTCCATGAAAACCCTGACATGATAAGCAAATCCGGCAGTACGTCACATAGCTCCGAATAAATCCTGACATTAAATTAACCAAAGTAATACGATCAACGAGTGAGAAAATGGAATACCACAGACTAACACAAGAACGCCTAAATGCATGTCATACCTTCTCACCGTGAAACGGACGCAGTTCCGAGGGAAGAAACGAGAACAGAAGCCGAGAGCAGAACCGTGTTAAGCTAGAAGGCACTACGATAAGGGACGGACACCCGCGACGCCAGCCAACCACCAGGACCACCCCACAGCCCATGTTAAAAGATAAGAGTCCTCCAGAAGAACAGTATAGATCTTACGATAACACTAAACGGGCCACACCAGCTGCAAGTTTTAGAGTGAGACTTTTTCGCATCTCTGTTACGTTGCAAACGTTAAATACATTGCCCCACCACGAAAAGTATAATGTTTCTCATTGGATAGACAGAATTTTTATAGGCAGAGCTTAAGGTTAACATTGAGACCCTGATTGGTCAGATGAAAATACAGCCAGATAGGTTTTTTTAAACCAACTTCAGTAAATTGTAGTAAGGAGAAGTTAGGAGAGAGTTGCTTCCGAGATGGCGAGGTGCATGGAACTGCGCCACCTGCCGCCCCCTGTCGAACACCGACAAGATAATGAACGCACGCGATGCCGCATTTTTGAACGCATAAGGCTTCACTCAGAACTGTAGAAGTCTCATCTGTTACATCCCCTTTTTACGTAATACTAGTGTCGATCGTCAATTGAAGCTCATGGTATTCACATTTGCTACGTAAGTTAAAATCTGAAACGCGATGATTTTTCTGTTATATAATTATTGAGAAGCCACATCAGCCACTGTAATTTACGACAAGTTAGATAAGTAATTAAAGATAATTGAGGTTCACTGTAGACCATTTTGATAGTTTTCTCTTTTGTGAAACTTAATTTAAACCTAGATTATAGATGTGATATGGCATAGGTCATCCTTCGATTCATTGTAGAACTTGGAAACCCACTCAGGGAATATTCGTTCATATTTTTGTTGAACGCAGTTGGTTTTTATCATCCTGTATTAAAACATTTCCTTTTATCAATAGTGCAATTTATAAACAATGTTTTGTGAGTAGAATAAAATTTCCAATGGTAAACTTAACTGCTTATTCGACGTTATTTTACCAGCTAACTAAAAATAAGAAAGCCTTGAACCCCTTCCACTAAATTTAGTTAGTATTAAGATTCTTTTACAGGGAGTGCAGTGGAGCTGACGCTGAAATCATTAAGTATTTGGTTATATCATCACTAGTCTCACTGAACTATTCTGAACTCTACATGTCATGTGTGGTCTGGCGTCTCCTTACCAGCATCAGGTCCCAGGTTCAAACTAGTCAATTCCCTAAAAAACACACTCAGAGCGTCGTTGCGCGAAAGTGATAGAAAGACACGACTTAGAACAAACAGACACCATGCAGAATGTTAGAGCGCGACGAAAAACGTCTTTGCTGTAATGACTTCCATCCCAACTCGCGTATCATATCTGTCACACTCTCTCCCCTATTACGTGATAATACAAAACGAGCTGCCCTTTTTTGCACCCTTTCGATGTCCTACGTCAATCCCACCTGGTAAAGATCCCACACCGCGCAGCAGTATTCTAACAGAGGACGAACGAGTGTGGCGTAAGCTGTCTCTTTAGTGGACTTGTTGCATCTTCTAAGTGTCTTGCCAATGAAACGCAACTTTTGGCTCGCCTTCCCCACAATATTATCTATGTGGTCTTTCCAACTGAAGTTGTCCGTAATTTTACCACCCAGGTACTTAGTTGAATTGACAGCCTTGAGAATTGTTCTATTTATCGAGTAATCGAATTCCAACGGATTTCTTTTGGAACTCATGTGGATCACCTCACACTTTTCGTTATTTAACGTCAACTGCCACCTGCCACGCCATACAGCAATCTTTTCTAAATCGCTTTGCAACTGATACTGGTTTTCGGATGACCTTACTAGATCGTAAATTACAGCGTCATCTGCAAACAACCTAAGAGAACTGCTCAGATTGTCACCCAGGTCATTTATGTAGATCAGGAACAGCAGAGGTCCAAGGACGCTTCCCTGGGGAACACCTGATATCACTTCAGTTTTACTCGATGATTTGCCGTCTATTACTACGAACTGCGACCTTCCTGACAGCAAATCACGAATCCAGTCGCACAACTGAGACGATACCCCGTAGGCCCGCTGCTTGATTAGAAGTCGCTTGTGAGGAACGGTGTCAAAAGCTTTCCGGAAATCTAGAAATACGGAATCAACTTGAGATCCCCTGTCGATAGCGGCCGTTACTTCGTGTGAATAAATTGTGCGTTGCACAAGAACGATGTTTTCTGAAGCCATGCTGATTACGTATCAATAGATCGTTCCCTTCGAGGTGATTCATAATGTCTGAATACAGTATATGCTCCAAAACCCTACTGCAAACCGACGTCAATGATATAGGTCTGTAGTTCGATGGATTACTCCTACTACCATTCCTAAACACTGGTGCGACCTGCTTAATTTTCCAATCTGTAGGTACAGATCTATCGGTGAGCGAACGGTTGTATATGAATGCTACGTAGGGAGCTATTGTATCAGCGTAATCTGAAAGGAACCTAATCGGTATACAATCTGGACCAGAAGACTTGCCCGTATCAAGCGATTTGAGTTGCTTCGCAACCCCTAAGGTATCTACTTCTAAGAAACTCATTCTAGCAGCTGTTCATGTTTCAAATTCTGGAATATTCCATTCGTCTTCCCTGGTGAAGGAATTTCGAAAAACTGCGTTCAATAACTCCGCTTTAGCGTCACAGTCGTCGGTAACAGTGCCATAGGCACTGCACAGCGAAGGTATTGACAGCGTCTTGCCGCTTGTGTACTTTACATACGACCAGAATTTCTTCGGATTTTCTACCAAATTTCGAGACAATGTTTCGTTGTGAAACCTGCTAAAGAAGTCCGTGCCAAATTTCGCGCGTCTGTAAATTTTAGCCAATCTTCGGGATTTCGCGTTCTTCTGAACTTCGCATGCTTTTGCCGTTCGGACCTGTTTTGTGTACCATGGGGGATCAGTTCCATCTGCCGGCCGAAGTGGCCGTGCGGTTAAAGGCACTGCAGTCTGGAACCGCAAGACCGCTACGGTCGCAGGTTCGAGTCCTGCCTCGGGCATGGATGTTTGTGATGTCCTTGGGTTAGTTAGGTTTAACTAGTTCTAAGTTCTAGGGGACTAATGACCTCAGCAGTTGAGTCCCATAGTGCTCAGAGCCAGTTCCATCTCTTACCAGTTTATGAGGTATGAATCTGTCAATTGCTGTTGCTACTATATCTTTGAATTTGAGCCACATCTCGTGTACATTTGCATAGTCATTTCGGAAGGAATGGAGATTGTCTCTTAGGAAGGCTTCTAGTGACACTTTATCCGTTTTTTTAAATAAAATTATTTTGCGTTTGTTCCTGGTGGATTTGGAAGAAACGGTATTGAGCCTAGCTACAACGCCCTTGTGATCACTAATCCTTGTCTCAGTCATGATGCTCTCTATTAGCGCTGGATTGTTTGTGGCTAAGAGGTCAAGTGTGTTTTCGCAACCATTTACAATTCGCGTGGGTTCATGGACTAACTGTTCGAAATAATTTTCAGAGAGAGCATTTAGGACAATCTCGGAAGATGTTTTCTGCCTATCACCGGTTTTGAACAAGTATTTTTGCCAACATATCGAGGAAGGTTGAAGTCCCCACCAGCAAAGAAAGGTATCATTATGCACAAAAAAGGAAATTGGACACAGAAACAACAGTGGATTATGGATGGAGACTTGTGGGACTCTATTTTGATGGAAAATATATTGATAATCTCCTTCGCCTAAAAGGAAATACGTCATTTGATTTCCTGAAGGGTCAGTCCTAAATTCACCATTTTTTTAGGTGAAAGTAGGTAACCTATTTAATACAGACGAGAATCGTATCATCAAGTTAGCTCATCGAGTAAGTCAGAGACAATTAAGCTAATTAAGTTCGCAATATAGTGCAAAATGAGCACTTGGGCAAACCGCAGCTTTAATCGGTACTGGTGCCGGGGCGCGTTTGTCAGATGACGCGTTCAGTGAACGCGTGGCAGATAATACTGCGGTGACTGCGGGTTTGTCCCACGGCGCGGAATGCAGCGATAGCGGCTGCCGGTATCAGGCTGGATGTGGCTGTCGCGGGGCGCGAAAACAGCCGCCTGGCGCCGCGCATCTGTGACGTCACGCTGATGAGGCTGCCTCGTTCTGCGTGGCTGCGCGTGCCGAAGATACGGCCGCCGCTGGAACATCGCAAGCACACCCAGCGGCTTAAAACAAACGCAGCAAAACTAACTTTCTGATAGAACTGTTACCATTTCCGATTTACTGTAGCTGAACCCGTCTGCACATGGCAACAGAAACCACTCCCAATCTCGAACGGCACACCAAGAAAAATATCAAGAAGATTGAATCTATTAGTATTCAGCATAGTTCATGTGTTCTGGGCACCACACAATGTTTCTCCTGTAAGAAGCGCCGCAGTACAAAGACTTCTAGGTTTTCTTCTGCCCTCTAAGTTAAAAAGGATTTGTCGTCCTGGGAAAAGTTTTAGACAGTGTCAAATTGGGTAAGATGTTCCAAATTCTGAGGAAAATACGGGTAAGCTGCAGGGGGAGATGGATAATGTACGGCACAAACAAGGGCCAAGAAAGAAAAATTAGAGCCGAACATCAAGAATGTAGTGCTCGGATTAAGAAGGGCTAAGACAGTGATGTAGTCTTTGGTCCTTACTGTTCACTCTATACATCGGAGAAGGAATGATGGAAACAGAAGAAAAGTTCAGGATTGGAATTAAAATTTAAGGTGAAAGGATATCAATGACACGATTCGCTACTGACTAATGACATTGCTATCCTCAGTGAAAGTGAAGAAAAATTTCGTGATTTTCTAAGTGGAATGAATAGTCTAATGAGGACAGAATACGGACTGAGAGTAAATCGAAGGAAGAATAAAGTAACGCGAAGTAGCAGAAACGTCATGACTGATGATCACAAAGTACTACCTAGGCAGCAAAGTAAACAATGGTGGACAGAGCAAGAAGGACTTAGAAAGCAGAGTGGCACTGGCAAAAAGATCATTCCTGGCCAAGAGAATTCTACTGGTGTCAAATATAGGCTTTAATTTGCGGAAGTAATTTCCGAGATTGTACGTTTGGAACACAGCATTGTGTGGTAATGAAACATGCACTATGGGAAAACCGGAACAGAAGAGAATCGAAGCATTTGAGATATCGTGCTACAGAGGAATGGTGACAATTAGGTGGACTCATACGGTAAGGAATGAGGAGGTTTCGCACAGAATCAGAGAAGTAAAAAACATATGGGAAACACTTACAAGAAAAAAGGACCGTATGACTGGACATATGTTAAGAGATCAGGGAATAACTTCCATAGAACTACAGGGAGCTGTAGGGAGTAAAATCTGTAGAGGAAGACAGACAATGGAACAGATCTGGCAAATAACTGAGAATGTAGGTTTCAAGTGCTAGTCTGAGATGAAGAGGTTGGCACACAAGCGAAATTCGTGGCAGGCCACATCAAACGTGGTAGAAGACTGATGACAAAAAAAGTTGCATGTGTTTCCATGAACCATGGATCCGATATTGTGACAGAAACAGCAGTAGTAGTAGTTCTCATCACTCGTTTATCGCTTTTACAAGTACATGTAAAGGTATCAGAGCTAAAGAAGAAAAAAAACATAATTGAAAAATAGAGCCAATAATATACAGATCTAGTTTGACAAGGATGAAACCTAATCAGCCATAGCATTACAGTAGGAACCAACCCAGCGTATGCCTGAAACCATAAAAACTTCAATCAGGATGTAGATTGGACCCTCTCACATCCCAAACATAACACTAATCCATTTCAAATAGGACAACTTCCTGTGATATATCCATAGCGTACAATACTGTTTTGCATAACAATTATTTCATAATGTGATCATTAATTTCTGTACACCAGTAACAGAGAACACTGTACACATACGATTTAAAAATGTGGCACCACACACACTATCAAGTGACATCAGGAACTTGGTGACTTAATTTAGTTTGTTTTAGTATTCACATTAATCTCAGTGGGCAGTTTATTATGCAGTTTCATTACTTGATAGAAAATGCTGTGCCAGATTTGGAAATCAGTGGCTAAGTGTTGCTATTTGGGCAGCAGTGTACCACAATGGCAAAGGTCAAGTGGACATAAAATTAAAATTGGCAATACTGTTATAATAAATTTCACTATTTTCTTTCATGTGGAAGTGAAATGTGGAATGATCAACAATACAAAAAAAAAACTTCGAAATAACTTTGGGTAAAAGAAAAGTCGTTATTTACGAAAAGATTGGAGGTCCAAGAACAGAACATTATTTAGAGAATTTTTTTCACAGTACTTTGATAATAAAATGAACAAAGTGCTTATTTGTTACCTCTGTTGTGCACAGATGGCTGCATATCTATCTTGAAACAGCATTTAATGACATTAGAGAGGTGAATGTGCTGAGAATGACAAAGCTTAGAAAAGTCAGCGATGTAGTATGTATGCCATTGTTCTAATTTGTTGCTCACGATACCTGTAAAGAAATTCTTCTGATATTAGTTTTCACTGGTTCACTGACGCCATGTAAGTAAGTTGATGTGTGTATTCTATCTACACAGCATTTGTGCAACTGTTAACTGAGCAGTGCACACAGTAGCATGTGTATTGCATGTGGATGGTGTAGGGGCAGTCCACATGAGATCAGTAAATGGTCTGGAACTTAACATCTCAGATTTCGATAATTTTATGTATGTTGACAGATGCAGTTGCTTGTGTAAAGACTCAAAAATTTAAAATGTTTTTGGGCCTATAGTTTTTAAGTTATTTTGTCATCAATTTTCCATAGGAGTGCGATTTTTGCCACATTATAAAACTTTAAATTACATCTAAGGAACTATTTAACTCAAAGACTTGAAATTTGTACCATTATTTCAGTTTCTTACAAAATTTAAAAATGTGGCTGACCTGGCATATGTATCAAAACATGAAATTTTACTATAGCTTCTTTAAATTCCAAAAATTTCAAAAATGGGAACTCTTTGTGTTGAGAAATAAGTATACATGTCATATACTATATGTTAATGCATATGCCAAATTTGATTATGGTATTGCAACAGAAACATACTAAAATAAATTTCCTTTACTGGTGATTTCAGTATCCAACACATAGTTTGCAGGACTGGGGATTTAGTAATGCATTGTAGACCCTAAAAGAAATCTTGATTGCCAAAAACCGAATATGGCTGTCAGCCAGTTATTTTTTATTTGGTATCAATCACTTTATTACATTACTAGAATTATACATGTAAATATAATTTCAGATTTAGATTTCCCATTTTAACAACTAAAATATTTTTACATACACCATAAAACAAATGTTTGACAAAAAGTTTGTTTAACTTCCTTAATTATTTTACTTTTACATTGCAAAACATTAATATTAATTAATGTTATTAACAGTGGTGTGGCTGTCACTATTTGACAGTGTATTATCTGAGTGCCTCACAATGAAAAAAGCTTCTACTAATCTTCAAAAACAGAAGTATTAGAATGTTATTAGAGTTTCAGATTATATACAGTGATCTTCTTTGAAATGCTAGTACTCTTAAGCAATAATAACAGATTTCTGATGTGAGACCACTTTCTTTTTCAATATAACTTGCTATGATTTTGACATCAATTTATTAGATGGTCTACTTATTCCTCCAATGCCAGCTGTGGAGTTTAATTTAGAAAGAATACAGTTTTTCGTAACAATAGATTATTTGGTGTTCTTTGTTATGAAGAAGAAGAAACTGGTCAACAAGGATGCATACATCAAAGGTTTACTTCTCCTTTTTTATTTCTTTATAGCACACAAGTCATCTACAATTTCTTGTCATAAGAACAAACAACAGATTATGTTACCTGTTCAAAATGCATGGATCTCCATCTAGACCCTCTTAAATTTTATTAATACCAAAATCTTTCAAATCGGAAACAACTTTTTCTTTAATTTTGGCTTTGCTCATATGAATAAATGGATGATAATTCTAAGTCCATGTCACTGCCATGCTTTAAAAAAAAAACTTTTTGCCAAGATCCTCTCTTCTGCTGTGCATTCATCATTTGTCACACAACAATAAAGTGATTGATGTGATATTTGCTTTGGGATATTTGAAAATGTTTTGTTTCCTCAGTTGATCAATTTGAATGTAAGAAAATACCTCCAGTGTTACTTTAGGGGCATTTATTAAGCCATGACTGGTTACATTGTATATGAAAATTCTCTTTTGATAAAGCTATTGAAATATGCTTTTGTTGTGGAATGGTTTAAAACATTAAGTCACCCAAGTAAATGTTGAATGACACATGTTAGGGTATGCCATGTACTTGCTTATGCCAAACAAAGCCAACAAAGTAAAACATTGTATTTATTGTATTCCACCATGACCCTTCCAACAAATAACTGAGTAAGTAAGCCTTTTAAAACATGACACCAGCACACTTTCGCCAAACTGTCAGCTGAATACTTATGGTTAATAAGTTGTTATGCCGACCACTTCTTTTCTCACCACAGTGCTTTGCTAATTTAATCTCAGCAATTCATATTTACTGATGTCGATTAGTATGTCAATAGAAGTGAATATTTATGTTTTATTATATATTGACAATGGGTGTTTTTATAATTCTATGAACATAAATTACAATTAAGTTTGAAGGTTACACAAAATGAATAAAGCATAAAATCCGTTACACTACATATGTCAATTGTTATATAGCATGGTTTACTGTATTTTTAAAATGATAAAACATAGTGTGCTCAAGTGATACACAATAATGTCATTTTTAATGTACTATTTTTAACAACGATGCAAACCATATGAGATAGTGCAGCTAGTTGCCAATGCAAACTGAAATAAAACAACTGGAACACCAATATGCACATATCCATTGAAACATCAGCCTTCAGTGTGAACATAAATATTGACAATCAGTGTATGACTTTCATTTTTAACAAAAAATCTAATTTTGAAAATTGAAGGACTTAAAATAGTTTATCTTGAGAAATTTTCCTATTTAGATACAGTTAAGTAACATATGTTTAAGGCATATAATTCTCTGAATAGGACAGTATAAAATGAAGGTCACTAAGTCAAATCCTCTTTGAGATATGGTCATTTTAAGGTTTTAAAATGTGACAAAAGTTGAACAATTTTAGAAACTTATAAAAATTGATATCTCTAAAATTAAATTTACAGAAATACCGTTAATTTGGGATTTTATTTAATCATGATAGAAAGAATAAAGAGATAAAGTTTACGAATTTCTAAATCATCATGCTCCAAATTGGTTTTTTGATTGTTTTTTTTTCACACATAATGACCTCACTTCAAATTCATTCCTGTCACTGAAATGATTCCAAGAGGGAAATGTAAGGAGAGTCAACTGACTGTCACTTTACAAAAGTAGTGCTAACACTCTTTTGTAATCAGGTAGGGTTTGGTAACCAGGCATTAGAAAGCCATATGAGATGTCAATAAAGTAAAGGGAATGGAAGGAAATAGCTTTAACACCAATTATTGAAATTGTAAGCTGAGTAATAGGAAAAGGAAAATTTTAAAAAATGGTTGCAGAATTTCTACTGAGTAAGACAGTTTCACAAGACTGGTACAGTGCTGTGATTATTCTGCTTCACAAGAAAGAAGGCAACCCAGCCATAAGAAGGAATATACTTATCAGACTCCCCTAATTTCTGTTCAAAATGCTAAATTTATGACTATTTGCAAAGAAAAGAATCATTCTATTTTAATCAGGCAAAAACAAAATGGTTTGACTAATTCATGTAGCGAACTGGCGCTATTTAGCTGTACACTGATACGAAGTGTTTATGTTGTACATTGCACATCGTTTATAAGTATGAGGAGATTTACCTGTTATGTTTCGTAATACAGTTCGTAGTCATTTGGCTTAACCATGCATTTGGATGTCAATAGCATTTTCATGGTTTTTTTTCTGAGTGCATGCAATTAATATGCTATTAATATACTCGTACATATGATGATAGATAAATGTCACTTGATATTTGCCACATTCTTGAAACTGGCACATAGTGAATAAAACCAATTATTCGAATAATATGCAGCCTCGCTGGAAACGTAATAGCCCTAAATCGATAGTTGATGGCTGTGGACCTCGTCATAAGAAAGACAAATTCAAGACCCTGTGCATCATACATATGCCTCCATTGTCCTTCGATTTCTCTTCACAAGGTCGTCGAGGTATTGCTGTTTAATCCAGAGCTATACTTCGATGCTGGTACACTTGAGATCGAACTGTGTATGTGCGAGAAGTGTTCCTGTAATGAAACGCAGCAAATTTTAACTGGTCTCAAGAATGTTCAGTAGAGTTCCTGTTAGCGGGTATCACAGTTCTTTCACTTCTGTTGAATCCTCCCTCCTGGAAGAAAGTATTTACCACCATCACGCGATTTGTTCCTGCGTTATCATCTTCAAAGATGAACTAATCGACGAAATAACTGCGGAACTGCATACTAGGTTGGAGGATATAAGGTATAAAACTGGGTTGCAAAAAGAAGAACCTTAAAGTAAACTGTATTGCTTTTGCAGATGATATGGCCCTGTTTGCTGAAACAATGGAAGAAGCACGAGAGCAAATCCTTGACCTAAAGAAACAAGCAGCTAAAATAGGTTTTCATATCTCCTTTGAAAAAACCAAGATATGGACAAACGTCAAACACTCATGTAAATACCTCAAAGTACAAGAACAAAAGATTGAAATAGTAAAAAAATTCAGATATCTCGAGAATGGATTAGTTTGAATGCTGGCGAAAGCAAAGCAATGGAATCCAGCAAAAATAAACCTAAATTGGCCTTCCAAGTAACAAAAAATACATACAACAAAAAATCCCTTTCATGGGGTCCAAAATTACACATCACAAGACAGTCATTAAGCCAGAAGCACTGTATGCAGCAGAAACATTGAACATAAATTTCAAAGGCCAAATGGAGAAACTTGAACTAAAGGAAAGAAAAATTTAAAAAAATCATAGGACCAAAATTTCAAGAAAATGAGAGTACATACATCAAAAACGAAACTCTCTACAAGAAAATTGAAAAACTTTTAGATACTATGTGAAAGAGGAGGATACATTTTTATGGTCATCTTCTCAGAATGAATTCCAACAGATTAACCAAACAAATCTTTGACTTTTTCCTTAGCCACAAAACGAAGCCCAACTGGTTTAAAGAAACTGAGAAAGGCCTAGTAGAATCAAAGATTTCAGAAAATTCACTTATCAATCGAACAACGAAATTAATTACTCAAGATGAAAACATAAGGTTCCAAGACAAATCTACGCAAAAGTCTAAATCATTCATCTTGGAAGAAGAGAGGAAAAGAAGATCAGAAAGAAATATTGAGCCTTAAGAAAAGAACAACACACAAAGAAATGATTGATCCAGCGTTCCCCAAAGAGGGTGAAACGAAAGAAGAAAAAGAAGAAGACGGTTGAAGGATCCTTTCCCAATACTGCACAGCCCACCAGTTACCTTCGACAGTAAAAGAGCCATCTGATATACGTATATGGTACTGGCCCAAATATGATCGGCCTACCTGCTGTGCCCAGGGGAGAGCACGTCTGAGATGAGCATTGGTACCTGGCCACCTGCACACTCTGTTGAAGTTATCGAATTATTTATTAGCGACACGTTTAACAGAGTACACTGGTCACATTGGAGCAATGTAGATGCTTGAGAGCTGGTTTCGGCTGGTCACGTGACCCCCCCCACCATGACAGTGAAGTGGTATGCATGCGGCAGTTGGTTGGCTGGAATCAGTGCCGTAATGTGGGTGGACGTAGAGACGTGGTAGAATGCGAGAAAGAAGCTCTCGTCTTTGAATATGTCCATGTCTACATCCAAATGAAGTTGGCTGATTTCTTGGTGTGACATTGCCAACTGGCCAACGTATCTACTGATAGTGGTGTACCACTCACAGTGATGTAACAAGGCATAAAATCGTAAGAAGGTTCTAACCGACTGATATCTTAGGCTACTGTCCCACCTTGTCAATGACAATCATTTTCAAAACCAACGGCAATTGCTGCTGTTGGTGAATGCAAGTCCATTTCAATGAATTCTCGAGCTCACAGTGGTGCATGAAGCTTCATTTCTTCAAAAATCATAGTGGTGGTTCTCTGACTGACGTCAATCTCTGTGGCATTGCATTCTTACTGACGGAATAGGGTTCGGATGGTGGTGACATGTGATGTGAAAACAACGAACCAAGCACTGTCGAGTAATCAGGTAGCAGGTAGTGCAGGTGCAGAATTGTTAATGGCCATCAAAAAGTCAAGCAATCATTAAAAAATGCGAGCAGAGCTTGAGCTGTGATGGCTTCGTAGAGACTTAGTTATATATCTTGATAACAATAGTAATTTCGAGCGGCTCAATGGGCTGGAGCAAGTCTTTTTATTGGAAACCCCTTCGGCGACTTACGTCTCCCTGATCTACCCTGGTTATCCAGCTGGGGAAACGAGACCTGCAGTTTAACGTAGAGTCCGAACCACTCGTTGTTGCTTTTGGCGACTTCTCATATTGGGAGGCGAAGGATAAGTGAAAACGAAGACAGAAAAATCGGTGTTCCAGGCGAGAATCGATAGCAGGATGCTCTTCACTGATTTTTTTCCCTTTCTTTTGATCGGTTTCATCATCATTTTTCGTCAGTGGTTCTGTGTTGATGTCACATAACATCTTTCACGTTCTGCCGACAACTTCACTCAGTTTTTTTATTCGTGAAGGTGGCCAGTCTGACTGAACCGTGTGCCGGCCTGCTAAAGCACCAGGCCGGACACACATAACACCCACCCACACCACCAACACACACACACACACACACACACACACACACACACACACACACACATATATATATATATATATATATATATATATATATATATATATATTCCTGGAAATGGAAAAAAGAACACATTGACACCAGTGTGTCAGACCCACCATACTTGCTCCGGACACTGCGAGAGGGCTGTACAAGCAATGATCACACGCACGGCACAGCGGACACACCAGGAACCGCGGTGTTGGCCGTCGAATGGCGCTAGCTGCGCAGCATTTGTGCACCGCCGCCGTCAGTGTCAGCCAGTTTGCCGTGGCATACGGAGCTCCATCGCAGTCTTTAACACTGGTAGCATGCCGCGACAGCGTGGACGTGAACCGTATGTGCAGTTGACGGACTTTGAGCGAGGGCGTATAGTGGGCATGCGGGAGGCCGGGTGGACGTACCGCCGAATTGCTCAACACGTGGGGCGTGAGGTCTCCACAGTACATCGATGTTGTCGCCAGTGGTCGGCGGAAGGTGCACGTGCCCGTCGACCTGGGACCGGACCGCAGCGACGCACGGATGCACACCAAGACCGTAGGATCCTACGCAGTGCCGTAGGGGACCGCACCGCCACTTCCCAGCAAATTAGGGACACTGTTGCTCCTGGGGTATCGGCGAGGACCATTCGCAACCGTCTCCATGAAGCAGGGCTACGGTCCCGCACACCGTTAGGCCGTCTTCCGCTCACGCCCCAGCATCGTGCAGCCCGCCTCCAGTGGTGTCGCGACAGGCGTGAATGGAGGGACGAATGGAGACGTGTCGTCTTCAGCGATGAGAGTCGCTTCTGCCTTGGTGCCAATGATGGTCGTATGCGTGTTTGGCGCCGTGCAGGTGAGCGCCACAATCAGGACTGCATACGACCGAGGCACACAGGGCCAACACCCGGCATCATGGTGTGGGGAGCGATCTCCTACACTGTCCGTACGCCACTGGTGATCGTCGAGGGGACACAGAATAGTGCACGGTCATCCAAACCGTCATCGAACCCATCGTTCTACCATTCCTAGACCGGCAAGGGAACTTGCTGTTCCAACAGGACAATGCACGTCCGCATGTATCCCGTGCCACCCAACGTGCTCTAGAAGGTGTAAGTCAACTACCCTGGCCAGCAAGATCTCCGGATCTGTCCCCCATTGAGCATGTTTGGGACTGGATGAAGCGTCGTCTCACGCGGTCTGCACGTCCAGCACGAACGCTGGTCCAACTGAGGCGCCAGGTGGAAATGGCATGGCAAGCCGTTCCACAGGACTACATCGAGCATCTCTACGATCGTCTCCATGGGAGAATAGCAGCCTGCATTGCTGCGAAAGGTGGATATACACTGTACTAGTGCCGACATTGTGCATGCTCTGTTGCCTGTGTCTATGTGCCTGTGGTTCTGTCAGTGTGATCATGTGATGTATCTGACCCCAGGAATGTGTCAATAAAGTTTCCCCTTCCTGGGACAATGAATTCACGGTGTTCGTATTTCAATTTCCAGGAGTATATATATATATATATATATATATATATATATATATATATATATATATATGTGTGTGTGTGTGTGTGTCTGTGTGCATGTGTTGATGGATGCTAGTCTGTTTTTGATGTCCTCCTAGCTCTGTCCGTCATAGGTTTTTTCTGCCTGGGTATCAGAATTCCGTAACTTCATCTACATCGTGATCACCAGTTATTATGATGTTAAGTTTTTCGCTGCTCTCATTCTTGCTACTTCTCATTACTTCCGTCTTTCATCGATTTACTCTCAGTCCGTATTCTGTACGCAGTAGGTTGTTGATTTTTATTCAATAGGTCCTGTAATCCTTCTTCAGTTTCTTAAAATTGCTATTTTCAATTTGAATGTTAATCCCACTCTTGAACCTTTGTTTTCTTCAACGTATAGATTGAACCCTTTTTAATCCGTGCACTTGATTCTCGGCCTACTACTCTTATGGTTCGGTCTTGATTCTTCAAGATATTTTATATTTCCCGTCTTTCTCTATAGTTTATCCCTATTCTTCTCAGGATTTCGAACATCTTGCACCATTTGACACTGTGAAATGCGTTTTTCAGGTCGACAAACCCTACGAAGGTATCTTGACGTATCTTCAGCCTTGCTTCCATTATCAACCGCGATGTCAGAGTTGCCTCTCTGGTGTCTTTACCTTCCCTAAAGTCAAACTGATCGTCATCTAACAAATTCTCAATTTTTTTTCCATTCTTCTGTATATTATTCGTGTCACATCTTGGATGCATAAACTGTTAAGCTGATTGTGCGATAATTCTGGTGTTTGTTGTCTCTTGCAATATTCGGATTTATGTGGATGATGTTTTTCCGAGTCAGATGGTGTATCGGAAGTCTCATATATTCTACACACCAAAGTGAATAGTCGTTTTGTGGCCACTTTCCTCTATGATCTTAGAAATTCTGATGGACTTTTATCAACCCTTTCTTCCTTATTCTATTTTAGAACTTCCAGAGCTCGTTCAAATTCCGATTCTAATACTGGATCCCCTATTTCTTGTAAATCGACTCCTGTTTCTTCTTTTGTCATGTCATCAGATACGTCCTCCCCCTCACAGAGGCCCTCAGTGTACTCTTTCCACCCAGCCGCTCTCTTCTCTGCATGTAACAGTGGAGTTGCCATTGCACCCTTAATGTTATCGCCCTTGCTTTTAGTTTCACTCAGTCAGTTCTTCAGACAAACATTTCTTTTTCAATTCCTTCAAATTATTCACCGTAGCCATTTCACCTTAGGTGCCCTGCACTTCCTATTTAATTCATTCGTAAATGACTTATGTTTCTGAATTCATTTCTTTCCCTGGACATTTTTGTACTTCCTTCTTTCACCGATCAACTGAAGTATTTATTCTGTTTCTTCACAGCTACTTTCCTTGTAACTACTATTTCTCACCAACTTCTGTGACTGCCCTTTTTAGAGATGTCCAGTCCTCTTCAGCGTAACTGTCTATTGAGTTATTCATTATCACAGTATCTATTGCCTCAGAGAACCTCAAGCGTATCTCTACATTTCTTACAAGGGAACCTCCCCATCGCACCCCCCTCAGATTTAGTTATAAGTTGACACAGTGGATAGGCCTTGAAAAACTGAACACACATCAATCGAGAAAACAGGAAGAAGTTGTGTGGAACTATGAAAAAAATAAACAAAATATACAAACTGAATAGTCCATGTGGAAGGTAGGTAACATCAAGGCGAACGTAAGGTCGGGATCGTCGTGGTCCCGTGGTTAGCGTGAGCAGCTGCGGGACGAGAGGTCCTTGGTTCAAGCCTACTTTCGGGTGATAAGTTTTAACTTTATATTTTCAGTTTATGTAACAAACGCTTATATTTTCATCAGTTTTTTGGGAGTGATTATCACATCCACAAGAAAACCTAAATCGGGCAAGGTAGAAGAATCTTTTTACCCATTCGCCAAGTGTACAAGTTAGGTGGGTCGACAACATATTCCTGTCATGTGACGCACATGCCGTCACTAGTGTCGTATAGAATATATCAGACGTGTTTTCCTGTGGAGGAATCGGTTGACCGATGACCTTGCGATCAGACGTTTTCGGTTCGCATTGGAGAGGCACGTCCTTTCGTCTACTAATCGCACGGTTTTGCGGTACGGTCGCAAAACACAGACACTAAACTTATTACAGTGAACAGAGACGTCAATGAACGGACAGATCATAACTTTGCGAAAATAAAAAAAGTAAACTTTTCACCCGAGGGAAGACTTGAACCAAGGACCTCTCATTCTGCAGCTGCTCACGCTAACCACGAGACCACGGCGCTGCTTTCACATACTCTTTTATGTTGCATATCTTGAAGATGGGCTACTCAGTTTGTATATTTTGCTTATTTTTTCATAGTTCCACACAACTTGTTCCTGTTTTCTCGATTGATCTGTGTTCAGTTTTTCAAGGCCTAATCACTGTGCCAACTTATAACTAAATCTGAGGGGGGTGCGATGGGGAGGTTCCCTTGTTAGTACTTCCATAACCCGTTTGTTTTCTCATTGATTCTTCCTGACTAGTCTCTTACACTTCAATCTACTCTCCATCACTACTATATTGTGATCTAAGACTATATCTGCTTCAGAGTATGCCTTACAATCCAATATCTGATTCTGGAATCCCTGCCTGACCTTGACGTAATCTAACCGAAATCTTCCTGTTGCCCCTGCCTTCTCCAAGCATATCTCCTCAAAATGGTTCAAATGGCTCTGAGCACTATGGGACTTAACATCTGAGGTCATCAGTCCCATAGACTTCGAACTACGTAAACCTAACTAAACTAAGGACATCACACACATCCATGCCCGAGGCAGGATTCGAACCTGCGACCGTAGCAGAAGCGCGGTTCCAGACTGGAGCGCCTAGAACCGCTCGGCCACAACGGCTGGCTATACCTTCTCCTCTTGTGATTCTCGAATAGAGTAATCGCTATTACTGTCAGAAATTTATTGCAGAGCTCCATTAGTCTTTCTCCTCACTCATTCCTACTACGAAGAATATATTCTTCCGCAACTCTTTC
Source organism: Schistocerca serialis cubense (assembly GCF_023864345.2). Classification (NCBI taxonomy): domain Eukaryota; kingdom Metazoa; phylum Arthropoda; class Insecta; order Orthoptera; family Acrididae; genus Schistocerca; species Schistocerca serialis. Next base: position 596,636,453 of record NC_064645.1, on the reverse strand, counting down.
TTCTGCTCGTTCCCATAGAAAAGCATTCCAATCCTTCATGACTATTAGACTTTCATCTCCCTTCAGGTACTGAATTACTCGTTCGATATCCTCACATATCTTCGCTATCTCTTCATTTTCTGGTTCCGACGTAGGGATGTATACGTGAACTATTTTTGTCAGAGTTGGTTTGCTGTCGATTCTGATGGGAGCAACCCTATTACTGAGCTGTACACAGTAACTCTTCCTCTGCTGTACCTTTTCACAACAACGCCTACTCCTGTTATATCAATTTCTGCTGCTGTTGATGTTAACCCTTACTCGTCTGAGTGCATACCATTGTCTTCCTTTTCTTTCACTTCATTGACGCCCACTGTATCTAGATTGAGCTTTAGCATTTTTTCTTTTCTAGCTTCTCTACCACTTTCAAACTTCTGACATTCCACGCCCCTATTGGTAGAACATTATACTTTCTCATGATCACCTCTCACTGGGCAGCCCCCTCTTGGAGATCCGAATGGGGGCTAGTCGGAAATCTTTTGCCAATGGAGAGATCATAATGACACTTTTTCAATTACAGGTCACATGTCTTTTAGGTTCAAATGGCTCTGAGCACTATGGGACTCAACATCTGAGGCCATCAGTCCCCTAGAACTTAGAACTACTTAAACCTAACTAACCTAAGGACAGCACACATCCATGCCCGTGGCAGGATTCAAACCTGCGACCGTAGCAGTCGCGCGGTTCCGGACTGAAGTGCCTAGAACCCATGTCTTGTAGATTCACATCATGTGTCTTTAATCCAGCGGTTTCCTTTGTGCTCTGCATCCTCATACCGTTGATCATTGTTGATTCTTTCGACTTTTAAGGACAGTTTTCCACTCCCAGGGGCGAGAAAGTGACCTGAACTTCTGTGCACTCCTCCGTCCTTTTTGATTAGGCCGTTGGCAGAATGAGAGCGGCTTCTTATGCTGGAAGTCTTCGACAGCCATTGGTGATTATTTTTATTCAAAATTCAAGCAGTGAAGGGGTCCGAACACGGGACTGAGGATGGTTTGTTTAGTAATCAAAGATACTACCTCCACCCCCCCCCCCCCCCGCCCTATTTTGATCGTCATTGTTCTCGTTGTTTGGTCTGGACGGACATCATATGACACCCATTCAAGCTCGTCGTTGAATATTTCACTTACGCTTGCCGGCCGGTATGGCCGAGCGGTTCTAGGCGCTTCAGTCTGGAACCGCGCGACCGCTACGGTCGCAGGTTCGAATCCTGCCTCGGGTATGGATGTTTGTAGTTCTAAGTTGTAGGGGACTGATGACCTCAAATGTTAAGTCACATAGCGCTCAGAGCCATTTGAACCATTTCACTTACGCTTTTCTTTTATTACAGAGGGTAGCCAACCATCTGACCAAATACACTGAGCTACCGCACCTCGGCGGCAACCCTAGACACGGGTCATTGTCTTGGAAGCTTGAACTTGCTATTTCAAATAAATTACAACTTGATAGCTCGAATCGTGTTACGTCAGTGCTATACTGGCGTCCATCCTCGCCGCTGCGGTTCCGAGAGTACAAGTCGTATCGACGGACAACAAAACAATGCTGCGTTTTTAGCGACCGAGGTACGGAATCGTAAAAATGGACAATACAAGGTCCAGTTTTGATCAAACGTTTAGGTGTTTTTTTTTTTTTTTTTTTTTTTTTTTTTTAGGAGATAGACTCAAAAACAAAGTAATGTTACTTAATTCGCATGTGCTCCAAATGCAACGTAAAATTTAGAGTGCAGCCTAAGTGAAAGTGTTGTGCTGTCGGCTGTTGGGGCTCTGAGGCCGCAGGCAGCGGGAGAGTGATGCGGGGCATTAGGCGGGGGCGGGCGGAGCGTCAATACGCGCTGACAGACGTAGGGCCGCGGGCATTGTCGCCGCGTCAACATCAATCACGGCCGGCGTGTTTGCGGCCCACATAATGGCGCTAATCTCAGCCGTTCCGCGCGGCTGGACGGGCCGCGCAGCTCTTCCCTGCCGGGGGCGTCCCACGGGCCGGCGTCGAGTCTTTGCTGGGATAATAACACCTGCCACCGCCGCTAATTACCCCTCCCCTCACCGCTGGCACAGCGTTATTGTCCTCCGCCGGTAGCCTTTTAGCCCACGTCGTTCAAGCCAGTAAGCTACTGTGATACGTGTGGACATTAGCGTTCTGAGATGGACCGAGTATGAGTCCAGTGTTGAGGGTTGCATACATTAGAAATCAAGGCGCCAGTGTTACGTCAGTGCTATACTGACGTCTATCCTCGCCGCTACGGTTCCGAGAGTATAAGTCTGAGAACAGTGGCACTGTGGTTGCTTCCTATTCGTCCAGTCATACTCTCTTACTGTAGTGTGCATTGTTGACTTGGTTGATGGTACGATTTTGCTGTTGTGTGTAGCAGTGATAGGATGAAAATGGCCGACTGTCACTTCTCGCGTCCGTCGGCCGTCGTAATTTAATGTATATATTATTATTGTTATTATTATTTCTTGATTGTTGCCGACTTACGTGATGAGCCTTAATGAAAATGATATTTAAGTTGAACAATGTAATAAGCTTTTCATATTACTTTCCTCGGCTAGTCAGTTCCCCTTAAAGCAAGAAATCTTTAGTTATTAATTAAAATTGCGGCCCACACACGCGCGAGAGTATTTTTCTTACCTCCGTTAACCATTGTATTGTAGTCGGAGTCCTGGCTCTGGCTCTCAGCTATGGTACTGAAAATAAGAATCTTAAAGCTAAGTATTTCTGCAACTTCGTGCGGCTGTGGAGAAAAATTAATATTATGTTAATAGCTGGCGAGTTTTCCGCTTCCGCTAATTTTTCGTAAGTTAATATCGCCACGTAATGGCGTCGTTGGCTGCATCGGCCGCTGCGATTGTTGAGCTGTAAATTACTTGAATGCAGGTTAATTCAAGGAAGGCGGACATGAAATCGGGATCACCTCTTACAAATTAAAAGTGCACAATAATATTAAATCGTTATATTATATGTTTAACTCATACAAATATGCTTACATTTGTCAGCACACGCAAGATGTCCCTCTAGACACATTCAAGACAAAAGAAGAAGTGAAGTCGACTAAAAAATTAACAAAAGAGCGTATCTTGTCGTCTCTTTAGATCATTCTGTCATAAATTATTTCTTTGCAATCTAAACCTACACAGAGAAATTATTGTTTTACGGCTACATGATAAAAAATTTGGCACTGGGGACGCTATACACTGATCAGATGACCTATAAAGAAGCTGTGTTTTGTGAGACTGTGGGGGATATAACACGGAAATTAAGTGATTCAATGCATATAATCGCAAATCTGCTCCATAAGAGGAAGGGTGATGTTGGAAAAAGTTACGTGATATACTCAACGCTTCGAGAGCAAAAATATTCAGAGTTCGTCTAATGCCAACATAGTGGTTGTATTCCAGCCGGCCAGAGTGGCCGAGCGGTTCTAGGCGCTACATCGGGAACCGCGCGACCGCTACGGTCGCAGGTTCGAATCCTGCCTCGGGCATGGATGTGTGTGATGTCCTTAGGTTAGTTAGGTTTAAGTAGCTCTAAGTTCTAGGGGACTGATGACCTCAGCAGTTAATCCCATAGTGCTCAGAGCCATTTGAACCATTTTTTTGTTGTATTCTTGTTTAATCCACTTCCACGGTTTGCTCCATCAAAAAAGAACACAGAACAGAGCAATGTCATCGTTATGTCCCTGTGACCAGTAAGTGCATTATTTGTGTATTCTTTTGGTTAGGCACGTTGCAGTTATGGGCTGCGTAACTTATCAGCTATTTCTGTAATATTTTCAAAGACTGCTATAAATTTCTTTTAATAATTAATCACAATTTAGAAATGTACTTCATCTTCTTAAACTGTTGCCTTGTTCTGTCTTAACGGAATTGGCAACCTGTTGAAAGTGCGCGTGTATGTCAATCAAATTGAAATTCTCCGAATAGAGATTAAACATTACGCTAAATTTACAGTAATCTTACAAAAAGGAAAAAGTTTCATGCAGACACGCACACACAAACACACACACACACACACACGCACACACACACACACACACACACACACACACAAACACAAAACGTCGATTTTTGATCAACTGATGACATGTGCCATAGTAGGGGATAGTAAATGTACTGAAATGGTTTCACTGTCGTCTGCTAACAGATGGCTGTCTCTTACTAAGGAAGCTCTCAGTCAGAAGGCTCAGTATATTGCAGACATGTGAAGCAAGCAGGCAGCAACGCCATAGAGAGGCACTCGTGCTTCCTGCAGCCAAGTGAACGAGTGTATTGCGCGGTTCGAGGAACTATGTCACGGATTGCACGGCTCCTCCCGCCGGAGGTTCGAGTCCTCCTTTGGTATGTGTGTGTGTGTTGTTCTTAGCAGCAGTTAGTTTAAGTAGTGACCTCAACAGTTTGGTTCCTTAGGAATTCACACCCATTTGAGCATTTGAATTTGAGCGAGTTTGAAAGAGGTGGGATAGTCCTTTCGGAGAATTGCCGCCCATTTTCGACGTACTGTGTTAGTTGTGCAATGATGCTGGTATCAGAGGTCACATGAACGTTATCTGGTTCTGGACGTCCACGCAGCACAGACGCGCTCCAAAATCACCGTATTGCTAGGGTTGGTGGCGGTAATTTCCCGTAGGACCAAACTGCAGAGGTCATCGGTCCGTAGACCTACACTCTACTTCAACTAACTACTGCTATGAACAACACACACACCTATGCCCAAGGGAGGACTCGAACCTCCGGCGAGAGGAGTCGTGCAATCCGTGACATGGTGCCTCGAACCGCCCAGTAAACTCGCTAACTTGGCTGTAGGAAGCACGAGTGCATCTCTGTGGAATTGTTGCCTGCTTGCTTCACATGTCTGCAATATACTGAGCCTTCTGGCTGAGAGCTTCCCTAGTAGCCTATGTCCCATCTCGTTGTCAGTGTTTTCCACATATTCCTTTCCTCTCCGACTCTGCGCAGAACCTCTTCATTCCTTAACTTATCAGTCCACCAAATTTTCAACATTCGCCTGTAGCACCACATCTGAAATGCTTCGATTCTCTACTGTTCCGATTTTCTCACACTCCATGGCTCACTACCATACAATGCTGCACTCAAGACGTTCATTGCCACAAATTTCTTCCTCAAATTAAGGCCTCTGTTCAATATTAGAAGATATCTCTCGGCCAGGAAACTTCATGTACTTCGTGACTACCAATCCAGATGTAAAGTTTCTCGCTATTCTTATTTCTGCTACTTCTCATTACCTTCGTCTTTCTTCGATTTACTCTCAGTTCATGCTCCGTAGTCATTAGTTTGTTCATTCTGTTCAGCATATCATGTAATTCTTCTTCACTTTCAATCAGGATAGCACTATCACCAGCGAATCGTATCACTGATATCCGTTCACCTAGAATTTTAATTTCACTCCTAAACCTTTCATTTCAATCATTATTTCTTCGATGTACAGATTGAACAGTAGGGGGGAAAGACTACATCCCTGACTTAAGCCCTTTTTAATTTGAATGCTTCGTTCTTGGTCGTCCACTCTTATTATACCCTTTTGGCGCTTGTACATGTTGTATATTATCAGTCTCTCCCTATAGCTCACTCCTATTTTTCTCAGAATTTCTAAGATCTTGCACCATTTTACATTGTCGAATGCTTTTTCCAGGTGGACAAATCCTATGAACGTGTCTTGATTTTTGTTTAAGTTCGGTTCTGTTATCAACCGCAACGTCAGAGTTGCCTCTTTGGCGCCTTTACCTCTTCTACAGCCAGACTGATTATCTCACACATCCTCAATTTTATTTTCCATTCTTCTGTATATTATTCTTGTCAGCATCACGGATGAATGAACTGTTAAGATGATTATGCTATAATTCTCGTACCTGTCAGCTCTTGCAGTCTTTACAGTCGTGTCAATGATATTTTCCCGAAAGTCAGATGGTATATCGCCAGACTCATACATTATGCAACACCAACGTGAATGGTCGTTTGGTTGCCACTTCTTCAATAATTTTAGAAATTTCGTAGGGAGCACATTGTGATCATGTGGGAGCGATCTAGATGCTTGTAGAACTACAAACTGGTAGCCAAGATCGCAGGAATTCTTTTTATTCCATGATTACCGGTTTTAGTGAAACTAAAGCCGCCATCATCGGTTCTTAGGACACATACAGGTTACAACATCAAGACAAACAATGGTGATATTAATAGTTACCTATAACACACAGGCATTACAAAATTGTCGTGAGTAGCACATAGGCGTCCAAGAGAGATGACATTATAAATGTCAACTGTCTCCATCACAAACAAGCGCAAGCTAGGTACTGCCTGAGATCCTAAGATCCTAAGATCCGATGATGACCGCTTTAGTTTCGCCGAAACCGGTAATCATGGAATAAAAAGAATTCCTGCGATCTTGGCTACCAGTTTATAGTTTTATGGTTTTAGAAATTCTGATGGAATGTTGTCTATCCTTTCTGTCTTATTTGACCTTAAGACTCCCAAAGCTCTCTTAAATTCTGATTACAATACTGGATAACCTATCTCTTCTACATCGACTCTTCTTTCTTCTTATATCAAATTAGACAAATCTTTCCCCTCATAGAGGCCTTCACAGTATTCTTTCCATCTATCTGCTCTCTCCTCTGCTTTTAACAACGGCATTCCCGTCCAACTCTTAATGTTACCACGCTTCCCCCCCCAATGTCACCGAAGATTGTGTTGAGTTTCCTGCACGCTGTGTCAGTCCTTCTTTTCTATTTCCTCACATTTTTCATACAGCCATTTCGTCTTAGCTTCATTACACTTCTTATTTATTTCATTCGTCAGCGACTTGTAGTTCTGTATTCCTGAATTTTCCTTAACATTTTTGTGCTTCCTTCTTTAATCGAACAACTTAAGTATTTCTTCTGTTACCCATGGTTTCTCCGCAGTTACCTTCTTTGTACCTATGTATTTCTTTCCAACATCTGTGATTGCCATTTTTAGAGAAGTCCATTCCTATTCAGCTGCATTGTGTAAGCTACTGAGCTATTCCTTATTGCTGTATCTATAGCTTTAGAGAACTTCAAGCGTATGTCGTCATCTCTTAGTACTTCTGTATCCCACTGCTTTGTGTATTGATACTTCCTGACTAATCTCTTGAAATCTAGCCTAAGATTCATCACTACTACGTTGTGAGCTGACTGTATAGCTGCTTCTAGGTACGCTTCACAATACGTTATCTGATTTCTGAATCTGAGCATGATGTAATCTAAATGAAATCTTCCTGTATCACTCGGCGTTTTCCATGTATACCTCCTCCTGTTGCGATTGCTGAGCAGAGTATTCAGTATTACAAGCTGAAAGTGTCGTCGTAACTGCCGTCTGCTTAACATCTGCTGTGTAGCGAGCTACGTTAATTTAAGTATTAACTGAATTTTTCTTACTTGTCACTTCTTTTTCTGTGTGTTTTTCTTTCAGGAAGCTTTAATTTTAGAGTACTAGTAATAGTGTTCCATGGAATTCGTGTTTGTTTTGAATACAGTCAGAGAGAGTCCCTTTAGCCAGCTGTAGTGTCAGTAGTGCTAGTGTTTGTTTTGAATACAGTCCAGAGACAGGTAGTGCTTATTTTCATTGTTTCCAACAAGTGTCGGAAGTTCCATGCGGCTTTTCGTGGATGATGCTGTAGTATACAGAGAAGTTGCAGCATTAGAAAATTGTAGCGAAATGCAGGAAGATCTGCAGCGGATAGGAACTTGGTACAGGGAGTGGCAACTGTCCCCTAACATAGACAAATGTAATGTATTGCAAATACATAGAAAGAAGGATCCTTTATTGTATGATTATATGATAGCGGAACAAACACTGGTAGCAGTTACTTCTGTAAAATATCTGGGAGTATGCGTGCGGAACGATTTGAAGTGGAATGATCATATAAAATTAATTGTTGGTAAGGCGGGTACCAGGTTGAGATTCATTGGGAGAGTGCTTAGAAAATGTAGTCCATCAACAAAGGAGGTGGCTTACAAAACACTCGTTCGACCTATACTTGAGTATTGCTCATCAGTGTGGGATCCGTACCAGATCGATTTGACGGAGGAGATAGAGAAGATCTAAAGAAGAGCGGCGCGTTTCGTCACAGGGTTATTTGGTAAGCGTGATAGCGTTACGGAGATGTTTAATAAACTCAAGTGGCAGACTCTGCAAGAGAGGCGCTCTGCATCGCGGTGTAGCTTGCTCGCCAGGTTTCGAGAGGGTGCGTTTCTGGATGAGGTATCGAATATATTGCTTCCCCCTACCTATACCTCCCGAGGAGATCACGAATGTAAAATTAGAGAGATTAGAGCGCGCAAGGAGGCTTTCAGACAGTCGTTCTTCCCGCGAACCATACGCGACTGGAACAGGAAAGGGAGGTAATGACAGTGGCACGTAAAGTGCCCTCCGCCACACACCGTTGGGTGGCTTGCGGAGTATAAATGTAGATGTAGTAGAAGTGTCTAGTAACCACACTTCAGTCAGCTATCAGCCGGCTTTAGTAAATCAGCAGTCTAGTTAAAAGTTGATTAACTCTCTACAGTAAATTTTTGATTTCTTAGGATGTATAGGATGTGTGACTGCTGTGTAACGACGCAGGAGGAGCTGGCCACTGTTCGCGAACAGCTGAGCGTGTTGATGGCCGCGGTCAGCCGACTCCAGGCTGCTGCCTCGGAGTGTAGCGGCAGTGGGGAGTCTGGTGCGTCGCATGGTACACCCCAAGTGTTACATGCTTCACCCACGGTCCCTGCTGTGACCACCCTCTCCCCAAGGGCGGGTTCAGCGGCGTTAGCGGCGCACGAGGCGGAGGGTCAATGTGGAGGCTGGCCGTGTGGAATCGCCCGCTCTGCCTATGAGTGGGCATGTGGCCGTTCCTTGAGCAAGGTCCGAGCAGGCACAAAGAGGGAGGGGTTTATTAGTGATTTGGAGCTCCAATGTTAGGCGGGTGATGGAGCCCCTTAGGAAAATAGCGGAAAGGTTGGGGAAGAAGGCCAGTGTTCACTCTGACTGCTTGCCAGGGGGGTCTCATACGAGATGTGGAGAAGGCCCTGCCGGCGGCGATAGAGAGCACTGGGTGCACCCGACTGCAAATTGTTGCTCATGTAGGCACCAATGACTCCTGCCGGCTGGGTTCAGAGGTCATCCACAGTTCTTACAGGCGGTTGGCCGAGTTGGTGAAGGCGGAAATCCTGGCTCGCGGGGTGGTATCTGAGCTTATTTGTAGTATCATTCCCAGAACCGATCGCGGTCCTCTGATCTGGAGCCGAGTGGAAGGCTTAAACCAGAGGCTCAGACGATTATGCGGAGATCTGGGGTGCAAATTTCTCGACCTCCGCTATCTGGTGGAGAAATGTAGGGTCCCCCTGAATAGGTCAGGCGTGCACTACATGCAGGTAGCCGCTACAAGAGTAGCGGAGTACGTGTGGAGTTCACATGTGTGTTTTTAGGTTAGAGAATTCCCTCCCTAGGCCCGACAAGACGCCTCCTGAGACACGACAAGGTAGTAGCAGGCAAAACGGAACAGGGAATAACAATATTAATGTGGTAATAGTAAACTACAGGAGCGTCTATAGAAAGGCCCAGAACTGCTCTCATTAATAAACGGTCACAATACCCACATAGTACTAGGGATAGAAAGTTGGCTGAAACCAGACGTAAACATTAATGAAATCCTAAACTCAGATTGGAATGTATACCGCAGAGACAGGCTGGACAGTGAAGTGGGAGGCGTGTTTATAGCGATAAAAAGTGCAATAGTATAGAAGGAAATTGACAGAGATCCGAAAAGTGAAATAATTTGGGTGAAGGTCACGGTTAAAGCAGGCTCAAACATGATAATTGGATGTCTCTATAGGCCCCCTGGCTCAGCAGCTGTTGTGGCAGAGCACCTCAAGGAAAATTTAGAGAGTATTTCGAGTAGACTGCCCTACCATGTTATAGTTCTGGGTGGAGATTTTAATTTGCCGGCTATAGACTGGGAGACGCAAACGTTTATAACGGGTGGCAGGGACAAAGAATCCAGTGAAATTTTTTTAAGTGCATTGTCTGAAAACTACCTTGAGCAATTAAACAGGGAACCGACTCGCGGCGATAACACATTAGACCTTCTGGTGGCAAACAGACCCGAACTATTTGAAACAGTTAACGCAGAACAGGGAATCAGCGATCATAAAGCGGTTACTGCATCGATTATTTCAGCCGTAAATAGACATATTAAAAAAGGTAGGAAGTTTTTTCTGTTTATCAAAAGTGACAAATAGCAGATTTCAGAGTACTTGACGGCTCAACACAAAAGTTTTGGCTCAAGTACAGATAGTGTTGAGGATCAGTGGACAAAATTCAAAACCATCGTACAGTTGCATTAGATGAGTATGTGCCAAGCAAGATCGTAAGAGATGGAAAAGAGCCACCGTGGTACAACAAGCGAGTTAGAAAGCTGCTGCGGAAGCAAAGGGAACATCACAGCAAACATAAACATAGCCAAAGCCTTGTGGACAAACAAGAATTACGGGAAGCGAAATGTAGTGTGTGGAGGGCTATTCGAGAGGCGTTCAATGAATTCGAAAGTAAAGTTCTGTGTACTGACTTGGCAGAAAATCCTAAGAAATTTTGGTCTTATGTCAAAACGGTAGGTGGATCAAAATAAAATGTCCAGACACTCTGTGATCAAAATGGTACTGAAACAGAGGATGACAGACTAAAGGCCAAAATACTAAATGTCTTTTTCCAAAGCTGTTTCATAGAGGAAGACTGCAATGTAGTTCGTTCTCTAGATTGTCGCACAGTTGACAACATGGTAGATATCGAAATAGAGGGATAGAAAAACAATTAAAATCGTTCAAAAGAGGACAGGTCGCTGGACCTGACGGGATACCAGTTCGATTTTACACAGAGTACGCGAAGGAACTTGCCCCCCATCTTGCAGCGGTGTACCGTAGGTCTCTAGAAGAGCGTAGCGTTCCAAATGATTGGAAAAGGGCGCAGGTCATCCCCGTTTTCAAGTAGGGACGTCGAACAGATGTGCAGTAGACCTATATCTCTAACATCGATCAGTTGTAGAATTTTGGAATACGTATTATGTTCGAGTGTAATGACTTTTCTGGAGACTAGAAATCTACTCTGTAGGAATCAGCATGGGTTTCGAAAAAGACGATCGTGTGAACCCAGCTCGCGCTATTCGTCGACGAGACTCGTAGGGCCATAGACACGGGTTCACAGGTAGATGCCGCGTTTCTTGACTTCCGCAAGGCGTTCGATACAGTTCCCCACAGTCTTTTAATGAACAATGTAAGAGCATATGGACTATCAGACCAATTGTGCGATTGGATTGAAGAGTTCATAGATAACAGAACGCAGCGAGTCGTTCTCAATGGAGAGGTCTTCCGAAGTAAGAGTGATTTCAGGTGTGCCGCAGGGGAGTGTCGTAAGACCGTTGCTATTCACAATATACCTAAATGTCCTTGTGGATAACATCGGAAGTTCACTGAGGATTTTTGCGGATGATGCTGTAGTATATCAAGAGTTTGTAACAATGGAAAATTGTACTGAAATGCAGGAGGAATTGCAACGAATTGACGCATGGTGCAGGGAATGGCAATTGAATCTCAATGTAAACAAGTGTAATGTGCTGCGAATACATAGAAAGAAAGATCCTTTATCATTTAGCTACAATATAGCAAGGCAGCAACTGGAAGCAGTTAATTCCATAAATTATCTGGGCGTAGGCATTAAGAGTGATTTAAAATGGAATGATCATATAGAATTGACCGTCGGTAAAGCAGATGCCAGACTGAGATTCATTGGAAGTTTGTTCAAATGGCTCTGAGCACTATGGGACTTAGCTGCTGAGGTCATCAGTCCCCTAGAACTACTTAAACCTAACTAACCTAAGGACATCACACACATCCATGCCCGAGGCAGGATTCGAACCTGCGACCGTAGCGGTCGCGCGGTTCCAGACTGTAGCACCTAGAACCGCTCGTCCACCCCGGCCGGCTTCATTGGAAGAATCCGAAGGAAATGCAATCCGAAAACAAAGGAAGTAGGTTACAGTACACTTGTTCGCCCACTGCTTGAATACTGTTCACCGGTTTGGGATCCGTACCAGATAGGGTTGATAGATGAGATAGAGAAGATCCAACGGAGATCAGCGCGCTTCGTTACAGGATCATTTAGTAATCGCGAAAGCGTTACGGAGATGATAGATAAACTCCAGTGGAAGACTCTGCAGGAGAGACGCTCAGTAGCTCGATACGGGCTTTTGTTGAAGTTTCGAGAACATACCTTCACATAGGTGTCAAGCAGTATATTGCTCCCTCCTACGTATATCTCGCGAAGAGGCCGTGAGAATAAAATCAGAAAGATTATAGCCCACACAGAGGCATACTGACAATCTTTCTTTCCACGAACAATACGAGACTGGAATAGAAGAGAGAACCGATTGGGGTACTCAAAGTATCCTCCGCCACACACCATCAGGTGGCTAGCGGAGTATGGATGTAGATGTAGATGTAGAATTTATTACAGAACTCAATTAGTCTTTCTACTCTCTGATCCCTTGTCCCAAGCCCATATTCTCTTGTAGTCCTTGCTTCTACTCTTTTCCCTACAACCGCATTCCAGTTTCCCATGAGTATGAGAGTTTCATCTCTCTTTATGTACTATATTACGATTTCAGTATCCTCATACACTTTTTCTTTCTCTTCATCTTCGGCTTCCGACGTTGGCGTGTGTACCTGAACTATCATTGTTGGTGTTGATTTGCTGTAGATTCTGACGAGAACCACCCTATCACTGAACTGTTCACAGTAACACACTCTTTGCCGTACCTTTCCATTCACAACAAATCCTACTCCCGTTATATATTTCTGTGCTGCCGTTGATATTACCCTATACTCATCTGACCAGAAATCCTTGTCTTCTTTCCATTTCACCTCTCTGACGCATACTATATCAAGATTGAAGCATTACATTTACCTTTTCAGATTTTCTAGCTTCCCTACCACGTTCGGGATTCTGTCATTCCACGCCCCGACTCTTAGAACGTTTTCCTTTCGCTGATTATTCAGTCTTTTCCCCATGGTCACCTCCCTCTTGGCAGTCCCCTCCCAGAGATACGGATCGGGAGTACTCCGGAATTTTTTGCCCATAGAGAGATCATCACGACATTTTTTCGATTACAGGCGACATGTCATGTGGATACACGTTGTGCGTCTTTAATGCATTTGTTTCCATTGCCTTCTGCATCTTCATGCCGTTGATTACCACTGATTCTTCCACCTTTAGGGGTAGTTTCTCACCTCAAGGACGAGAGAGTGCCCTGAACCTCTGTCCGCCTCTCTCTTTCACAAGGCCGTATGACGGTGACTTCTTAAGCTGGAAGTCATCGGCCGCCAATGCTTATTACAAATCAAAATTTGAGCGGTGGTACGATTCGAACCCGGAACCGAAGGTGACTGATTAATAACCAAAGACCCCACCCCTAAACTTCCCGTGTGCTATTGAGCTATCAATGTAAGCATTTGATGTAATCCATATGCACAGCCAATAAACCGTTTAATAAATGAAAAATTATGAGTTCACTTAGACGGAAAAATCATTTCGGTAACTGCACGAGGAGTCCTGAAATGGTTCAAATGGCTCTGAGCACTATGGGGCTTAACTGCTGAGGTCATCAGTCCCCCTAGAACTTAGAATTACTTAAACCTAACTAACCTAAGGACATCACACACATCCATGCCCGAGGCAGGATTCGAACCTGCCACCGTAGCGGTCGCGCGGTTCCAGACTGAAGCGCCTAGAACCGCTCGGCCACTCCGGCCGGCGAGGAGACCTGAAATTAAATGTCAAGTAACGGCTTTATACCGTTGAAGAAATTTTTATTACGCAGTGGTATAAAGCCGCTACTTGACGTTTAATTTCAGGTCTCCTCGTGCCGTTACCGAAAGGTTTTTTTCCATCTAAGTCAGCTCATAATTTTTCATTTATTAAACGGTTTATTGGCTGTATTTCATGTTACATCGTTTTTACAGGCTGTGTCATTCAGCCTCTTTTTGTATTTTCTATACTGATGAAATGAAATGATCGTATGGCATTTATTGGCCGGGATATCCCCTTTGGGGTTCGGCTGCCAAACGCAAGTCTTTTCAATTGACGCCACTTATGCGACTTGCCTGTTCATGATGATGAAAATGTTGATGGACACTCAACACTCAGTGCTGCGCCAGGAATCGAAAACATAACGAAGCCGATGCCTTTCGTCGTGTGTTGTTAATAAAATTAGAGTCGAGCTCCGTTAAACTTGCTACAATTATTTACAATAGAAAACAAAAGTCACTGGTTACACAAAGCTATATCGTCGTTAGGCAGATAACACTTTGAGTAACAAATTACACTGTCGAACGTGACGTAATTGCATACAGTATCAGAGAGGGAGTAATTGTGATAATACAAAACGATCGCGACTATAGAATAAAAGCAATTAGAGGATCAACAGCAAATCCAAACACCAAACAGTCCGTGTCACGTCCAGTATAGAGAAGCCTGAGTACCTGCCAACAGATACAAACAATACGATCATGGTCGAAAACATAGCTCCGTCAAAGACAAGTATATTCAGATATTATATATGTTAACGAGATAAAGTTTCAAATATTGAAATCTATTCCTAAAAATCGACTTAACTGTAACAAGCATAACAATAGTCGCTTTAGGTCACGGGTGAGCAACCGGCTATGAGCCGCATCTGACCCGCGATTGGCGTCAATCCGGCCTACGGAAGAAATTCTGAACATAAAATGAGGGGACTCTCAAGAACAAATGTTTTCAAGCATGATTCGTTGGCGTGACATGTCGGAAAAGGCGTGGCATTCATATCAGTGCGTTAGTTCCTATACATAAACGTCACAGACGCTATAGTTTTGACTTTATGTGCTAGGCCTGTTTATGTGCTAGACGCGAGCTCAAAGCAAAGGTTGCCCATGCCTGCTTTAGGTAGTACATCATTACCTATTACAGGTAAGTTGAACTTCAGGAATAAACTCCAGTATTTCAAACAGTAGTTCGTAATCAAATATAAATATATGTAAAGCGGGCCTGTGACGAAACAGAAAACGACAACCTATGACTGCTCCTTGTCTTGATTCTAAAATCTCCACAAGAATCACGATATATGAGAGTGTGGTGAAGTGAATAATCTATGAGAAGAAATGGATAGATGTGTGACATATGGGAGATTAGGTCGGTCCGCGGACATGCTCGGATAGCCTGAGTGGTAAGACGACCGCACGCGGGAAATCTGATTACGAGTCCTGGTGTGGCAGAAATTTTCATACATCACTTTGGATAGTACATCTATACCTATTACAGCTCATTTAGATGGCAGGAATAAATATCTTTAAATACCTTGGCTCAAAAGTCTCTGCCGGTAGTTCGCTCGTTCCCGAAATCCCAAACCGCGTAGCAATGCGTCACATAAATGACTGGTATCCTTTGTGGTAAGATGATCCAAACTCGAATGATTTCCCTCTCTACAAAAAGCCCAGAATGTTAGCTTGAGAAGAAATAAGAATAACGACTTGCTGCAACGGAAAAAAAAAAATTCTTTGATGGACGTCTGGCCTGAAACTACATGGTCATATAAAAAACAATGAAATTCGCAGGCTGTAAAGAGTGGTATCTGTCATGCAGAAGACGATGTAAATCCTTCTGTGATTGTGTGAAGACGTACTTTGATCAGATCAAAAAACCCAGGCATTTGTTCATGGCAGATAGTAAACCATCTATTGAGAGACTAAGACAACTTTGCGTAAATCCCATTCATATAGACCACGATAGCGGTTCTCCACCGTGACTATATAGAAGATCGCATCAAGTGGAGCCAGAGGGCAAAGAAATGGGACCCCAATACACTGCGGGATAAAAACCGAGAAAGAAGAGAACCAATTCAACGACGGTGGGCGACCAGTTTACTAGGGATACGTTTTTAGTTAGGCCGAACTAGCAGGCAACAACGTGTAGTTTGTGCGAACCATCGTGAAAAAGAGTATGTAGAAATGTGATGAGACGTGAAAATAATGTAGATGTGTGTGTGCGCTCAAACATCTTAGATAACTGATTTTTTACAGTCAATAAAATTTTTCCGGTTTTGTGACCGAATTATCAATATGTAAACTACCGACGTTTCGGTCACTGTTGCAACTGACCTACTTCAGGGTGTTTTTGTTTGAACAAAACTTCCTGAAGAAGGTCATTTGTAACCATGCCCGAAACGTTGGTAGATTTACATATTGACATTGTGGTCACAAACCCAGAAAAATTTTATTGTTGTCTGTGACAATGGCCACCGTAGCATACGTTTATATTTCACAGATTTTTTAATTTTTCTGTTACGTATAGCTGGCAAATTACAGTTCACCATCCATTTTAGTACAACAGTTTCACAATTTACATATTAAAAAAATAAAATATTGATGGAGTAATGACCGTTAGTTTGATTATGAGCTTAATGTGATGCATACTTCTTGTAAATGAGGGTAGGGTTTTGTGGAAAGTATTAGCGAGAACTTTACATGGTTAAGGATATGGGCTGTTTATGTGGGAAGTAACTAAATATGTAGGATATGGTTGTTAGATGAGTGGGATGCCAGCTGGCCAATTAAAGGTTTGGTTAAAAAGTACATTCAGTATACGGTGGAATAGGTATGTTAGATTATGGTTCTAAAGATGGGAAGATTTGAAGAATGATTTTGTGGTCTGACAGGGGAAGACGATTGAAATTACATTGAGGAAGGACACTCAGTGCTCGGAGATGAAGGGGGAGTGGGCTGTATTGACAGGTGTGCCAGCAGGCAACGGTTCCCAAAGGTGGAGGAGACTGTAGGGCGTTGGGAATCAAGCTTGCAGGTGATGTGGGACGGGTGAAGGTGTGGGGATGTCATGAGTTGGTACGAACTGGAGAAGCAGTCGTATATGGAAAGCTAGGCTGAATGTATATCATTCAAGCAATGGCAGAACCATATACAGCGTTGGTATATGCAAGGATGGGGCGGATGAGGGTTTTATTTGTGTGGATGTTGTTCATGAGAAATAATCGCCATGTTTGGCAGGTTAGTATTTACACAAAATTCCGTCTCGTGCGTATTTTTGGCGGAAAGTAGACAATTTGGCGACACTGTAATCACATGTATGAGAAGCACCTTCATTCATCACAGTGCAGCTGTGATTAAGCGTAGTGCAGTGGGTAGGCAATGGGTAGGATTTTACACTAGAATACTCGAGTTGCATCCCGGGTCTAATGTCTTGTTTTAATTTTAGAATTTTTGGTTGTGAAGTGCGATATCTGTCTTCTTAACAGTTTTACAGAAATTAAGGTAGACTTTATAGAAAACATGTGTAATCATTTAATAGACATGAGAGTGGTGAGCATGGTAGTTGGTACTAATCAATAAAGCCAACAGGTGGAGGGGATTTTGGAAACTAGGTTCGAATGTAGTTAGACGATGCGGCTGTGTGATTTGCATGCTTTCTAGTAGGAGTACCCAGTACAAAGGAAGCAGGGACGGATCAAGAATGAGGTGTTGTCGTCTCTTTTTCCAGAAGGGGTATAAAACGGATATAACACAAGAAAATGGAAACAATGCTGACAATGAACCCAGGATGTGTGGAGGGATGAGGACAGTCTACACGTTTAAGGGGCTTCGGAAAGGCTCAAAATCATGAAAAGTTCAATTTTTACTTTTTTGCGTTTTCTGAATCTGCAGACTATTACCTTTTAATAGATATATAATTTATTCAATTCCGAAGACTACAACTATTTTTAGATTTTTTTTGAAATGTGTTCTACATGGCCGTGACCCACTGTGGCGCTGTTAAACTGCTGTCAAATGGTGTTATTATTAACGTCCGTGTTCATCAGGTACATTTTAGTGATGTGAGATAAAGTATGTGTTGTGGCTAACCTGTGATGGTTCAATATATATCGCTGGTGTGATTGTCGATTGTTTCATGTTTATTTACTCTGTCGTTATCTCGAAAATATTCGTAATTAATTCTGTTTCTTGAGTCTCTGTTTTGTTGAAGTATAATAATGAGTAAAACTAAAGTTATTAGAAATCCTCTGAAGGCTTTTAAGAAAAGGATAAATGTTGGAAAGCCAAAGGTATGTGTTATTACTGTAAACAATAAAGACGATAACCAAGTGAGTGAACCTAACCTCTCAAGTACACCTGCCCATAGCAGTCAAAGTGGGAAAGAAAATACTTCACAGAAGAAGCTTGGTTCAATGTGTGAAAACTATGAATGTTTTATGGGCGAATCGGATGTGAATGAAATATTTGATATGTCTGTTCTCAAAGGAATTTTTTCAAACTGTGTAAGATGTATTCATTGTAGTGAAGTTGGTCTGGAACTCTCCATAATAAAGCACGTAGGACTTGCTAGTGAAATACAACTGAAATGTGATAAGTGTTCATACATGACCACCTTTTGGAACAGTGTTGCAGTAACTGCAACTGAAGAAAATGGTAGCAAAATCTACGAACACAACAACGAGCGATGCTTGCTTGAGACAAGGAACGCCTTCGGGCTGCAGACAGGGCTGTAAAGAGTCTAGAAATACAAGCAAGAGTAAACAGGAGGAGGAAGAAGAGGAAGCTGGAGGAGGAGTTTGCAGAGGATGAAGATAATCCATCCTATGGACCTGGAATGCACTAAAAAGTTAATCCAATCTTTGTCGCTCGATTCCCAAAACTTTTATTTTCTCATACTAATTACATGTTTTCTAAGGATCTTCCAAACATATTTGTTTCAAACTTTCAGTAAATGTTACACAGTACCTTCTGCATAATTTAACACAGCCTTTTTCCAAAAAACTGTATATTTTTGAATATATAAATAAAAAATTGCAAAAAAATGTTGTGAATTTTCATTACAATTGAAAAAAAATCATCTTTAATAACTGAACTAAAATTTTCTAAAATCCCATATTCCAATAAATAACCTGTAAAACGTTCAACTTCCTACCTCAAATACTTTGTGAGGAAAGATGTAATTTATATGTGTTATTTTAACATTGCAAGTATAGGGCGTTCCGGAGCCCCTTAAGGGCAAGGTACACTTTTACAGGTGGAATGAAACATCGATTGCACTCTAATTTCTGTGATAGTGCCCGTGCTTTTACAAGATCTGATGTAATTGCTGCATAACAATTCCGATATAAAGTATCATGAATTACTATACCCAGACTGTAATCGAGTATTCCAACGCAAAACTGTGCCCACTGCAATAACTGACACTCACAGTTGCATACCACTCAACGTAGACACTTCCTGCACATGTGATGATAGTGTTGCAAATTGCAAGGGAAAATTTTTGTTACAGACTGATATTTCGCGCGACTGGCGCCAGTACCTCTTTCTTGTAGTGTCATCTTTGGCATCGATTTCCTTTGGCCGGCCGCGAGTGAGTTGTTCATCGCGGGTTCGGCTATTTAAGTCTGCAGCGCCGAGGCAGCAGCCCTGCGCCCCCTCCCAAGGTCGTCCATGACTATCACTGTGACAACTGGGATGCCTACCGGGACTCCATCTCCACCCAGGCCGAAAGCCACCCTCTTACCTATCGCCACCCTGATGGCGTCATCCACGCCTCGTCCTTCCTTCAGAAGGTAATTACTGACGCCGTGGGTGCCCATGTTCCTACTAAAACCATCCACCCCCACCATCCTACTCTCCCTCCGCGGGCTGTCCTCCTCCTCCGTGAATCCCGCCGCCTCTATCGCTCCTTCCTGCGCACACGTGACATGGATACACTCCAACGCGACCGGCAGATACAGCGACACGTACGGAACCTTATTACAGCAACGAAACGCCGAGACTGGCGGCAGACCTGCACACGACTCAACGCCACCCTCCCCACATGTAATGTGTATCCTGTATCCAAAAGACATGTCGCCTTTAATTTGACAAAGCGTCATGATAAGCTCTGAATTGTCAAAAGATTGCGGAATGGTCCCCCATTCGGATTTCCGAAAGGTGACTGCCAAGGGGGAGGTGAGCACGAGAAAAAGATTGAATAACCAATGAAAGGATAACGTTCTGCGAGCCGGAACCTGGAATGTCCGAAGTTTGAACGTGTCAGGGAAGCCAGAAAATCTGAAAAGGACAGTGCTAAGGCTCGATGTAGATATTGGTGAGGGTTACCGAAGTGGAACGGGAAGGAGCCAAGGGTTTCTAGTCAGGTGAGTATAGGGTAATATCGACAGCAGCAGAAAATGGTATAACAGGAGTAGGATTCGTTATGAATAGGAAGATATGGCACAGAGCGAGTTACTGTGAACAGCTCAGAGACAGGGTATTCTCATCGTAATCGGTAGCAAACAAACACGGACTACAACAGTTCATGTATACATGCCGACGTCGCAAGTGGATGACGAAGCGATACAGAAAGTATATGACGATATTGAACGGGTAATTCAGTACGTAAAGGGAGATGAAAATGTAATAGACATGCAGGATTGGAAAGCGGTTTTAGGCGAACGAGAACGAAAAAGCGTTACGGGAGAGTACGGGCTTAGTAGTAGGAATGAGAGAGAAGAAAGACTAATTGAGTTGTGCAATAAATATGAGCTAATAATAGCGAATACTGTGTTCAAGAATCACAAAAGGAGGAGATACGCTTGGAAAAGGCCGGGAGATACGAGAAGCTTTCGGTTAAATTACGTCATGCTCAGGCAGAGATTCCGAAATCAGATACTGAATTGTAAGGCGTGCTCGGTAGCAAAAGTAGCCTCAGATAAAAATTTAGTAATGATGAAGAGTGGGATGAAGTGTAATAGGAAGATACGGCTGCACAAAAAATGTGAAGAAATCGAAAAACAAATGATAATTGGAAGGACTGACTCAGCATACAGAAAAGTCGAAACATCCTTCAGGTAAATGAAAAGAATGGGTGATGTCATTAAGAGAGCAATGGTAATTCCATTGTAAATTGCAGAGGAGAGGGCGGATAGGGGGAAAGACTACACTGAATGCCTCTATGAGAAGAAGGACTTGTCTGACCACGTGACAGAAGGAGAAACAGGAGTCGATGTACAAGAGACGGGGGATCCAGTTCTAGAATCTGAATGTAAAAGAACGTTGTAGCAAGTAACATCGAAAAAGGCAGAAGGGACAGCAAACATTCCATCAGAATTTCGGAAATCATTGGGGGAAGTGGCAACAAAACGACTATATTGGTGTGTAGAATGTAGAATCTGGCGACACAGCGTGTGACTTTCGGAAGAATATCATCCACACCATTTCGAAGCTCGCACGGGGTAACAAGTGGGAGAATTAGCTTACACTCAACTTAACATCACGTGCATCCAAGTTGCTGACATGAATAATATACAGAAGAATGGGAAACAAAATTGAGGATATGTTAGATGACGCTCAGTTTTGCTTTAGGAAAGGGAAAGCATCAGAGAGGCAGTTCAGACTTGACGGTTGATAATGGAAGCAAGATTAAAGAAAATACACATTCACAAGATTTTTGGAACCAGAAAAGCGTTCGACAATGTCAAATGGTGCAAGATGTTCGAAATCTATGGGGATAGACAGGTCATATACGATATGCTCAAGAACCATGAGGGAATAATAAGAGTGGAATAACAAGTATTCGGATTAAAAAGGGTTTAAAACAGGGATGTAGGCTCTCGCCCCTGTTGTTCAGTTTTCACATCGAACAAGCTATGACGAGAATAAAAGAATGTTTCAATGATAAGATTCGCTGATGACATCGCTATCCTGAGTAAAAGTGAAGAAGATTACAGGACCTACTGAATGGAATGAACAGTCAAATGAGTAGAGAATATGGATTGAGAGTAAATCGAAGAAAAACGAAAGTTATGAGAAGTTGCAAAGATGTGAACGGCGAGAAACTTAACATCAGGAGTGGTGATCACGAAGTAGGTAAGTTAAGGAAGTCTGCTACTGAGGCAGCAAAATAACCTATGACGGAGGGAGCAAGAAGGACATCATAAGGAGACTAAGGGCATGCCTCGCGAAAGAAGTCTACTAGTAGCAAACAAAGGCCGTTATTTGTGGAAGAAATTTCTGAGAACACGCGTTTGGAGCACAGCGCTGTATGGTATGGAAATATGGACTGTGGGAAAAGCGGAACAGAAGAGAATCGAGGCATTTGTGATGTGGTGCTACAGAGGAATGTTGAAACTGAGGTGGAGTGAAAAGGTAAGGAATGATGAGGTTCTCGGCAGAATCGGCGAGGAAAGAAGAGGGGACAGGATGAGAGGATATCAGTTAAGACATCACGGAATAACTTCCATGGTACCAGAGGGGACTGTAGAGGAAAGCAGAGATTGTACTACATACAGCAAATAATTGAGCAACTAGGTTGGAAGTGCTACTCTGTTATGAAGAGGTTGGTACAGGAGAGGAACTATAGGTGTGCCTCGTCAAACGAGTCAGAAGTAGACCGATAACTCAAAAACTTTTTTTTTCTTTATTTTTTTCTTACATTTTCACTCCACCTCATTTTCAACAGTCCTCTGTAGCACCACGTAACAAATGCTTCGATTCTCCTCTGCGTTCGGAGTTTACGAGCGTACAACAGCGAAGTTATCAGCACCCACTTATTTCTTTAAGTTGGTGCTGATAACTTCGCTGTTGTACGCTCGTAGACTCCGAACACACTCGCATGAGTATGAGTAACGGCTAAGAGAACATATGTGTAAAAGAGCTTGTTAGGGAGAAGACTAATTTTCGATGGATTATAACTTCAGTATTGTTCAAAATAATAGACACGAAAACTCAAGAATAATATAAATGAATGCCCCTTAACGGACCACGTAGTTCTACAATACCACATGTTCACAAAAGAGAAAAATAGCTTCATATGCTTTATAGTCGCTTTAATGCCACATGCATACACAAACTGTGAAAACATGTCGTGCAGAAGTACCTGATAAATTATGTGATATAATTCTGCACCACAGCAACTGAAGAAAGCAATGATCTCGCCAACAATCCTGAACGCTGCAACTCAGAAATGTCCGTTCCAGTAATATACGTTAGGAATCGTCTGATTTGAAAAATCGTCAGGAGGCAGAACAATGTTAACATCTATAGGTAGTAAACTGGGAACAGGAAGAGAGTCTACTCATGGTCCTACTATAAATTCAAACTCTGCGCCGCACTAGGCAGCCTGATTGGCTGACAAGGCTCCGCACTCAAAGTACAATTTGAAGACATGCTTTTCACTACTTAACTAAAGATAAGTCTTCTCTAGCAGACGAAAAAATGTACGAAAAAGTTTCTGCGTCATGCGAGCAATTCACAACTTGCTCTTTGATACATAAGACGAAAGACGATAATAACAGACGGCTTTCAAATTAACGTGACCCATAATTAATTCCTCATAGAGGAAATGATGATGTGTAATTTCCGTCTCACTCTCGTACTGGGGACACACAGAAAATCGGGAAGGCAAGTTTCTATTTCACTGTAGTTTGTAACTTAATTCCACAAGTGAAACATGGGCGATGAACAGTTCAGTCAAGAAACTGTCGGAGGTAAAAACTGCTGAGGGAGACCAAGGTTTGATTATAGTAAGCAGGTTTAAATAAACTTACGGAGCGGTAATCCTGCAGAGATGGAGGCTTGCACAGTATAGACTATCATGGAGAGCTGCATCAAACCAGTCTTCGGACTGAAGATCACGACAACAACAAAATTCCCTTAAAAAGCAAATGCAGCACTACAGTTTTTTCCCAGGTCTGCAACAGCGTCCACGGCAGGTGGCTGGGAGGCAGTGATCAAGTGCAGAGCGACTTGCTGCTGCTAAGTTTGGACTTTGTTATTTGCGCTGGGCGAATAACTGCACTTCACTGCATAGCCACTAGCGTGCTTTAGTTAATAAATGTTATGGGCCTATTTCACTACTTTTTCGTCTTTGTCTATTAAAAGAAAATTACACATCTTGAAACGTATCGGCTTAGGCCAGAAACAGAATCGCAATAAAATAATATCGACACTCTGCGTCACGTCAAAATTCCAAGTACGACTGTTACGCATATCATTAGAGTTGTAACAGTCTTTTGAAAACTAATGAATCTGCTGGAAAGAAATTATGTTGAGCCCGATCTTATTAGTTTAAATCACTATGTGGTTTCCAGTACACTTTTAACTAGCAACCAGTAAACCACCAGCGTGACTCATTAACGTCTTCTGGAATGACGATCTAGAAGAAGTCACCTCATCCCGTGTCTATCCCGCACGGAAACACTAAATTTCACGTCATCAGTATACCTCTGTTGAGGAAATATTGCTTGGGTGGTCATATTCAGTACTCATACGCCAAATGGTGTTGTGTTTTCAAAACTATTTATTTATAAAGTTGTAACAACTGGAACCATGTTGCCACAATTTTAAGAAACGTTTATCCGGGAAGATGTTGCAGTTTTGTTATTTCGTTCCAGAAAATTGGCAGATTCTTCGTTAATAACTTTGTGAGTTGATGACATATAAATTGCAGTCTACTTTTAAGTGTCAATTGATTTTATTTAGGTCATAATATGCCTTCCAAGGTTTATCCCGTTCGAGGTAGACCATGAGGTACTAAACCTTGAAACCTTTGTTATGACATTGAAGCGAATATTATTTATGAACACTTATGGATTTCAGTATATTTTTATACTTCTTTTCCCAAATTTAAGGGAGGCACTAACCAAAAATGTCTGCTTTAAATGTGCCCCATTGAAAATCACAGAAGCAGAATTCGGATGCATACACTTTCAAATCACAATTGCAAAATACATATTGTTGATTAAATATGGAAAAGATCAGGTAAAACTTAAGACAAAGAGATTTTAAACAAGCTCACTTATCGTCGCATGGTTTGGTGGAAAGAAATCATGGAAATTGTAAGTCAGGCTGACTGCGTAGTCTTTCAGGCTGTGACGTTGATTTTGTATCCAATAAGTAGCAGGCAACTTTGAGGAACATTTAATTTATGGAACAGTAAGACGAAATAAGGCGTTCTCGAAACAATCAACTAAAAACACGATCGAACGGAAACAAACGAAATCACATTTATGTTTGCAAAAAGGCGTAATAACGGCGCATAGAACAGAGCACCTGAATTGCAGTTCCATAATTTACACGACACACAAGTGACTATCCATAATTCTAACTAGAATTCAAACAAATTACTACGAGCAGTCGCTTTCATCAAACAGCTGTCAGAGCCCGATTTAATTACCACCAATTTGTTCACGATGGAATTTTACTGTTTGCGAGATACGGTGCTTAAACCCTATATTTAGCTTAAACAAACGACGCATAAAAATCAAACAGCGATTTCACGAACGCAGACTAAAGCGAAACATTTGTGCACCGGGCGCTTTTATGAGGCATGGTATCTATCGTGAACGAGAATGGAATCCAATTCTCTTTGACTTGTGGTGTAGCACATTAACGTCCATTCCATCGCCGCGTTGCATCTGCGTTTCACAGAATAGCTGCTCGTTTAGCGGTGTAATTACTGTAATGTGTATAGACTGGAAACAAATAAGAAAGAATTAGAACGCTGAGGAAAACATGAAACTTCAGCAGGGAAGAACATAGGCGTGCGTGTGGTGATTTAAATATGACTAGATACTTCAATGAGAACTGACAGTTACACGTCGCTCAGATTTTTCTTCGTGTGTTAAGAAAAAGTGCTTACTATGTTGTCCTGTGTCTCACGGAAGAATCTAAAGAACCATTCTACTCTCCAGTTGGGTCGTTAGTTATGTTTGGATAATTCAGAAAGACCCAGCCCAACAAGTAGTTTTAAGCTGCCAGGAAGTTTCAAATCCGTGCATATTCCGCTGCAGAATGAACATTCTTTCGGGAAATTATAGACTTCTTATTATATACGAGGGTTGTCCAGAAAGTAAGTTCCGATCGGTGACGAAATGGAAACCACTGGGAAAATCGTAAAAAGCTTTGTACAGATATGTCGGGCAGTGTCTGTAGTATGCCCGTCGATCGTGTTGCGTCGCTCTTTTCAGCTTTGAGTGAACAGTGAGCACGCAAAGATGCATAGGGAATAGCGTGTCCCGCCAAGTACGAGGGCCTGGTTAGAGATTCCGCCTGTGACATGCGACCCACATAACACAACTGTCGAGCAGTTCCTTCTTTATGCTAATTCTCTGCTGCACGCTGCAGGGGCAATGAAGACGCTCCTATAGCGTTTCCGATTAGAAGTGTTTGATCACCCACAATACAGTCCGTAGTTGGCTCCCCCTGAGTCTCATCTCTGCCCACAAGAACCGCTGGCTGTGAAGACAAAAGTTTTCCACAGACAACGAGCTGCAGACCAGAGCAGATAACTGGCCGAAAGCACAGATGGCTGCTTTCTACAACGAGCATATTGGAAAGTTGATACAGCACTAAGACAACACTCAAGGTTGGAGCGGCTATGTAGAGAGGTAGGTGGAAGGTTACTTAACTGTTGCAAATGAAACGTTTATGGTTTTCACTGTGGTTTCCATTTCGCGACCTATCGAATCTTACTTTCTGGACATCCCTCGTATGTCACTTTAAAATTCTAAAAAAAGTCATAAGAATGACAATACTTAATATTTCAATGAAAAAATTCTTCCTTAGCATTCATTAATTTTCATTCACGTCGTGTTCTGTCACTAATAATTACAGAATTACTTCTAGATATCTATATAATCTGTACATTAGGAGCCGGCCGTAGTGGTCGAGCGGTTCTAGGCGTTACAGTCTGGAACCGCGCGACCGCTACGGTCGCAGGATCAAATCCTGCCTCGGGCATGGATATGTGTGATGTCCTTAGGTTTAAATACTTCTAAGTTTTAGGGGACTGATGACCTCAGCAGTCAAGTCCCATAGTGCTCAGAGCCATTTGAACCATTTTATACATTATGAGATAAACATTTGCTTAAAGAAAAAGCTGGTCCTCCTTTCCTTATAGTATACTACTTAACTATAGAAGTCTATTGAATATCTTGATCTTTTCTGTAGTGGCGTGAGCTCTTTGCCAGAAGTGTACCGCTTGCCACAACACACTGGCGCAGCATTGCGCCAGGAGGGCAACACGACTGCCAGCGATGACCATCGAAGGTACGATTTCGGCACACGTCGTACGCCAACATCTGCAACATCCAGGCAACAATCAACTCGCTCTGGCGCATATAAATATTGGTTGTTAGGCCGGATTGGGCTTCGAATCGGTGAGTGACGTAGTTGGCGTCCACTGTAGTGTGATGGTGCCCTGGGGTGAAGAGCCACTACAGTGCAGGGCTGGGGTGTGGCCGTGGCTTGTGGTGGAAGGCCATTGATAGCTCATGAAAACAGTATTAGGAAGCCAAATATTTGACTGAGGTACACGTTACTACACTGCGACGTAACGCCCACGCCCACTCTACCGCTCAGTGTGGACCAGTCATGATGTGCTTTTAAGGCCAGCTGTTTGCCGGCGATGAGTTCTGTGCTAAGGAATGCTGACGCTAAGGGGCCTGCGCAGCGCGTGCTCCAGTGTGTGCTTGCAATGGGCGCCAGCGGCGCAGAAGTCTTGGAGGGGATGAAAGCCTTCGGGGGCGGAACTGCCCCTTCGACCGGAGGCGAGTGACACCAGGGTCTCACACCAGTGTAGGAGGGCACGTTGTGCCCTCAGTTCAGGGGCCTGGTTGCTGCTGGAGTGAACCTGGAGGCGGCTCACCAGAAGAAAGAAGCTAAATCCAGGGAGGAAGATAATTCGGCAGTGGCGGAGGCCCAACCTTTATGTTGGCTGCTTGCTACCGCGTACCACTGTGGCGCCTGGTGTACTTTTCTCGTCATAGCAGGTGCTGCCGGACTGCGTGTACCGCGGCGAGAATTGATGAGTTAGAACACGGGCGGGCAAACGTCGCACGCGGCTCATGAGCAGACAGCAGTGCACGTGTGCTGCTCGCGTGCAATCGTCGACTGGGGGAGTGGCGACAGCCAGCAGGTTGCGGCTGTGTAGTACCAGGCTAAGATGCGGACGTTGAAGTGAAGCGACCACTACGTAGTGAACGTTGTATTTCAATAACCGGAAAATGCAGAGTGAATCAAGGAAACGGAGAACTGGAGATTTGCTGTCTTTTAAAAAGGACTGGGAGAATCATTTTATTCTCTCTGCAAAAACGTGGAAATGTATAATATGTGACAGTATTCTGGCTGGTCAGCGGAAGTTTAATATTGAACGCCATTATAATAAATTTCAGTATGTTGCCGTTCTTGGTGCAATAAAAGAGGAATTTCTCAAGCGATTTGGGGATATATCTTTCTCATCCCAAGGTTTTGAATAGTTCTCGAGACAATCTGCTGTTTCTGTAGATGATATTCATCCCAGTTTGCAAATGGAATTAATAGATCTACAGCGTAATTCTCGTCTGAGAGGCAAGTTCCTTTTGGCAAGATGTGTAATAGATTTTTATCACGACTTTCCACAGCAAGAGTTTCCTCGTCTCCATCGTGAAGCCATGAAGATAATGTCAATGTTTGGCACGACATACGTTTGTGAGAGATTTTTTTCTGTTATGAAAGTCTCGGTTAAGAGCAAACATCAGTAATGAAAGTTTACGTAACTGTTTGTGTTTGTCTGCATGTAGAAATTTTGTTGCAGGCATTAAACGTATTGTTCAAATGGCTCTGAGCACTATGCGACTTAACTTCTGAGGTCATTAGTCACCTAGAACTCATAACTAATTAAACCTAACTAATCTAAGAACATCACACACATCCATGCCCGAGGCAGGATTCGAACCTGCGACCGTAGCGGTCACTCGGTTCCAGACTGTAGCGCCTAGAACCGCAAGGCCACTCCGGCCGGCTAAACGTATTGTAAACTCCACCTGTGATAATTAAATAAAACGTATCGTAGGTAATAGGTACTCTTTCAAACCACGATTACTTTCAAGCACTCCTACTAACCTTATTCCTTCATTCAATAAAGCAGGCCATGAAACAAGACGCATTACAAAGGAAGAAGCGGTGAGACGGTATGGCGGGGAGGGGAGAGAAGCGGGTGGCCAGCTTGCCCCTGTGTGTGCGCAGAACACCTGTTAACTGCACACCTGCATGTGCACCGCACACGTGCAGAATTCCTGCCCGCCCCTGAGTTAGAAGTTCATTTGTTGTGCCAGCGTACTGCTTCCAGCCGTATGCGAAATTATAAACTCGCCGTTCGACAGTGCAGAAACCTATCCTGCTGCCTCGTCTCTCCACTGCGTCGACAAGATTGCGACCTGGCTGACATCGCCATGTGTAAACAGCCCTGTTGTTGCAGCGGGCGTGCCGACCCTTACTGCTTGCTGCCTGCTCAAGGCTTCTTCAGTAACTATGACTGAGCTGCTGTTGCCCACAGAAAAGCCCAAAAAATAGTGACAGCGTTACAGTAGTGTGGTTTTCCACTGTGAGGCTGCAATCGTTTAGCCATCATCCTACCAGGAGCACCTGAAACGCAGCGCTGAAGGCTGAGTCAAACTGAGGCTCTTCCTGCCACAGAGCCGTTCGGTGCTACCAGCCTCACACATCGCCAGCAGACGAAGGACTGGAGTTCGTACCTGGATGCCTCTACTGTCACACGACCGGCCAGTCAGTCGACCAGCCAGCCACGGCTACGGCCAAGCTGGCCCAGCACCAACCACCGCCAGGGAATCCACAAATAGCAAGGTCGCCTCGCTGCTGTGTGTCAGTCCGAAATAGCGACTGCTGGCAGGGTTCGCTCTGCACATCAATGGCTTCGACGCCAACCACCCAGCACCCACTGAACGTGGGCCTACTATTACAAATGCTGAAAATTAAATGAAGGTTTCTCCTGTCATTGAGATACCTGCGACTTGTCCTATCCACATACCTCCACCAGGTCACCAACGACCTTATGTCTTGTAAATGAAAGCTCGATTATGAGCTCTCGATCCATACCTAATTGACTGCTTCAGAAAGCAGATAACTCATTCATCAGAACCTAAATTTTTTAGCTGTAGAACTTGGTTCTGACTAAAGATTTCCTCTTTGCAGCAGATGATGACGATGAAGTCCATATTCCTCGGCAGAGGGTAGGGGAACGATGCGGAAGACCTGCACCGCCGTACTAGGCAAGATCCTAGTGGAGGTGGTTTGCCATTGCCTTCCTCCGACCGTAATGGGGACGAATAATGATGACGAAGACGGCACAGCAACATCCGATCATCTCGAGGCAGTTGAAATTCCCCGACCCCGTCGGGAATTGAACCCGGGACCCCGTGCTTGGGAAGCGAGAACGCTACCGCGAAACCACGGGTTGCGGACTCTGCAGCAGAGCGTGAGTTGAAATGAAACCTTCTGGCAGATTAAAACTAATTACCGGACCGAGACTCGAGATCTTCAGCTTTCTCGCGGAAGTGCTCTGCCGACTGAGCTACGCACATAAAACTCGGGTGCTGCCCTGACAGCTGTATTTCCGCCAGTACCTCATCTCCTATCTTTCAAGCTTCATAGAAGTTCTGCGAAACTTGTAAGACAAGTAGTTCTGGAAGGAAGGATACTGCGGAAAGATGACTAAGCCGCAGACTGCGGGATGTTTCCAGACGTGGGAGAAGGGGTACTGTCGGAAGTAAAGCTGTGAGGACGGGCAAAAAAAATCGGTAAAGCGCTTGAGCACTTGCACCCAAAGGGCAAAGGTCCCGAGTTTAAGATTCGGTCCGGCACAGAGTTTTAATCTGCCAGGTAGTTTCACAACACATACTTTCGGTTGCTGCATAAAATTATTTCAAATTATCCGTCTCTCTTTTCATAAATGTCTTTACTAGTAGAGGAGAGTGTTGTACCGGTAAGATAGTGTATCAATTAAAATATGGCGTTGGCCACGCCGGGTAGCCGCACTGTCAGGGGCGCCCTGTCACAGTCCATGCGGCTTCCCCCTTTTTTTTTTTTTTTTTTTTTTTTTTTTCCACTGGACAGTGACGCAACTTTCCCCCATAGGAGGTTCGAGTCATCCCTCGGGCATGGGTGTGTGTGTTGTCCATAGCGTAAGTTAGATTAAGTTAGATTAAGTAGTGCGTAGGCCTTAGGGACCGATGACCTCAGCAGTTTGGTCCCATAAGACCTTACCACAAATTTCCAATTTTCCAAAACATGGCGTTTTTTGTTCGGTATTATATTATCACAACTGATTTTAGAACTGCATGAAGGAATGAGCATTGAAGACCTCCATAAACAGTGTCCAGCATTTTATACATTTTCTGTTGCTGTTAGATATGAGGTTGTCTTTTGTGCAACATTTTTGAATTAACTTTTCATAATTGGGATTCACAGTCATGTAAAATTTTCTGAAAGACATCATGTTTACGCCAGTGACTGTTACACTTTTTATTTCCACTATCGATATTTCGGCTTTAGGCCATTATCAAGTGCAGAGTTTTTGGCTTTAAGCCATGTCAACTTTATACGCTCTGACACATTTTTATGTCGTTGTCATTTGCTGTTATATACGTTCGTAACGCACTACATAGCTGCGTTACGAATCTATATAACAGCAAATGACAACGACATAAAAATGTGTCAGAGCGTATAAAGTTGACATGGCTTAAAGCCAAAAACTCTGCACTTGATAATGGCCTGAGGCTGAAATTGTAATAGTGGAAATATAAAGTTTAACAGTCACTGACGTAAACATGATGTCATTCAAAAATTTGTGAATGTTTAGCTTTCTACACATTTGAGTGCTGTCTACTTTCTTCCATATAAAGCTATTTGGAATATATTGTTAATTTTGCAGGTAAAGATTTTAAATGGTGAGTAAAGTGCTACTTTTAGAACTATTTGTACGTCTACATCTGTATCGACATACATTCTCCGCAAGACACCGTATGGTACGTTGTGGAGGGTACTAGTCATTTCCTTTCCTGTTCCACTCGCAAACAGAGCGAGGGAGAAACGACTGTATGAATGCCTCCATACGAGCCAGTGCCTACGAGTCCTAGTCTGTTTTCTTTACCTTCGTGATCGTTACTCGAAATGTACGTTGGCGACATTAGAATCGTTCTGTAGTCTGACTCAAATGCTGGTTCTCTATATTTTCTCAACAGTGCTCTCCTAAAGGAACATCGCCTTTCCTCCATTGATTCTCATTTGAGTTCCCGAAGCATCTCCGAAATACATACGTGTTGTTCGAAACTACTGGTAACAAATCTAACGACTCGCCTCTAAATTGCTTCGATGTCTTCTTTTAATCTGACCTAAGCGGAACCCAAACACTCGAGCAGCACTCAGCAATGGGTCGCACTAGTGTTCTATATGCTGTTTTCTTTACAAATGAACCACACTTTCCTAAAATTCTCCCAATAAACCAAAGTCAGTCACTCGCCTTCCCTACTACGAGGATTGCCCAGAAAGTAATGCACCACAATTCTTTTTTCTCAGCCGAAAACAATGCTACGAATACGCAACGTTACGTATGTATTGTTTGAAGTCTCCTGAATGAGCGCGCCAAGTTTCCATCATTTCCGACAGATAGCGTAGCTGCAGAACAGTTTCAAACTGGCGTTACAAGCAACATGTCGTCATTGAATTTCTCCCTGCAGAGAAAGAAAGTGTGGGGAGTATTCAAAAACGCTTGTGCAACATCTATGTAGCATCTGCTGTCGACAGTTAGTCGCTGGGCACAGAGTGTGAGGTCATCAGAAAGCAGTTCGTGCGGAGCTCCACGACGTGCATCGGTCGGGGAGACCATCCACGGCTGTGGCACCTGACATGTTGCAGCGAGTTGATGACATTAAAGGATGCCATGCGTGGAAGACATTTTGAGGACGACTAGGTGGTTATTCACACAGTGAAGAACTGGCTCCACCACTGGGACAAAGATTGGTACCGACTGGGCGTACACGCCCTTGTTTCGCGCTGGATAAGGGTCATAGAACGGGATGGAGATTACGTGGAAAAATAGGGTGTTTAGATAAAACACTTTTCTTTCGTATGTGTAATTCTCATTATGTTCAATAAAGAACTGTTGAAGAAAAAAATGTGGTACATTACTTTCTGGACAAGCCTCATACAATCTTCAGCTGCACATTCCATTTCACACTGCTTTGTGTCGTAGCACCTAGATATTTAATCGACGTGACTGTGTCGAGCCGCACACTGTTGACGCTGTACGCAAATATTGAGAGGTTTGTTTTTCCTACTCATCTGTATTAACTTATATTTTTCTACATTGAGAGCTAGCTGCCATTCATCACAACAACTAGAAATTTTGTGAAAGTCTTCTCGTATCCACGTACAATGACTCAACGAGACGACTTGCCATACACCACAGCATCATCAACAAACAGACGCAGACTGCTGCCTACCCTGTCCGCCAGAACACTTATGCATATAGGAAAAAACATTGGCCCTATCACACTGAGCTGTGTTGCAGCTCGCGTTGGTGCCGTTGCTAATTTGGCATCGTCTAATAGGGATAGTGGCGTCTCGTTTTCTTCTCGTGTTTACTGGCGCCACTACGTTTGCTAGCGTTGTCCGTCCGCGAGTGGCAGCAGCAGCGGTTATCGATATCTAGTACTCTAGTACTATCTTCGGAAGGACGCCAAGTGTTTTCCAGGTTGGGTGTGTCGTGAGTTCAGTTGGGACGGAGCAGCAGTGACGTCCGGCAGCGTGAGGACATGCTGGGACTGCTGGCGACATGCAGGCACTGCCAGATCGAGGGGCTGTAGTTACGAGGGCCACAACCTCATTGTCCACCGGACCAAGGACGTCTGAGTTGAGTGAATATTAACCCAGTAGTGAAACCTCCACGAGAACACCCCATTTGTTCGCACGTTGCTGCTCGCAGGGTCGCTGAGACGAAGAGCAAGGAGTGGAGTGTTTGGGATTGGCAAAATTAATTAGCCCTTCTCCACTTCTTATTATTAATCATTGAATTCCTTGAGTTTATTGATGAAGTTCTGCCTAGTGGCCGCTAACTCCCCAGTTACCTGCCCTGGAGGTTAGCCTTGCCTGGGTTATTCCATCGTTGTGTTGGTTACCAGACATTAGGTAGATTTTGCAAGAGTGCTGGTCTGCATTTAAACTGTCACTAGTTTGCGTTGCCATCCGGCTGCCTGTCTCATCGTTTTGGAGCACTGTCTGAGGCCCACTTCTCTCTTGATTTGGTCAGGTTCTGATGCATTTAAACTGTCACTAGTTTGCGTTGCCATCCGGCTGCCTGTTTCATCGCTTTGGAGCACTGTCTGAGGCCCGCTTCTCTCTTGATTTGGTCAGGTTCTGATGCATTTAAACTGTCACTAGTTTGTGTTGCCATCCGGCTGCCTGTCTCATCGTTTTGGAGCGCTGTTGAGGCCCACTTCTCTCTTGATTTGGTCAGGTTCTGACGATTGTCAATAAGGCCTTCAGCCTTGAATGCATTTTGTCTTACGAACTTTTAATTAGATATTTTCTCTTAATAGTGAAAATTTGATGATTGTCTTTTTTATAATATTTTAGTATCTCTTGGAGAAGTTTAAATCCTTCTTAAAAATTTGCTATCTAGGCCTTCAGCCATCAAATTGTTTTTGAGTTATTACTATTGGGGCTTTCAGCCAACAAATAAGTTGAATTTCTGGTCAATAAGGCTTCAGCCGTGAGTGCACCTTGCTTCAGAAATTTTTTACTAGACATTGTGCCTTAATAGTCTAATTTGATAATTGTTCCGTATTGTCAACCTTATTTGCAATTGTTTTGAAACAAAGTGTATGTGATTTAAAAAAAAAAAAAAAAAAAAAACTGGACAACCAACGATAACTGAGTACGGCCCCGTCCACACTGAATCCTGCCTTTCCATGAGTCCCACTTTTCACACACTTTCCTGGGAAATTTAAAAATATGGAATCTGCCCTGTGCCCTTCAATCACAGTTCACAATATATCATATGAGGAAAGGCCAAGTTGAGTTTCCCACGAGAAATACTTTCTAAAATCATGATGATTCGTAGATATAAGCTTCTCGGTCTCAAGAAAATTTATTATATTCGAACTGACAATATGTTCAAGGATTCTGCAGTAAACCGGTGTAAGACATACTGGTCTGTAATTTTGCGTGTCCGTTATTTTACCCCACTTATATACAGGCATCACTTGCGCCTTTTCCAGTCGCTTTGGACTTTGCGCCAGGAGAGAGAGATTCGCAATAAATGAAAGCTAAGCAAGAGGCCAATGCTGTAGAGTAATTTTTGTAAAACTGGATTGTGATTCCATCAGGACCTTCCCATTTATTAGCTTTACACCAGTGTTGGTTGTTACTATGTTTCCCATATGAGGAGTCTGTGGGATGGTCAAACGACACTATGTTCGTACGATTCTCCTGCATGAACGATATCTTCAACGTGAAATTTAAAACTTCGGTTTTTCCTTTGCTCTCTTATACTGCCACACCAGATTGGACTGGATGGAAGCCTTAGACCAACTTAGCGATTTTAGGCAGTAGTAGAATTTTCTCTCGTTCTTGGCCAGATTTGTATGCCCTGAGATGTGGACAATTTAGCCAAACATCATCGGATGTGCACCTAGAAATGGTTCAAATGGCTCTGATCACTACGGGACTTAACATTTTAGGTCATCAGTCCCCTAGAACTTAGAATCACTTAAACCTAACTAACCTAAGGACATCACACACATCCATACCCGAGTCAGGATTCGAACCTGCGACCGTAGCGGTCGCGCGGTTCCAGACTGTAGCACCTAGAACAGCTTGGCCACCTCGGCCGGCAACACCTAGAAAAAGAAGAAAATGTTCTACTGTGTAAAGTGTGATAGCTGCCCCAAAAATGCGAATTACTGTTAGTTTCTGATAGCTTTTATTTTAAAATGTATTTAACTTGTAACCCGTTTAGTAATTGTGCTTAGTTTGATTTCACTTACTGATTATTGGTGTATAGGGGAGAACTAATGTAAAAGAAGAAGATTAAATACAGTATCGACAAGATTTACTGTATTGTAATGCTTTTAAATTTGAGTAGAATATCTGTTCCTAGGTACATGACCATGTTGTACCTTGTAAGACACTTTCTCGTTTGGGAAAACATTAACCCTCGAGAGCAATTTTTGTAATCTCAGAAAAAGAGAACAGCATATAAAAAGTGAATGCAATAATGTAAAAACAGAATAAGAAAATATATTAAACTTCCGTTACAGGGCTGGCTAGAGAGTGAAGTCTGGAAACTGTACCAAGGTGCAACACTGTCCCCTATTCCCTCTGTCAACTTTCCTCGTGTCATCAAGTTTTCGTACTTGATTTCCGTTTTAGAAATAGTCCCAGTATTTCAAGAAGGAGGAAAAGAGTAGTGTTTATCGTCCCGTTAACTATGAGGTTATTACAGACGGAGCACTAGATCCGATTAGGGAAGGATGGGGAAGAAAATCGGCCAGTTTCTTTCAAAGGCACCATCCCAGAATTTGCGTATAATGACAGAGGGAAATCACGGAAAACCTAAATCGGGATGGCCAGACGAATGTTTGAACCGACCTCCTCCCGAATGCTAGTCAAGTGTGCTACCCACTGCGCCTCCTAGTTCGGTATGTATTTCGTGCCAGAACCAACGCATAGTGTGAGTGACATAATAACACCACTCTGTAGAACACCACTCTGTAGAACGAGTCAAATTTTCTAGAATCATTTCGCCAGATGGTTAAAAAATACAGGATGAAAGCGGTAGGAAAATCGACAAAACGATTTATGAAATGACTAAGAAAATTAATAAAACATAAGATGAAACGAGTAAAAAGATCGACTAGCCACAGGAAGTTAGTAAATCAATTAGGGAAGAAATTAGAAATGACCTTCAACCAATAATCAGCCGTTTTGCACGTAGATTACGTGACCCTGAAACAGAACACGAAAACTTGAAAACAAGTCAACGCAATGACAAGGACGAACTGTCAGCTAAAATCAGCGCTGTAGTTCCGAATGCGTTAGTTACAGAGATAAAAGAACAGAACGAATATCTAAACACAATGGTAAAAGAAATTGGTGAACAGGTGGAAGCTTTGACATGAAATTCTGAAAAACAAAAAGAACTGTTAATGACAATTAAAGAAAGGGTGATGACCTGACAATGAAAATGGTGAATTTGTCAACCAATGCAGATAGAGACTCAACTGAAACAATGCCATTACAATTTTTAGATACCACACTGGAAAAGAACAGCCATTAATAAATTTTAAAGACAACTAAGAGAAAAATTAATCGGAAAAAATAAGCGTTATAGGAACACCATGAATGAAAAAGTTGAGCGTACTGAAAGAAGGCTTAACCGATGTGGTGCAATAGAGAACAATGTGGTTCTCACTTCGATTACAAACACTTTTTTGACGGTGCGTAACTTCAAAGTTTTCTGGAATTACAGCAACGAAATTCTCCCCCAAACTTGGACTGATCAGTTCCTATATTCTTTACCACCAAATTAGCCTCTTGAACACAAATTAGAATTTCTCTGCGGTTATTTGGAAAATGAATCTGCACCAACAATGCGCTCAGTAATGAGAGATTGTCAGAGCGTAAATGATTGCTATCGAGCGTTTTTGTCACCCTACTGGTCGTAGGCCACACATGGTCGAGTAAAAGATAGCATGATAATTTTACGAAACTTTGAACAGTCTGAGTTCTCAATCCCAGCAAAATACTTTGAAGACAAGTTATTCAGAAAACATTACCTGTCAAACCCATACAGTATGTCAGAGCTAATCCACATTTGTTTTAACAAAGTTGCCTACACGTTTGACACACGTAATTTTGGCCGGCAGATGCAAAGATGATTTAGAAGCGTTTCAAACATTAGTTCAGGAACTGGAATTTGACAGTGCCAGTGGCTTAATGAAAAGACCAAATAACAATGACAACAGAAACTGACACTCAAGACGCTTTTTTTACGGCATGAAAACAAAAACTGTGGGAACTCGCATAACAAACACAACCACAGAAACGATTACAGCCGGGATAACTGACGTCGTCCGTATGAAGCACAATTCTCGCTGCTGAATAATGATTATTGTGAGAGAATCAAATTCCGGAGCACCGACAGTGGCCAAGATAACCGATATCACAAGAATTACGATAATCGAAATTGGTGTAATAACAATGACAATAACAATCAAAATAATCACAGACAGTACTCTGACTCAGATGAAAATTGTCAAGGGCATAATTCAGGTGCATCAAATCCGCAAAATACATGGCACTACAACAAGTACGCAAATAGCAACCAACGCAGTCAAAATCAACACAGCCACAGGAATCACCAACACAATTCACAGTATCAAAATTCTGGAAGGGCAAGCCTAACGCGACAGACAGAAATAACTGAAGTTAGACCACCAAATCTACGATCTAATCAACGACGAGGAAGCAGTACGGGATGAAACTGAAACGATTCGGACGCACAGGAACAAGAGACTTCATCATATTTCGCATATTAAACCATATATGGAATAATCTTATTTACTGGACTTGTACCCAGATGATAGAACTACATGTCACCTATTCTAAAATATTCCTTTCATTACAGCGCACAGCAACAGTTAGCTATAAACAATGCTATTGCGCAGCGTGCGAGAATCAATACCGCCGGGCGGCATGCAACTGACAAGAATCGGGTGAATATCGTCGAGGAGCAAACTTCATTTATCACGCAACAAATCCATTTGCTGCCACGACGCTTATGCTAAACAAACTGCTACTAACTTCGAAATTTCGTCTAGAATCTGAATAAGAACTTAGAATTTCTAATAAAATGAACAATGACAGTGTTTTTTTGAACACCAGTTCTAAGAGGATACGCAGGCTATCGACTATGTGTTGTTAACTTGAGAAATATTTTTTTCTATACACAGTGATGATAATACAGAGACATGTAACATTTTCGACCAATTTGGTGAGATATACAAGCTATTTGGATGGTAACTGTGTTCTCTGGAAAGAAGAGTGATAGGTATTGTGATGTAAGAAGCTTTTCAGGATATATTGTGAGGTAGTGATGTGTTTACTGAACTGTAATATTTACGATTATAGCTATGAAGTGTTGTTCACGTGGAAATCAGTGGAATTATTATCTGAAGTGTATGTTGAGGCGAAGATAGCGCATATGATTAATGTTGTATTAGGGTAATGATATTTACGTTGGTGAGGTACATGAGATGAGATTTATGGTGCGTACTGTAATAGAATGAGGCAATGATTACGATGATTATTGTAGAGAAACTGTGAGTGAGTAATGATTTGGGCATACGGATCATATTTCCAGTTATAGTCAGTTTTTATGCCATGTGGTTGCGTTTCGTGTTTATAAGGATAAAAGGTAAGTTTTTAAATAAAAATATGTGGCTCGATGACAATAGTGAATGAAGGTAACGTCACTTGAGACAACACCATTATTTCTTTGATGTGGAGCTTATCATTATCTGATGCATATTATTAAACCTTTTTATTAAACAAAGATCTCATTTTTTTCATTGGAGCAACACAACATGTAACAGTTATACTTTACAATAATTCGAGAAATGTAAATTTTTGTCTCCATTTGTGCACGAAAAATGATTCACAAAGACGAGTCTCAGCATTGATTGTTACTCCGAATTGTAACACATTTTTTTAGCGCGTGGTAAGTCATTGAAGTTTTTGTGACGACTTGTCTTTGTGGTAGTGCATATTTTCTTGTTTATGCTGATGAATGATATTTTTCTCTGATTGTCATATAGCTACATGCACTCAAAACTTAACTTTTCCTGAATTTTGTAGAAGTAATCTGCCTTCTCTTTTTCTAACAGACAAACTTTACATATGTTTGAAACGAACTCATCACAGTACTCTCCATCTGTCTGCATGTTTTGGAAATTTTAAATTTTGGAAGTGAAGGTGAAATTCATCACTCGCGAGGTGTGATATGGACAGACAATATGCAGGAAGTATGTGGGATACTAACGAGGATGTTTTTACGTTTCAGCTTTACTTTTTCTGCCATAGTATAGGGTATGATTCTTTCATATCTGTTTTTCTACTAACATGAGTGTCATTGCAGATTAACTGTCTTCTTTTATTTACATATGTTTTAGGAATTTTCAGGTTGTATTTGCCTTTTACACTTATGTCACTTACTGAGTTTCTCTATAACGCGTACTCGCTCTATAAACTGTTACTATAGGATGCGGCGCCATTAGTATCATGATTATGCTCACTGTAGTACTTTAGGGAATTCTGTGTGAGAAAACAAGAAACATGCATAAGAAGGAAACAAAGAGGAAAAGATAAGAAAGAGCAAATAAATGGTTCCATAGATGAATGTGAGATGAAATGATTAGGTAGGATAATGAAATATGAGAAATGGTTTGGTAGAGCATATATGGCAAATGACTAGGTAGCCAATGCATCTAAATAATATGAACTTTTAAGATTGTGTGAAACATATGGCTGAAAGAAGCAAAGAGATTAAGTAAACGGTTGGATTTGTTGGAAGATTGATGTAATTATGAGAAAAATGAGTAATAAATGGACAAAGTAAAGGATAATAGTAACTAGATAGCATGCTAATTATGGATCATATTAGGTGTAATAGCAGACTGACATTTGATTGATTGCATAACGTATCTCGGATACTCCCCTAACCCAAGTTTTTCCTAATTATATATTTGTGTTCTCGTTATCTGTGTGAATGGCTACTATCCTTATGTGCTTATTTCATACGTGTAATCACTATCTTTATACGTCGCCTTCTAACTTACTCCCTATACTTTTATGTATTTTTATAGATTTTATGCATACATATTTATTCCAATAGATTTGGAGTTTCCTGTAGGTCATTCTGCACACAAACAATAATTGTTTCTTATTGTGCCTATTACTGACCACCGTTCCACATGATTTACTGGTCTGATGTTTCTGTAACTCATTACTATAAAACCATGATGCTATTTTTTCTTAATTTTTTATAGACTTAGAAATCTGTTGTTACAATTACACTACAAGTACATTACCTATATACAAATATGTAAAATTTTATCACATCTGTCTTAATACAGGTAACTGTACATTTTAAATGTAACAAATTGTAACTGATTGACCATTCACCGTAAATGACTTAAACTTGCCAGGGCAGAAGAAATATATCTGCAGATTATATACTGAAATATTCTGTCACATGTTGGCTTACTTTACTGATACTAGCTGCAACTGACTTTCATATGGAACTCTTTGATACTGCAGGGTGGCTTTGTAGTTATCAATGGATCTACAGACTGATTCAAGAAGATGCCACGACAGTTGGTGTATGTGTGTGGGGTTATCAGCTGAGAACTGTACTTAGTCTCACTGACTCTGCTTCTAATAACTTGTCACAACAATGACATTATTGCAAAGAGCTAGAGAAAGTTTGGTCTTTTTTTGACAAAGACACTTTCCTACCCAGTTTCATCATGCAAATTACGAGTGCCATATGTGACTGACCTTCCGAAATGTAGGCCCTGTGTGATATAGACACTCTATCGTATTTCCTGTGCGTTAAAAAAACAGTATAAATCACCAATACTACTATAATACAAAATGTGACATATAAACTTTCAAAATAGCGCTGTGCAGAATGTTCTCATAGACATAATGAAACATGATATACTAGCTGTAGTGAATTCTGTTGATTACTTCGTTCATATTGTGGTGTCACCGCCAGATACCACACTTACTAGGTGGTAGCCTTTAAATCGGCCGCGGTCCATTAGTATACGTCGGACCCGCGTGTCGCCACTGTCAGTGATAGCAGACCGAGCGCCACCACACGGCAGGTCTAGAGAGACGTACTAGCACTCGCCCCAGTTGTACAGCCGACTTTGCAAGGAACGGTTCACTGACAAATACGCTCTCATTTGCCGAGACGATAGTTAGCATAGCCTTCAGCCACATTTGCTACGACCTAGCAAGGCGCCGTATTCAATTGATATTGAGATTCTATTGATGTATCATCAAGAGCGATGTTCTACAAATGTGGATTAAAGTTAAGTGTTCCAGAAGCTACGTACTTTTCTTTATAGTATTCATTACGTATCCTGTTTCAGACCTCACGCCAGCCTGCGTGAGTTTAAGCGCGTACCTTTCGGCTTCCTCTCATTGTGTCTAGGCTGTCTTGTCTAGACACAAGACACATATTCTTGGATTTTGTATAAATTTATTACGTATAGTCCTTTAACTCATACTCTTTTTCTTATCGATAATGTTTAGAGTTTTGTTCTCATCCCATTCCTGTCTGAAATGACCCTCGTACAAAATTCTGCTGGAGGAAGGTGGAGGATATGTAATGTGGTCACGTTATTTTTGTTTCTGTATGTTAATATTATCGATGTACACGTCAGCGAGAGAGAGAGAGAGAGAGAGAGAGAGAGAGAGAGAGGAAGTTATGTTGTTGGTTTTGTCATGGCACAGTCTTTGCCTCTGCACACTATGATATTCTTAGACGAAGTGTGGTAGGTGATGGACCTATTTAGTAGTGCTCTACGGACTTGTGATTGTATCTGTTAGATGAAGAAAGATTGGTTGTAAATGACAGCAAGGATGAATAAGATGCATGTACTAGAAAGCGAGGAGAATATAAATTTTGAATAATGTTATTATTTTTTGAAGAGAAGATGCTTAGCTAAGACTGCAGCACAGCACAGATAGTTTGTCAGAATGATTATTGTCAGCTACTTAACTTTGTACATTTGCTCAGAGCTGAGAGAAAGATCCACCTCACTTCCCGGAATCGTTCATTAAGATATCAACTGATTAAGCTGTTTGGTTCTTGTAGAAATCCTCTCTTAACATTGAACCCTTTTTAAATCATTGTTCACTTTGCTATGCACAGTATTGTTCAGACCAATATTACATGTGAAGATCACGCGAAGTTTCACTGTGTCTTTTTGAAAACATACTTCATTCAAAAATCGCTGTCTTGGAGTATCATTTCATGCGAATAGTTACTCTCCCATCCCACTGTTTATCATTAGGCATTACGGCATTCTACCATGTGATCTGAATCTGAGTATAGTTTGGAAATTTTATTCTGAAACAGAAATCTAACTTAGCCGCTGACTGCTTGCAGTTTTACTGTTGTGCTTTCGAGAAATCTGCAACAACGTTGTCAAGACGCGACTTAAGTGGAAATTTTGATTAGGGGTAGATAACTGTTTTACTTCAGTTGCAGATTTCCAA
Organism: Schistocerca serialis cubense; assembly: GCF_023864345.2. Taxonomy (NCBI): domain Eukaryota; kingdom Metazoa; phylum Arthropoda; class Insecta; order Orthoptera; family Acrididae; genus Schistocerca; species Schistocerca serialis. The sequence continues at coordinate 596,593,213 of NC_064645.1, read as the reverse complement.
TGGCTTTGAGCACTATGGGACTTAACTTCTGAGGTCATCAGTCCCCTAGAACTTAGAACTACTTAAACCTAACTAACCTAAGAACATCACACACATCCATGCCCGAGGCAGGATTCGAACCTGCGACCGTAACGGTATCGCGGTTCCAGACTGTAGCGCCTAGGACCGCTCGGCCACCCCGGTCGACAGTTGCAGATTTAATATAAGACAAGTTGCATTCATTATCAGTTACAGTTCAGTTCAAATTATGTTCCGTTTGGTCAAAGGTTACCACGCGAGTTTGAGTAACAGTTTGTGGGTACATAGTTATGGTAATATGTAGACTTTCATAAAATTCAATACAGAAACACAGAAGCACATATAGCGTGGAGATTACAACCATTCTTCATCATCAACGATGGAAATAGAGAATCTACCCTCACATTAGAGAAATTTTAAAGGTTCCATGAACAACTGTCGTTGGCTCTCCACGTTAACCCAAGTTTTTCTATTTGTAGCTTATAAACAATAAGCTCAGTGACATACCAATTGGTTATAATTAAACTGTTGGTGTTCCAAGTACTGCAATGTAGGCTGTATACATAACAGGACGCTGAAACGTCGTACATATGTTCGTTAATTCGTGAGCTCGCAGAGAATGCTGAAAACATTTATAGTCCCTGTGTCTGTCACCACGTGAAAGCATCGCGCTGTAAGCAGTCAAATTGTGAAATGATTCCTGTTTTGATATCAGTATGCTGCGCGTCACTTGGCGATGCGTCTTGATTTCTTTTTTGAAGTGACTCTTGGTGTAAAGGATTAAGAAGGTTATAGTTTTCTATACTAAACGCTATAGCTGTTGAGAAGAACGTACACTGTTGGTAAATTTGTTTTGTCACAATGGCAGCAATAGCAGTGCTGCTCTGTGGGAATAACGCCGGCAGAAACAGCTGCAAATTGGCCCCATGTCAATAAATGGGCTAAAGAATATGATCAATGAATTTGAGGAAATTGGTGATTTATGTGACGTAGTTCATCAGAGACTTTTATAGCAATTTGTATAGCAATCCAGGGGAAAATTTGAGTATATCTAATTTAAATGATATACCTAGTGTTCCAGATATATTTCCATCGGAAGTCAAGTGTGCTCTAGATAGCATGAAGAAGGGAACAGTGCCGGGTGATGATGAGCTCAGCGTTGACATCCTCAAACTGGCAGGAGAGGTAACAATAAATCACTTGGCAAAAGTATTTACTTCCTGCCTGCACTATGCTTCAATCCCACTATCGTGGAACAAGGCTAAGATTATTTTGATACACAAGAAAGGAAGTATTCACAATATTAAAAACTACCATGCTATCAGATTGCTCTCAATTTTGTACAAAATTTTCACAAATATCTTGCTAAACCGAATTAGTTCCACCCTAGACTCAGCCCAACCTATAGAACAAGCTGGATTCCGAAGCAATTTTAGCACTATTGACCACATTCTGACCGTTAGTGAAGTGATAGGCAGAGCGAATGAATACCAACTGCCTCTCTGTTCTCTGCTGTATTGGAAATGGCTATGTCAAAGCTGAGCTGGGAAGGTAAGGGAATTAGAATTAATGGAAGAAGGCTTACCAACTTGAGATTTGCTCATGATATTGCCTTACTGACCAAAGACTTCGCAGAGCTCCAAAACTTAGTTGCAGATCTTGCATCGGAATGTCAGCTGGTTGGCTTGAACATGAACCTTTCCTAAACAAAAGTAATATCCAACAAATGGGTCCCAGCTGGAGATGTGAAAGTCCAGGGCAGTCTACTAGAAAACGTCAGTGAATATGTCTAGCTTGGCCAGATTGTAAATATGAAGGGAGACATAAGGCCAGAAATCTATCGACGCATCAAGCTTGGCTGGCAAGCATTTGGGAAGAATTCAAAAGTATTCAGATCAAAAATGCCAGTATATCTGAAGAAAGCAGTATTTGATCAATGCATTCTTCCTGTGATGACATATGGCTGCGAGACATGGACACTGAACTCATTCACAAAAGGGAAACTTAGGACAGCACAGAGAGCCATGGAGAGATCAATGCTGGGCAATACAAGAAAGGACAGGAAAAGAGCAGATGGCATCCGGTCTGTGACGAAGGTTAATGACATCTTAGAGACAGTAGGTTCCTTGAAATGGCAGTGGGCTGGCCACGTTGCAAGAAGAAAAGACAACAGATGGACGAAGCTAATACTGGAGTGGAGTCCGAGAGAGCACCGGAGGCCTAGAGGAAGACCACCAGACAGATGGGGCGAAGACATCAAGAAGATCGCTGGTAACACCTGGCAGAGAACTGCCCAAGACCGTCCCACTTGGAGAAGACTTCTGAAAGCCTACCTGAATCCACAACTCGAAGAGGCCACATCATCTAATGATTGAATTGGCTGATGATGATGATGAGTAGGAAGAGGAAGACGGCCCATTCCCACAGCAATTGTTGATGACGTTGCTGTAGCTAAAGCCGACCGTGCAGCACATGTCTCATATTCTGCAATCAGTGCTCGATCTGTGCCACGGCAATTGTTTCTCCCTGATCAACAGTTCAAAACATTTTTCGGCGGATATTACACTGGCATCTTTACAATTCACAACGAGAGACAAATAAAACCCCAATATAGGCTACAGTGCCCTGATTTTACCCTTTTTTTTAGGGAACGCGTAGAAATGGATTACACGTGGCCTGGGAGTACCAGGGAATAGTCCTTGGATGTACAATTCACATTCTACTCAGCACATTGCCGGAATTGTCGCATATGAGGTTCTCCTCTCCAACATGTTGTGCAGAAATATCCTTTACACTCAGTGTGTATTACTGTGTGGTGTGGTTTTACAAGCTCCTTCATTCTCGTCGCGGGCCAGTGACATCTGCACGTTATTGAGATCTACTTGTGCAGCGCATTATTCCAGATTTGTATGAATGAAACCGTCACCACACAATTATTTTCATGCAAGATGGAGAGACACAACATGTCGCTTGTCAGGTAAAAGATTTGGTTCGAGAAACCTTCAGTGACGACCGCATCAGCTCCAGGCGAGGTGTGTGGCCTTCCAGATTCCCTGACTTAAATCCATGACTTCTGGTTGAGGGGATATATGAAAGATTGTGTCTGTCAAAAATGTGTGTGGACTCTTGCTTATCTGAAAGATAATATATGACGAAATATCGCTCTGATTACACCAGATATGCTGCGAGAAACTGCTGGCCCTGCTGTGTTATGAATGTAGCATGTTTCTGAGTCGAGAGATCATACGGAACACATGTTGTAACTTGGGTCATATTCTAATAAACGTGCCAGAACCATCGTTATAGTATGTGTGATCGTTGCACCCCTTTTCCTTCGCCCATACCTTATTCTGACTGCTTGTTGTTGTTGTTGTGGTCTTCAGTCCTGAGACTGGTTTGATGCAGCTCTCCATGCTACTCTATCCTGTGCAAGCTTCTTCATCTCCCAGTACCTACTGCAACCTACATCGTTCTGAATCTGCTTAGTGTATTCATCTCTTGGTCTCCCTCTACGATTTTTACCCTCCACTCTGCCCTCCAATACTAAATTGGTGATCCCTTGATGCCTCAGAATATATCCTACCAACCGATCCCTTCTTCTGGTCAAGTTGTGCCACAAACTTCTCTTCTCCCCAATCCTATTCAATACTTCCTCATTAGTTATGTGATCTACCCATCTAATCTTCAGCATTCTTCTGTAGCACCACATTTCGAAAGCTTCTATTCTCTTCTTGTCTAAACTATTTATCGTCCATGTTTCACTTCCATACATGCCTACACTCCATACAAATACTTTCAGAAATAACTTCCTGACACTTAAATATATACTCGATGTTAACAAATTTCTCTTCTTCAGAAACGCTTTCCATGCCATTGCCGGTCTACATTTTATATCCTCTCTACTTCGACCATCATCAGTTATTTTGCTCCCCAAATAGCAAAACTCCTTTACTACTTTAAGTGTCTCATTTCCTAATCTAATTCCCTCAGCATCACCCGACTTAATTCGACTACATTCCATTATCTTCGTTTTGCTTTTGTTGATGTTCATCTTATATACTCCTCTCAAGACACTGTCCATTCCATTCAACTGCTCTTCCAAGTCCTTACTGCTTACAGTGCCATATTGTCACCTGGTGTGAGAAACTGGAACTGTTATTTTTTCAGTATACTCCACGAGTGCACCGATTAACGAACATACATGCGATGTTTGAGTGTCCTGCGATGTATACAACCCGCACTGCAGGACTCGGAACACGGTCGGTTTGATTATAACAATCTGGTACGAGGAACTAACATGCTTATTGACACTTCCTGGAACTTAAGATTTCGGAGTTTTAGTAGTATGTTGAGTACAATATGATTCGCGGACTTCTCGTCGGTGACTATTGCTGAACTATTTGCGACTATCTAGAGGTCACTAAATTACATGTGATGAATCAGACAGCCCTACTTTTGTTTGTATCCCTCTCTTCCGACAGCCACGCTGATGTATAATGGTAGTGATTTCTGTGGACTTCAGGTGTGTTTCCATTATTTCTATACTGTAGACGTTTCTCGTCAAAAGCAGACAACTGCTCCTCTCAGGTCTGAAGATATACGAATCGTTAGCCACTGCATACAGCCTCAAATGCTTAGTAAGCCGAGTTCCCTGTGGGCTGCCGTGTGATGGCGGAGTATCTTTGTGGCCGACGCCAGCCACTGTGTGTAACTCTAACTCAGCGCTGGCCTCTGCCTGCGGTGTCTTAATGAAAGCGCGGTGCCAGTAAAGAAACAGGCGCTTGCTCATTATGCACTCTGTCTTGGCCGACTCTTAATTTAATTCGGCACGCCACGCTGGAGTCGGAGTCACGGAGCCACCCAGATAATTACGTAGCTAGAGCATGCCGTAAGTGGGCGGCCTTGTTTGGAGTGCGCGCATTAACTGCTGTGTGATGTGCAGTTCTTCCACCGCTTCTACGATCCTTGCCTGGGTTCTCGTCTCTACCTCGATGTGCGTTAACTACAAAGACAACTTCTAGATTTTTGTCCAACGGCCACTATGAAGAGTGATTTCTTGCTGACGTTACAAACTTTCAGGGATTATGGAAAAGGGGGAATGTAACAATCTGAGGTAAGGAACCCTGTTCCCGAAACGAACTAGTGAAAGTTATAAGCGAAAGTCGTTCTGATACCTCCGACAGTGGAATGTATGTACAGGTACTGTTGTTGCTAGGATTGGAGGGCAGGCAATTCCAATGAGCACTTAGATATAGGGGTTAGGATAACAACTTGGTTGGTTGGTTTTGGGGGAAGGAGACCAGACAGCGAGGTCATCGGTCTCATCGGATTAGGGAGGGACGGGGAAGGAAGTCGGCCGTGCCCTTTGAAAGGAACCATCTCGGCATTTGCCTAGAGCGATTGAGGGAAATCACGGAAAACCTAAATCAGGATGGCCGGACGCGGGATTGAACCGTCGTCCTCCCGAATAGGATAATAACTCAACTAATACAATGCAGATGGCGCATTGTATACTGAGATGGGCAATCCCAGTGTGCTGTGTCTGTACTGTAGCAGACTACAATCTGTGTTTAGAAGTTGAAGCTCTGACATCGATGAGCCGGCCGCGGTGGTCTAGCGGCTCTAGGCGCTCAGTCCGGAACCGCGCGACTGTTACGGTCGCAGGTTCGAATCCTGCCTCAGGCATGGATGTGTGTGATGTCATTAGGTTAGATAGGTTTAAGTAGTTCTAAGTTCTAGGGGACTGATGATCACAGATGTTAAGTCCCATAGTGCTCAGAGCCATTTGAACCATCTAACGTCGATGAGCCCTAACCACGTGTTGTTGTACTGGGTCACGGAACTTGCAGATATGATTTTCATGTATGGGCAAGCAAATGGAAGCATCTGAGAAGCGGGAAGGTTCTATAGGATCAAATATCCACATATAAGACGCCCAGCTCACACCATGTCTCGAATATTGTTCCAACGATTAACAGTACCATCGTACGAGAACCGAGGAAGACGACGATCTACGTGGACTCCCGACTTAGTGGAAACAATGCTTGCTCAAGTGGATGAGGCGCCTAGAAGAAGCATTCAATCAGATGCAAGTAAAATGAATGTTTCACAGGATGCTATGTGGCAAGCATTACGAGAAATGCAGCTGCACGTTACCTTCCATAAAAAGTACATGCTTTGACTCCTGCTGACTCCGTGTCGTGTTCAGCCAATAGTTCATGCAGTATCCTACAGTAGGTCCTCACTTTGTGCGTATGTACTTTTCACAGATGAAGCCTGTTTCGGTGACGGAATGCTAAATAGTCGCAGTATTCATGTTTTGGTGGATGACAATACCAACAACACACTTGTAAAGAGCCATCAACAGAGATTATCAGTCCACGCGTGGGCAGGCTTAGTCACTGATTACTTACTAGACCCTTCTCTTCTTCCTCCCCGCTTGTATGCATCTGAGCACGCTGAGTCTGTCTGAGACATACTACCCAGTTTCCTGGAATGTATAACACTTGTTGTTCGTCAGAGGATGTGGTTCCAACATGATGGAGCCCAACCTCCCTTTGGACTGAGGATTTATGGATCAGACATTCCTAGTTTTGTAAACCCTTGTCGCCAGTTTTGTAAAGGTCTCGTCGCTACTGTTGAGGAGGCTGAGTTGCCACTGTTGTTATGGTAGGCCGAGTCTGTGAGTTCGTGAAACGGATTCTGATGCAGTACACGGCTAAGACACAGCATGCCTCAGGGTTAGGTAACAGGCATTATTTGCATTGTATCTGGCAGCTATGCTTTACGAGACAACCGTAAACAATGCAGGAATAGAACTAAACTACAGGTTTGATGGAGGATTATTCAACCAGTCCAGACTCCATTCAAAAAGGTTCACCAGTACCACTCGTGTGACAGAGCTGGAGTATGCTGATGACAATGCCTCTCCAGCTCATTCACCTGCAGAGTTGCAGCTGTCAGTTGATTCCTTCAGCAGGGCGTACGAACGATTTGGTCTCTCCATCAATATTCCAAAGACAAAGGTGATGGCGCAGCCAACTCCTGGCTCCTCCGTTCCTGACTTCAGCATATCCATCTATGATACACCCTTGGAACAAGTGGACCATTTCCTCTACCTGGGAAGCATACTGTCATCCAACTGCTCATCTGGAAAAGATGTGGAGAATAGATTACGTGCTGCACATGTAGCATTTGGTCGTCTTACAAAGCGTGTCTTCCTGAATAAAGACCTAACACTGTACACCAAACTGATGGTGTACAAAGCTGTAGTCATTTCCACCCTGCTATATGGTTGCGAAACCTGGACGTTATATCGCTGCGATCTGAAGAAACTAGAACGCTTCAACCAACAGAAGCTAAGATATATCATGAATCTGAAATGGGATGACTTCATATCCAACACGGCTGTTCTAGAGAAAGCAAAAATGCATAGCATGGAAGCTCTTATCATTGGGCATCAACTCAGATGGGTCGGACATGTCCAGCGGATGAAAAATGACAGACTTCCACGCCAAATGCTGTACAGCGAAGTGAGCAGAGGTAAAAGGCCACGAGGTGCCCCTCTCAAACGTTATAAGGATCAGTACAAGAAAAATCTGAAAAACTTGAACATCGATCCGAGTAACTGGTCCACAATAGCAGAAGACCGAAGTCGCTGGCGCTCAGTTACCTCAAATGCTCTTCAAAACTTTGAGCTGGAACGTCGAAGAATGGAGAATGACAAACGCCAGAGACGTAAACTCCTCCAGGCTCAGCCACGTCCTCCACCTTCCATCAGCTGTAATGTCTGTGGCCGCCTGTTCCACGCTAGGATTGGATTGCTAAGCCATCAACGACACTTCCACCCCTGAACCGTGACAAAGGAAATCTCAGGAGAGAAATGAAAACTCGGATACGAGTATCAGCCGACGACGACGACGACGACGAGGTAACAGGATAGGTGAACGAAGGTTATACGACACTCCAACAAGTTAGTAACAAAGTCACACAAGTCAGTTAAAAAGGTTTACTTATCTTTGTGACATGTTGAATAATGACGTCTGAAATACTACTTGTAAAATAACACAAAAGTGCCCTCAATGGCTAATTGCAAATGATTGTAGGTAAACTTCAAAGCACATAGCAAATGCAATTTACAAACAACTGTTTGTTCACTTCTAAGAGTTCGCTAAACGACGTTCAATGTCTAAGGCAGCCCTGGACGACGATCTATAATAAAATGGGCGGGAGCTGATCTTGTATATTCCGAGTAGGCTTCTGTCCGTTGTCGTCCTGTCATTGGCGCCTCGGCCAAGGCGAAGTCGACGTCTTAATTCTCAGGGCTGGTCGAACTCGCACTGGTCGAACTATGGTACTGGCACCGGTTCGCCTCTTTGCGCCTGTGATTCTTTTGCCCTGGATGTGTCTTATTCGAAGGACACGGCACCCTGAAAAGTGGATAGGCGGAGAAGGTGCGGTTTCGTGGCCTGCACTTTCACTTAATATCGCCCCACTTGATATATTCTCACGGTGCCATTTAAAAAGTCTTGAGTGCGAGACACCTGTCAAGATTGAAGAGGTTCTTCTGGCAAGAATTCTCTCCGTCTGTGACACTGTTCAGACGACCCCAGGGATATTAGAGCGGGTACGACAGGACTTTGTACGACGATGCCATACCTGGACTGACGCAGAGGAACGCCATTTTATACAACTGTTGTGAACGTAGCAGCTCGTGAAACTTCTGCAAGTAAATGGAATTTATCATTACTGTACGGTAGACTTGGAATTTTCGGTCCCTCTGACATTACGTTATGTGCGCCTTTATTAGTCTGTCAAGAGGGAAAATTGTCTGAGGGCAGTGGAGGAGTATTCAGCGCGGAAGTTGGGACTCAGTTCAAGCGTTTTGCGAGGCTAAGGCAAAACTTGAGTAGATTTTTCGTTTATACATTTCGACTCGGTCGCTTCCGGACGTCTATCTTACCTCATTTACCCTTCTCTATCGTCACTGAAAGTTTGGAAAAGCATCACAGAATCATCCTCTAGGTGAAGCAATGGCGTCAGGCGAACTCTCAGCTAACCACCAGGCGAATGGGTTCATCAGGTTTCTCTCTGGTGGCGACGTCAGAGTAGCTCCACAGCGCCACAGAGGTGCCGGCGGAGGGAGCTCTAAGCTTCACGAGTCACTTATTTACGAAGTTAACGTGCTCCATAGATCGGTAGGCAAGCTGTTAAGATCTTTACGCCCATCGCTTGTCGCATCTCAGTGAGCTCTGATAACTTGTAATGGCGGGGGCCAATGACAGGCGCCAAAATTCGGTTTTTCCTGCCTGCACTGAACGAGAAAGGCAGACACTCTTGCTGCTGGGCCCTGTTCGGTGTAGTCACGGTGATGTTTCTGCGCGAGAGCTATTAGAATCTATGTGCACATATGGGTGATGATATCACTTTGTAGCTTTCATTACAGATACTGTCTTGTAGTTAAGTGATTTATAAAATTGTGCTTCCTCTGCATAACTGAACTATAGTGTGCACGTCAGCTACAAATTTTGTATTACTTATTCTCAAACAATACAGCTTCATTTTCTCAGATTTTTCCTTCGCATATGTATTGAAGTAGAGAATTTTCTCTTGTCCTATTTTCCTCGGAAGTTTGTTTAAGTAGATCACCTAATGGTTTGCAATGCAATTGCCTCTGTCTTTCGTAAGATTTTTTAGCAATCACGTAAGGACGCCCTGTCGCAGTTCCTGAGCCGGAACTTGGAATAGTGGCAATAATTTCGTAATTATGAAGTGATATCTGTGACAAAAGACACGCAAATTTTCCCACCGTGAATATGGCATATAAACCGAGATTCAGGATACCTTTGATCTTAGTTCAAGCTTAACATTCAGTCGGTCCTAGTTGGAAATGATTTGTAGGAAACAAACCCACTGCACTTACAAATATTCTATCAAGTCTTTATACAAAGTGTACGAGTCAAATTTGTGTTATCCCGTGTTGTATGGAGGGTCAGAGAAACAGCCTCAAAAGCTTTTGATTTTATTGGAGGGTGGATTGGAGACAAAAGAAAAAGATCGATAGGTTGCGCCATTCCCGAGTTAATTATCATTGAAGTCAGCCAAATAGGCCGCTGCGCGCTCAAATTCCAGCCGCAGTTAATGTCAGTTGCTATCACAGCGTAGGAGATAGTGCACGAGACGGCTCTGCCTTTAGCTTGGGTTCGGTCCTTACTACCAACCCACGTCCAATATTTTTGTGCTCTATTGTTCTGTCTTAGGAAACGAAAGGAAGAACACGTTTGGCGGCACCGTCTCTGGCAGACCGCTTGACTCTACGGGTGGAGTTGCCTTATTGCCTAACTTCAATGCTAATTAACTCGGAAATAGTGCAACGCACCGAATTTTTTTCTAAATAGTTACTTTTCAGAACAACATACCATGCAATATCCATATCTCTCACAACACAGTATGCTTTTTAAAAAGATGTATAGATCTTCAGCGTTTGTTACTCATATTACCAAAAGCTTATCGATTTTAAGTCCCTGACGAGAGGGAATCAAGTACATTATGTGATCAAACGTATCCGGACACCTGGCTGAAAATGACTTGTTGGTGGCACCCTCCATCGGTAATGCTATAATTTAATATGGTGTTGACCCACTCTTAGCCTTGATTACAGCTTCCACGCTCGTAGGCTTAAGTTCAATTAGGCGCTGGGAGGTTTGTTGGGGAATGGCAGCCCATTCTTCACGGGGTGCTGCACTGAGGAGAGATATCGATGTCGGTCGGTGAGGCCTGGCACGAAGTCGGCGTTCCAAAACATCCCAAATTTGTTCTAGAGGATTCAGGCCAGGACTCTGTGCAGGCCAGTCCATTACAGGGATGTTATTGTCGTGTACCTACTCCGCCACAGTCTGTGCATTATGAACAGGTTCTCTTCGGAGGTTCGAGTCCTCCCTCGGGCCTGGGTACGTGTGTTGTCCTTAGAGTAAGTCAGTTTAAGTTAGTTTAAATAGTGTGTAAGCTTAGAGACCGATGCCCTTAGCAGTTTGATCCCATAAGACCTCACCACAAATTTCCAAATTTTTGTGGACGTTCGTGCATCCATACATAAGACAGTAATCAGTCCTCGGCAGTGTAACTTTAACCAGTTTTAATCAACCATGACCTCACAACTGAAACAACACAGTACTGTAACAAAACACTGCAACAGTGCTCTTCGGCAGTTTCAAAGCTGTGATACTAATTAATCAACTATTTATTTCCCCGGTTGTACAAAGTACGGGGACTTCTCGGATATATTGTGGAGTCCAAGGCGGTGTTGGCAGTGCACATTCTATCTGAAATCCAAAATGAGGGAGAAAATGGGAAAAGATAATGTTCCGAGTTACTAAATTTGAGCTAGTAGTTGGGGATCCAGTAATGTTTGTATTATTACATCCCGCCCGTAGAAAGGATCGGCAGCTTAATCCGATGGTTGTATTCCAAGCCAGACTTAAAGGCCTGTTGCATTTAATGTATCAACGTAGCCGACGAAGAGAGTAACGCGTTGGAATCTCTTGCCAGATTAAAAGTCAGTGCCGGACTGGGACTCCAGATTGCAACCTTTGATTCTCGCTAGCAAATGTTCTACCGACTGCGCTATCCAGACACTGCTTACTACCCACTCTCACAGTGGTAATTTCAGCGCTTCCTCTCTTCCAGCTTCCAAAATTTCCATTTTAATTGGACTTGCATTCGAGACGACAGTGTTTCATATCCCCGTCTGGCTATAGATTTAGATTTTCCGTGGTTTCTCTAAGTCACTGGAAAATACCAGGATGGCTGCTTTGGAAGGAGGCTATGCTCCAATGAGCCGACGGGAGGTAAAACCTTAATCTTTCTCCCTCCTTCATATGAAATTTACAGATATCTTATGCACTCCGCAAAACTGACCTAAAAAATCCTATTACCGTCTAACGCAAACCAAATATTGGTCTTCTTCTGTCGTGAAAATCAAGTACGATAAGAATAGTGATAACTCGGCTGATATGAGTTGCAGACATACGTAAAATGGTGTCAGCTAACTGACTGCAGCCGAGCGAGGTGGCGCTACAGTTAGCACACTGGCTTCGCATTCAGAAGGACGACGTTTCAAACCTACGTCCGGCCACTAATCCAGTAATGGGGTACGTTTTGCTAGCACGAAATGAAGTAGAAGGTTTTATTTTTATCTTATGTATATAGTTGACAGTATGTTAAATCCAAATTTTGGACCTTCAGTTCCCTCGAGACAACTTTTTGTGACTAAAAAAATAAGAAATTTTGGCACCTTTTTAGTTTTTCCCTATTACTCGCAAACTGTGCACCCTACTGCGAAATTTGCTAGTGCCAAAATCAGAGAGCACTAAATTGTGCATCGAACGATCTACATAACGTCAAAATCGGTGCAGCCGTTTGGCCACAATCTGCGAGGCGGCGCAGTGATTGGCACACTGATCTCGCATTCTGGAGGACAACGGTTCAAACCCACGTCCTGCCATCCTGGTTTAGGTTTTCCGTGATTTTCCTAAATCGCTTCAGGCAAATGCCGGGATGTTTCCTTTGAAAGAACACGGCCAACCTCCTTCCCCGTTCCTCCCCAATCCGATGGGACCGATGACCTCGCTGTTTGGTCCCCTCTCCCAAATCAACCGACCAACCAATGGCTGTGACTCAAAAACGGCTTCTCCAAATCAACATGAAATTTCGTGTTACAAAAGCATCTAGCTTTTCAGTTTCATACACTATTAGGCGTTCATTAAACATGAAAGCCAGAATAATTCTTTTTTTTTTTAAGTCCAAGTTATTCAATGAAATGAAAATACCAGTGGGAAGACAGCTCTATAATGAGCACATAAAGGTTTTCTGTGTATGTGTTTTTAATTCACACCTTAACTGGTAAGATTGCGCTGCTGAAATGAAAACCAAGTACATTGTTAATGACCAATACGTATTCACGTATGAGTCATATAAAAAATAGTGCAAATGAACAAATAAAAGGGCTTCGTAATACTAGAAAAACACAATTTAAATATCAGAGATTTACATTTTAGCAAATTTCAATTCCGTCGAGGTCGTTTGAGAGAATGCGGCAGGTCTCGGTCCAGTATCCGATCTTCAGGATCCTTTGCGGCACCTTCACCAACTTCCTCGTTCTGGAACGTATCTTCGATCTCTTCCCCATCCTCGTCGAGCTCGATTTCTGGGGCGTTCTCGTAAGATAAGCCACAAGACCGTTTACGTGTCGAGGAGCATTCGGTCCGTATTTGCGACATCCACGTACTGCTGTGCATCCTGTTTTGCATGCACTGAGAACTACTTTCAGCGGCGTATGTGGTGCCGCATCTTTCGTCACCATTACTGCTCATCAGTGTGGGATCCGTACCAGATCGGTTTGACGGAGGAGATAGAGAAGATCCAAAGAAGAGCGGCGCGTTTCGTCAAAGGGTTATTTGGTAACCGTGATAGCGTTACGGAGATGTTTAATAAACTCAAGTGGCAGACCCTGCAAGAGAGGCGCTCTGCATCGCGGTGTAGCTTGCTCGCCAGGTTTCGAGAGGGTGCGTTTCTGGATGAGGTATCGAATATATTGCTTCCCCCTACTTATACCTCCCGAGGAGATCACGAATGTAAAATTAGAGAGATTAGAGCGCGCACGGAGGCTTTCAGACAGTCGTTCTTCCCGCGAACCATACGCGACTGGAACAGGAAAGGGAGGTAATGACAGTGGCACGTAAAGTGCCCTCCGCCACACACCGTTTGGTGGCTTGCGGAGTATAAATGTAGATGTAGATGTAGAACACGGGAAACAAGCATGATATGTTTTTCTTCCAGTCCCATTAACATAGATAAGTTTTCGTCCCCAGCCAATATTGCACTTGATGGCAGGGTCACAATGAGCGCCACCTTTCTGCGACCGATGTTGGCGGTAACATTTCAGGTTTGAAAAATTTTCTGTGGGCAGATTTGTAAAGGTCGTACCTGAGCTCGTCCAAAGTCGCGCAGCTGGAATTCCCATACGGTGCTTACATTAGCTGTTCTCCTGCCTGTACTATACAGTATTAAGAGACTGCGGTTTTAACAAATTCAACAACTTGTACTTTGAGGTAGCGCTAACGCTCCTTAAGCTTCTTAGGAGAACAAGCACGACAGTGTCCTCGCTCATGATTGCCACAATGTCAGACTCAGCAACTTGGGAGATTGAATGAATCAGCATCTTCTTCTGCCTACAGCACTTGAATACCTCCATTTTCAAATTTCAGCATGAGCAAAAAGTCAAGCGGTGTTTGTTGCTCTCGTTTGCGAAAAACTCCCGTGCAGCAGCAGCATTTGTATCTTTAACGAAAATGATATTTGATGAAGAATATGGTGCCTTTAAAAGATGTGATCCTTCAAAAGACTTTGTTCCCCTTTGTGAAGCGTCACTTTGGTAGCCATCGAATATAACTGTGATTTAGAATCCCTAGTGCTTTCTCAAATCGGTTTCATATTTCGTACAGTTGGCTCCAAACTTTTCTTTGTTGTAGCAAACAACCTTATGGAGCGGTGACCACCATCCACCACAAAGCTTTTTATTTTGGATACCCCATTCTGATGGAGAGGTGTGAGTGCATCATAGAGAGATGATTTTGTGTCGCTATTGAGACAATCTCCTGTGAACGACGACATGGGATATGGGGAAAGTTCAGATAAGATACAGAACTTGAAGTATTTATCAGATTGTTTGGTAACATGCAGTCTTTGTTCATAGTAGGAATCCTCTTCGTCTCTATCTTGAGAGCCGTAGTGCAGGATACAGGTGTTATGTATAACCTTGAGGTTGCATTGAAATGAGACGTTTCTGAAGTTCTCTCCTTTAATTTTGGTGATTCCCTTAATTCCTTCTACTAATGCCTCAGGATAGTTTACCGATTCATCACTAATTACTCCACTATTTATTGACATAAGTACATTGCATTTTGGAAAAGGTACTGATGATCCATTTTGGGTAAGCAACAATTCCTCAATTATTTTCATTTAATTTTCTTTGAACTCTGCCTCCTGAAAGATGTACTGGGACATTACCACATGAACCAGTGTTTGAGCTCTTATTGTTCGAGCGTACGCATGCCCACTCAAAATTTTATCCGACCTTTTTCAGCAAATATTGTGGACAGTAAGTGCCTCAAGCCACTTCCTGTCATCATTATAACGATACACACCAAGAAGGACATTAGAAGGTGAAACCAACCTAATCATGGAATGAGGTTTTCTAAATCACTGCCTTCGCTTTTTGCAATATCGATCGCCTACAGATGAGGTGGCCGATCGAAAGTGACGAAATACTACTTTTGACCATGTTTTAAGCAATTTTGCAGTGCTTTTAGAACTATTGTATGTACTGTGTCATACGAAGATGGAGTATAATGAAAGAATGGGAGGCACATTGTTTTTGAACGAACCGGCTGTCTGTTTTTTGTGGCTTCTTCCCTGAATCCGTTCCACTCTGGCACGTCAGTGTATTTCTTCCACTTTCCATAAAGCCACAGAATCTCATATCCATGGAGCGATACCTTCAAGCAATCAGGGTCATCGAAATTGAGATCCTTTATAATAACACTGCTTAAGCTAACATCATTTGCTTTTTGATAGCTGATTATTTGAGATACACCGTCCATAGACAAAAATTCAGAAGTTGAATGTCTTCTTTCCCGATCAATGTTCTTGTCAGACTTCACAGCCGTGTACTGAGTGACTGCCATGATTCTTTCCATGGAATAGAAAGTTCTCAACCCGTCACTAGGGCAAATGTTAAAATCAGCGTTATCAAAAATGAACTGGATGAATCCATCGCTGGTTGTGCTAGGATGCTCAGGTCGTGGAATCGAGGACATCTCAAATAGAGGAGTTTCCATATATGGAGCTACGAATCCAGTTGCACTAGTAGTGTCTACAACAAGTCTTGATCTGAATATTTTGTACACTAATGTACTGAGCTCAGTCAATAGTGAAGATATAAGTTATCGTGCCCTTGCTACAGAAATCACCGCAAGTGAAAAAGCAATACTGTTATCCATTTATCTACTGTTCCTCGTTTTTTTTTTCCAAAACCAAGTCAGAATGATTGGAGGAGGTATGTTTCAGGGATCACTGATTGGGCATCTGCCAAGAAGTCATCAGGTGGGGGTGTTGCGATTTATCGTACACCTGTGTGCAGATGTTATCACGAAGCATACATGCAGCGACGCGTACAATTCTCAGGTGCTCTTCTAGTGGATCTGATAGCCTGCTGTGATAGCAACTATCAGACAATATCCTATAGCCTGTACTATTGAAACACACTACAGTGATGTTTTTATGTGCGTCAACAATAATTATTTCTTCACCATACTTTCAAAAGAGTCGGGTTTTGTGGTCTTTACATCTGTCTCTCGGCAGTTCCTGATTTTCTCCTTAACTCCCGCAAAGTAAACTGGCACTCTACTAATTTTTCGATGTAGGAAGAAACTATTTCCTTTGCTTCATTTGTCTGTGTGGATCCTATACTCTGTTTCCCTCCATTCATGATTGGTGGGTAAAAACCTCACTCACAAAATCTGTGTTATGGGGCATCCTGGCATCTTTAGCACAAGGCTCCTCATCGATGATTCATTCCAATATTTCCCGAGAGCAGTCATCACCTCGCCTTTTCAGCTACCCCTATAACAGTATCTCTTATTTCAAGTTTCACTTTATGAATAATATTTGGTTTTGCATAGGGAATCTGCCAACTTTCTCTCAATTAGCATCAATTTCCTCTCCATAATAAAAGCACTGTTTGATCGAAGATTCGACATTGATGGTGCAGGGCCTTTTGTCAAAGACGATCTAATCAGTTTTGGCAAGCTCTGTGTACTTCAGCTGCAGCCAGAGCAGTTAATAACTCACGATGTGCTGCAATGTTCCTATCGTTACTGGATTATAGTAGCGTTTCCAGTCATTTCTATTTCACTTTAACCACATCAAAACCAGCAAAATTGCAGTCGCATATAAGACACACCTCCCTACGATCTGGAGCACTCATCTTAAATGCACTTACCGCACAACGCAAGAGAACTCAAACGAGGAAACAAGAAATTTGCAAGACGCACGGCGTTTTTAACGCGTACCTCTCACAAAACAGTAAGATTAGTCGCGGCTAACAATGGAAACAATAACGGAAACGAGTGAATTGCAGGCTCGGCTGTTTACCTGTCAACTGAGGCAGTTTCATTGGTACCACTACACCCGAAGGTGCGACGGATTTATGTCTTGCTATTGGAAACTTCACTTCACAGAGTAACTATGACTTTTAAAAAATAACAAAATGGAATTACTTTACTTTGGCTTAATAGCGCATAAAACTGAAAAACTATAAGAAATACTTTTGTAACGTGAAATTTCATTCTCTATAACTTTGATAACTTGACTTTTTTATTTGGAGTAGCGGTTATTGAGATAAAAGCACTGCTGGCGACTTTTTAGCCAATTTGTTAAAAAGTAAACGAAATTTGACAACTGATTGCGGCCAAACGGCTGCACTGATTTTGACATTAAATAGGTCGTTCGACGCGAAATTTGATGCTCTTTCATTTTGGTACTAGTAATTTTTTCAGTAGGGTGCGTAGTTAAGAGTAATAGGCAAAAACCTGAAAAACGTGCCTAAACTTCTTAGTTTTCTAGTCACAAAAAGTTGTCCTGAGGGTTTTAATGGTCGAAAAATTGGATTCTACATACTCTCAACCGTGTGTATAAGAATTAAAATCTTCTATTTCTTATTTTGCAGGGAAATGGCCTTTTTTGTGACTCTGTTACTGGACTACATCCTGATTTATATTTTCCGTGATTTCCATAAATCGTTTTAGGCAAATGCCGGGAAGGTTCCTTTGAAAGGGCACTGCCGACTTCCTCCTCCATCCTTCCCTAATCCGATGAGACTGACAACCTCGCTGCTTTGTCCCCCTCCCTCGAATCAACCAACCAACCAATGATCGCAGAGTGATCTTCAAATACTGGTTCTCTGAATTCGAGAGTATTACTTCCTCGCTCTTCGGAGCAGTCCTATCTAAGTCACCCAAGCATTTCCTTTAAAATTTCCTGTTGCCTTCTGAGCAAGTGCGGTGCACTAGAGGCCAGTGTGACGAATTCTAGAATACTGTTCCACTGTTTGGAGTCCTTGTGAAGTAGACATGACAAAAGACATGGAACGAACGCGACTGTAGACTCGTAACGCGTCGATATAGCCCACAGGAAAATTCAACAGAAATGCTCAGTAACTTAAATGGGAGTCTCCGAAGAATGAAGAACTAGTTCTCGAGAAAACCTGCTGCATATATCTAGAGGAACTGCATTCAAAGATCAGTCTAAGATCATTATGCTGACACCATTGTACGACGGGCGTTCAATAAGTGATGCAGCCAATTTTTTCTCGGCCACTTTCGCTTAAAAAATGTAGAATTCGCTGTGGGAAATCGTGAAATATTCCTTCAACAGCTTGATCAGTTTCGTGGAAGTTCCAATAGGTGGCGGCGCTATAAGTAGCCTTCAAAATAGCGTCTGTAAAGGCGGGGCATTACAAGCGTAGCGCTATCATTCTTTTGGTGGAAAACCAGAGCATCGCAGATATTCATAGGCGCTTGCAGATTGTCTACGGAGGACTGGCAGTGAAGAAAAGCACCTTGGGTCGTTAGGCGAGACGTCTGGCATCATTTCAGTAATCCATGGAATTGCACAAGGCCGCGCGGGATTAGCCGAGCGGTCTAGGGCGATGCAGTCATGGACTGTGCGGCTGGTCCCGGCGGAGGTTCGAGTCCTCCCTCGGGCATGGGTGTGTGTGTTTGTCCTTAGGATAATTTAGGTTAAGTAGTGTGTAAGCTTAGGGACTGATGACCTTAGCAGTTAAGTCCCATAAGATTTAAAAAAAAAAAAAATGCACAACACCACCTTTTTTCCGAAGAGAAACATCAAAACTGCACCCTCAGCCGATCAGGTGCATGATGTGACACTGCTAAGTAATACAGTTCGAGGAATTTTCGATCATCCATAGAAAGAACTGCTAGGATTGCAGTACGGGAGGTAACTGGAAGAAAGACACAATGAAACGAACAGGCCGACCGGAGTGGCCGTGCGGTTCTGGGCGCTCCAGTCTGGAACCGGGCGACCGCTACGGTCGCAGGTTCGAATCCTACCTCGGGCATGGATGTGTGTGGTGTCCTTAGGTTAGTTAGGTTTAATTAGTTCTAAGTTCTAGGAGACTGATGACCTCAGAAGTTAAGTCGCATAGTGCTCAGAGCCATTTGAACCATTTGAAACGAACAGAAATCACACTTTTACTCAACGACAATAAATATACTGAAGGTACCGCGATATATGGTGGTCCACAGGACATTAAAAAAGGTGAGACATGGCTCTTAATAGGGTGCTTGATGACCACGGCCGGGAATGCATGTTCTGAAACGTGCTTACATGCTGGGCACAAGGTTGGTAAAAGTTCTTGTGGTAGGGCGTTTCATTCCGCCACCGGCAACGTTGACATGTGCTAAATGGTTATTGGCGCATGTGGACGTACTGCAATATATCTCTCCAACGGATCCCACACGTATTCTATGGTATTTATACTATGTGATCAAAAGTATCCGGACACCTGGCTGAAAATGACTTACAAGTTCTTGGCCCCCTCTATCGGTAATGCTGGACTTCAATATGGTGCTGATCCATCCCTAGCCTTGATGACAGCTTCCACTCTCGCAGGCATACGTTCAATCGCGTGGCGGAAGGTTTCTTGGGGAATGGCAGCCCATTCTTCACGGTGTGCTTGTAAGTAGGCTGTTTAGGTTTTTTTTATTGGTAACGCCACCTCTGTATGAAAATCACTGGCTGTGCTGCGTGCAGTCTGTGGCTGCTTTCCATTGTTGTAATACTCGCCATTGTAGTGTTAGGCAGCTGGCTGTGAACAGCGCGTAGCTTTGCGCAGTTGGAGGTGAGCCGCCAGCAGTGGTGGATGTGGGGAGAGAGATGGCGGAGTTTTGTAATTTGTCATGAACTGCTATATATATTATGACTATTAAGGTAAATACATTGTTCCCAAAAAAAAAAAAAAACTGACACACAATATTTTTAGCACAACGCAATCTGACTTTCAAAAATCCCTACAAAAGAATGGCCCTGACTAACATTAACCTACACGTTTCTCAAATCACTTACCTCACAAAAATCTTCGTTACTCGAACTACTGCAACACAGCGAGCGCCACTACTGCCAGCTAAATAAAAGATTCAAACTACCGAAGGCACTAACTACTGATATGCATAGTTAGCAAATGAAAGATTTTAATACAGAACAAACAATGTATTTACCTTAATAGTCATAATATATATAGCAGTTCATGACAAATTACAAAACTCCGCCATCTCTCTCCCCACATCCACCACTGCTGGCGGCTCACCTCCAACTGCGCAACGCTATGCGCTGTTCACAGCCAGCTGCCTAACACTACAATGGCGAGTATTACAACAATGGAAAGCAGCCACAGACTGCACACAGCACAGCCAGTGATTTTCATACAGAGGTGGCGTTACCAATAAAAAAACCTAAACAGCCTACTTACATAGGGGAATGGCAGCCCATTCTTCACGGTGTGCTGCACTGAGGAGAGGTATCGATGTCGGTCGGTGAGGCCTGGCCTCACAAAGTCGGCATTCCAAAACATCCCAAAGGTGTTCTATAGGATTCAGGTCAGGACTCTGTGCAGGCCAGTCCTTTAAAGGGATGCTATTGTCGTGTAACTACTCGACCACACGCCGTGCATTATGAACAGGTGCTCGATCGTGTTGAAAGATGCAGTCGCCATCCCCGAATTGCTCTTCGACAGTGGGTAGCAAGAAGGTGCTTAAAACATTAATGTAGGCCTGTGCTGTGATAGTGCCACTGTGATAGTGTTCACTGGGCATTCGCCATATCCACACCCTGTCATCGGATCGCCACGCTTTGTACCGTGATTCGTCACCCCACACAACGTTTTTCCACTGTTCAATCGACCAATGTTTACGCTCCTTGGATCAAGCGAGGAGTCAGTTGGCATTTACCGGCGTGATGTGTGGCTTATGAGAAGCTGCCTTGTTTTCTCTCCTCCCGCCTAAGTGTCATAGTACTTGCATTGGATCTTGATTCAGTTTGGATTTCCTGTGCGATGTTCTGGGTAGATGTGTGCCTATTACACATTACGACCCTCTTCAACTGTCGGCGGTCTCCGTCAGTCAATAGACGAGGTCGGCCTGTAATCTTTTGTGCTGTATGTGTGCCTTCACGTTTCCACTTCACTATTACGTGGGAAACAGTGGTCCTAGAGATGGTTAGGAGTGTGGAAATCTGCTAGTGACAGAGGGAGGTCAGGCGACAGAACTGTAAGCCACGGACACACTGTGTCCTCATGTGTTACCTCCTAAGTGACGGTACCATGGTACCATTTGTCAGGAAGACAGTGGCCGTCCAAACACGGTACGTGTCTCTATGAACTGTCTGTGTGATGAGGTATTCCTGTGGCCAGAAAGACCCCAGATCCATCGCCGATAGGTCACGTGTGGAACCACGTTTGACGTCAGCACTGCTCCAGTGCCGGTGTCTGAGATGTCGAGGACGAACTACAGTGGTTGTGGGCCAGGGACCAGTAAGACGATGCTGTAACGCAGTTCTTTAAAATGTACAGAAAGATATGTGGACGTTCGTTGGACCTTCTGTGTGAGTGTTCTACCGTCACGAATGAAACTGGCTTCATTAGTAAACAGTATTGTGGTGTCACCGCCAGACACCACACTTGCTAGGTGGTAGTTTTAAATCGGCCGCGGTCCATTAGTACATGTCGGACCCGCGTGTCGCCACTGTGTGATCGCAGACCGAGTGCCACCACAAGGCAGGTCTCGAGATACGGGATACCACTCGCCCCAGTTGTACGGACGACGTAGCTAGCGATGCACACTGACGAAGCCTCGCTCATTTGCAGAGCAGATAGTTAGAATAGCCTTCAGCTAAGTCAATGGCTACGACCTAGCAAGGCGCCATTAGTAACATTTCATGTATCTAAAGAGTCTCACTTGTATCGCCACAATCTCCAGATGTACCAAAAGGATGGATTAAAGTTAAGTATTCCAGAAGCTACGTACCTTTCTTTATAGCATTCATTACGTATCCTGTTTCAGACCTCACGCCATCCTGCTTTAGCTTAGCGCGTGCCTTTCGGCTTCCTCTCATTGTGTCTAGGCTGTCTTGTCTAGACACAACAAGTATTAATGGGATTATTCACTGATACAGTAGTTAGCCGTATGCACAATTCCAATTGTCTACACTCATTGTAACGCTACCGCCCTGCTCTGACGTACGTTAGCTCTATAAAGCCTGTACTGCAATAAGTTCACGGGCTTCACCTTATAAATAAGGATTTTAGTACATAAGTTGACCGCGTGTACCTAATAGAAGCAAGATCGGACTTATATTCAGTCAATAACTACAGTGATGCATCAAGCAAATGTAAAGTATAATTACTCTTTCGCATGGACAAGAAGTACACACAGTAGATGCTACCTATAATTAACAATTCGGTCGCCAGCCTACTTAGGCAATGAGTGAGTTTTTCCTTGTACAAATGGGTGCATGTACAAGCATAGTAACACGTAGTAATGATGCGTTATATGGCAAAGTTTGGAACCAGAAAAATCCACTGAACTAAAGTTTTCTCTTTTTGTACTACTTTGGATGAACTACATTTACACAACACCACACAGCAATGATTACTACGAACTGCATTTTGTATATTGATCAGACCGAAATCGGGCATAGATTGCCCTAGCATCGACAATCTTGAAAGTACACACACAATACCACTATTAATGATGGAAAAACACTAATACACTTAGGATTAATATAGAATTTAGCGTCACTGGTCAAATCTGATCAGCACATTTCAAGGTTTGCAAGAATGGACAAGAGAAGTGGGGGGGGGGGGGGGGGGCTCTGAAACTGTTATGGTCGTTATACTGAAACTATTAAGTACTGAAGGCAAATTAACACTCAAAATTATCAATCTATGGATAACTACTCTTTTATCTTACTTCTGAATAATTTAACTGTCATTATTTCTGTCTCAAATTAATTAAATAACATCGCTAACTCAATTCAAAAAACTCTCTTCCAATTTAGTCATACTTTTGTTCTTTCTCAACATTTGCAATAACACATGGGATTTTAAATTCCTTTGTAGCATAGATTAATCTCCTGATAATTTTCATTAACACTAACATTAAACTTTCAGTTTAGGATACTCGGGTTGCACAATACGAGGTAAGGATCCTCTCTAGGTCAGTGATCAGGAGCAGTAATGGCTAAGGCAATTCTGGTAAAAGTCACGTTATTATTGAACAGTCAGAAACATTTTCGACACTGGTCCACACAGATACACTTCTAAAGATGAAATAAATGTTTGACCTGTGCAAGTCGGTGCGGCGGTTGGCGGGCAGCGAGATAGCGGGCAGCACGGCACACATGCAAGCACGGCTAAGGCTCACACAACATCGGCACTTTCCATCTTCTTAGCGTCGTAACCTTTCCAATTTTGTGCCTCAGAATATAGCCATGCCAAGTAGTCGTCGGAATCGGTTCATCCGAGGCTCAATGGAATCCACTTTTCCTGGGTAGCCTCCTCGGTACAGTACGTGTACTTCCGACTGTTGCTCGCCTCCGACTGTAATACTGAGCCCGTTGTGCCGAACCGCGCCAGTGTGCGTTTTCCCGCCTCGCCTGCCTCCACCTTTTTCCGCTCCCCCTACAGGTAGGGTATTCACCACAGGTTTTCTACTACACATATCCTAATGCATTACCTACGTATGGACCAAGTGTATAAATTACAATTTTCACATCTTACAATAGTTTTAACATTAAATACACTTTCCTTTGATTACCACATTATTTGAAATCTAACATAAATAATAATATTAATTTCAAAAGTTGCTCACAGTCTCTTTAACCTAACAATACGAACCAAAAAAAAAAGCTCAAAATTTTGCTTACATTAATTTATCTAAATTCATAAAGAAAAAAGTTATTGTATGTACAGTTGTCGTTACATCATGTACTTCTCGAATCCGTCGTAAATGATAAGAACACAGGCCGTGAAAACGTCATATCCGCCTTAGTCTTGCTTGTGTAACATCGGTACCCTTAGAAACTCATGACGTTGTGTCATCTGAATAATGTCTTCTACTTCATCCACATTGGCACGTCCAAAGGATTTTTGAATGCTGAGTACTGCACCAGTCACACGCAGTTTGATGAAAATACGAGTCAATACTCTGGAATCGCGTTGTAACGAATATTAGGGTCGGTGGTAAAATGTAGTCTCACAGTAAACGCGGGTTTGACCGCTATAAGCTTCACAGGGGGTTGAGGTAAATGAAACTTCCCGTCCTATAAATGTATCGGGATTAACAAACACGATGGGTTTCAGCATGAAATGCCTGCGATCACTTTCCCCAACATGATTGAAGAAAACTCGCTTTCGTCACGTCCTCCAAAGATATCCCGTAACGGTTGTCCTGCTCGATTTCTCTTCCGTCGGTCGGAACTGCGTAGGTTTAATTACTAAGCATGATAGGAATCGTAAAATTTTAGGATGCCACCTAATTTTATTTTATTTCATTAATCGCAAAATAAGTAAATCGATTTCTAGAGCCAATGTCATTAATTTCGTAACAATATTACTGGTCATTAATCATTAGTTTCCGAGCTCCGCAAAAGCCACAAAAATGCCACATGCGATCTTAGAATCATCATGAGATCTCGTAGATATGTTTTCCGAAGCGCCGGCCTGTGTGGACGAGCGGTTCTAGGCGCTTCAGTCGTGACATCTATGGCCGCAGGTTCGAATCCGGCCTCCTCGGGCATGGGTGTGTGTGATGTCCTTAGGTTAGTTAGGTTTGAGTAGTTCTAAGTTCTAGGGGACCTCAGATGTTAAGTCCCGCAGTGTTCAGAGCCATTTGAACCATTTTTTTCCGAAGCCTGATGACACTCTTTGTAACCGAATCAATGCATGCATCTAGGCCAGAGGAGTGCAACGTCTTTCTGATACGTGGGCTCATACTGCCAAGATCTAAAAAAACCGTGAAGTTTCGTGTCCTTCTTCCCTTACGTGTGCTTAAATTATTTTGTCAGGCAGGTATTTCTGGAGCACCAGAGAGGTAAAACACCCTTACTGTTAGTAACATACTATATCCTATCTGCCGCTTAGGAAAAAGCGCCTGCGGTATTTTGGACAGTACATACGCGTAGCGACGCTCACTCCTTTAAGGGCTCTGAATATTGCTTGTGGAGATGAGCAGAATACCCTGTTACTCCTTTCTGTTAACGGTCTCTGCTCTTCGAAAGGAGCCTATTCAAACGTGTTACCAGGAGGACAAAATGTAATTGCAGGATTCACAGTCAGATAGCAGTAAGGAGTTGAATTAGTTGCCTCTGGGGAAATACAACATTTCTAAGAACTACTTGTAACGATTGGGAAATAAAGTCTATCTGAGATGGTAACGAGCAAATAAACCTACATCTGTGAAGGAGTTTATTTCCATGTAGCTTTTTTCCTGGTATCATTACACTGTATACATTTCCCAGGACACGAAGGGCAGATAAATACGCGACAGTATCAGACTGGGAAAGTAGCAGCTGTTTGAATGCAGTCGACGATTGCATTATCCATTAAGAAAATACTTGACGGGTGCGATAAAATACGTTTCGTGTTTAGAGACGTGTCCCATTAATCATGATTCTTCATAGAGAAAACGCTCTTGTCAATGTCAATAAATTCAGCAACAGCCGTGTAACTGAAGACATTTTATTTTATTGTGAAGGCTACCAGTTTCAGCACCTTCATTATGCCATCTTCAGGCCCGTACGCATCCATCCAAACGAACGAACATGTTATTCGAATGAAGCAATAGACTGAATTCATGATATCCAGAGATTTATGGCTCTCTAAGACATGTTCGTTTGTTGTAATTAAGCTCGGTGGTAAAATGTGGTCTCACATAAACGCGGGTACGCAATGAGTTACAGTAAATCGAACTTCCTACCTTAAAGATGTGACGGGATTAATAAACACGGTGGATTTTAGCATTGAAAGTCTGGGATCACTTTCCCTAGCACAACTGGATGCAACTTGCTTACCTCGCGTCTGCATTTACATAGTTACACGGCAACCCACCGTAATGTGCATGTTGGAGATTACCATGTACCACTACTGTCACTTTTTTCCTTTCCCACTCACAAATAGAGCAAGGGAAAAACGACAATCTAAATGCTTCCGTATGAGCCCTAATCTCCCTAATCTTACCTTCGAGGTCCTTACGCGCAATGTTTGTCGGCGGCTGTTTGAATCATTCGGCAGTCAGCGTCAGATGCCTTTTCTATCAATTTTCGTAATAGTGTTCTAAAAGAACGTCGCCTTCCCTCCAAGGATTTCAATTTGAGTTCCCGAGGCACCTCCGTAACACTTACGAGTTTTTCGAACCAACTGGTAACAAATTTAGCAACCCTCCTCTGATTACTTTCGATGTCCTCCTTCAATCTTACTTGGCACGGATCCACAACACGCCAGCAGTATTCAAGAGCAGGTGCACCAGCATCATTTATGTGTTCTCTTTTACAGATGAACCACGCTTCCCTAAAATTCTCCCAATAAACCGAAGTCGACGATTCGCCTACCTAACCACAATGCTCATATCCTCTTTCGATTTCGTAACGCTTTGCAACGTTACGCCATGACACGACATAACTTTGTCAGTCATACATAACTTACTCGTCTGCAATAACTTACATTTTCCAACATTCAGAGCTAGCTGCCATTCATGCCTAAGACATCTTGTATCTTCCTACAGTCACTCAATCTCGAATTCTTACCGTACACCACAGCATCATCACTAAACAACAGCAGATTGCTGTCCACCCTGTCCACCAAATCATTTATGTACACTATGTGATCAAATGTATCCGGACACCCCAAAAACATAAGTTTTTCATATTAGGTGCATTGTGCTGCCACCTACTGCCAGGTACTCCATATCAGCGACCTCAGTAGTCATTAGACATCGTGAGAGAGCAGACGAGGCCCTCCGCGCAACTCACGGACTTCGAACGTGGCCAGGTGATTGAGTGTCGCTTGTGTCATACATCTGTACGCGAGATTTCCACACTGCTAGACATCCCTAGGTCCACTGTTTCCGATGTGATAGTGAGGTGGAAAGGTGAAGGGACACGTACAGCACAAAAGCGTACAGGCCGACCTCGTCTGTTGACATACAGAGACCACCGACAGCTGAAGAGGGGCGTAAAGTGTAACAGGCAGACATCTATCCAGACCATCACACAGGAAATCCAAACTGCATCAGGATGCACTGCAAGTACTATGACAGTCGGGAGGTGAGAAAACTTGGACTTCACGGTCGGGCAGCTACTCGTAAGCCGCACATCACGCCTGTAAATGTCATACGATGCCTCGCTTGGTGTAGGGAGCGTAGACATTGCACGATTGAACAGTGGAAAATCGTTGTGTAGAGTGACGAATCACGGTACACAGCGTGGCTATCCGATGGCAGGGTGTGGATATAGCGAATGCCCGGTAAACGTCATCTGCTAGCGTGTGTAGTGCCAACAGTAAAATTCGGAGGCGGTGGTGTTATGGCGTGGTCGTGTTTTTCATGGATGGGGCTTGTACCCCTTGTTGTTTTGCGTGGCGCTATCACGGTACAGCTTCTTGCTTCCCACTATTGAAAAGCAATTCGTGGATGGTAATTGTATCTTTCAACACGATCGAGCACCTGTTCATAATGCACGGCCTGTGTCGGAGTGGTTACACGACAATAGCATCCCAGTAATGGACTGACCTGCACAGAGTGCTGACCTGAATCCTATAGAACACCTTTGGGATGTTTTGCAACACCGACTTCGTGCCAGGCCTCACCGACCGACGTCGATACCTCTTCTCAGTGCAGCACTCCGTGAAGAATGGGCTGCCATTCCCCAAGAAACCTTCCAGCACCTGACTGAACGAATGCCTACGAGAGTGGAAGGTGTCATCAAGGCCGGGCCAACAACATATTGTATCCTAGCATTACCGATGGAGGGCGCCACTAACTTGTAAGTCATTTTCAGCCAGGTGTCCGGATACTTTTGAACATATAGTCTACGTGTACAGAGAACAACAGCGGTCCTACCATACTTCTTTGGTGACGATATCCTTGTCTCAGATGAGCACTCACCGTCGAGGAGAATATACTGGGTTCTGTTACTTAAGAAGTCTTCGAGCTATTGACATATCTGTAAACTTATTCCATATACTCGTAGTCATGTTAGCAGCCCTCAATGAGTCACATTTTATCAAATGCTTTCCGGAAATACATAAGTATAGAATCCGTCTATTGCCCTTCGTCTATAGTTCGCAGTAGATCATGTGAGATCAGGGCAAGATGAGTTTCGCACTTTCGATGCTTTCTTAATCATGCTGATTCGAGGACATAAGCTTCTCAGTCTGAAGAAAATTTGTTACGTTCGAACTGAAAATATGTTGAAGGATTCTGCAAAAAAATGAATGTAGGGATACTGGTCTGTAGTTTTTCGGGCCCGTTCTTTTGTCCTAAAGAGCCATTGTCCCGTTTGATTTTCTCTCTCTCCGTCGCGAGCTCTAGCACTTGTGCCATAAAGAGTGCATAATAATGCGACAAGTGGGTGGGTTTAGGTGTCCAGCATAATGAGGATCTTAAAATTTTAGAGCACCAACTAATTATGTTTTATTTCATTAATCGCAGATATCCGTCACTAATTGTTAGTTCGCGAGCATCTCAAAACTCTCAAAAATGTTTTACCCAATGTTAGAACCATCATGAGATCGCTCAAATATGTTTTCAGAGGCAATTTTAACAATTAATTCCGTCTTTGTGCGCAGTTGAACTTTTGGTCCATCCTTTTCATCAATAGTCGCTGACAATAACAAAAATTTGTAATCAGTACCTCCTAGTGAACTGAGTGATATTGAAACTGTTATTAACATGTTGCGAATGCAAGTGATGTCATCAGAACGGTTCGTGCTCTATATTAATATTTAAACAGTAACTATAAATGAGAATGAAAAATGCCCTCTAGGCCCCCTCCGTGGTAGGTGAATCCTATCTCTCTGCTCCAGTATGACACGGCTCTTGCTCGCCCGGTTGTTCTCACGCTATGTGACCTGCTGGCATGTCGTTCGATCAGTCTGCTTTGTGATCCTACTTACTCGCTAGCGTCCTGTAGAAAAATCTTGCTATACGTTCTAACATTCTGCGTGGTGCCTGTTTGTTCTAAGTCGTGTCTCCCTACCACTTTCGAGCAACGACGCTCTGAGCGTGTTTTTTAGGGACTTGACTATTTTGAACCTGGGACCTGTTGCTGGTAAGGAGCCGCCAGACCACACATGACATATAGAGTTCAGAAGAGTTCAGTGAGACTAGCGATGATATAACCAAATACTTAATGATTTCAGCGTCAGCTCCATTGCACTCCCTGTAAAAGAATCTTAATACTAACTAAATTTAGTGGAAGGGGTTCAAGGCTTTCCTATATTTAGTCAGCTGGTAAAATAACGTCGAAAAAGCAGTTAAGTTTACCATTGGAATTTTTATTCTACTCACAAAACATTGTTTATAAATTGCACTGTTGATAAAAGGAAATATTTTAATACAGGATGATAAAAACCGACTGCGTTCAACAAAAATGTGAACGAATATTCCCTGAATGGGTTTCCGAGCTCTACAATGGATCGAAGGATGACCTATGCCATATCACATCTATAATCTAGGTTTAAGTTAAGTTTCATAAAAGAGAAAACTATCAAAATGGTCTACAGTGACCCTCAATTATCTTTAATTACTTATTTAACTTGTCTTAAATTACAGTGGCTGATGTGGCTTCTCAATAATTATATAACAGAAAAATCATCGCGTTTCAGGTTTTAACTTCTCGTAGCAAATGTGAATACCATAAGCTTTAATTGACGATCGACACTAGTATTACGTAAAAAGGGGGTGTAACACATGAGACTTCTGCAGTTCTGAGTGAAGGTTTATGCGCCCTCATGCGGCATCGCATGCGTCCATTACGTTGTCGTTGGTTAGGCAGCGTCAGGGGGCGGCGGGGGCCGCCGTCTCGGAAGCAACTCTTTTCTAACCTCTCTTTACTACAATTCACCGACGCTGGTTTAAGAAAAGCTATCTGGCTGTGTTTTCAACTGACCAATCAGTGTCTCAGTGTTAACCTTAAGCTCAGGCTACAAAAATTCTGTCTAACCAATGAGAACCGTTATACTTTTCGTGGTGGGGCAATGTTTTTAATGTTTGCTACGTAACGGAGACGGGAAAAGGTCTCACGCTAAAACTTGCAGCTGGTGTGGCCCTTTTAGTGTTATCGTAAGATCTATACTGTTCTTCTGGAGGGCTCTATCTCTTAACATGAGCAGGGGGGTGGTCTCAGCGGTCGGCTGGCGATGTGGGTGTCCGTCCCCTATCGTAGGGCCTTCTGGCTTAACACGGTTCTGCTCTCGGCTTCTGTCCTCGTTTCTCCCCTCGGAACTGCGTCTGTTTCACAGTGGGAAGGTATGACATGCATTTAGGCGTTCTTGTATTAGCCTGTGGTATTCCATTTGCTCACTCGTTGATCGTATTACTTTGGTTAATTTAATGTCAGGATTTATTCGGAGCTATGTGACATACTGCTGGATTTGCTATCATGTCAGGGTTGTCATGGAAGGGGTTGGATTTGCCTGACACCTTACAACGTCCGTTAAAACATAGTAGTAAACACAGGCAGGTAGAATGAGCACACGGCCGTTAGGAAATTGTCTGCCGTATTCTCCACAAATAGCACTTCCATTGCAAACACAAACATAAATACCATGACGGCGTACTCGGCATTTCTAAATACTAACCGGCCGGAGTGGTCGAGCGGTTCTAGGCGCTACAGTCTGGAACCGCGCGACCGCTACGGTCGCAGGTTCGAATCCTGCCTCGGGTATGGATGTGTGTGATGTTCCTAGTTTAGTTTGGTTTAATTAGTTCTAAGTTCTAGGCTACTGATGCCCTCAGAAGTTAAGTTCAAATGGTTCAAATGGCTCTGAGCACTATGGGACTCAACTGCTGAGGTCATTAGTCCCCTAGAACTTAGAACTAGTTAAACCTAACTAACCTAAGGACATCACAAACATCCATGCCCGAGGCAGGATTCGAACCTGCGACCGTAGCTCTCTTGCGGTTCCAGACTGCAGCGCCTTTAACCGCACGGCCACTTCGGCCGGCTCAGAAGTTAAGTCACATAGTGATCAGAGCCATTTGAACTATTTCTAAATACTAGCGGCATGCTTAAACAATATACACAGATCAACCAGAACATTATCACCACAGACCTGCTATTGATCCATCCAGCGGACAGCAGCGTCATCTGGCGAGTGATCACTGTTAGTAAGACCCACGCACGGTGCATATAGTCTCAGCCATCCTGCTGTCCGTGTGTAGCATAGGGAAGGCCCGCGATTTATCTGAGTCAGGTCGAGAGAAGACTGTGATGGCTCGGAGGCTCGGCACGAGCATTTTGAAAACTGCACCACTTGTCGGGTGTTCGGGCAGTGCTACGGTGAGTGTCTTGACGAAACCACGGTGAAACTATGTCCCTCTTTACAGATATCGGACGTCGTAGGCTGTGCAGGCTGGTAAAACAGGACAGGCGGGGAACTGTGTCAAATTTCGTTGCTTGGCAGAGTAGAAACGTGTCTGAACACACAGCGCACCGAACACTCCTAACGATGGGCCTCCTCAGCCGGCGAGCCATACAGGTGCCAGTATTAACACCACTACATCGGCAACTACGACCGAAATGGGCACTTTAACATCGGCACTGGACTTGGAGCAAGGGTAGAGCGTTGCATGGTCTGATGAATCATGATACCTTCTTCATCATGCCGATGGGAGGGCGTGAATCTGTCTCTTCCAGGCGAAGAGTTCCTTGACTCCCGTACTGCGGGACAGAGACGAGCTTGGGGCGGCTACATTACGGTTGGAGGAACATTCTCGTGCGCATCTATGAGTCCAATGGAACTCGTGCAAGGCAAGATGACGTCCTAGGAGCATCCTACACTGATCGCAGACCACGTACATCCCTTCATGACGATCATGTTTCCCGACGGGAGTGGGATTTTTCAACAAGATAATACGCCATGTCGCAAGGTCAGGAGTGTGATTCGAGGAACACAGTGGCGAGTTCCAGTTGTTGTGCTGACCCCCCCAACTCGCCGATCTGAACCCGATCGAACACATCTGGGATGTGACTGAATTTGTAGTCAGAGGTCATCGCCCCACTTCCCAAAATTTACAGTAATAAGGTGACTTGCGCGTGCAGATGTGGTGCCAACTCCCTCCAGGGATCATAACATGTAAACTTTCACGGCCAACGTCTTCATTAATTAAAACTTCCGGGCTGAATTGCCTTCTCCTTCCTCACGTTCCGTTGCCTACTGCGCTACTGTGGGCAACATCTTCCGAGGTGAGCCGGCGACTGGCTGCTAGGCGCTGGAGGTCCCGCTTAAATAGAGCGCTTAGATGGCACCACCACTCATCACGTGCTTTCGACTTCAAAACTATTTATGTCTAGTGCCATCTCTCTCGATTACAGGTAATCGATTGTCACTTCGTTGGCGCAAAGATGACCGCCATATCCTGTCTAGTTTTAAACCTTCTCCTTTTTTATTAAAATTATATTTGTGCTTGTAGATCTCTATAGCTTCTCTATACATGAAGGTATAATAATGTGAGGTCCTAGCTATCACGTTTGTCTCACTAAATTTTATTATGTGATCATCGTCTTTGAAAACGTGTTCCGCTACAGTTGATTTGTCAATTTGTCCCAATCTACAGTTCCTTTTGTGTTCCGTTAGGCGGGTATTAACACTTCTTTTAGTTGTTCCGATATAAACTATGCCGCAGCTAAACGGAATTTTATATACACCTATGGTGGCTAAGGAGTGTGGTGCGTCTTTCACCGATCTTAAACTATCACTAATTTCATTGGTAGGTCGAAAGATTGTCTCCACTTGAAACTTGGCCAAAACTTTCCCAAGACGGTCCGTGATGTTATGAATAAATGGAAGAAAAACTTTTCCAGCCAACGGTTGCTGTTGTCGTGTATTTTCGGACACTTTTGTTCTAGGGTGGAGTGCTCGATCTATCTCGTTGTCAGTGTACCCATTTCTCTTGAAAGCCGTTCGCAAATGGCTTAATTCATCTTGCAAATAAATTGGCTCACAGATGTTATTAGTCCTGTCCACTAAAGTTTTTATGACTCCTCTCTTCTGCCTAGAATGACAATTCTAATCTTTATGTAGGTGGTGGTGGTGGTGGTTAGTGTTTAACGTCCCGTCGACAACGAGGTCATTAGAGACGGAGCGCAAGCTCTGGTTAGGGAAGGATTGGGAAGGAAATCGGCCGTGCCCTTTCAAAGGAAACATCCCGGCATTTGCCTGAAACGATTTAGGGAAATCACGGAAAACCTAAATCAGGATGGCCGGAGACGGGATTGAACCGTCGTCCTCCCGAATGCGAGTCCAGTGTGCTAACCACTGCACCACCTCGCTCGGTCTTTATGTAGGTAACGATCGGTGTGTGTGTGTCTTTCCTGTATACCTTGTGCCCTAAAGTCCCACCTGCCCCTTTAATAACCAATACATCCAAAAAATTCAGTTATCTATTACTCTCTTTCTGCATGGTGAATTGTATCTTTGGATTGAAACTGTTTATGTGCACCAAAAAGTCACTTAGTTCCTCTTCAGCATGATTCCATATCACAAAGGTGTCATCCACGTATCGATAACATTTCAAAGGGCTTTTATTGGCCGACTGCAGCACTTGTTGTTCAAAAAATTCCATAAATAGATTAGCAATAGCTGGGCTCAGAGGGCTATCCGTGGCCACCCCATCAATTTGTTCATAAAACTCGTTGTTATATTGAAAATAAGTCGCGGATGGGCAATGTCGAAACAAAGCTATTATATCAGTAGGAAAGATATCAGATATGTCCCTCCAGGGACCTACTAAGGCCTCATCGCTTCAATGTCACGACGTGTCGCCGCTGTGATCCGTGTCAAAGGTGGTTGTACCGGGTACAGCGTAGGTCGTCGCAATGTTCAGAGAGATCAGGGTAGCAAAATTGGCCATAAACTAATAATGAGAGTCATAGTTGAAAAATTCGGTTATGTAAACTTACAACTTCACAGCTTGAACTTCAAAACAAAATGCCATCACTAAGGAACCAGCTATACCCGTATAATTAATAAAAACTGGACATACGTTATACGGTATGTTTTATTAGAATTAGTCTACACTAGCACATACTGGAATATCTGCTATTCCTTCTGAAACGCACAGTATTGTGATTTATTTGTCTTCCAGAAAGAACCCTACATTCTTTCATTCTGCATCCCTCTAATTTTTGTAATAAAACTGCCACTAATATTTTGTAACTTCTGAGTAGATGAAACGTATCCCAGAAATTACGACAGGTTTTATTATTTTTCTGTTGCTGCTGCTTCTATTACGTTAACCTTTTGTACCGTCCCCACCGTCTAGTGATCAACTATCAAGTTTCTTCATGTGATAATTGAAGCTGTTACTTCATCCCCATTTATTAATTTGTAACTTTTCATCTAATTCCTTATTTTTGCATTCGCTACCTCAATCCTGTGTGATTTCACAATCATATCAATGAAAACTGTTTTTCTCGGTCTCCTACATTGTTGTTTTATCCAATCGTGTCACCTTTTTACAACACCACAGTCTCTGCTTTGCATCTCTATATTTCTGTCCCTTCTCTCTTTTGGGTTTTAATCAACAGTTTGTCATCGATTTCAGCCAAGACACCGACGATCTGTGTTTAAGGCTATGAGGAGGATCATTTGTTTATCAGGATGCTTGTATATTCTACTTCCAAAGGAGAAGGAACATTAGGGTTTAAAATTCGTCTATTATGAAAAAAGCAGCACATATTCGGATGTGCTGCTTTTATAGCAAATAAGATAAGTCTCGTCATTTTCCAACGAACTTCCCTGCTTTCGCATTAATCGATTTAGCGAAACCCACGGGATGTTGTTCAGTGCCTTAACCATTGTCCGAGGTCGCAAGTCTTACCGTCAATGTAAAGTTTTTTGTCGTTTGAGTTGGTTGGTTTTTCTATTTGTTCTATTGCACTCTCTGTTTTCATTCACCTTGTATCGTTAAATAATGCCTAGATTGTCTTGCTCATTTGGTAAAATGTTGTTCTCCATTCCTAAAGTCTGACTGATAGTCTCCGAAGCAGAACCGACTTTCATCAAAAACACAACAGGCATCCACCCTGCCCTCCAATGAGGTATCTCTTGACGTCACTCAAGACACAAGTGGTGGTGGTTTGGGGTCAGTGGAATTCACGCTACGGGGCTTCTGGCTCGGAGCTGTCCTTGAAGTTTGTTGTGTCAGTGTGGTGCCAACTGCTACTCAGATTTCTGTGGCAGACGCAGTACGACGCCAAACACGATGGTCTTCCCTGTTGGTAGCGGCGCGTGGCTGCCCGGAGCCAGGTATTCTTATGGCCGTACATTCTCTTGACAACAGCCAGCGGCAGTCATGTACAGTGACAACATTCCTGTCAATTTTTTTTGCAATATCGTAGAAGAAACGCACACATTCACGTTGCCCTCTTACGTGACCTCGTTCAAACTCACGAAGACCAACCTCAAAGGTCACTAAAGCTCACGATCATTACGGTATGTACACTACTGGCCATTAAAATTGCTACACCAAGAAGAAATGCAGATGATAAACGGGTATTCATTGGACAAATACATAATACTAGAACTGACATGTGATTACATTTTCACGCAATTTGGGTGCATAGATCCTGAGAAATCAGTACCCATAACAACCACCTCTGGCCGTAATAACGGCCTTGATACGCCTGGCCATTGAGTAAAACAGAGCTTGGATGGAGTGTACAGGTACAGCTGCCCATGCAGCTTTAACATGATACCACAGTTCATCGAGAGTAGTGACTGGCGTATTTGTGACGAGCCAGTTGCTCGGCCACCATTGACTAGACATTTTCAATTGGTAAGAGATCTGGAGAAAGTGCTGGCCAGGGCAGCAGTCGAACATTTTCTGTATCCAGAGAGGCCCGTGCAGGACATGCGGTCGTGTATGCTGCTGAAATGTAGGGTTTCGCAGGGATCGAATGAAGGGTAGAGCCACGGGTCGTAACACATCTGAAATGTAACGTCCACTGTTCAAATTGCCATCAGTGCGAACTAGAGGTGACCGAGACGTGTAACCAATAGTACCCCATAAGCTCACGCCAGGTGATACGCCAGTATGGCGATGACGAATACACGCTTCCAATGTGCGTTCACCGCGATGTCGCCAAACACGGATGCGACCATCATGATGCTGTAAACAGAACCTGGATTCATCCGAAAAAATGACGTTTTGCCATTCGTGCACCCAGGTTCGTCGTTGAGTACACCATCACAGGCGCTCCTGTCTGTGACGCAGCGTCAAGGGTAACCGCAGCCATGGTTCAAATGGTTCAAATGGCTCTGAGTACTATGGGACTCAACTGCTGAGGTCATTAGTCCCCTAGAACTTAGAACTAGTTAAACCTAACTAACCTAAGGACATCACAAACATCCATGCCCGAGGCAGGATTCGAACCTGCGACCGTAGCGGTCTTGCGGTTCCAGACTGCAGCGCCTTAAACCGCACGGCCACTTCGGCCGGCCCGCAGCCATGGTCTCCGAGCTGATAGTCCATGCTGTTGCAAACGTCGTCGAACTGTTCGTGCAGATGGTTGTTGTCTTGCAAACGTCCCCATCTGTTGGCTCAGGGATTGAGACGTGGCTGCACGATCCGTTACAGCCATGCTGATAAGATGCCTGTCATCTCGACTGCTAGTGGTACGAGGCCGTTGGGATCCAGCACGGCGTTCCGTATTACCCTCCTGAACCCACTAATTCAATATTCTGCTAACAGCCATTGGATGTCGACCAACGCGAGCAGCAATGCCGCGATACGATAAACCGCAATCGCGGTAGGCTACAATGCGACCTTTATCAATGTCGGAAACGTGATGGTAGGCATTTCTCCTCCATACACGAGGCAATCACAACAACGTTTCACCAGGCAACGCCGGTCAACTGCTGTTTGTGTATGAGAAATCGGTTGGAAACTTTCCTCACATAAGCACGTTGTAGGTGTCGCCACTGGCGCCAACCTTTTGTGAATGCTCTGAAAAGCTAATCATTCGCGTATGACAGCACCTTCTTCCTGTCGGTTAAATTTCGCGCCTGTAGCACGTCATGTTCGTGGTGTAGCACTTTTATTGGCCAGTAGTGCATTTACGGAAAACCTGATTTGCATCCTCATATTGGTTCTATAAGCGCCACTCTTGTGCGACTTGTCGGAAATTTGGATAGACATCATCTTTCAGATGTAGACCCACGCCTACCAATTTAAATTTATGTGTATTAGAGTTGTCAAAAGAAAATAATAGTGCGGAGACACACACACACACACACACACACACACACACACACACACAGAGAGAGAGAGAGAGAGAGAGAGAGAGAGAGAGAGAGAGAGTATATCAAATGAAATGTCGAAAACGGTTCTACATACTTGTAAGCCAGCTGAACCAGGTACGCGAATGGTTCTGCATTCGAAACTGTAACAGCACTCTTAGTGAACAAGTGAAGTAGTAGACAGAGCACCAGAGACGTTTTTGAATGTACACACAATAAAAATCTAAAAATAAAACCAGCAAATGAACAACATTTGAGCAAATTCGCCTACAATGCCTACAAGTACGGCTAGGTATCTTTGGCCGCACAGACAGAAAATATCGAATATCAGCATGTTTAATGTTTTTTATTTCAGTCTTTGATCACAATATGAAGTCTTTAGACGATGACCGGTTTCAGTCCGTAATGACCATCCTCAGATCTTTTTTACACCATGTCCTAAAATCATAAGGCCATAACGCAGGGCCGGCCAAACGCTGGAGTGTGCAGACGTGCGGAAGTGCTGCACATGTGCGCATGTGTGCGACAGGGAGCGACAGCGACATCTGTTATGAACGGCGGAGGCTCCACTTCCCTGTTTATATGGTACAAGCAAGAGGAAAATTGGTCATTAAACCGATTGTTTCAATGTATACTTCCATTTAGGTTTTTTTTTTTTTAAATGTGTGAAGGGCTACGCTCAGCTGAGGTCGATAAAACATAACATTCATCTAACTGTCGGTTATTATGGAGATTTCAGACGGAACTGATGAAAGAGATAGCAATAATGGTATTGGAATAACAGGTGATCATCGAGAGAGCTGCGGTTATCATTCTGTTCAGTGGTCAGTGACACAGAAAGTATGTGGGGGTAACTGAGGGCACCGAGAAATAGTTATAAGAAACCTTGCATTAGTTTAATGTTATTTGAAATCATGACTTAGGTTCGTTGGAAGTCGCTAAGTGCTCTCCTTCTTAAATACTAGCTCAAAAACATTACGCGTATTTACGTGCCGTCAGTCAAGCTGCCTTAATAAAAACCCACGGTTGTTAACTGTATTACATGTCTTACTGGGTTAAACTGTTAACATAAAATTAGATGTCTCAATGAGTAGACTGTGACAGTATTTTAAATGTTTAATACGCGAAATACCTTCCCTTGGTTGGCTTGCAAGCTGTGGAAAGAGCATTAGATTGCACCGGTACAGAGTATCCCAACAAGTGGATAAAGCGACATCTGTGTGTAGAAACATGCACTACATGAACGCTGACGGCTGCGGCGTGCTCGCTGTGACCCGGAAGTTGCACACGTGCACGAGCACCGCACGCGTGCAGAATTTCTGGCCGGCCCTGCCATAACGGCATCGTCAAAACATATAAATGGTTCAAAAATGGTTCAAATGGCTCTGAGCACTATGGGACTTAACATCTGTGGTCATCAGTCCCCTAGAACGTAGAACTACTTAAACCTAACTAACGTAAGGACATCACACACATCCATGCCCGAGGCAGGATTCGAACCTGCGACCGTAGCAGTCGCGCGGTTCCGGACTGTGCGCCTAGAACCGCTAGACCCCCGCGGCCGGCAAAACATACAAATATAATCAGCATAGCATCGTCATATAGATCTAAAATAAGGTGTAGAATAGGCCGCATCGTCCACACAGTCATTGAATAATGACTGTGTGGACGAGCCGGCCTGGTTGGCCGAGCGGTTCTAGGCGCTACAGCTTGGAACCGCCCGACCGCTACGGTCGCAGGTTCGAATCCTGCCTCGGGCATGGATGTGTGTGATGTCCTTAGGTTAGTTAGGTTTAAGTAGTTCTAAGTTCTAGGGGACTGATGACCTTGAAGTTAAGTGCCATAGTGCTCAGAGCCATATGAACCATTTTTTTTGTGTGTACGATGGCCGGCTGGGGTGGACGAGCGGTTCTAGGCGCTAGAGTCTGGAGCCGCGCGACCGCTACGGTCGCAGGTTCGAATCCTGCCTTGGGCATGGATGTGTGTGATGTCCTTAGGTTAGTTAGGTTTAAGTAGTTCTAAGTTTTACGGGACTGATGACCTCAGCAGTTAAGTCCCATAGTGCTCAGAGCCATTTGAACCAATCCTGTTGACTGGATGAGGTGCTTTTGTGGACGATGCGGCCTATTCTACACATTATTTTAGATCTATACGACGACGCTAAGCTGATTATATTTATATGTTTTGACGATGCCATTATGGCCTTATCACTTTAGGACATGGTGTAAAAATATCTGAGGATGGTCATTACGGACTGAAACCGGTCATTGTATAAAGAATTCATATTGTGATCAAAGACTGAAATAAAAATCGTTTGATAGTATTGGATCACTGTTTGTATACGCCACCATGCCGCAGTTGGTGGAATATCAGTATGACATCCTAAACTAACTTTATGAGCAATTCTATTCTACAAAAAAATAAAACAAGATCTAAAACGTATTAAACAAACCATGAATATAACAAAAGCTGCACAATACTTCAGAAATCCGTTTAATATACCTTTCACATAAAATCTCATACGCTTTGCGTTATTAAATATGAATGTAGCAGCACGTAAAATAAATTTTGTTTATAAAGCAATATTGATGTAAATCAGCTTAAGCAACATATATAAGTTTTAGTGCAGCGTATAGCTGTCTTAGATAATTTTATTTATCTAATTAACTGTATAGATCTTAAAGTATTAAATACACGGGCTGTGTATGAAAACATATTTGTCACAATTACTCGTATTTTATTACATGGTTCGACACATGTCGTGTTCGCTTTATCAGCTGTAATTAATTTTACTCATTTCCACTGCCTGACCGTACGGAAAGTGGAAAAACTTCCAACAAAAGTTTTTAAAAATAGTTTGCAAAATTTTCTGCTCGTTTTCTTCGATATTATGTGATTCATGATTTAAAAGAAGGTAACCATTTTTCATAACAAGAAGATTTTCAGAATTTCAAGACAAAAGTATTTAAAAAGGATAGTTGACCAATGTCTGCAACGATATTATTGTCGTCGGTATTGCCTGTGCCTATATCTTCATCTCAGACAAGTACTTCTACCCAACGTCCTCAGTTACTCGTTCTCTGTCTTCCTCTACAGTTTTTATCCTATGGATTCGTCCAATACAGTTGAAGTTAGTCCCTCATGCACTACCACATGTCCTGTGGCTTGATCCCTTCTTCTTGTCAAATTTTTCCACATGTTACACTGCTAAATGATTCTGATCTTACAAGTCTATCTAGTTTTTCCAGCATCTCGAACGATTCGATTATATATATATACACTCAACTTATCTGGTCGAGGAATATTGTCTTTGTCAATGCTAATCTGTTTTTCATATCCTCCTTGCTTCTTTTATTTTCTTTCCAAGTTATCAGAATTTCTTCACTTCGTCTACTTCATAGTCTCCATTTTCCAAGGGTATATCACTAATTTCGTTTCTACTACTCTTCATTAATTTCGTCCTTCTCAGGTTTATCCTTAATTCACAGTGTTTGCTCGTTAAACTATGCACTCTATTCAACAGATTCTGCAGTTCTTCGCCCTTTTCGCTAAGGACAGCAATGTCATCAGTCACTCATATCACTGATATCCTTGTGCAAAGAATGAACACTGTGAAATACTCCAAGTTCGTGAATAAAGCCCGTGTAACTGCTAAGGGAAACTCATAAGGGATGCAAGCAGGAATCGAGGATACACGAAAAAATATATTTTTTATTTATTTGCCCAGGCACTTCGAATAATTCACACTGATACTATGTATAGAACAATTAAGAAAAAATGGTTTTACAGACAAGTTCTGCAATCTGAAGCCGGCCGCTGGTGGCCGAGCGGTTCTAGGAGCTTCAGTCTGGAACCGCGCGACCACTACGGTCGCAGGTTCGAATCCTGCCTCGGGCATGGATGTGTGTGATGTCCTTAGGTTAGTTAGGTTTAAGTAGTGCTAAGTTCTAGGGGACTGATGACCACAGCAGTTGAGTCCCATAGTGCTCAGAGCCATTTGAGCCACTAAAAGAAATGTTCAGTGTAATAAAACAGATAAAATTTAGAAACTTGAAAATATTCGGGCATGCAGATCCGTAACTTTATTTAGGATTCAGTAACAAGCGGAGGTGCACAGAACATTCACAGTACTAATCTTACGCGATTCAGCTTGCCGCGGAACAAGATTTCGAAGTCTGTCAACCATTTGCTCAATGATTCTACATCTACATCTACATCTATACTCCGCGAGCCACCTTACGGTGTGTGGCGGAGGGTACTTATTGTACCACTATCTGATCCCCCCTTCCCTGTTCCATTCACGAATTGTGCGTGGGAAGAACGACTGCTTGTAAGTCTCCGTATTTGCTCTAATTTCTCGGATCTTTTCGTTGTGATCATTACGCGAGATATATGTGGGCGGTAGTAATATGTTGCCCATCTCTTCCCGGAATGTGCTCTCTCGTAATTTCGATAATAAACCTCTCCGTATTGCGTAACGCCTTTCTTGAAGTGTCCGCCACTGGAGCTTGTTCAGCATCTCCGTAACGCTCTCGCGCTGACTAAATGTCCCCATGACGAATCGCGCTGCTTTTCGCTGGATCATGTCTATCTCTTCTATTAATCCAACCTGGTAAGGGTCCCATACTGATGAGCAATACTCAAGAATCGGACGAACAAGCGTTTTGTAAGCTACTTCTTTCGTCGATGAGTCACATTTTCTTAGAATTCTTCCTATGAATCTCAACCTGGCGCCTGTTTTTCCCACTATTTGTTTTATGTGATCATTCCACTTCAGATCGCTCCGGATAGTAACTCCTAAGTATTTTACGGTCGTTACCGCTTCCAATGATTTACCACCTATGGCATAATCGTACTGGAATGGATTTCTGCCCCTATGTATGCGCATTATATTACATTTATCTACGTTTAGGGAAAGCTGCCAGCTGTCGCACCATGCATTAATCCTCTGCAGGTCCTCCTGGAGTACGTACGAGTCTTCTGATGTTGCTACTTTCTTGTAGACAACCGTGTCATCTGCAAATAGCCTCACGGAGCTACCGATGTTGTCAACTAAGTCATTTATGTATATTGTAAACAATAAAGGTCCTATCACGCTTCCCTGCGGTACTCCCGAAATTACCTCT
Organism: Schistocerca serialis cubense; assembly: GCF_023864345.2. NCBI lineage: Eukaryota > Metazoa > Arthropoda > Insecta > Orthoptera > Acrididae > Schistocerca > Schistocerca serialis. Next base: position 596,550,418 of record NC_064645.1, on the reverse strand, counting down.
ACATCTGCAGATTTTGAACCGTTAAGAATGACATGTTGTGTTCTTTCTTCTAGGAAATCCTGAATCCAATCACAAACCTGGTCCGATATTCCGTAAGCTCGTATTTTTTTCACTAAACGTAAGTGCGGAACCGTATCAAATGCCTTCCTGAAGTCCAGGAATACGGCATCAATCTGCTCGCCAGTGTCTACGGCACTGTGAATTTCTTGGGCAAATAGGGCGAGCTGAGTTTCACATGATCTCTGTTTGCGGAATCCATGTTGGTTATGATGAAGGAGATTTGTATTATCTAAGAACGTCATAATACGAGAACACAAAACATGTTCCATTATTCTACAACAGATTGACGTAAGCGAAATAGGCCTATAATTATTCGCATCTGATTTATGACCCTTCTTGAAAATGGGAACGACCTGCGCTTTCTTCCAGTCGCTAGGTACTTTACGTTCTTCCAGCGATCTACGAAAAATTGCTGATAGAAAGGGGGCAAGTTCTTTAGCATAATCACTGTAGAATCTTAAGGGTATCTCGTCTGGTCCGGATGCTTTTCCGCTACTAAGTGATAGCAGTTGTTTTTCAATTCCGATATCGTTTATTTCAATATTTTCCATTTTGGCGTCCGTGCGACGGCTGAAGTCAGGGACCGTGTTACGATTTTCCGCAGTGAAACAGTTTCGGAACACTGAATTCAGTATTTCTGCCTTTCTTCGGTCGTCCTCTGTTTCGGTGCCATCGTGGTCAACGAGTGACTGAATAGGGGATTTAGATCCGCTTACCGATTTTACATATGACCAAAACTTTTTAGGGTTCTTGTTTAGATTGTTTGCCAATGTTTTATGTTCGAATTCGTTGAATGCTTCTCTCATTGCTCTCTTTACGCTCTTTTTCGCTTCGTTCAGCTTTTCCTTATCAGCTATGATTCGACTACTCTTAAACCTATGATGAAGCTTTCTTTGTTTCCGTAGTACCTTTCGTACATGATTGTTATACCACGGTGGATCTTTCCCCTCGCTTTGGGCCTTAGTCGGTACGAACTTATCTAAGGCGTACTGGACGATGTTTCTGAATTTTTTCCATTTTTGTTCCACATCCTCTTCCTCAGAAATGAACGTTTGATGGTGGTCACTCAGATATTCTGCGATTTGTGCCCTATCACTCTTGTTAAGCAAATATATTTTCCTTCCTTTCTTGGCATTTCTTATTACACTTGTAGTCATTGATGCAACCACTGACTTATGATCACTGATACCCTCTTCTACATTCACGGAGTCGAAAAGTTCCGGTCTATTTGTTGCTATGAGGTCTAGAACGTTAGCTTCACGAGTTGGTTCTCTAACTATCTGCTCGAAGTAATTCTCGGACAAGGCAGTCAGGATAATGTCACAAGAGTCTCTGTCCCTGGCTCCAGTTCTGATTGTGTGACTATCCCATTCTATACCTGGTAGATTGAAGTCTCCCCCTATTACAATAGTATGATCACGAAACTTCTTCACGACGTTCTGCAGGTTCTCTCTGAGGCGCTCAACTACTACGGTTGCTGATGCAGGTGGTCTATAGAAGCATCCGACTATCATATCTGACCCACCTTTGATACTTAACTTAACCTAGATTATTTCACATTCGCATTCGCTAATAACTTCACTGGATATTATTGAATTCTTTACTGCTATAAATACTCCTCCACCATTGGCGTTTATCCTATCCTTGCGGTATATATTCCATTTTGTGTCTAGGATTTCGTTACTGTTCACTTCCGGTTTTAACCAACTTTCCGTTCCTAATACTATATGCGCACTATTTCCTTCAATAAGAGATACTAATTCAGGAACCTTGCCCTGGATACTCCTGCAGTTTACCAATATTACGTTAACTTTTCCTGTTTTTGGTCTCTGAGGACGGACGTTCTTTATCAACGGTGATAATGTCCTCTCTGGTAAGCCGTCAGGTATTTTATCGTTTCGCCCAAGGGGGGGTCCCTCTAACCTAAAAAACCCCCGTGTGCGTGTGCACGCCACACGTACTCTGCTACCCTAGTAGCTGCTTCCGGTGTGTAGTGCACGCCTGACCTGTCTAGGGGGGCCCTACAGTTCTCCACCCAATAACGGAGGTCGATGAATTTGCAACCATTATAGTCGCAGAGTCGTCTGAGCCTCTGGTTTAGACCCCCACACGGCTCCAAACCAGAGGACCGCGATCGACTCTGGGCACTATGCTGCAGATATTAAGCTCAGCTTGCACTCCGCGTGCGATGCTGGTTGTCTTCACCAAATCAGCCAGCCGCCGGAAGGAACCAAGGATGGCCTCAGAACCCAAGCGGCAGGCGTCATTCGTTCCGACATGTGCTACTATCTGCAGCCGGTCACACCCAGTGCGTTCAATAGCTGCCGGAAGGGCCTCCTCCACATTACGGACGAGACCCCCCGGCAAGCACACCGAGTGCACACTGGCATTCTTCCCCGACCTACCCGCTATTTTCCTGAGGGGCTCCATAACCCGCCTAACGTTGGAGCTCCCTATAACTAATAGGCCCGCCCTCTGTGACTGTCGCGACCTTGCCGGAGAATCGGCCACTGGCCCAACAGGCGAGGCATCCTGTGGTGGCTCGGAAACGATGTCATCACCACTAGGAAGCACCCCGTACCTGTTGGAAAGGGGTAAGGCAGCTGCCACGCGGCCAGATCCCACCTTCGCCTTTCGGCCAGGCACGCGCGAGCCCACCACTGTCCGCCATTCACCCTGGAGTGATGGCTGACCGGTAAGATGCTCACTGCCGGAAGACGCAGCGACATCAGGGGTTCCATGTGATTCCAAGGCCACCGAAGTAGGCATAGGTCTCACCACAGTTGCCCCAACGCCACTACGAGCCGACGCCTGCGCCTCGAGCTCGATGAGCCTAACAGACAAAGCCTCCACCTGCCCCCGAAGAGTGGCCAATTCTCCTTGCGTCCGCTCACAACAACCACAGTCCCTACACATGACTATGTTTACCCTACTCTATACGGTGACAAATTCCCAAGATAATCTTCTGATGAGCTACTCTGATAATCAAGAAACACTCACTGAAATACGAGACGCGAAAACTACGCTAGGTTTTCCCAGAAAAACTATTTAAAAGCTAAGCGCAGCAAATAAGTACAAAAACGCTTTATACAAACAGTACTGCTGCTGGTGCTCTCGCTCTGGCTGTCACAAGACAACTGCTGATTCAAGTGACTAGTGGCTAACGGCCGCGAAACAAACAAAAGACGGTTTTAGGGCGCTTTCTGTTCTAAACGATCAAGAAAACACTAAGAAATCTAACACGAAAACTACGTAAAGCTTTATCAAGAACTGTTAGTTACTATGCAGAGCAGATAAACACAAATAGAATCCCTTCCTTAGTGGAAGGTCGTAAACAAAATGCAAAATAAACGCTTTATACAAACAGTACTCGCTGCTGCTGGTGCTCTCGCTCTAGCTGTCACAAGACAGGATATTTTTCCAGAATGTTAAGAGCAATACATGACATGTTGATCACGAGCTGGTACTCTTAACTGACCTAGCCACCGGGGTACGTTTAGAATAATTTCCACAACATTATACACAAACAGTTTGAGCTCATCTGAACACATCATTTAATAATTAATACATCACACTCTTACTTCTCCGAATCAACAAGCTAATGTGAACCAAGCCATCAAGACTTATGCTTAACTTTAACGCAGCCACTAGTAAGAGCATAAAAGAAAACGTTAAAGCTTAGTTTAAGCCTATGTTTACAAAAGGGAAATGTTAAGCTGAGGCAACTTTAAGGGGTGGTTTAGAACTTTTTCTAAACTTTAACCAAATGTTCATTCTAGGTAAACATTATTCTAAGTCACCTTGGGGTGGATTACAGTGGATACAGATTTATTCTCACGTGCCTTTAAAGATGAATTAAAAAACTTTTCAAAAGCTTGAGCAAATATTTACAATGGTAAAGTTACAGTGAACCTTTCAAGGGGAATTAAACATTTAAAACTTCACACAAATTCACAATTTGACAATAGTATGGCCGTAATCAACAGCCTTTAAAAGAAAGTTAAAACTTTCCGAACTTAGATATCACAGTAGTAAGGTACATTAAGCCGTCCTCAGTCGGTGAATACACAATCTTCCAGCTGGCCCTCAGCTCAGGAGCATAACTTCCAGAATTACGATTTACAGCTATTAATTAGCAAGAAACAAGTTCCGAGAACGTGAGACGCTGGAAGCGGCTAAGAGCCCGAGCGCAGCCAAGCCACATCAAATAACAGTCACACTGAAGCGCCAAAGAAACTGGTATAGGCATGCGTATTCAAATACAGAGATATGTAAACAGGCGGAATACGGCACTGCGGTCGGCATCGCCTATACGCTTATAAGACAACAAGTGTCTACCGCAGTTGTTAGATCAGCCACTGCTGCTGCAATGGTAGGTTATCAAGATTTAAGTGAGTTTGAATGTGGTGTTATAGTCGCCGCACGAGCGATGGGACACAGCGCCATCGAGGTAGCGATGAAGTGGGGGTTTTTCCGTACGACCATTTCACGAGTGTACCGTGAGTAGTAGGAATCCGGTAAAACAACAAATCTCCTACATCGGCGTGGCCGGAAAAAGATCCTGCAAGAAAGGGACCAACAACGACTGAAGGGAATCGTTCAGCCTCACAAAAGTGCAGCCCTTCCGCAAACTGCTGCGGATTTCAACGCTGGGCCATCAACGATTCAACGAAACATCATCAATATGGGCTTTCGGGGCCGAAGGCCCACTCGCGTACCCTTGATGACTGCACGACACAAACCCTTACGCCTCGCTTGGGCTCTTGGACTGTTGATGACTGGACACATGTTGCCTGGTCGGACGAGTCTCGTTTCATGTTGTATCTAGCGGATAGACGTGTACAAGTATGGAGACAGCCTCATGAATCAATGCACGCTGCATGTCAGAACGGACTGTTCAAGCTGGTGGAGGATCTGTAATGATGTGAGGCGCGTGCAATTGGAGTGATATATGACCCGCGATACGTCTAGATACGACCTGATAGTGACACGTACGTCAGCATCCTGTCTGATCGCCTGCATCCATTCATCTCTATTGTGCATTTCGACAGTCTTGGGCAACTCGAGCAGGACAATGCTCTCACATCCACATTTGTTACAGAGTGGCTCCAGGAATACTATTCTGAGGTTGACACTTCCGCTGGTCACCAAACTCCCCAGACACGAACATTATGGAACATATCTGGCATGCCTTGCAACGTGCTGTTCAAAGGAGATCTCCACCCTCTCGTACTATTACGGGTTTATGGACAGACCTGCAGGATTTATGGCGTCAGTTCCCTACAGCACTACTTCCGGCATTAGTTGAGTCCATGCTACGTCGAGTTACGGCACTTTTGCATGCTGGCGGGGGCCCTACACAATGTTAAGTAAGTGTACTAGTTTCTTTGGCTCTTCGTTTTATGACGCCGTGATGTAGCAAAAGCCAGTATACTGTGGGCAGAGGAGCTTTAACAAATGGTTCAAATGGCTCTGAGCACTATGGGACTTAACTTCTGTGGTCATCAGTCCCCTAGAACTTAGAACTACTTAAACCTAACTAACCTAAGGACATCACACACATCCATGCCCGAGGCAGGATTCGAACCTGCGACCGTAGCAGTCGCGCCGTTCCGGACTCAGCGCCTTAACCGCGAGACCACCGCGGCCGGCAAGCTTTAACAGTAACCACGAATGGTGAGAATGGAAGAACTACTTCCAACCAAGTAACGTTCAAATAAAGCGGTTGACGAATGGGGGCATAGCAAAAAGAGCAGCTCATACGAACTCAGTACTGTAAACAATTACATGAGGCGTGCCCCGACCCTTTTTTCTATCCCAACCTCCGTATCTTGCATGAAAGAAGGAACGTTAAATTATCTATACATTGACTGGTATTGAGGGGTTTTGTTTTATCCCGGGTAGTTCTTAAATTAACCCCAGTGAGACACTACATGTATTGTCTTCCCAGTTCTGAAGGAAAAAACCGTAAGTAAATTAAAACTAGTTTTTCAGTAGATTCTCGTTCACTTGTTTCAGTTACTAGTCTGCAGTTTATCCTTGGTGAAAATCACGTAACCTAATTATTTATGAACCTAAATCGAAGTAAAGTTCAAGACGAATAGTCAGTTTCAAATTAACACGTTATTTTATCTCACAATAATTATAAATGAATCAGTTCATTCACACGATCGCATTCAACGGGGTTCTTTGAATAAGTATCTAATCTGGAATCCCGTTAATATCAGAGATACTAAACAATGTTCTGTCACTTTCGATAAAAAGATTGTTCCCGTTTAATATCCATAAACTGTCACGAACTATGATTACTAGTCGCGTGAAGTAAAGTTTTTCACTATCCCAATACAAAGTTCGAATCTGTCCAAAAGTCGTTAATTCCGTAAAATTTTTAAATCTTCACACGAAGTGACGTTATGGACGGAGAGATTATTGATCATCTCCCCGTTTAATATGACAAAAGTTCTAATTCTGATCTGAAAGTAATGCTTCCCAAAAAACAATCTCGTCGCGGTTTATTCTTGCGCCCTGGTTTAATAAAGCTCCTATTGTTGCTTCCTAAAGCTGTACGTCCTAGGCCGGCCGGAGTGGCCGAGCGGTTACAAGCGCTACAGTCTGGAACCGCACGACCGCTACGGTCGCAGGTTCGAATCCTGCCTCGGGCATGGATGTGTGTGATGTCCTTAGGTTAGCTAGGTTTAAGTAGTTCTAAGTTCTAGGGGACTTATGACCACAGCAGTTGAGTCCCATAGTGCTCAGAGCCATTTGAACCATTTTTGTACGTCCTAATTGTCTTCGAACAGACTAGAGGATAGAGACTGGAGTATCATAATTGCATTGTATGTCTATTTATACTTTAGTTCAAGACCTACATTCTGTGTCTATAATATTGATTTTCTCATATGTAAGATTAACTAATAATTTAACCATTTCTATCGTTTTTCCCCCCCTCCCATGCTTCCAAAATTTTAATCTTTTTCTATTATTGTTCTACTATAGATTTCCCTCTATTTGTCTCTTATTTCTATTTCGTAAATTACTACTTGTGGAGGGGCTTGGGACATTTTCTGAATTTATATTTCGAGGCCATGGGAGCTAATTTGGGAGCTATTTTGGTTTATTAACTCCGAGAGGCGTTTTAGGTGTTACAGGCGCCACACGTTGCCCCGACGAAGCCCAGTCATGCGACCCGCTGGTCTTGCTCAGTGTTCCGACAGCAACTCACCGTTTCAAAGTCACCCCTGCAGCCCGGGCGCACTCCTTGCTCGCGTTCCTCCGCCAAGGTCCACTGCTGTTATACACACGCGGCCGACCGCAGGCAGCCAGCCCCGTTCTCTGTGTGTCGGTCGCGAACACCGCCGGTCCACCAGCTCCCTCTCCAGACCCTCCTCGCCACTCTGTCATGGCTCCCCCTTAAGACCCTGCCGTACCAAAGACCCCACGGACAGACGTACACCTTACGTGACCATTACGGCACTCCAACCCCAGTTCTCGATACCAGCAATGTCGTACTACTTTTCTGCGAAGTAACAGACATACTTTTGTGACAGTATTCACATTTGGTTTTATTAATGTATAGGTACTCCGATGTATCGATATATTACAGTGATATGGTTCTTGTGTGTATTCATTTCTGTGACACTGTCATAATCTTTGACTTACTTGTAACCGTTTTGGCGCGAATGAGCACAGAGCAGTCTTTATTTCACTTTTCAGAAGTTAAGTTGTTATTTCGCTTTGTAAAAGAACAGTCAAGTCTTGTGTTTGGTTAAAGTGGAAATTAAATATTTGAAGATTGATACAAAACTGTTTTCTTGATGATGTGACAATTAAGAAGAAGTATGCGTGAATTTACAAGAAGTCTAATAAAAATGTGGATCGTGAACACCAAGTCAAAAATTATTTCTAACATATCATTGTTCTGATCTGGGATTGTTTGATCATTAAGAATTTCCTGAAAAACGTATTTGTTAGGTCTTCAAATATTGCTAAAATACAGATCTGGACCTTCTAGCAGTCAAAGTGGAATCACCCTAGAATCAACAAGATGAGCCATAACAACTTCGACGAAATCTGTGTGGCAATCCACTCAAGATAATTGCCAAAATTAATGACTTTTTTTACAGTGACTTCATTATTTCTATTCTGACGATACCATCCACAGTCAATAACTTTGTTGTTGCCCGATAAAGCGAACATATGCTGCGTGAGCAACATTATTAATCTGATTTCTAACCTACTTTGCAAGTGGTGGTATTGTTAGAACCTGCGAGCTGTAGTCTCTGACCAACGATACGGGAGCTATGTACACCGAATAGACATATCAGAAATCCAGCTCCAGAGTCAAACAACAAACATAGAATAAGCTCACAGTATAGGTCGCCAACAGGAGGTGCGTGTGTTGTTACCATGTAGAGTAAATGCGGCACCGGTTTGCAGTTTCAGTGCGAGTAGGGTTCCGGAGGCTATAGAGTCGCATCATGTGACGTGAACTGGTCAAGATAGGCTTCTCTCCAGCTCGATGCAGTGTGCTCACTGACCGCCACACGTGACTACCGCCGCCAGTTAGGAACAAGTAAATAGGAGAGACAAAGTAATGTACAAAAAAAGGCTGTGCACCAATATCAATACACTTGTTCCAACGATGAACAGTTTTTTTTAATACCCTATAGAATGAAGTCTTTGTCTTGTTGTCTGAGACACTTCCCCATAAATACTTTGAACTGAACGTGTTTCCACATAATGCCTCCTTGAGTGGAGCTAAATTTGGACTGTCGGGAGGATTAGGTATCTCCCAACCAATTTTTTCGATGGTTTCTTGGGTCACAGGGCGATGTGAGGGCGAACATTGTCGTGCAGTAATATCACGGCTGTTGTTAGATATTGGCAACGTTTTTCTCTCGTTGCTAGCTTTACTTCATTCATCAGCATGTCTGAGCAGCAGACACTGTGTATTGTACGCTGATCTTCCAAATAATCACAAAAGACGACACGTTGGACATCCCGAAAAAGACGGTGCAGATTTTACATCCTTTGAGTATTTTATCTTATATTTTGTTAACCCTTTCTGGACCCACCTTTCAAATGTTTTGCTGTAGTTGAGATTGTTACTCAAAACTTTGTTAAATATGCCAACACTTATTCCATATATCTTTTTGATACACTACTGGCCATTAAAATTGCTACACAAAGAAGAAATGCAGATGATAAACGGGTATTTATTGGACAAATATATTATACTAGAACTGATATGTGATTACATTTTCACGCAATTTGGGTGCATAGATCCTGAGAAATCAGTACCCAGAACAACCACCTCTGGCCGTAATAACGGCCCTGATACGCCTGGGCATTGAGTCAAACAGCTTGGATGGCGTATACAGGTACAGCTGCCCATGTAGCTTCAACACGATACCACAGTTCATCAAGAGTAGTGACTGGCGTATTGTGACGACACAGTTGCTCGGGCACCATTGACCAGACGTTTTCAATTGGTGAGAGATCTGGAGAATGTGCTGGCCAGAACAGCAATCGAACATTTTCTGTATCCAGAAAGGCCGGTACAGGCCTGCAACATGCGATCGTGCATTATCCTGCTGAAATGTAGGGTTTCCCAGGGATCGAATGAAGGCTACAGCCACGGGTCGTAACACATCTGAAATGTAACGTCCACTGTTCAAAGTGCCATCAATGCGAACAAGAGGTGACCGAGACGTGTAACCAATGGCACCCCATACCATCAAGCCGGCTGATACGCCAGTATGGGGATGGCGAATACACGCTTCCAATGTGCGTTCACCGCGATGTCGAAAAACACGGATGCGACCATCATGATGCTGTAAACAGAACCTGGATTCAACCGAAAAAATGACGTTTTGCCATTCGTGCACCCAGGTTCGTCGTTGAGTACACCATCGCAGGCACTCCTGTCTGTGATGCAACGTCAACGTTAACTACAGCCATGGTCTCCGAGCCGATACTCCATGCTGATGCAAACGTTGTCGAACTGTTCGTGCAGATGGTTGTTGTCTTGCAAACGTCCCCATCTGTTGACTCAGGGATCGAGACGTGGTTGCACCATCTGTTACAGCCATGCGGAAAGATGCCTGTCAGCTCGACTGCTAGTGATACGAGGCCGTTTGGATCCAGCACGGCGTTCGGTATTACCCTCCTGAACCCACCGGTTCCATATTCTGCTAACAGTCATTGGATCTCGACCAACGCGAGCAGCAATGTCGCGATACGATAAAGCGGAATCGCGATTGGCTACAACCCGACCTTTATCAAAGTCGGAAACGTGATGGTACACATTTCTCCTCCTTACACGAGGCATCACAACAGCATTTCACCAGGCAACGCCGGTCAACTGCTGTTTGTGTATGAGAAATCGGTTGGAAACTTTCCTCACATCAGCACGTTGTAGGTGCCGCCACCGGCGCCAGCCTTGTGTGAATGCTCTGAATTTGCATATCACAGCATCGTCTTCCTGTCGGTTAAATTTCACGTGTGTACCACGTTATCTTCGTGGTGTAGCAGTTTTAATGGCCAGTAGTGTATATATCTGATCTTAAAACTCCATCAGTGCGGGTTTCAAGCAAAGAAATGAACACACCAACTGACCGGAAAGGACATTGCTCGTCTGCCACTGATGTTCGACCGTTTCTGAACTGTTCTACTCCCTTCAAAAAAAATTTCCGCTATTTGCACAACTTTCACTATACTGTAAAATGATTCGAGAAAATATTTTTGCCGGTTTTCCGCCTTCAAAATGCGGTTACCGGTTCTCAGATCAAGGCAATGGTGCCAACATAAAGTTCTGAAAGTAGGAAACTCCGTATACCAAGTGTTTCATTTCTACCTAAATTTCTCTCTTTAATTATTGATCCTTTGGTTGTAGTATCACAAGCAACCATTAACCGAGCTCTAGGGTGATAGGGACACCTTCCCTAGCCTCCACGATCAATAGTCGTCTGGTGCATCCACGTTGCGGCTTCCTTCATATCAGTAGGCCGGTGTGAGAGTATGGCTACATTTAGACAGCGACGCAGTTTCGCAGGGTACAGCGAGGGAACCCTTGCCCAGGCGAAGACCAGAACGACGCATTTGACAGAGAAGGAGTCCTTTGGAAAGACAGAGACTGCGGCAATGCCACCCCATCCTCCCTGGAATTAAATAGAGGAGGACGCCACTTCCTTACGGAGAAAGAAGGATCTTCGAAGGCTAAGGGAGTAAACCCAATAGGAAATCCACTTTTGTGTTAGGCCTAGCTGGTCAACATTTATGATCATATTCCTTTCAGCACCAGGAAAAGCCTCGAGCTAGAGGAGAACAATGGGAAACAATATCAAGACGTGAAGTATATCAAGACAGAGCAACATCCCTCACTGGATGGATACAAAGATGATGGTTATGAATTGTCGGGTGTCTTTTGTACTCTCATTATCTGACTCGCTATCAGCAGCAGAGAGATATACTACAAACTTATTACTGATTTGTAGGTTTCCGTACCTCATTCGGGGTAACCGGAACCCTCACAGTATCACTCCTTCAGCCGTCTGTCTGATAAGGCTTCTTTTCCACTGGAGCGGACTGTGGTATAGAGTTGAAATTTGTGTGAAATAGTAAGGCTTACAGTCCCTTGGAGTGTAAAACGTTTAATCTTATAGGTCAACACATTCAAAAGACACCTCACAAAATTTTGATACTTACAATAAATATGCATAGATGAAATATCTATATACACAATTTAGTTTGCACGCAACCCTCAGAGCTCGAATCCTTCTTGCACTTGTCCGTTTTTTACTATCTTACGATGAAACATAATTGAATATCGGTTTCGGCTATATTTTCACCTTGATTACAGTGCAAGACGTTAACTTGGTCGTATTAAATAAGTGCTTCAACAATGAAAAACGGTTGAGGCAGCCATACACTACAAAAAAAGTTGACTCGTTACACTCAACTAAGGTGAAAAAGATCTGAAGGTGGTCCTTGTCTACCGAAATAGGTAATCAATGGTAATACATCGTAATTCTGACCGCGATCAGTAAACTTCTAGATTTGTGTTTTATGTTATTCTCTTAAATTGACTAAGGTAAATGCTGCATTTCTCAGGAATCTAGCCGGCCGTGGTGGCCGAGCGGTTCTAGGCGCTTCAGTCTGGAACCGCGCGACCGCTGCGGTCGCAGGTTCGAATCTTGTCTCGGACATGGATGTGTGTGATGTCCTTAGGTTAGTTAGGTTTAAATAGTTCTAAGTTCTAGGGGACTGATGACCTCAGATGTTAAGTCCCATAGTGCTCAGAGCCATTTAAACCATTTCAGGAATCTAGAAATGAAGCTTTGCATTATTAATCCTATAACACACCTATATTTCATAAATTACCAAGAAACAGAAACAGAAGCAAAATTACTGCAAAATTTGAAGGGTAAATTCATCTTCTCATGTTAACTTTCAAATTTTTTGGAAGTTATAATGTAGCCGTCATGTGAGTACAGCGTCCCAGTGTCTGTCATACGCACAACCATTACGCGCACTTCGCCGATTTTCTTAGCAGTTAAATCTGAATCCTTTATTGATCCCGGGAAGACATAAGCTTTTCATCAGAATAACACTGCTGACCATTTCTAAATAAGTCGATTAAATATGTTATGCACTACGGCAGTCGAATCTTGGTTTTTTTTTTTTTTTTTGTTTCACCCGTTTCATCCATTTCCTCAAATCGAAGAGTTGATATGAACAAAAGCATTATATAATAGTAATGTGGAAAATATTACGCCCGCTTCCACTGACTGAGATAAGTTTATCTATGGATTCGTTGACCGATCTGGATATCGCCGCGAAGCATATAAAAACTTTCGGCTTAAGAATATTAAATATCCTGTGCAAAATATGTGAGAGTCGTTACGTTTTACCAGTTTCATTGTTTGACCACTAGAAGATCTGATCTAAAATGTCTTGAGTCACAAGTAGACCACACACTTATGCATCTGGATACTTACTGAAGGCATTAGCCCTAACCCGCAGACCAGAAATCTGCAATATACACTCCTGGAAATGGAAAAAAGAACACATTGACACCGGTGTGTCAGACCCACCATACTTGCTCCGGACACTGCGAGAGGGCTGTACAAGCAATGATCACACGCACGGCACAGCGGACACACCAGGAACCGCGGTGTTGGCCGTCGAATGGCGCTAGCTGCGCAGCATTTGTGCACCGCCGCCGTCAGTGTCAGCCAGTTTGCCGTGGCATACGGAGCTCCATCGCAGTCTTTAACACTGGTAGCATGCCGCGACAGCGTGGACGTGAACCTTATGTGCAGTTGACGGACTTTGAGCGAGGGCGTATAGTGGGCATGCGGAGGCCGGGTGGACGTACCGCCGAATTGCTCAACACGTGGGGCGTGAGGTCTCCAGAGTACTTCGATGTTGTCGCCAGTGGTCGGCGGAAGGTGCACGTGCCCGTCGACCTGGGACCGGACCGCAGCGACGCACGGATGCACGCCAAGACCGTAGGATCCTACGCAGTGCCGTAGGGGACCGCACCGCCACTTCCCAGCAAATTAGGGACACTGTTGCTCCTGGGGTATCGGCGAGGACCATTCGCAACCGTCTCCATGAAGCTGGGCTACGGTCCCGCACACCGTTAGGCCGTCTTCCGCTCACGCCCCAACATCGTGCATCCCGCCTCCAGTGGTGTCGCGACAGGCGTGAGTGGAGGGACGAATGGAGACGTGTCGTCTTCAGCGATGAGAGTCGCTTCTGCCTTGGTGCCAATGATGGTCGTATGCGTGATTGGCGCCGTGCAGGTGAGCGCCACAATCAGGACTGCATACGACCGAGGCACACAGGGCCAACACCCGGCATCATGGTGTGGGGAGCGATCTCCTACACTGGCCGTACACCACTGGTGATCGTCGAGGGGACACTGAATAGTGCACAGTACATCCAAACCGTCATCGAACCCATCGTTCTACCATTCCCAGACCGGCAAGGGAACTTGCTGTTCCAACAGGACAATGCACGTCCGCATGTATCCCGTGCCACCCAACGTGCTCTAGAAGGTGTAAGTCAACTACCCTGGCCAGCAAGATCTCCGGATCTGTCCCCCATTGAGCATGTTTGGGACTGGATGAAGCGTCGTCTCACGCGGTCTGCACGTCCAGCACGAACGCTGGTCCAACTGAGGCGCCAGGTGGAAATGGCATGGCAAGCCGTTCCACAGGACTACATCCAGCATCTCTACGATCGTCTCCATGGGAGAATAGCAGCCTGCATTGCTGCGAAAGGTGGATATACACTGTACTAGTGCCGACATTGTGCATGCTCTGTTGCCTGTGTCTATGTGCCTGTGGTTCTGTCAGTGTGATCATGTGATGTATCTGACCCCAGGAATGTGTCAATAAAGTTTCCCCTTCCTGGGACAATGAATTCACGGTGTTCTTATTTCAATTTCCTGGAGTGTAATATTAAGTCGTCTTGTTCTGATATAGTTGGCGGTTGTGCTTTACTCCATTTGAAGCAGTTTTCCTACCAGAGAGGTAGGAATCACCGTAATATCAATGTTTTCTGCTTAGACAACATTCCTAGGTCCCATCATCATCATCATCATCATCATCATCATCATCATCATCATCATCATTTTAATCACCCACTTCCTGTTTTGAATTCGTATCATCGTTACTTTCTATCTCGTAATTTGTGTCAGTATCACTGTCCTCCAAAATTTTATTCATCATTTCTTACAAACAAATTTCTAAGTTTTGTTCATTGACTCTCAGAACTCGTTGAGAATAATAGTCTACTAAGGCTGTTTTGAGTGGTAGATGGATCTCCATATTGAGCAGATTAATTACGAGCACGTCGACATCGTTCTCATATCCGGCTTGTAATCCGTCTCTAATAAGCTCATCTACTACATGTCGCTGAAGGGTGCGGTATTCTTATCTTGGTTCTTCGAGCACTGCTTTACTTGTTTGGGACCGAGTGTAAGACCCACGGCGTGTGTACTGCCTGTCGACTTTCACCACGTGCTGCAGTACCGCGGAGGTGTATTCGCCGGAGTGACATGCATAATTTATTTAGGATAGCATCACCTGTAGACGGGGAGCGCGCCGCCCCTCGCAGCTTATGCAGATCAGCTTATGGCGCCACGGGTGCCGCCCCGGGGCGGCGCGTCTGCAGCGAGCAGCTGGCGATGCCCGGCCCTCGGCCCTCGGCCCACGGTCTGCATTATTCATGGTCGGCGCGGCCGGCAAGTGGTCGGCGCCGCCACTGTCGAGGTTTCTCCACCATCTGGGGGCGCCCTGGCGGTCAGCCGTGTCTCAGAGGGAGCTGCCGCAACTCCATCAGCAAACTCTGCCAAACCTGAGACTACTTGGTCCGTGTCTTCGTTTCTAAAACAGCCATACCTCTAGTCTGGGGCTGTCGCCGACGTCTTCCAGCAACGTAGCCACCTATCTAGCATATTTTCTAAACATTCAACCCTTCAAAATCATCAAAATACTACCAAAAGGCAACCTAAGTTTCTAGCATAGCTTAGAGAAAGCTTTTGACGATGTTGACTGGAATATTCTCTTTCAAATTCTGAAGGTGGAAGGGTAAAATACAGGGAGCGAAAGGCTATTTACAATTTGTACAGAAACCAGATGGCAGTTATAAGAGTCGAGGGGCACGAAAGGGAAGCAGTGGTTGGGTAGGGAGTGAGACAGGGTTGTCGCCTCTCCCCGATGTTCTTCAATCTGTATATTGAGCAAGCAGTAAAGGAAACAAAAGAAAAATTCGGAGTAGGTATTAAAATCCAAGGAGAAGAAATAAAAACTTTAAGGTTCGCCGATGACATTGTAATTCTGTTAGAGACAGCAAAGGACTTGGAAGAGCAGTTGAACGGAATGGACAATGTCTTGAAAGGAGTATATAGGATGAACATCAACAAAAGCAATACGAGGATAATGGAATGTAGTCGAATTAAGTTGGGTGATGCTGAGGGAATTAGATTAGGAAATGAGACACTTAAAGCAGTAAAGGAGTTTTGCTATTTGGGGAGCAAAATAACTGATGATAGTCGAAGTAGAGAAGATATAAAATGTAGACTGGCAATGGCAAGGAAAGAGTTTCTGAAGAAGAGAAATTGGTTAACATCGAGTATAGATTTAAGTGTCAGGAAGTCGTTTCTGAAAGTATTCGTATGGAGTGTAGCTATGTATGGAAGTGAAACATGGACGAGAAATAGTTCAGACAGGAAGAGAATAGAAGCTTTCGAAATGTGGTGCTACAGAAGAATGCTGAAGATTAGATGGGTAGATCACATAACTAATGAGGAGGTATTGAATAGAATTGGGGAGAAGAGGAGTTTGTGGCACAACTTGACGAGAAGTAGGGACCGGTTGGTAGGACATGTTCTGAGGCACCAAGGAATCATAAATTTAGCATTGGAGG
The DNA here is from genome assembly GCF_023864345.2 of Schistocerca serialis cubense. Taxonomy (NCBI): domain Eukaryota; kingdom Metazoa; phylum Arthropoda; class Insecta; order Orthoptera; family Acrididae; genus Schistocerca; species Schistocerca serialis. The sequence goes on along the minus strand of NC_064645.1, from coordinate 596,533,921 downwards.
GCAGCGTGGAGGGTAAAAATCGTAGAGGGAGACCAAGAGATGAATACACTAAGCAGATTCAGAAGGATGTAGGTTCCAGTAGGTACTGGGACATGAAGAAGCTTGCACAGGATAGGGTAGCATGGAGAGCTGCATCAAACCAGTCTCAGGACTGAAGACCACAACAACAACAACAACAACAACATAGGGATAAGGAGTTATTAAATTAGTCCTCATATCAAGCACCGGATACACCGAAACCGCAATCGAGTCCAAATCCGAGGGCAGGGTCGTCAATGAAGTACTTGAAGAAGTACAATGAAGAATTTACAAGGAAACATCACAAACTTGACATCAGATTTTAAGGATAATAAGCCTACTAGTGAGATATGACCCCAGCAATCGATCCCCCTACAAAAATTTGGACCATAATTCTGATCGTACGTGCTTATGACCTGATTATACGTCTGGAGCACAACATTGTATGGTAGTGAAACATAGACTGTGGGAAAACCGGAACAGAAGAGAATCGTAGCATTTGAGATGTGGTGCTATAGACGAATGTTGAAGATTAGGTGGACTGATAAGGCAAGGAATGAGGAGGTTCTGCGCAGAATCGGAGAGGAAGGGAATATGTGGAAACCCCTGACAAGTAGAAGGGGCAGAACTATGGGTTATCTGTTAAGTCATCAGGGAATGACTTCCATGGTATTAGAGGGAGCTATAGACGGTAAAAACTGTAGAGAAAAACAAATATTGGAATACATCCAGCAGCCTGCCGCTGTGGCCGAGTGGTTCCAGGCACTTCAGTCCGGAACCGCGCTGCTCCTACTGTCGCAGGTTGGAATTCTGCCTCGGGTATGGGTGTGTGTGATGTTCTTAGGTTAGTTAGGTTTAAGTAGTTCTAAGTTTAGGGGATTGATGACCTCAGATGTTAAGTCCCATAGTGCTTAGAGCTATTTGAACCAATACATCCAGCAAATAGTTTAGGACGTAGGTTGCAAGGGCCACTCTGAGATGAAGAGGTTGGCATAGAGAAGAATTCATGGCGGGCCGTATCAAACAAGTCAGAAGATTGATGACATAAAAAAACCGCTTTTAAACTTCAAGCACGCCAGCGGTTTGTCACTCGCTGCGCTTCACTACAGCCGCCTAATGCTCGAGAGCGAAATACTGTACAGCGGAGTAAGAGGTTCATGTTCGTAATGCCAGACAACCAACAAGCGATAACGGTTTGTTCATTGTGTAAAAGTGCGCGGTGTAGAACCTGTAGGCAGCGCGGGGTAGACGTGCTGTCTTGGGCGTCTTGTCACGGTTCGCGCGTCTCACCCCGGTGGAGGTTCTAGTCCTTCCTCGGGCATGGGTGTGTGTGTTGTCCTGAGCGTAAGTTATTTTAAGTTAGATTAAGTAATGCGTAAGCCTAGGGACCGATGATCTCAGCAGTTTGGTCCCATAGTCCTTACCACAAATTTCCAATTTTCGAACATGTAGCTGGTGCAAGAGATCTCTTTGCTTCGAACACTTTTAAGTTGCGATTCACAAACGCAGACTAAATTAATGAAGCGAATGAGGGTGTCATTAACGAAGTAGCGTAGCGCTGTTCAATCATTAACATTGCTGTTGTGTGTGATTTTCTTTCGATTGCAAGCTGACTTTGTCAAAGTGAAGGAGTTGCGTTATTACTGAACATGATTGACATAATTAAATTGTAAATAGGAAATCATTTTCTCCATTACATAACGACTGTTCAGTTGCTTAGATTTATTCATTTTGATTTTGAAACATAATATTGAAAATATCTGTATATAATTAAACAATAAGCAAGCGATTGCATACAAGAAATTTAATTTCTTTACCGGTTTCGAGCATTTAGTACCCTTCTTCAGAAGGTTATGAGTACTGCATTGTTTGAGCGTGTCAGTAATAAATTTTACACAAAAAATGCCATTCTCATGTAGTTGCATAAACTAGTACAAAGAAGTTTCTTTATATTTCTGATAAAGAAATTAAATATCTTTTATACAACTGGTTGCTTACTATTCCATTATATACGACTACAGTTGCTGAAGTTGGATAAAATACTAAAATATACGTAGTGTTTTCATGTAAATCAACATGTTCTCGAACAAGGTTTCAAAGCACTCTTGGCGCACCTGTTCCCCTCGGCCATGATCCTCCCTCGCCTAAACATTACGCGAGTAGGAGGACTGTACAGTACTTGGCGCTCGGCCGCTATGCAGCTTCCGTGGGGAGTGACAAACTGTGTGCTCGAAGTTTACATTCAGAAGGTCGTAACTGCGTACTGTCAGAATTATGGCGCACACTTTCACGCGGGATTGATTACTGTGGCTGATATCTTGCATGCATTCTTCTTAAAATAAGAGATCAAGTTCGTGACGATTCCTCGTTAACTGCAGTCACGTTTGTTAGTGACACCAACGTACAGCCAGAGAACTGATCTCATGGATGGAGAGTAGAGTTATTTATACAAACATTTAAAATTCCAAAATACTAATATTTATACAACCAACGAATATATCAGTTATTGAAATGTGCAGCTCGTTAGGTCGTTGCTGTGCGAACGAGAGGTGCTCGGGCTTGGCAGCGAAAAGTCCTATCACACTGTCACACTTATGCGCTCAACACATCAACGATATACAAACTGATTTGAGCCTTATATTGCCAGAAAATTGCTAATCACAGAAACTGAAAGTGCCCTGCAACTCATATATTCTTCCGTAGAGAGGCACCTGCTTTACAACGGAAAGCCCTCACAGTAAGAGTACAATTCAGTTATGCGGAATAAATCGTCCATATTTCTAACAATGGCTCTCCTGGCCTAATGTGTTGTAGGATTAAAGAAACAGACGAAAATAAAATCAGTTCATTTAAATAGTAGATTTATTTTTCCTAAACTGGGTCACAAGTAAAGTGAACATTTTTTCGAAAATGAATGTATGAACAGTTTCTTATTTAATGCTTAGGTAAGAGAAAAATTGTCTCTGTAGAAACCTAACAAAATCAATTTTTACATTGAAATGCATGGTTAAGTGCCCAAAATTGCAGTAAAGAATCGTTTAAGCACAGCTCACTTGGAACAGGCTGTTTTGCTAACAAGTTTTCGATATATCCAATGGAGCAGGAGACTGCTATGGAACTGCGATTGGATTTTCAAACTCTTTGGGGCTTGCAACCGCAAAACCGGATACGAGATCCAAACAAGTAAAGGCACTGAGAAAGCTACACAAGTTGCGGAATTTACCTCGAAAATTGCGAGCTTCCCAGAGCAAAAACGGCGTTAGTGCTAGAAAGGCGACACTTACTCGATCGATTCAATGTAAACTAGCAGGCTCCTATCCCGCGCCATCCTCTCTACATGTGACCTTTCGGCCACGCGTCCTCACACTAACTCCATGACTTATTAGCGTTCCCGTCCGCTCCAAGAAAACTACCACCTTAAGGGGAGCACTTACAACCTTGGTCACAGTGACGACCAAGATGCGGGGAAGCCTGTCAAAACTTCTCCACTATTACTTACAGTATGCCCACTAACTGTCCAGAGGTTGGTAAACTGTGTATGCTGTGTCACCGCTCATTGGTTCGGACATTTACGCTGCAGAGCTTGTGCCGATGATCCCTCTAATTGGCTGACATTAATCGCACAGTTATATTCCAGAATTTTCCCGCACTAATTTCGGCACAATCTCGTTGTCGCATATTTGACGACAGGAAATGCCGGTTGCTCCCAACAGACAGGGGAACTGTAGATGTCCTATTACTTCCAAGAATGTGCCGCATTGCGGACAACGGAAATCGGCCTGTATGTAGCTACTACATTTCTGCGAATCAGTAGCCCAGCACGAGAGAGCTTAAGCTGTCCAGTAACCATGGCGCTGAGACCACTCAAGTCCCTAACTGTATCCTCCCAGGCCTACCTCAGCGAAGGGAAATTCACAAATCTTACCAGAAACCACTAACGGTTTATTTCCCTCCAGCTCAGTTAAGAATCTGAAGCCGCCGGTGTCACTCATTATCACAAAGCGATAATGTGATGGTACTATTTGGAAATTTGCAGTAAGTTCCTGTGGGACCAAACTGCTGAGGTCACTGGTACCTAGGCTTACACACTACTTAATCTAACTTAAACTAACTTACGCTGTGGACAACACACACACCCATGCCCGAGGGAGGACTCGAACCTCCGACGGGTGTAGCAGCGCGAACCGTGGCAATGATTGTATGATGGTACAGTTACAAAATATAAGGGGCAGTCATGAAAACAGGACGCGAGCCACAACCGGAATGGTTTCATTCAAAAGTAATCGCCACACACGTTAAGACGTGTATCCCATTGGGAGACGAGATATCTGTTCCTGTTTCGTAGACCGCGGTCAGCTGCTGACAGGTCCACAACCGCACCCACTCTTTCATTTCCTCGTCCAGCTAAAACGGAAGTCCACGCATGTCAACGGAGGCTGCTGCAGTATTTCTCTACGAAATCGCTGCAGCGTAGCCTTAGACCGATTAATAGTATGCGGGCGTGTGTTATCATTCAGTTTTCCAGAACAGCTTGGTATGTCTTTGACGGCGGAGATGTAGAATGTTTCCACTGTTGGCTTTGCCGTTTGCCTTCGGACACGAGATGATGACCTTGTTCCTCGCCTGTAGGAACCCTCTGCTCGTCCAGTTCTACAATCAATGCGCTGCACTCTGAAGACAGTTCGCACAAACCGCGAGGTGCCATTAAGTCAAAAAGCCCAGCTTTGCTGAAGGACGGAATCATTCTGTCGTACATCCTTCGTACAGCCCGCATCTTTCACCGAGTGATTTTCCAATCTTCGACGACCTTGGACTTCCGTTTCAGTCGAACGAGGAAAGGCAAGAGTGGGTGAGGTTGTGGATCAGTGAGCGGGCGACGTTTTCTGCGGAAAGGAAATTGATCGTCTTGTCTCCCAGTGGGATGTCTTAAAACGCTTTTGATGGTTAGTTCTGAATGGAGCCTTTCAATGGTCCAGTTGTCACGGTTTTCATTTCTGAACCGTTGCGCGACCGCTAGTTGGCTCGACGGTCTCTAGTAGAACTTTGTTGCCTTAGGAAAGCGTGGTACGCCGACCGCTGTGGCTAAGCGGTTCTAGGCGCTTCAGTCCGGAACAGCGCTGTTGCCGTGGTCGCAGGTTCGAATCCTGCCTCGGGCATGGATGTGTGTGATGTCCTTAGGTTAGTTAGGTTGAAGTACACTACTGGCCATTAAAATTACTACACTACGAACATGACGTGCTACAGACGCGAAATTTAACCCACAGGAAGAAGATGCTATGATATGCAAATTATTAGCTTTTCAGAGCATTCACACAAGGTTGGCGCCGGTGGTGACACCTATAACGTGCTGACATGAGGCAAGTTTGCAACCGATTTCTCATACACAAACAGCAGTTGACCGGCGTTGCCTGGTGAAACGTTGTTGTGATGCCTCGTGTAAGGAGGAGAAATGCGTACCATCACGTTTCCGACTTTGATAAAGGTCGGATTGTAGCCTATCGCGATTGTGGTTCATCGTATCGCGATATTGCTGCTCGCGTTGGTCGAGATCCAATGATTGTTAGCAGAATATGGAATCGGTGGGTTCAGGAGGGCAATACGGAACGCCGTGCTGGATCCCAACGGCCTCGTATCACTAGCAGTCGAGATGACAGGCATCTTTCTGCATGGCAGCCACGTCTCGATCACTGAGTCAACAGATGGGGACGTTTGCAAGACAACAACCATCTACACGAACAGTTCGACGGCGTTTGTAGCAGCATGGACTATCAGATCGGAGACCATAGCTGCGGTTAGCCTTGTCGATGCACCACAGACAGGAGCACCTGCGATGGTGTACTCAACGACGAACCTGGGTGCACGAATGGTAAAACGTCATTTTTTTCGGATGAATCCGGGTTCTTCTTACAGCTTCACGATGTTCGCATCCGTGTTGGGCGACACCGCTGTGAACGCACATTGGAAGCCTGTATTCGTCATCGCCATACCGGCGTACCGCCCGGGGTGACGGTATGGGGTGCCACCTCTTGTTGGCATTGACGGCACTTTTAACAGTGGACGTTACATTTCGGATGTGTTACGACCCGTGGCTCTACCCTTCATTCGATCCCTGCGAAACCCTACATTTCAGCAGGATAATGCACGATCGCATGTTGCAGGTCCTGTACGGGCCTTCCTGGATACAGAAAATGTTCGATTGCTGCTCTGGCCAGCAGATTCTACAGATCTCTTACCCATTGAAAACGTCTGGTCAATGGTGCCCGAGCAACTGTGTCGTCACAATACGCCAGTCACTACTCTTGATGAACTGTGGTACCGTGTTGAAGCTGCATGGGCAGCTGTACCTGTACACGCCATCCAAGCTCTGTTTGACTCAATGCCCAGGCATATCAAGGCCGTTATTAAGGCCAGAGGTGGTTGTTCTGGGTACTGATTTCTCAGTATCTATGCACCCAAATTGCGTGAAAATGTAATCACATGTCAGTTCTAGTATTATATATGTGTCCAATGAATACCCTTTTATCATCTGCATTTCTTCTTGGTGTAGCAATTTTAATGGCCGGTAGTGAAGTTCCAAGCCTAGGGGACTGGTGACCTCTGATGTTAAGTCCCACAGTGCTTAGAGCCATTTGAACGATTGGAAAGTGTGGTAGGCGTGGTCATCGGGTGCGATGGGAGTGACTGTGAGACTGGGAAGGTGAAACAGTTCGCTCGGCGTACGGCGGCCGAGTTGAAACCTCGCGGCTTGGCGAGTAATGTGCCGGCTTTGAGCGTAGCAGCGATACCAGGAAGAAAGACACAGGCGTGTTCCTGGATTGCGAGCCATTATTACCTCAGTTGCGGGCGGCTGCAAACCTATGGACGTGTGGAGCCTGTACCGAAGGTAGGGGCGTGTTGTGTCCTTCAGCGGCCGACCAGATCTGGAGGCGGACGGCGGATCGCACTGTGCTGAAGCTGTGTGTGGGCTTCACGCTGACCAACCTCAATCGTTGTACGGATGTGTCTGGTAAGCTTCCGGTTTGATTTATTGGATGCGAGTAGGCCGAGCATCAGCAGTAACCACAGCCATAACTGCCATTTCCTATATCAGTTCTGTGACTGTTTAGTTCGGTAGTTTTCTGGTTGTTTGGTCGAGGTTCACGTGCAGTTCCACAACAGACCTCTGATTGCTGATCCCGCTACTGTCTCTAGGCAGGAAATGTGTGAGTGCGCTCTGACAAACACAGTGGTTACGGTTACTACAAGCCACACCACAATTTGGGAAACGGGGCCAAATTTCTAGTAGTTTACTGTCGAGTTTAGATTTCCACAAATGTTTTATTCGTATCTTACATAAACTAGCAGTACGTCAATAAACAGCCTTTTAAACACGGCGCTAACGGCAATCAAGTAATTCATAGCAATACAACAGTTAAAAAAATTAAAAAAACACAGAAGCTAGCAGTACGGCAATAAACAAACTTTTAAAATACGCCGCTAACGCCAATCAAAGTAATTTATAGCAATACAACAATTATAAAATTTTTAAAGAACATTAGTAAACATGATACTGAAGTAAATACAGAACTTTGTTAATAAAGTACGGTGAGGTAGTGAAGCTACCAACACCGCCATTAAAAAAATTAAACAGGTCTCAGCAAACACACGATTAATGCCAATAAAAGGTATTTACAAACGTGGGGGAATTTAAAAAAAAATTTGAAGCAAATGTGTCCTGGAATATCATTAGAACATAACAGATGTGACGGACCCTTGTAAGGTGGCCACAAATCACCCACTCAGGGATGCTCAGGCTAGACAGAAGACTGACCAATTTAAATACGCCCGTAAAAACAATTGCCACTCTCAGGCTGGTCACTGCACCGACTTTTAGCCAACGAAAACTTGTTATAAGATGGCTTAACTTGCTGACAGAATTAGAGCTAACCTCGTGCAAGGAGACATTACACTACACAGTCCTGATTGAGCGACCACATGATCAACCAACAAGAAGCATGAATTTACTCATAACCCACGACAGAATAGCGAAACAATTAAACTGTCAAAACTACTCCTCCCATCGGACAGTAACGAGAGCAGGAGGAAAGATCACTGCCTTCAGTTACACCGGTGCCAGGGACAGGAAACCCGGTCGCCGGAGGCCACAGGGCAGAAGAGACGCTGGTTACTCAAAATTATTACTTAATGATTAAACCTTCCAGGAACTTAACTTGCAATTATGCTCGAACAGGCAGTACACGACCTCCGATGGCAAGGATCCACACATCCGTCCGCGCACGCGTCGCCAGCGTATCCAACACGCCACGGTCGCGCGACAACACGCTCTGTCACTGGAGTTCACGTCTTCTCCGCAACGTTGACGGGTTGTGACCGCTCCTTCATGTTAGGTGTCTCCTTTTAAACTACAGTGTTGAAACGGAGGATTTAAAGAAGCTTGTTATCGTCCCACCAAGGCGAAATGAACAGCAACTACTCGTGGGCGGTTCTGTATACAGCGAACACACTGGGAGCTCTTCCACGCCTGCTTCTCGCTGGAGAGCTGGAGAGCCTCCCGTGTCCACCACACTCTCTGCGCGCAATCCCCCTACTTCCGCGCCACCACACGAGGTTACAACCGGTCAAAGATCTCACCTCCTCCACAGCAGTTTCCCGGAAGCAAAAACACATGACATCGATAGCAGAGGGAAAAGACAACCAAGCAGCCACTTAATGACAGACAACATATCAAACAAACATGTCAGGGGAAGAAAAGGAAAACCAATGCAATCTAAACACAAGGTGTAGCACGAGTCGATACACGGCTCAACCTCCCCTCTTAAACTGGAAGCATAGCTTGCCAAACCCTACAAGAAAAATGTTCACCTCAACTTAACCTGACTCAGATGAACTCGATACTGCTTTCCCGCTTGATTGTCCCAAACTAAGAGATTCACTGGACCCAATCGTCTCTCAATGGTACACTGCCCAATAAAACGAGGAGTCAATTTTCCCAGCCTGTTGACTCGTGCGTCTCTCCCCGGGTAATTACGAATATAAACTTGATCACCAGACTTGCCCTGAAACTGACGCCGACCCCGGTTATAACGAACGGCTTGTCTGTTACGAGCAGCGAGAATACTACGCCTGGCCCTACCCCAGTTTTCTTTAATAAGCTGGGGAGTAATAGGCGCCGGAATTAGGTCTTTAATCTTCCACAAATTAGTAAGGGGAGAATTGACAGGAAAAGTAAACACTAGAGAAGCAGGGGTTGCCTTGATGGATTCATGACACACGGTGTTAAAGGCGAAACTAATCCACCGGAGATTTGAATCCCACTTCCTAGGAGAATTCTGATGGTAAATAATAAGAGCGGATTTCAAATTGCGGTTCACCCTTTCCGCAAAAGATCCCTGAGGATAATATGGAGTTGTGGTAATATGCTTTATCCTGTTCTTGAAGGTAAACGTTCAAAGCTGAGCTGAACGAAAAGCGGAAGCGTTATCGCTAACCAATTGTTTAGGCGGTCTGAATACACTGAAGATGTTGAGTAAATGAGCAATGGTGGTGACAGCATTTACATTTCGACTCGGTATAAGCCAAGTAAACCTAGAAAAGGCATCGATCACTACCAGAATATATTGATTACCCTGCTTAGTCCGGGGTAACGGACACACATAATCGATGCGTCGCATTTTTTGGCGACAAGCATTTATGTATTAAGCAGGTTCGTTTCATGTGGCATGTCCCATGTGGACTATTAGTGCAGCGCACAATTTCATGCATTATCTTATCGGGTGTTTATACCGCCAAGTTTGATGGCGTTTTTTTATTGTTTTTAAAGTTGTTTACCCCACTCCCACGTGGTGTGAGTTTGATACAATTTGTGTTTGGCAGTCTAACTTCCTTCTCGATAAGTGTATTAGGGACGGCGTTTAGATTTTGACAGCCGTTAACTCACTGAAAATTTATTTTCTTTTTTTTTTTCTTGTTGCTGTAATTTTGAATGTCGTGCACCGGAGTTCGGCCTATAGTAGAGGCCAGTCCCAATTCCTGTACTAAATTCTGTGTTTCTCTGTTAATTAGGTTACCTTTCTTGTTTTCTTGGTGGGACTTGGGTGATACCTGCCTGGCTGCTGGAGCAGACGAAGCATCCGAAAGCGGAGCCAAGTCGACGCTCGACACAACGGCCTGGCGGGTGCAGGTGGTCCTACACCACTTAATTTTTCTGAGCCCCCTATGGCTTTCCAAGACAAGGTTATATAGCAAGTCTATGTATTTATTTGTATCTTAATCATTGCGCTCCTCTGCGGCCGTCTTTGTAATTCTTTTAAATTTCTAGCTCATGTAAACTGTTGAAATGACATGACTACGTAGGCTTTCCCGGCGTAATAAGTCTTTTCGGGTTTGCTGCCGGATCCTAAAATCAACTTGACTCGATATTTCGGCGATCCAACTGTTCGCCATCAGTTCGTTCAGTACACGGCGCATGCGCCGCCCATCACGGTTTCTGCCTTCCTAGACAGGGAGGTGGCGCCGCCCTTAGTGAAACACCGCTGGCAACGATATATCGCAATCAAGGCCGCACCGAAGAACGTTCAGTTTTGATGCGAGATAATACAGGATTCCACGTTTTGCTAAGAGGAAACCCATTGTCTCTGTTGATTAAATTATCAGCCAACCTAATTTCGATCGCCTCTTTATACACACTATTCCAAAAACCGGAAATGTTGGCAATTACAACAGTTTCCTCAAATTATCGTTTAAGATTGGACGAATTTTAAGGAGTTTTAACATTAAGAGTGTGTTCCGTCCACCCTCTAAGATTAGGGCTCTGCTCGGATCTGTGAAGGATGATTTGGGACTTAGGAAACCCGGGGTGTACAGACTCCCGTGTCAATGTGGGAAAGGTTACGTTGGCCGTTCTATTCGCACAGTGAATGACAGGTGTGTGGAACATCGCCGTCACACGAGGCTACAACAGCCGGAAAAATCGGCCCTAGCAGAACACTGCCTGAATGAGAGAGACAAAATGAAATTTGAGGAAACTGTTGTAATTGCCAACATTTCCGGTTTTTGGAATAGAAGTGATAACCGGCTAAATTGCCAGTTGAGTAATTACTAGATTTATTTACTTACATGTGTTTATACAAGTGTGGCTCGGCGAACTGAATGGTTATTAATCGTACTCCTTGTATGCAATGTTGGTTTTTTGAACCATCCTAAAATTGGGACATTTAAGATCTGTTAATTTCATGAAGGTTCTCATTGACTATTTGTACCACTCAGAACGCAATATTTAACATCAGTCCTGTCTGGTCATTTCTCTTGCGTGCCTTGCAAATCTCCGCTATCCGAAGGTATAGCAATTTTCTGATATGGTGCTTTTCTAACTGGTATACTTTTGGATTGTAAATCTCAAAATTTCTTCCGAGAAAGAATTTTTAGCTCGTTTATTACACTGCACCAGTTTTATTATAGTATTTAATCTATTTGCTATTAATAAATATGGTACAGTTCTATGATGTAAGTTATTCTGTTTCTTAGCAGTCAACACCACTGGGGGCGTTTTTTCAGTAGATGTTTGACATATCTAACTAAAAAAAAAATGGCTCTGAGTACTATAGTACTTGACATCTGAGGTCATCAGTCCCCTAGAACTTAGAACTACTTAAACCTAACTAACCTAAGGACATCACATACATCCATGCCCGAGGCAGGATTGGAACCTGCGACCGTAGCGGTCTCACGGTTCCAAACTGTAGCGCGTAGAATCGCTCGGCCACTCTGGCCGGCATATCTAACTCAGTGCGTTCTTTTGAAATAATGAGAAGGTTCACAACATGAGTGATGCTTAATCTGTATTTGAAATATCTTCAGCATCATTCTTGTTATTATATTTAGTTACAGTTAATACTCTATTTTGTATTCTTCCTATTGAGACAAAATTGCTGTTGTTCTGAAACCTGTGCTCCAGGTGGACTCCATTCCACATAGGGTCTGCAGTCGTGGTCGGAATGGGCTGTTTTAGGAAGGAACAGCTGAAGTGTGAGTGTCGCATCTGTGGATTAACCGAAGATGCAGACGTCGCAGAACTAAAGGTGCGACTTCGAGCTTCTGTTGGGGTGACAGTCCAGGTGACGACAGGTTACGTAGGACGGGTGAATATTGTGCCGGTTCCCTCTCTGAGCTTTAGCAAATCCTTCAGTTACTAAAAACCAGTGTTCCATTCTGTGCCCAAGTGTATCGAATGCAATCGAAGATTGCGCGCGCGTCTCCCTACTGGCGTATTATGTTTGCTTGGTTATGTGTTCGCTCTGGGGACAGCCCGCGTTTTCCTGCAGTGTTAACAGTTGCTTCAAATGGCTCTGAGCACTGTGGGACTTAACTTCTAAGGTCATCAGTCTCCTAGAACTTAGAACTACTTAAATCTAACTAACCTAAGGACATCACACACATCCATGCCCGAGGCAGGATTCGAACCTGCGACCGTAGCGGTCGCGCGGTTCCAGACTGTAGCGGCTAGAACCCTCGGCCACCCCGGCCGGCCTTAACCGTTGCTATCGGCGAGTTTAGTGTGCAAGGAGTGGCTCTCGTCGCGTGCAACCTGGTTACGAAGTGCAGCAGTCAGCTGTGGTGTGCTAAATACGCCGAGAAGTATTAGACAACATGTTAGCAGCTACGAGCAGGGGTGCAGTATTATCCGGAACCTGCTTGAAGATTGGTTGGTTGACTGGGGAAAGAGACCAAACAGCGAGGTCATTGGTCTCATCGGATTAGGGAAGGATGGGGAAGGAAGTCGGCCGTACTCTTTCAAAGGAACCATACCGGCATTGGCCTGGAGAGATTTAGGGAAATCACGGAAAACCTAAATCAGGATGGCCGGACGCGGGACTGAACCGTCGTCCTTCCGAATGCGAGTGCAGTGTGCTAACCACTGCGCCACCTCGCTGGGTCCTGCTTGAAGTTCCTAAGCTATTTGGCCTCCTTGACATTTATTTCAAATTATATATGAAGGCTGTTCAGTAAACACTGTAATTAGAGATTGTTAATTCTGCCCCGTTGCGAGCTGGACAGGAATCCGGTTCGTTTTATGCCTTTCATTGACACGTATTGGGAATGTCTGTATCAGTTTGCAATTTGAATCTGGTTCTGGAAATCATTGTTCGTTATCATTGTGTATTTGATACTACCGGTCGTAATTTCTGTTTGTTGCAGACCTCGTGGCCCTTCCTGGTGCGAGTTATTGTATTTGGCCTGTAACTAAAGTTGTGTGCGTTCAGCCTAAGGGTAGGCAAGTGTAGGTCATGTGTGTGTGCGTGCTTGTATATGCACACTCTCTTACTCCGTGTTGTGGAGCCCATCAGGTTATAGTTGTACATTTTAGTCCGCCATCTGGATTTAGTGCTTATACAAATTACAGTGTCTATTAGTCCGTAAGAGGCCCCAGTAGAGGTATGTCCTTATCGAATATTCTTTGAATTACTATGTAACTATTTTTTAAAATGACTGTACATTTTATCTTGTTATCACTAGGAAGGTTAAGGGGCTCCGGAAAGGCTCAAAATCATGAAAAGTTCAATTTTTAGTTTTTTGCGTTTTCTGAATCTGCAGACTATTACCTTTTAATAGATATATAATTTATTCAATTCCGAAGACTACAACTATTTTTAAATTTTTTTGGAAATGTGTTCTACATGGGCGTGACCCACTGTGGCTCTGATAAACTGCTGTCAAATGGTGTTATTATTAACGTCCGTGTTCATCAGGTACACTTTTGTCTGCCTCATGCAATAATGGAGGTGATAAAACCTATTTTCAGAGACTTAGCAGCACCTGAACTGTTGAAAAAGTGTATTCACGGAAAAACTCAAAACCCCAATGAAAGTGTAAATAGTGTTATATGGTCGAGAATCCCCAAGACTGTATTTGTTGGAATAGAAACACTTCACTTTGGTGTGTATGATGCTGTTGCGACTTTCAATGATGGCAACATTGTAAGGTGCAAGGTATTTAGAAATATGGGAATGAAGATAGGTTCTAACATGGTACGAGCGATGGTTGCTTTAGACAAGGAACGCCTTCGGGCTGCAGACAGGGCTGTAAAGAGTCTAGAAATACAAGCAAGAGTAAACAGGAGGAGGAACAAGAGGAAGCTGGAGGAGGAGTTTGCAGAGGATGAAGATAATCAATCCTATGGACCTAGAATGCACTAAAAAGTTAATCCAATCTTTGTCGCTCGATTCCCAAAACTTTTATTTTCTCATACTAATTACATGTTTTCTAAGGATCTTCCAAACATATTTGTTTCAAACTTTCAGTAAATGTTACACAGTACCTTATGCATAATTTAACACAGCCTCTTTCCAAAAAACTGTATATTTTTGAATATATAAGTAAAAGATTGCAAAAAAATGTTGTGAATTTTCATTACAATTGAAAAAAAATCATCTTTAATAACTGAGCTAAAATTTTGTAAAATCCCTGTGTTAAGTTGTACCCCATATTCCAATAAATAATCTGTAAAAAGTTCAACTTACTACCTCAAATATTTTGTGAGGAAAGATGTAATTTATAAGCGTTATTTTAACATTGCAAGTATAGGCCGTTCCGGAGCCCCTTAACTTGCAATGTTTATGAGCGAGACGCTCCTATACTGAAGTTTTAATACACTCCTGGAAATGGAAAAAAGAACACATTGACACCGGTGTGTCAGACCCACCATACTTGCTCCGGACACTGCGAGAGGGCTGTACAAGCAATGATCACACGCACGGCACAGCGGACACACCAGGAACCGCGGTGTTGGCCGTCGAATGGCGCTAGCTACGCAGCATTTGTGTACCGCCGCCGTCAGTGTCAGCCAGTTTGCCGTGGCATACGGAGCTCCATCGCAGTCTTTAACACTGGTAGCATGCCGCGACAGCGTGGACGTGAACCGTATGTGCAGTTGACGGACTTTGAGCGAGGGCGTATAGTGGGCATGCGGGAGGCCGGGTGGACGTACCGCCGAATTGCTCAACACGTGGGGCGTGAGGTCTCCACAGTACATCGATGTTGTCGCCAGTGGTCGGCGGAAGGTGCACGTGCCCGTCGACCTGGGACCGGACCGCAGCGACGCACGGATGCACGCCAAGACCGTAGGATCCTACGCAGTGCCGTAGGGGACCGCACCGCCACTTCCCAGCAAATTAGGGACACTGTTGCTCCTGGGGTATCGGCGAGGACCATTCGCAACCGTCTCCATGAAGCTGGGCTACGGTCCCGCACACCGTTAGGCCGTCTTCCGCTCACGCCCCAACATCGTGCAGCCCGCCTCCAGTGGTGTCGCGACAGATTGCACACGCGGAAACCGTTCCAAAACTCGTCGCTAATCATACAGTAACCACGTAATACACAAACAAAATAAGGCTTTATTCATAACGCTCTGAAAAGCAAAGCAAATAAGTCTCTCGTGGCTCGACACGTAACAGGATACAAAACAACTGATGAGAGCGGTACAACCTAGAAGAACATAAAGGGTCAGCGCTGCTGCACGCTTATATAGACCGACCGATGTGGAAAAGTGGTTAACACACTGGACCCGCATTCGGAAGGACGATTGTTCAAACCCGCGTCCGGCCATCCTAACTGAGGTTCTCCATCATTTCCCTAAATCGCTTCAGGCAAATGCTGGGATGGTTTCTTTGAAAGGGCACTGCCGACTTCCTTCTCCATTATTCCATTATCCGATTGGACCGATGACCTCGTTGTTTGGTCCCTCCCTCCCAAATCAACCAACGAATATAGACGCGGGCTGCCGGTAGACGGCGCGGCGGAGACGTACCAGTGCACACTTCCTGCCGGCCTCTGTGGCCGAGCGGTTCTAGGCGCTTCAGTCAGGAACCGCGCTGCTGCTGCGGTCGCAGGTTCGAATCCTGCCTCGGGCATTAATGTGTGTGATGTCGTGGCCGCCTCCAGAAGCCGGCCCATGCTGATAGATACAGTTTGCGGCTGGTTTGTTTGAGTACACCCTTGCGGAGTTACTACACTCACACGCATTAGGAGCAGGGTATAGCGAGTGCACTAACGTCTGTATGACGAGATGAAATGTTTCCTCTTTGTAAAATTGAATAAATGTTAGTTGCGAACTAGTGTACGTAGACAGGCTGGTTTAGTCAGGGCGATACCGTATTGTTACAGATTATAGTGAACCGGCGGTTGCATTATCGCTGGGCGCGCAAGCGCACCTGCAGTTCAGTACGGTGCGGGAGAGAAGTAGGGGAGTGCTGAGAGAGAAAGTAGAGTCGAATCACGCAGCGGCTCTTTTGTTGAGAAATGGTCATAATAAAAATGGTCACAGTGTTATTACTGTAAGAGGATGCAAACCAACATGAAGAGCACTGTGGGCCCAGTGTCTTTTGTTACGGACCTACAAGAAGAATTTGCAATTGAAAGTGCAATTACTACTATTATTTGCTCAAGACGTTAAAAAAGTGATTAGTATTAACTGTTCATGAATAGTAATAAAAGCTGAAGTTGCATGAAACGAATAAAACGGTAACATCACATCACGAACCTTGCCATCCTTTTACAATCTAAGTTATGATTTTGCAAATTACGTAACTGTACCTCACAGGAAAGGGATCATTGAATGACGCTACATCCTTACCATAATTGTCAAACTAAATGACAGAGTTCAGTAATGAATAGCCATAAACAACTTTTTGAGTAAAATTAAAGACAGTAATAACGTCGCGAAGTTTTTGCATCTGGTAACTAGTTACTAATGCTCAGATTTTGTTGTTGTTTGATTATTACTAATTTATTTCCATGAATTGCTACTTAACTGAAAGGTGCTATGAAATATCCATTTTAAATTACGCCAGGACAATATTTACCGATTTTGTGCTGTTTTCGTCTTGCAAAAAAAAAAAAAACCAAGCATTCTTTCATAATTTTCTCAGTATTAACAAAAATACTTATACAGACATTCATTGTGCTCTCGTAGTGAGCTGGTGACGGTTAATTTTCATTCATTCATTAATTAAATTATAGCATTCTCCAAATTTAGCGAGACACTATAATTCCGACCAGCCCAGTTTTACATTCATTTTCTTTAACTGAGTCTTCCTATCTTGTCGTCATTGGTGCAAGTACTGAGCATTGGCGATTCGGCTGTAGCTGCACCTAAACTTCACAGATGTCATTTATTCTTTAGAGAAGAAGCCTTTCCCACACGAAATAGAACTTAAGGTACACGGTTCATTTAAGTCCTAATAAACCTGAAATGTAGGGGATGATTATACACTCTCTCCGACACCACTTTTTACACTATACACATTGTTCTTCTTCCCTGCACACTCATATACCATATGACATCAAAATAGATTTCTGAATGTCACAGAAGACATATTAACTAATTAAAATATAGCTATACCACAAAAGCACAACATTCTTTGTGACAGCAGAAACTCCTTTTGAAAAGTAATCGCTTTAGAAAAGAAAAAAAAAAACTTGTACTTGACGAATTGTATCTTGACGCTACGGTGAAATTGTTCTTGAAGAGCTATGGCCGAGTCATGTGTCGCATTTTTGAAACTCCGGACTCGTATTCTGGTGGACGGTGGTTCTTTCTCTGCCCATTATGTTTCACATTTTCCTTGAGTGCATTGTATTGCCTTTCTAATTACCTTGTTGTCGACAGGCTCCTACGCTCTAAACTACCTTCCTTCTAGAGTAGAGGTCTGTATTGCTTGTACGAAGATCTCAAGGTTTCCCTTTGTACACATGTTTACGTGCCACTCTGGTAGAGTAATGTCACCATTTACAGGCAGGTGTTGCAGCTCGTGGAAAAGTTGCCGCCTTTTTCGATATGCATTTACAAAACAAATCAGCACGGATTTATTCTGTCCAAAGAATTATCGAATGCTAGAAAAATATCGCGAAAAATGGGAACGATTTGTGAGCGACGCAGTAGTATCGGCAGGGGAAGCGAACGCCTGTCTTTGCTTCTGGGGCTGCAGGGAATTTCAAAATCTGTACCAAAATTTAAAAGTGGGGTGAATTCTCTCTCGCCTTCAATCCCGCTCCTGTCACACACACACACACACACACACACACACACACAACTGCAAGAGTGGGAAAGTTTGTGGTGTGTGTGTGTGTGTGTGTGTGTGTGTGTGTGTGTGTGTGTATGTGTGCTACCACAAGTTCTCCAGAATATAGGTAATATATCCATGACAAGGATAACGCTATTACTGTTTCGATAATTTTTCGCCATTTGAAGATTACCTGCAATTCACAGAACGTCACTAAAATAACTAAAATAACTTTTCCGCCATTTAGCAAATTTATTGATTTACTTGAGACAGACAAGTATATTTTATTTATATATTATTTTTAGCCATCACTCTTCTGGCTCGCTTGATGCGGCTCGCCATGAATTCCTCTGCTGTGCCAATCTCTCCATCTCTGAGTAGCACTTGCTACCTACGCTCTGAGTTATTTGCTGGATGCATTCCAAGCTCTGTTTTCCTCTACAGTTTTTACCGTCTACAGCTCCTTCTAGTACTATGGCAGTTATTCCGTGACGTCTAAGTCTAATATTCCGCCCCTTCTTATTTTCTCCAGAGTACCTCCTCATTACTTACCTTATCTGTCCACATAATTAATGTTCACCTGTAGCACCACATCTCAAATACTTCGATTTTCTTCTCTTCCGGTTTTCCACAGTCCATGTTTCATTGTCATACAATTCTGAGATCCAGGCGTTCATTCTCAGAAATTTCTACATTAAATTGAGATCTAATGTTTGACACTAGTAGACTGCTCTCGTCCAGGAATCCACATTTTGTCAGTGCTAGTCTGCTTTTAATGCCCTACTTTGCTGTCTAGGTTGCAGAATTCTTTAACTTTCTCTACTTTGTAATAAAAAATCCTGACGTCAAGTTTCTAGCTATTCCTATTTCTGTTCCTTCTCTTTTTTTTTTTTTTTTTTTTTTTTTGGTCATCAGTCTACTGACTGGTTTGATGCGGCCCGCCACGAATTCCTTTCCTAACCTCTTCATCTCAGAGTAGCACTTGCAACCTACGTCCTCAATTATTTCCTTGACGTATTCCAATCTCAGTCTTCCTCTACAGTTTTTGTCCTCTACAGCTCCCTCTAGTACCATGGAAGTCATTCCCTCATGTCTTAGCAGATGTCCTATCATCCTGTCCCTTCTCCTTATCAGTGTTTTCCACATATTCCTTTCCTCTCCGATTCTGCGTAGAACCACCTCATTCCCTACCTTATCAGTCCACCTAATTTTCAACATTCGTCTATAGCACCACATCTCAAATGCTTCGATTCTCTTCTGTTCCGGTTTTCCCACAGTCCATGTTTCACTACCATACAATGCTGTACTCCAGACGTACATCCTCAGAAATTTCTTCCTCAAATTAAGGCCGGTATTTGATATTAGTAGACTTCTCTTGGTCAGAAATGCCTTTTTTGCCATAGCGAGTCTGCTTTTGATGTCCTCCTTGCTCCGTCCGTCATTGATTATTTTACTGCCTAGGTAGCAGAATTCCTTAACTTCATTGACTTCGTGACCACCAATCCTGATATTAAGTTTCTCGCTGTTCTCATTTCTACTACTTCTCATCACCTTCGTCTTTCTCCGATTTACTCTCAAACCATACTGTGTACTCATTAGACTATTCATTCCGCTCAGCAGATCATTTAATTCTTCTTCATTGCCACTCAGGATAGCAATGTCATCAGCGAATCGTATCATTGATATCCTTTCACCTTGTATTTTAATTCCACTCCAGAACCTTTCGTTTATTTCCATCATTGCTTCCTCGATGTACAGATTGAAGAGTAGGGGCCAAAGGCTACACCCTTGTCTTACACCCTTCTTAATACGAGCACTTCGTTCTTGATCGTCCACTCTTATTATTCCCTCTTGGTTGTTGTACATATTGTATATGACCCGTCTCTCCCTATAGCTTACCCCTACTTTTTTCAGAATCTCGAACAGCTTGCACCATTTTATATTGTCGAACGCTTTTTCCAGGTCGACAAATCCTATGAAAGTGTCTTGATTTTTCTTTAGCCTTGCTTCCATTATTAGCCGTAACGTCAGAATTGCCTCTCTCGTCCCTTTACTTTTCCTAAAGCCAAACTGATCGTCACCTAGCGCATTCTCAATTTTCTTTTCCATTCTTCTGTATATTATTCTTGTAAGCAGCTTCGATGCATGAGCTGTTAAACTGATTGTGCGATAGTTCTCGCACTTGTCAGCTCTTGCCGTCTTCGAAATTGTGTGGATGATGCTTTTCCGAAAGTCAGATGGCATGTCGCCAGACTCATATATTCTACACACCAACGTGAATAGTCGTTTTGTTGCCACTTCCCCCAATGATTCTAGAAATTCTGATGGAATGTTATCTATCCCTTCTGCCTCATTTGACCGTAAGTCCTCCAAAGCTCATTTAAATTCCGATTCTAATACTGGATCCCCTATCTCTTCTACATCGACTCTTGAATCTTCTTCTATCACATCAGACAAATCTTCACCCTCATAGAGGGTTTCAATGTATTCTTTCCACCTATCTGCCCTCTCCTCTGCATTTAACAGTGGAATTCCCGTTGCACTCTTAATGTTATCACCGTTGCTTTTAATGTCACCAAAGGTTGTTTGGATTTTCCTGTATGCTGAGTCTGTCCTTCCGACAATCGTATCTTTTTCGATGTCTTCACATTTTTCCTGCAGCCGTTTCGTCTTAGCTTCCCTGCATTTCCTATTTATTTCATTCCTCAACGACTTGTATTTCTGTATTCCTGATTTTCCCGGAACATGTTTGTACTTCCTCCTTTCATCAACCAACTGAAGTATTTCTTCTGTTACCCATGGTTTCTTCGCAGCTACCTTCTTTGTACCTATGTTTTCCTTCCCAACTTCTGTGATGGCCCTTTTTAGAGATGTCCATTCCTCTTCAACAGTACTGCCTACTGCGCTATTCCTTATTGCTGTATCTATAGCGTTAGAGAACTTCAAACGTATCTTGTCATTCCTTAGTACTTCCGTATCCCACTTCTTTGCGTGTTGATTCTTCCTGACTAATGTCTTGAACTTCAGGCTACTCTTCATCACTACTATATTGTGATCTGAGTCCATATCTGCTCCTGGGTACGCCTTACAATTCAGTATCTGATTTCGGAATCTCTGTCTGACCATGATAGAAATCTTCCCGTATCTCCCGGCCTTTTCCAAGTATACCTCCTTCTCTTGTGATTCTTGAACAGGGTATTCGCTATTACTAGCTGAAACTTGTTACAGAACTCAATTAGTCTTTCTCCTCTTTCATTCCTTGTCCCAAGCCCATATTCTCCTGTAACCTTTTGTTCTACTCCTTCCCCTACAACTGCATTCCAGTCGCCCATGACTATTAGATTTTCGTCCCCCTTTACATACTGCATTACCCTTTCAATATCCTCATACACTTTCTCTATCTGTTCATTGTCAGCTTGCGACGTCGGCATGTATACCTGAACTATCGTTGTCGGTGTTGGTCTGCTGTCGATTCTGATTAGAACAACCCGATCACTGAACTGTTCACAGTAACACACCCGCTGCCCTACCTTCCTATTCATTACGAATCCTACACCTGTTATACCATTTTCTGCTGCTGTTGATATTACCCGATACTCATCTGACCAGAAATCCTTGTCTTCCTTCCACTTCACTTCACTGACCCTACTATATCTAGATTGAGCCTTTGCATTTCCCTTTTCAGATTTTCTAATTTCCCTACCACGTTCAAGCTTCTGACATTCCACGCCCAACTCGTAGAAAGTTATCCTTTCGTTGATTATTCAATCTTTTTATCATGGTAACCTCCCCCTTGGCAGTCCCCTCCCGGAGATCCGAATGGGGGACTATTCCGGAATCTTTTGCCAATGAAGAGATAATCATGACACTTCTTCAATTACAGGCCACATGTCCTGTGGATACACGTTACATGTCTTTAATGCAGTGGTTTCCATTGCCTTCTGCATCCTCATGTCGTTGATCATTGCATCAGCATACTCTGAAAAGAATCTGACTGGTATACACCCTGGACCGGATGCCCTGCCTTTCTTAAGTGTTTTAAGTTGCTTCGCTACACCAAGGATATCTGCTTCTAAGTTATTCGTGTTGGCAATTGTTATCGATTCGAATTCTGGAATAACTACTTCGTCTTCTTTTGTGAAAGAATTTCGGAAAACCGTGTTTAGTAACTCTGCTTTAGTGGCACTGGCATCAATAACATCACCATTGTTACAGCGCAGTGAAGGTATCGTCTTGCGACTTTTGTAGTTTACATACAACCACAACGTCTTTCACTTCTCTTAAGATTTCGAGGCATAATTATATTAACTATTAAAAGCATCTCGAGCTTTTGTATAACATCGCCAATCTTGATGATTTTGATTCTTTTGAATTTGGCATGCTGTTTTCCTTGCTTCGGCAACAATGTTCTGACCTGTTTTGTGTACCATGGGGATTCAGTCACATCTTGTAAGTAGGCTGTTTAGGTTTCTTTATTGGTAACGCCACCTCTGTATAAAAATCACTGGCTGTGCTGTGTGCAGTCTGTGGCTAGTTTGCATTGTTGTCTGCCATTGTAGTGTTGGGCAGCTGCAGCTGGATGTGAACAGCGCGTAGCGTTGCGCAGTTGGAGGTGAGCCGCCAGTAGTGGTGGATGTGGGGAGAGAGATGGCGGAGTTTTGTAATTTGTCATGAACTGCTATATATATTATGACTATTAAGGTAAATACATTGTTTGTTCTCTATTAAAATCTTTAATTTTGCTAACTATGCCTATCAGTAGTTAGTGCCTTCCGTAGTTTGAATCTTTTATTTAGCTGGCAGTAGTGGCGCTTGCTGTATTGCAGTAGTTCGAGTAACCAAGATTTTTGTGAGGTAAGCGATTTGTGAAACGCATAGGTTAATGTTAGTCAGGGCCATTCTTTTGTAGGGATTTCTGAAAGTCAGATTGCGTTGCGCTAAAAATATTGTATGTCAGTTTAAGCACAGTCATGTATAAATTGTTCAAAGGGGACGTTTCATATGTCGACCCTTAGCCGAGGATACCTCACTGGAATCTTCTGATTTTTTCTTGTAGTTCGTGTAATTAGTGTAGATTTTGTTTATTGCTAGCGCGTAATCATAGAGATAATTTCCTTTGTAGTTGTAGTTTTTCATTGTTGTACACAGTTGTGGCATGCATTTAGATTTGCACCAAGTATTTCGCAGCTGCGCTTGCAATTAACTAGATATTATTTTCAGTGTTATGTTAATGTGTTCTCTTATTTTTGCTCTTCAAATTGTGCTTTTCTGTGTTATCGTGTGAAATATTGTGACAATAATGGCGTGTGAAAAACGTAACACTAGGCTCCAAAGTAAGCTGAGAAATAACAGGGACGACGAGCGTAGCTTATCAGCACCACTGTGTAATGAAGTAACGGACATTCAAAGTAGTAATTTGTTAATTGTGCATAGGGAAATGGAGCGGGCGGCAAATAATGGTGTAGACAGTGAACAAGTAGTGAACAGGGAAGCATTATCGATCGATCGGTCGGCAATAGCTCGCCTCAGGAATCCGAAATGACAGAACACAATATTGCAACTACTGTAGACTCAGGTTTTGGGTCCTCACCGTTTTCTCAAAATAGTCAAGACACATTTTCTGATCGTCAAAATGTAAATGTTGCCGGTGCAAATGCACTGCCGAAAAGCATAGAGGAACAGATTCCAGACACTAATACATTACTATTCCAATTAATGCAGCAAATGAAACAAAATCAGAGACAAACACAGCAACAGTTAGACACAATGGAACAAAATCAGAGACAAACACAGCAAAAGCTTCAAAAGTTAGACACGATGGAACAAAATCAGAGACAAACACAGCAACAGCTTCAAAGTAAGACTCATTGGAACAAACTCTTGAACAAACACGTGAAGATTTAACTACTGAGCTACATAACATTGAATCGAAATGTCAAAAAGTCTGTAATGACGCAAAAACTCAAATTTGTGAGCATTTTCAACCTATTTTTTCGCGGCATGAAAATGCATTACAGAATCACGAAGCAGCCATAAAAGAACTGCAAACTATTGTTCATGAAAATCTGTTCTCTATTAAAATCTTTCATTTTGCTAACTATGCCTATCAGTAGTTAGTGCCTTCCGTAGTTTGAATCTTTTATTTAGCTGGCAGTAGTGGCCCTCGCTGTATTGCAGTAGTTCGAGTAACCAAGATTTTTGTGAGATAAGCGATTTGTGAAACGCATAGGTTAATGTTAGTCAGGGCCATTCTTTTGTAGGGATTTCTGAAAGTCAGATTGCGTTGCGCTAAAGATATTGTATGTCAGTTTAAGCACAGTCATGTATAAATTGTTCAAAGGGGACGTTTCAATCTCTTATTAATTTGTTTGGTATATATCTCTCAACTGCTGCGATACTACTTCTCTGAACTTAAAACCATATTTGTTCTATGTTTACATGCTAAATTGGAAGGTGTCAAGCGAATTTTTATCTGCTTTTTTAAGAGCTATATTTTGCATTTAATTTTGGTGGGTTTGGATGTTACGATATTCAGTCTAGCTACAACAACGTTGTGGTCAATAACCCCATACCTGTCATGATACTCCCCATGTGGGCGGTATTTTTTGTTGCTACGATGTCAAGTATGTTTTCGCAACTATTTACTCCTCGAGAGGGCCCCTGAACTAGTTGCTCGAAATAATTGGCTGAGAAGGTATTCACAACGATTTAGGATGACGTTTTGTGCTTACTACCGACTTTAAACATGAATTTTCGCGAACGTGTCTAGGATAAGTTTAAGTTACAACCAATTATATTTGCATGAGTGGAGTACCTGTTTGGAATGACGCTCAAGTTTTCTTTGACCTGTTCGGTAACTGTATCGTGTGAGTCGGGTGTCGGTAAAAGGAACAATTTTTTAATTTATTCCGGTTGTCAAGTATAATCTGTATCCATACTGAGTTACAGGAACTATATAATTCAATTTAACCATATGATAAACTACTTCTGACGTCAATAGCCACTCACCACTAACTGTATTTAATGTATCCTTTCTGAACACCGTTAGGCCTTTGTAACAATTTCGGTTGAATTTATTTCAGCTTAAGCCAGCCTTCCGTATCTATAACAATTTGTGTTTCAGTGCATTAAATTAGCCCTTGGACCTCTGGCTCTTTTTCAACACAGCATTGACTGCTGCTATGGCTACCCTTTTCCTGTGTTCGTCCTGCACCCTTTGAAACTGAACCCTTTCTGCACTTTCTCTTGACCCTATCGAAAAGGCCGCCCAATGCCCCCCCCCCCCCCCTCCCAACCAGCCTTCGCTATCCTTGTAACCGCTTCTTGTGTTTATTTAGCGGAACCACCCTATTGCGCATGTCTAGGAATCTGCAACATACACGATCGTAGAACCGTCTGAGCCTCTGATTAATACCTTCCAAGTGGCTCTATACCGCGGGACCACAGTCGGCTGTGTAGATGTAGCTAAAAATGGTGAGCTCCGCTTTCATCTCACAAACGAGACTGGTAGCTTTACTGTTTCAGCTAGCCGCTCGAAACCAGAGAGAATCTCTTCTCAGCCAAAGCTACACACATCGTTAGTACCAACATGAGCCACCACCTGTAGCTGACTGCACCCTCTGCTAATCGTGGAATTCAGAAGTACCTGCTCCACATCTGGGATGACTACTCCCAGTACGTACATAGAGTGCACGCTGGATTCCCTCCCCTTCTAGCAGCCATATCCCGACGGGGCGCCATTACGAACCCCATGAGCCCCATGAGTAATCCCACCATTGGTGAATGCCCAGAACTTGCGCGCCGAGAGGATTCATCTTGAACAGGGCGAGTGACTTCTTCTTGACAGCGACAGATACGCGTTTGATAACTGGGGAGACCCTCCGATCGGTCCCTCGGAAACGCCTTGTAACGACCTCCGAGGACAGGTGAGATATCAGTCTCGGTTCGCCCGTATTCTGGGCGGCCACTGTAGTGGACCAATCAGGGGACACATGGGTGGGGCTGTAGTACCTCAGATCGCCCTGTCTGTCGCTCACTGGCGACAGTTTCTACCTGCACTAGCTGAGGCTGTGAGCGAAGGATCGCCAATTCGGTTCGCATTTGAACACAGCTATCACAGTTCCTATCCACACTAAAGGCAGCCTACCGAATATACACACACACACCCACACGCGAAATATAGGATTTGAAGCTAAAGAACACTGACGAAATATGAAGAAAGTCGCTTTTATGAGAAGCCCCGTCGACTCACAGTATTCTGAGGCGCTGCTGCTGCTATGAGAGCTATCATTCGACTCAATACATTACCGCACGATACTCACTATGGTCTGTCTGCCATTACGGATCTTTTAAATATTGCCCAAAGCTGAATGTGCTTATTTCTTGGAGCTGTTTCCAGTACTATTTCTGTTGTGTCTGTAATACAGTATTTTCTGCTAGTGTTTGTTGCAGATGTGATTCATTTTAATATGAACTCTTGGCACATCCCTTGACTTCTTTTGTAGTTTTCAAGTCATATTTATTGCTAGTTAGTGGAAAGAATGTTATATGCAATAGTCACTGTATTTAGTCATCAAGCATCATGGTCGATCTTGCTTCTGTCATAGACCGAACTGCGTATCAGATGCTCCATCTCCTTAAATGTCAAATGGTCGAATGCCATTAAACTGAATACTATATCTACGAATGCAGAGAGCTCCCGTTGTTTGACATACGTTCGTCTCAATAGCGTTCTGAGATCTGATACTTTTTTTGCGCTCGAGAAA
This sequence comes from Schistocerca serialis cubense, assembly GCF_023864345.2. Lineage (NCBI taxonomy): Eukaryota > Metazoa > Arthropoda > Insecta > Orthoptera > Acrididae > Schistocerca > Schistocerca serialis. The sequence goes on along the minus strand of NC_064645.1, from coordinate 596,507,082 downwards.
GCGATGACGTTACATCACAAGTAGACAATCTGATGAAAATTGCCACCAATAATGATTTAAAATATACAGCCTGCCGAAACGTGAAGAACCCAGAAGCGGACAAGGAAACTAAATCAAACTTCTCGCGCTTAGGGAGTATGTGATACTGTTTCAGTGATTACAAAATCGAGTCAAATTTACAATGGAACTGTCAATATGAGCCCACTTATCAGTACAACGTTGGAACCCCCGGCCGGGGTGCAAGCACTGACTGGATTGGTAGGGCCCAATGTGTCCTCTCGTGAGGTGAGCTGGGCCACAACAGCTGTATATCGGTCTTTGATATCCTGGGTACTGGCGATGGGGCGGAGTTGACATCCGAGCTAGTTCCATACGTGTTCTAACTGAGGCGGATCTGGGGACCTTGGTAGCCAGAGGAGTACCTCAACAGCACGCCCACACTTCATAGAGATACGTGGATGTCTAGACGATGTAACCCCCCAATTGTAGAACCCATAATGAACACCCTTTTGTTGCAAAAAGAAATAGAAAAATCAGTCATCCTGACAGTGATGACAGCTACTGACAGCAAAATTTACACTCTTGACAGATTAACAAGAATGCTATGTAGATAGTAATGCTTATCATAAAGAAAGAACTGAATGAATGAATACCATATGATACGAAACAGAAACTTTGAAGAAATGAAACGTCCCCTTAAAAAAATTAATGAATTACTGTGTTGGTAAACCCCTTGCGTTATTTGATTTTCAAACAGCTGAGCAAAACTGAACATACTCAGACGTTTCTCTCTTTACTTATTCTGATCATCACTAAACTGACACACAATATTTTTAGCGCAACGCAATCTGACTTTCAATAATCCCTACAAAAGAATGGCCCTGACTAACAATAACCTATACCTTTCATGAATCACTTACCTCACAAAAATCTTCGTTACTCGAACTACTGCGATACGGGAAGTGCCAATACTGCCAGCTAAATAAAAGATTCTAACTACTGAAGGCACTAACTACTGATAGGCATAGTTAGCAAATGAGATTTTGATAGAGAACAAACAATGTATTTACCTTAATAGTGTTCAAAAGTCAGCTATCTTGTCCACCCAAAATATCTCTGGAACAATAACAGCTATTGGAAAACGACTTTCACCGGTATCAATGTAGGCCTGGGGCCCATGAATGTACATATTTGGAAACATTCTAAAACGAAAGCATATGTGTTTTTTAACACAAACTTATGTTTTTTTAAATGGACCTCCAATATTTTTTCTTCAGCAATCCATAGCATGACAAAGCACATACACAATGGCGTTGATTGCATCGCAATATTCCCGTTACATCCCGAGATATTGAGACGCGAAGTTGACGCTTGAAACACCCGACATGCGCTGCTAGCGCACGTCCTGAGGCTCAGGCGTGAACCCCATGCTGCCCGTAATCGCGATGTGATTGACATGCGTAATGACACTTCCATACTTATCAAGAGGTCCGAAACGAATAATACGGTCTGCTGGCATCCTGAATTAACGTCGTACATTCCAGCAGGTATTTATCCCATAGGCTAGGGGTGATGCGGTTCTGTAACATATCTGTGTACCGCAACGTTAGTCACAAAGTTAACTTCGCTTATCGTTAATCCGTTACTAAAAAGGTAATGCCGTTCAACGTTAAAACTTTACTTTACTGTTGATCTAGCGCAAGTGACAGTTAATCATTCACTCGTAACAGCAAAATTCATGTTGATGGTTTTAGTGAAACGAGCAAGTGGACTAACGGTTTTACCGTTGTTTAGGTAAAAATGTTTTGATTTGGGAAGTTCAGGTAGGACATAGAAGATGAATGTAAACATGTTTAACCGATTAGTTTTATTATCGCATAATTATCAATGTTATGTTTATATAATGCGTTAAATGAAAAATTGTTGCAAACAAATGTTTCTTAACATCACTGGGTAAAATGGCCCTTTGTAGAAACTTCCACTGTGATACCAGCACTACATACGAAACATAGCGTTCATATCTCACGCTCAAAGTGATGCCCATTGGCTTGCATACATAGGGTCACTCTGCGGATGAAGAATGCCCTACTTCGTGCTACTGTTTCCTCTTTGATGGCTGTACAAGCATCAATAATGCGTTGCTTCATGTCCTCTGGTGTTGTTGGTTCATGTTGGTGAACACCATCCTTCACTGCTCCCCAAAGAAAATAAACCAGCGGTGTAAGGTCCGGAGATCGGGCAGGCCACCTAACTGGGCCACCTCGTCCAATCCACCTACCAGGCAACTTACGGTTCAGAAGTCGTCGTGCTCGTAAGGCGTTATGTGCCAGACATCCGTCATGCTGATACCACGTGACCATTCTCCGGTTCAGAGGTACGGTGTCTAAGAGAACAGGAAGATTGTGTCGTATAAATCTGGAGTATTGTCTGCCATTTTGGATGCCATTTATAAAGAAAGGTCCGATAATGGTATCTCCAATAATCCCACACCAAACATTAACTTTCCACGGACGTTGATGCTCTACCTGACGGAGCCAATTTGGATTGTCTGCGGACCAATAATGCATCTTCCTCATATTGACAATTCCTTTGTTGGAGAATGATGCCTCGTCGGTAAAGAGAACATCTACAAAAAAATTTGGATTAGTCAGAAGTTTTTGCTGAGCCCACCGACAAATGTTACCCTATTGCGGAAGTCATTTCCATGAAGATCCTGGTGTAAATGAACATGGTAAGGGTGAAATTTATGACGTTTAAGAATACGCTGTGCACTTGATTTCGACACACCAACTTCATGTCCAATTTGACGTGTGCTGATTTGAGGATTCACAGCTATGGTAGCGAGCACAGCAACTTCAGCACGTTCATCTGTGCGTGTTCTAGGACGATGTCGAGGTCTTGGATTTTGTAAGTAGGCTGTTTAGGTTCTTTTATTGGTAATGCCACCTCTGTATGAAAATCACTGGCTGTGCTGTGTGCAGTCTGTGGCTGCTTTGCATTGTTGTAATACTCGCCATTGTAGTGTTAGGCAGCTGGCTGTGAACAGCGCGTAGCGTTGCGCAGTTGGAGGTGAGCTGCCAGCAGTGGTGGATGTGGGGAGAGAGATGGCGGAGTTTTGATATTTGTCATGAACTGCTATATTTATATATGATGATATCAAGGTAAATACATTGTTTGTTCTCTATTAATATCTTTCATTTGCTAACTATCCCTATCAGTAGTTAGTGCCTTCCATAGTTTGAATCTTTTATTTAGCTGGCAGTAGTGGCGCTAGCTGTATTGCAGTAGTGGGAGTAACGAAGATTTTTGTGAGGTAAGTGATTTAGTGATTTGTGAAAGGTATAGTTTAATGTTAGTCAGGGCCATTCTTTTGTAGGGAATTCTGAAAGTCAGATTGCGTTGCGCTAACAAAATATCGTGTGTCAGTTTAAGCACAGTCATGTATAATTGTTCAAAGGGGACGTTTCATATGGCGACCCTGCCAGGATACCTCACTGGAATCTTCTGATTTTTTGTTGTAGTTTGTGTAATTAGTGTAGATTTTGTATATTGCTAGCGCATAATTGTAGAGAAAATCTCCTTTGTAGTTGCAGTATTTCATTGTTGTACAGTAAAACAGTTGTGGCATGCATGTAGATTTGCACCAAGTATTTAGCAGCTGCAATTAACTAGATATTATTTTCAGTGCTATGTTAATGTGTTCTCTTATTTTTGATCTTCAAATTGCAAATACTGCAGACTCAGGTTTTGGGTTCTCACCGTTTTCTCAAATGAGTCAAGACACATTTTCCGCTTGTCAAAATGTGAATGTTGCCGGTGCAACTTCACTGCCGAAAAGCACTGAGGAACATGTTTCAGACACCAGTGCATTGTTATTACAATTAATGCAACAAATGGAACAACACCAGAGACAAACACAGCAACAGTTAGACACAGTGGAACAAAATCTCAAAAAGTTAGACACAGTGGAACAAAATCTTAAAAAGTTAGACACAATGGAACAAAATCAGAGACAAACACAGCAACAGTTAGACACACTGGAACAAAATCAGAGACAAACACAGCAACAGCTTCAAAAGTTAGACTCATTGGAACAAACTCTTGAACAAACGCGTGAAGATTTAACTACTGAGTTACATAACATTGAATCGAAATGTCAAAAAGTCTGTAATGACGTAAAAACACAAATTTGTGAGCATTTTCAACCTATTTTTTCGCGGCATGAAAATGCATTACACAATCATGAAGCAGCCATAAAAGAACTGCAAACTATTGTTCATGAAAATCACGACACCCTGCAAGCTAAAACTGATTCAGTTGCATCTACCGATTCGGTTACACAACTTGCAAAAACTCAGGAAAACTTAAAGAACACAGTAGATTCGATTTCAACACAAATGGACACTCTGAAACTTGGTTCAGAAAAACACATTGAGGAAATGTGTTCACTATCGGAGAAAGTAGCCGAACTTTCGGATCAGTTCACTAACTTATCTACGAAGGTAGATGATAATCTGAACGACACAAAACCGGTAGTCTTTAATGACACAGAAGAGTGCGAACAAATCAGGAAATTCAAACAAAATCAGAATCAAATTAATACGCAACACCAAAGAGAAATCCGGGAAGTACAAGATCAGCTGACTCAGGTAATACAAGAATTACGTATTTCAGATGCCACTCGCACTCCAATACGGGAAGAAGCACTTAGAAATACGGAACAACCACAAAATAATAACACAGGACACTTGGGAAGTTATGAAAGAAATTGGCAAGGTGCACCGAATTTTGAAATGGAACCACCGAAACGACCAACAATGACCGATATGCAACTCGCCGACACGATGATTTTGACTATAAGCTGTTCATTACTACACGTAAATTCAAAACATTTAAGAATTCTGCTAACGACATTCATCCACAAGCGTGGCTCCATCAATTCTCTCATTGTTTTCCCCCCAACTGGTCATTAGAGCACAGATTAGAATTTATGTGTGGCTACTTAGAGAATGAACCAGCTGTAAGAATGCGATCGGTCATTCACGATTGCCACAGTGAAGGAGAATTTTACCATGCCTTCCTCTCAGCATATTGGTCTCAAGCCACACAAGACCGAGTAAAACATGGTATCATAATGATGAAACATTTCGAACAATCTGAATTCTCCAGTCTTGTGAAATATTTTGAAGACATGTTGCACAAGAATCAGTACCTGTCAAATCCATACAGCCCCTCAGAACTCATCCGCATTTGCTTAATCAAATTACCTGAACATTTACGGCATATTATTTTAGCAGGACGTTGCAAAGACGACATTGAAGCTTTTCAGGGACTGTTACAAGAACTAGAAATTGACACTGATAATCGCGGAACGCGAAAACAAGGACACAACAATTACAGGTCACATCCGTCACAATTCCGTGACGACAGAAACAATAACCGGACACGACTGGTCTATTCTTACAACGCAAATCGTGACCAAAATAGACACCACCCGTACGACAACCGTTGGCAGAGTAGTAATAATTACAGGGAAAGATCACCTCTCTGTGGTAGTGACTATCACAGAGACAATCAGAGAAACAGACAATATGGGAACCAAAATAATTATTATCAAGGGAGACAGAATAACTTCAGACGCAACAGTTCAGCGCGCAGTTACAATTCAGGGAGAAATTCTCCACCACTTAACCGACAAGAAAGAAACTACAGGAACTACCGACATGACGACAGACGATGTGATCGTAACGACAGACCTGAATTGCATCAGAACTTGCGGCATTCAAACAGAGCAGGGCCCTCTCGAGGAGGTGAATTTGTAGAAGTTAGGTCTCCAAATCCCAATAACAACGCGCGCCAACAAAGAGACAGACAATGACTCGCGCCGCAGGCACCCATGTGTGCCGGCTGGCTCAGAGAAAAATAACGTAGATGCTAACCTTGAGAAAAATTCCAGTATTCTTTACCGATGTATACTGCATGATAATTGCGTTCAAGCTGAAATTCTGAGTACTTTGAAGAGTAAAAGATTGTACCACATTTCACATGTAAAACCGATTATTGAAAGATAATCTGCCTTTTAACTTTGTCTTTGCCATAAAACTTTTCACTTCACATTTCTAGTATGCTTTGTCAGACTTAAGAAACTGTTAACATGCAACAATGTTTGAAGTTAAATATCCAGTCTAGAACCTAGGGAACATTCTTAAACAGAAATTACGAATGCATTGTTATAGTGAACAGACGACACAGTGTTGTATTTGTACATTCTTGCTTGTTAGTTGCACGATTACGTAACGACTATCAGGCTTACATACTTAGGACACATACTGGTACTGCTAATGAGATTTTAATGCAACATTTTGGTTTACTTGAAAATACATTTGGGATTTAAAGTACTTTCTGTGAGATTAAAGATGACTTAGTATTTGGTTTCTTTGACAGCTACACGGTTATATTACGACACTACTAATGTGTGACATAATTTACATTGTTGCTTTTGCGGTGTATCTGTTTTATATCTGCACAGTTTTTCTGAATTCTTCTGGAAAGCAAAACATGTTTTATTAGTAACTTTTGTGGTATAGCTACAAGGAGACAGCCTTTTCCATAGCACAACAATACGTTACAGCACAGTACTTTCATCATCACAACAATAAGCGTAATAACTAAGATATCTCTACGCAAAGCATTTCACTTTTGTTTATCATGAGGTAAGTACATTGGCTTCTGCAGAACTTAGCTTTCGGAGGAAAATAACTACGACACCTTCCACAGAGATTATGTTGCAACAAGACGCACATTTAGCGCTACAGGCCACGCATTTCAGTGATTAATTTTGTACTTAAAACATTTATTTTTAAAGATTGTTGAATTACAAAGAAAGTTTTCTGTGATACATTTCATTCCATTGCTGTAATTTGTAACACCTGAGGGTATAATTACATTTATCCTCAGGGGGGTATACGCCTACTTTATGTACCATGTGTTTGGCAACCACAAGGAACCCTAGCTAATATGGTATTTGCTTATACAACTTTACACATCGGTACCATATTTCTCTAACACAGAAATTACACAGCTATCTGATCATGTAACTGAGAGATAAACTTTTTTTATTACATCAGTGACAGATGTTTACGCAATTACACAGTTGGATAACTTCACACTTATGAAATTGTATTTTGTCTGTACTTTGTGAAATGCTCATATTTTTTCGGAACCATTGTGATACTATGAGAGCTTTGAATGATGTATTTGGTATGGATTCATGATTTTTAAAGTACGTTTGAGGCAGATGACACTTTTGACATGAGCAGAGAATTTTTTTAATTATTGGAGGAAGCTACGACGATTTTGATATTTGACTGAGGTGTTATGATGTTATTTTTACGACGACGATGTGTATTATGCTGCTGAGGTATGTTTACAATTAATAGGCTGAGGCTATATGAGTTATTTGATTATGCTTCATATTTATAATGACGAAATATTAACGAGTGTCGATGGATACGTATATGTGTAATAAGGTAAGGAGTAATGAATAGTGGGTAGGGACTCTTGACTTGTGAAAAAGGATGTTGGAAACCAAGAATCGTACTTTAAGAGTTATGAAATGTGTGTAAACGCGTGAATGTATCACAATGCCGGCGAAAATTTTTTGGACAACGTTATATTCATAGGATTTTCTTTCTACAGATTTGCAACGCTAATTCTTGACCTGTGAAATATTTTTATGTGAGACTGTCACTGTAGCGGACACTGGTGTCGTAAATATTTCCGTAAGAAAGTTAAGTGACCACCTGCATGTAATGCGTCGTGGGCACGCAGCTGTGTCAAACACCTGGAGAACAAGCCATTAGGGTGTGCCTTTCCGGAAGCACAGGTAGAAAAAAAAAAGAAAAAAGGCAGGCCTTTATCCTCGCCATTGGCATTCCTTTAGAGAAAATATTGCAAATGCGACACCCTCATTACTTCCATTAACCTTGCTATTGACATTCCTTTGTAGAAAGCATCGCAAATATTACACGCTCATTACCCGAAAACATATGATTACTCGTACTTTGTGCTAATTACTGCAATGCTTATGAATTGATGGGAAATATTCGTACATCTGCACACCTGATTATGACAATGTCTTTCTATGAGAGTTGAGAGCTACTGACTTACGAAATGCCACATGACTATTAAATGATATTTTTATGCTTTGCTTTTCGTAGTTGCTTATTTCACTTGATATCTGGATTCCAGCCGTGTTGCAGCATTGCTTTTATAAAATAAAATGCATTTGCTAATGTGAACACTTTCTGTCAACAGATCTATTAAATAATTATTTTATGATCCACATTCTTTAAAAAAGGAGCACTTGGAAAGGAAAGAACAATAAGAAGGAACTAGTAACAGTAACACATAATTTTCTTTTCAAGTACATGGTAACATTTCTTTTTACAATCAGTTGTTGTGGTGCACCACTTTAATTACATAGATATTAAGATGTGAATATACATTTCCCTTATCTGCATTGTTGTTTTTACTGTAATATTTTTTCTGCTTGAGCTTTGTCATGTATAGATATAAGTTTTATATTTTTTATATTTTTTATATTTGCTGCTGCTGTTTGCCAGGCATAGTGCTACTGAATTTTAAATTGTGTTACTCTGTTAAGCTAATTTTACTACTGACTTATTTTTCTTGCTACTGTACATTGGCTCATATTAGTTGTAATGTTGCATTGCTTGGTAATTTATATTTACTGTAGCTGGCTTTGCAATTTTCCATTTTTTTTGCATTGCTGTTTGTGTTAATTTGTTATGTGCTGCTGCATTGCCTCGTCCCTTAGTTTAGTATCTGAGCTCAGTAGATTTAAGTTAGCTTAAGAGGAGACTATATAAGAAACTAACTATTGTAAATTTATAAGAAATGCATTGAGAAGCTATCAGAAAATGGTCTGGCAAAATAAAAAGGATACTGTACAGTGGAGAAAAACTATTATTGACAGAGGATGTGAACAGAATACAGAAAGCAGAGAGAAAAACTATTTTTGACAGAGGATGTGAACGAAATACAGAAGGCAGGCTTAGATAGGACTTTTGGGAATAATGATGAATGAAGGGAGATCTCCAAGAAGCAAAGAAAGTTTTGTTTGCAAAATACTGCAATGAAACAAACCCTGTCATTTCCTTTTGTGTTATCCCACTATGTGTTTGGGTACCCTTGTGTATATATGTTCTTCCTGTCTTTATATGTTTACCTCATCAGACTTTTGTTGTAGAATTTTTCTCATACTCAGCTACATGAACTATGATGAGGAATACTGTTATCCTCAAATATAATTTGCGTTAATAATATGTTATTTACTTTGTAAAGATGTTAGACATTATTAATTCTGTTTTGTTTTAATGCTCATGTGTAAAGTTGATGTTTCAAAAGTTATTCTGATCTTTTATGTATTTACTTATGTCATAATTCCTGTAACACTGATGTATATGTTTATTTCTATTCTTTTGTAAAGCCCCTATTACTACAAACGTTATCTGTATTATTATGTTTTTAATGATGTGTTTTGTACCTTTGTTATTGTATTCTTATGCCATAAAATTGTAATTGTCACCAGTTCATGATATTATTAACTTGTTAGTTACATTTCACTGCACACGTTTCTGTTGGTCATAGTATATGGACAATATGTGAGAAGTAGGGACTGATAGTGTTTGCACGTGTGTTAATGATTCAGCAAGGGACTGGATAACAGCATTGCTGGTTCTAAGGACAATTTCAAAAACTTTGTGAGTGCACAAGTGGTGATTTATGGACTTGCTATATTATCCGCAAGACTCTTCAACGGTGATTGTGCACCTGCACAGTCACAACAGATGGCTGCTGGCTATCTCTCCAAGGACTACAGTGGGTCTGCATCTTTGATGACCCACCAGTACCATTATCTCTACAAGGACTACAGTGGGTCTGCATCTATGATGACCCACCTACCAATACTCTTCAAAATTTCGACTGACTCTGCTGTGGGTTTGCTCTGTTGTGGCCCATTACCTGTCTGCATGTCGAGAGTCAGCACTGTCTTTCCATTGGAAGGACAACACTACTTCTTCAAGACTGCATGGAAATCCACTACTTCCGTGTGCATTTTCTTTTACTGCCCAGACTTTGAGAAAAACACTGCTATTCTCCTGTTATGTACGATTAGGACTCTTTATGGACTGTGAGACAATTTTAGCTTTTGACCAACATTGTATCAATAAGTGTGTGCATTTGATTTCTTTGTTATTGTAATTATGAAAAAAAATTTTCAAATCTGTATTGGCCACTGCCCAATCCAATTTGTAAAACTTTTTGTGGGGAGCATGGGGGCTATGTAAGTAGGCTGTTTAGGTTTTTTTATTGGTAACGCCACCTCTTTATGAAAATCACTGGCTGTGCTGTGTGCAGTCTGTGGCTGCTTTGCATTGTTGTAATACTCGCCATTGTAGTGTTAGGCAGCTGGCTGTGAACAGCGCGTAGCGTTGCGCAGTTGGAGGTGAGCCGCCAGCAGTGGTGGATGTGGGGAGAGAGATGGCGGAGTTTTGATATTTGTCATGAACTGCTATATTTATATATGATGATATCAAGGTAAATACATTGTTTGTTCTCTATTAATATCTTTCATTTGCTAACTATCCCTATCAGTAGTTAGTGCCTTCCATAGTTTGAATCTTTTATGTAGCTGGCAGTAGTGGCGCTAGCTGTATTGCAGTAGTGGGAGTAACGAAGATTTTTGTGAGGTAAGTGATTTAGTGATTTGTGAAAGGTATAGTTTAATGTTAGTCAGGGCCATTCTTTTGTAGGGAATTCTGAAAGTCAGATTGCGTTGCGCTAACAAAATATTGTGTGTCAGTTTAAGCACAGTCATGTATAATTGTTCAAAGGGGACGTTTGAATTTAAGCTTCCCGTTTCACGTAGACGAGATGTGAGACGACCAAACATCCGGCGCGAAGGCGATGGCTTGTCAGGGAATCGTCTTCTGTACAGTTGTTCTGCCTGAACAGCATTTCGTCCACCTACAACAGGGTACAGTACAGGTATGCAGAGTAGGGTAGAAAACAAACATATTAACTTAATAATCATAATGTCCGCTAACAGTACTATCAACAAACAAGCAATCTCATAACGTATTTCCCGTCAACGTACATTCTCCATAGATCAGCAGTATTTATACCATATCTTCATGTGTGTACATTATACTGTACAGTATAAGTTCCACAACACAACGTTTATTCACAATGTGTACTCCCTCTGTGCCGTCACTAGATTACTCTGATGCACGACTACATTGGCAAGCGGTGTACTGCACGCCAAAGCAACAACAAATGGGATGCTCGTAGGGTGGTGGAGTACAGGAGTTTGCATGGGTCGCAAATCATAAACTAGGCGAAGTGATAACTGTGGCAGTAGTGGGAAATACGTTGGACACTTGACTAGGTAGAGCCAGGCCCTGCGCGACAGGCACAATAGGTCATATAACGCATTAGATAAACCTTATTTTGGGTGTGCAGGATAAATAAGACAACCTGAGTGGTGTACACCGATCGGTACTGGTTCATATTGTGTACGTAGATACGTAAAACGTGCAAGAGGGAAACCGTTATGTGCTTATGAGAGTTGATGGCAGCAGACCGTATTATTCGTTTCGGACCTCTTGATAAATATGGAGGTGTGTTTACACATGTCAATCACATCGCGATTACGGGCAGCATGGGGTTCACGCCTGAGCCTCAGGACGTGCGCTAGCAGCGCATGTCGGGTGTTTCAAGCGTCAACTTCGCGTCTTAATATCTCGGGATGTAACGGGAATATTGCGATGAAATCAACGCCATTGTGTATGTGCTTTGTCATGCTATGGATTGCTGAAGAAAAAATATAGGAGATCCATTTAAAAAAACATAAGTTTGTGTTAAAAAACACATATGCTTTCGTTTTAGAATATTTCCAAATATGTACATTCATGGGGGGAGGGGGGGGATGTTGTTGGGATGTTTAAGGGGGACTAAACAGCTAAGGTCATCAGTCCCTACATTCATGGGCCCCAGCCCTACATTGATACCGGTGAAAGTCGTTTTCCAATAGCTGTTATTGTTCCAGAGGTATTTTTGGTGGACAAGATAGCTGGGACACCCTGTATATATATCAGTTCATGACATCCAGTCTTACAAATTTACTCTCTCTGATGGACACACGTCCAAATCATCCGCTCTCAAAACTCCGCCATCTCACTCCCCACATCCACTACTGCTGGCGGCTCACCTTCAATTGTGCAACGCTACGCGCTGTTCACATCCAACTGCCCAACACTACAATAGCGAATATTCCTACTATGCCAACCAGCCACAGGCTGCACACAGCACAGCCAGTGATTTTCATACAGAGCGCTACGTGGCGTTACCAATATAAAAACCTAAACAGCCTACTTACAGAAACAATTCAAAAAATGATTGTTTACGAATGTTAAAGCTCAGACCATAAACTGACCAAAGATAACATTTACCCTAGAAGAGAGTTGTATCCGTATCGAGCCGTAAGTTTGCTGTGACTACAATGAAACTCGGCAATGGAGATGTTAACTTCACATCTCTCTTGTACTCTTGCAGTAGTAGTATGCATGTTAAGCGCTACTAGCTTGTTTTAAAACCGATCTGAAGTTTAAAAGTTTAACGGTTGGAAGTATTAGTCAGAAGTCGGACTGAAGTAAAATCATCTGTACCATTTAGACAGATAACGAGATAGTTGATATATGTAACAGAAAAATAACTCGTATAATTGTTGATATATGATGGGACTTAGCTTTCGTTATACTTAACAGTCACCAGCATCAAAGGACACAGAAAGAGACTGATCACCGACATAAACTCAATTATTTGACTTGAGTAGGCAACAGATAAACGCAATCACGAAGAACTTACAATTGCGCCGTCTTGTCAGAAGCTATCGTCAAATTGAGAATCTGATGCTTACAGACGCAATTCCCTGAATGAAAAATCGGTGCGTGTGCACAGTGTAGGGACAAATAATTACGAAGAACAATAAACTTTAATTCAACTTTAATTCTTCGTGTCGCATACATCATTTAATTGACAGTTAGAGTAGAAGGTATCAGATAGATTACATAATGGTAAGACAGAGATTTAGGAACCAGGTTTTAAATTGTAAGACACTTCCAGGGGCACATGTGGACTCTGACCACAATCTATTGGTTATGAACTGTAGATTAAAACTGAAGAAACTGCAAAAAGTTGGGAATTTAAGGAGATGGGATCTGGATAAACTGATTAAACCAGAGGTTGTACAGAGTTTCAGGGAAAGCATAAGGGAACAATTGACAGGAATGGGGGAAAGAAATACAGTAGAAGGAGAATGGGTAGCTTTTAGGGATGAAGTAGTAAAGGCAGCAGAGGATCAGGTAGGTAAAAAGACGAGGACTAATAGAAATCCTTGGGTAACAGAAGAAATATTGAATTTAATTGATGAAATGAGAAAATATAAAAATGCAGTAAAAGAAGCAGGCAAAAAGGAATACAAACGTCTCAAAAATGAGATAGACAGGAAGTGCAAAATGGCTAAGCAAGGATGGCTAGAGGACATATGTAAGGATGTAGAGGGTTATCTCACTAGGGGTATGATAGATACTGCCTACAGGAAAATTAAAGAAACCTTTGGAGAAAAAAGAACCACTTGTATGAATATCAAGAGCTCAGATAGAAACCCAGTTCTAAGCAAAGAAGGGAAAGCAGAAAGGTGGAAGGAGTATATAGAGGGTCTATACAAGGGCGATGTATTTGAGGACAATATTATGGAAATGGAAGAGGATGTAGAGGAAGATGAAGTGGGAGATATGATACTGCGTGAAGAGTTTGACAGAGCGCTGAAAGACCTGAGTCGGAACGAGGCCCCGGGAGTAGATAACATTCCATTAGAACTACTGACAGCCTTGGGAGAGCCAGTCCTGACATAACTCTACCATCTGGTGAGCAAGATGTATGAGACAGGCGAAATACCCTCAGACTTCAAGAAGAATATAATAATTCCAATCCCAAAGAAAGCAGGTGTTGACAGATGTGAAAATTACCGAACTATCAGTTTAATAAGTCACGGCTGCAAAATACTAACGCGAATTCTGTAGAGACGAATGGAAAAACTAGTAGAAGCCGACCTCGGGGAAGATCAGTTTGGATTCCGTAGAAATATTGGAACACGTGAGGCAATACTGACCCTACGACTTATCTTAGAGGCTAGATTGAGGAAAGGCAAACCTACGGTTCTAGCATTTGTAGACTTAGAGAAAGCTTTTGACAATGTTAACTGGAATACTCTCTTTCAGATTCTGAAGGTGGCAGGGGTAAAATACAGGGAACGAAGGGCTATTTACAATTTGTACAGAAACCAAATGGCAGTTATAAGAGTTGAGGGGCATGAAAGGGAAGCAGGGGTTGGGAAGGGAGTGAATCAGGTTTGTAGCCTCTCCCCGATGGTATTCAATCTGTGTATTGAGCAAGCAGTGAAGGAAACCAAAGAAAAATTCGGAGTAGGTATTAAAATCCATGGAGAAGAAATAAAAACCTTGAGGTTCGCCGATGACATTGTAATTCTGTCAGAGACAGCAAAGGACTTGGAAGAGCAGTTGAACGGAATGGATAGCGTCTTGAAAGGAGGATATAAGATGAACGTCAATAAAAGCAAAACGAGGATAATGTAGTCAAATTAAGTCGGGAGATGCTGGGGGTATTAGATAAGGAAATGAGACACTTAAAGTAGTAGAGGAGTTTTGCTATTTGGGGAGTAAAATAACTGATGATGGTCGAAGCAGAGAGGATATAAAATGTAAACTGGCAATGGCAAGAAAATCGTTTCTGAAGAAGAGAAATTTGTTAACATGGAGTATAGATTTAAGTGTCAGGAAGTCGTTTCTGAAAGTATTTGTATGGAGTGTAGCCATGTATGGAAGTGAAACATGGACGATAACCAGTTTGGACAAGAAGAGAATAGAAGCTTTGGAAATGTGGTGCTACAGAAGAATGCTGAAAATAAGGTGGGTAGATCACGTAACTAATGAGGAGGTATTGAATAGGATTGGGGAGAAGAGAAGTTTGTGGCACAACTTGTCTAGAAGAAGGGATCGGTTGGTAGGACATGTTTTGAGGCATCAAGGGATCACAAATTTAGCATTGGAGGGCAGCGTGGAGGGTAAAAATCGTAGAGGGAGACCAAGAGATCAATACACTAAGCAGATTCAGAAGGATGTAGGTTGCAGTAGGTACTGGGAGATGAAGAAGCTTGCACAGGATAGAGTAGCATAGAGAGCTGCATCAGACCAGTCTCAGGACTGAAGACCACAACAACAACAACAACAACAACAACAGCACACTTTCACAGGCTGCACTTTATTGATATTGACTGTTCAATTTGGACTCCAGAGAAATATAGGAATACGTGGAGCTGTTCTGATCCTACGACTTGTCTTAGAATATAGGTAAAGGAAAGGCAAATCTACGATTCTATATTTTGTTAATTTGGAGAAATCTTTTAACAGAGTCGATTAGAATATGCTCTGAATTTCTCAGTGTAACAGGAGTAAGATAGAGGGAGCGAAAGATTATATACGACTTGCACATAAAACACACGGCAGTTATGAGTCGAGGGGTATGAAAGGGAAGGAGTTGTTGAGAGGGATGTGAGTTAGCTTTGTAGCCTGTCCCTGATGTTATTCAATTTGTACATCGAGCAAGCGGAAAAGAAACAAAAAAAAATTGGAATAGGAATAGGAATCAAAATTCAGGAATAAGTAATAAAAGCCTTAAAGGTTTTCGATGATACTGTAGTTGTGTCAGAGACTGAAGAACTTGGTAGAACAGTTACACGGAATGGACAGCGTATTGAAAGGAGGATATAAGATGAACATCAATAAAAGCAAAACAAGGATTATGGAATATAGATGGATTAAATCAGGTGATGCTGAGGGGAATACATTAGATAACGAGACACTAAAAGTAGTAGACTAGTTTTGCTATTTGGGCAGCAAAATAACTGATAATGGTTGAAGCAGAGAGGGATAGACTAGCAATGGCAAGAAAAACGTTTGTGAAGAACAGAAATGCGTTAATATTAAATATAGATTTAAGTGTTAGGAAGGCTTTTCTGAAGGTATTTTTTTGGAGTGTACCCTTATATGCGAATGAAACGTGCACGGTAAATAGTTCAGACAAGAAGAGAATAAAAATTTTCTGACACTCCACTCCTTTTCAAATTCGCCAGACATCAGCAAAAACACCCTGTGAGTGCGGTAGCGTCTATATAATAAATGACTGGGGTTAGGAGTGGACCTTATTCTTTGACAGCGCACGTTGGTGTTTATCTGTACACAATTTGTTTAGTTTCAGAATTATTGTCAGAGAAGTACACGAATTTACATAGATTGTGACACGATACTTGATGTGTTATTCCTTTAAACACACAAGCAGATTGTAGTTGCCATACACTTCTTTATTACAAACACATGCTGTTAATGAAATTAACAGTAACAACGATTATAATAAAAGGCAGCTGCGCTACCGAACCACCAGAAAGACTCAGATTAAAACGTTAATGCATTTAAGTCTGATAGACACAGATCATTCAAATTTTATTCAACCAATTTTCACTAATTAAAAATATGTTAATAAAACCACCATTAATCAAACTTAACTGACGTAACTGAATCACACAGACTTTTAAACAGGCTTCATGACTTACATAGAAACTGGCTTTCACATCACTCATATCAAATTCTAAAACTATTTTCAACAACTATGACATCTTGCATGGACTGATCTTAAGCAATTCTAACAAATTAAAAGTATTATCAGATTAATGCACTCAACTAGGCTTCTCTTTAGAATTACTTACAGGTATGAGGTTCACATACATTTCATCCCCAGAATATAATAATAGCATATTAAATAGGCTTAAAATGCTGCCGTTTCAGTTTTACGTTTAAAATAGTGATGGACGCGAGTAGACCGAAAGGTTCTAACAGATACAGGAGATTCACGGACCAGAAGGTAAAGCAGAACTGTACTCAACTTTGAGCTACTATTAAGCTTCCGGAAAACCACAGCGCTCCGCCAGAAATATGGATTTGCAGGTCACTAACAACGTAACCGTAGACACCAACCCAGGTCCTTAAATTTCCCTCTTCCACTGCGATACCCCGATCGGAGTTTGCTCGCGTCGACCACTGCCAATTATCTGAAACATAAACACATCAGCGGCAGACAACATTCTGGCGCATTAGATACACAAAACATGTTTGCACAACTGGTTACAAATAAACCTTTAATTATACACGGCACACAATGAACCCAAGCAGAACTAACCTACGTGACCACTTGCCCAGTAACGGCTCTTAAAATTTGATTAGCCAATTCTCTAGAACAAACATATAAAATAATAACGTAGAAAAAGGAAATACGTAAAATTATTTCACCCCGCTTTCAAACGCCAGGCACAGACTTATGCACTACTTGGTATGACCTCTAGCTATGCATTAAGCACGGCTTGGTGTCTATTTGTTGTGCGTATATAGCAGTCCCTTAAATGCCGTTAACATATCAGACGGCCAGACCAAATATAATGACAAGTAACTGAAACAATCAAGATAGTTTTCAGTGCACTCGGTTAGTCAATTAACGTGAACCCACCAAGGAACAATTCGACGACTCCAGTTCATTCACTTTGAGTAACATGTAACAGACGCGAAGGAAACCTGTCCTTCAAATCTCAAGGAAATCCCAATCACCGTCGGCAGTGAATCTGCATTCCAACGGCTAAATCCCAGCAGCTGCCCACGCTGCGTACATCCACAGCGCCACACGTCCCTGTCGCTCACACAGCTGATACCCGAACTCAATCCCCTGCAGAGCGCGCGCGCTACAGTTAAATAGCCATCTGCCAAACATGCGAAGAAGACAAGCAGGCATCGAAAATCTACTCACAACGATCTGGACGACAATCGATGGGGGCTGGCGCCAGCAGCGCACGAGCTCAACACTTACAGTACAGTTGTCAATGTAACGCATTACGCCCTGTTTCGTAGAAATAACACTGAACACAACAATATCAAATTTAAATAGAAGGTTCTCAACAAAACTATTCTTACTACACTACCGTGAAGTTGGCCAATATTACGACAAATCATCCTATTCCGGTACTAAGTTCGGTACTATTTAGGTTGTCAAGTCTACGGAGGATGGTTAGTTTTTGTGACAAGATGAGCAAAATATTACTTAAGGTTGCTTGAGTTCATAGTGGGCGCAAGCTGATGAACCAACAAGTTTACACCTCTGCCAGCGGAATTTACTTTAGCTGCGATGTGCTGTCGACTTGGTTCAAATGGCTCTGAACACTATGGGACTAAACATCTGAGGTCATCAGTCCTCTAGAACTTAGAACTACTTAAACCTAACTAACCTAAGGACATCACACACATCCATGCCCGAGGCAGGATTCGAACCCGAGACCGTAGCGGTCGCGTGGTTCCAGACTGAAGCGCCTAGAACCGCTCGACCACTCTGGCCGGCTGCTGTCGACTGCATGGCTGCTCTCGCTCCCTGAAAATCCTATAAAAAACTAATCAAAATCTTTACTGATTTTATCAGCAGAAACTGTTCCATGCTTCTTGTTGGGTGAGAAAACATATACTCATCCCTAGTCAGGAAAATATGGCGATATACACGTGCATAGATGGTGCAGCGTGAAGATTTCAATACCCTCTCAGTTCTTGCAAGAGCAATTAACTACGTGGCTGTTTCATTTCTCCGCTATCGGAGCCCAGCGACTCTTCAGATAATTTATAGCTGAATGTAGGCCAAAGGAAACGCAGTGCTCACAGAAAATTCCTCTTTTGGCGTCGTACAGAGCGAGATGCACCGTTCTGTACACTGGTTCAGGGGAGAGTCCCAAAAGTTTTCAGTCTTGTGTCTTTTGTAGCAAACTGTCCCCCACCTGTGTCCTTTCGTGCTTCACGTCATGGCTTTTTCAAACCAATGGGAGCATTCTTTTTATCTTGTGGAAACTACCTTTGCCTTTCACAAAGGGCATACCTTTAAACTGCATAGAAATATCGCCCCTCTCTACACCTTCTGCCCTTATTACAGCCAATCGGACATTTTGTGCCCACTCCTGACGCCTAAAAGTTACGTGTACAGGGTTATTACAAATGATTGAAGCGATTTCACAGCTCTACAATAACTTTATTATTTGAGATATTTTCACAATTCTTTGCACACACATACAAAAACTCAAAAAGTTTTTTTAGGCATTCACAAATGTTCGATATGTGCCCCTTTAGTGATTCGGCAGACATCAAGCCGATAATCAAGTTCCTCCCACACTCGGCGCAGCATGTCCCCATCAATGAGATCGAAAGCATCGTTGATGCGAGCTCGCAGTTCTGGCACGTTTCTTGGTAGAGGAGGTTTAAACACGGAATCTTTCACATAACACCACAGAAAGATGTCGCCATGATATGGAGGCCATGACATGAATTGCTGATCATGATCTCCACCACGACCGATCCATCGGTTTTCCAATCTCCTGTTTAAGAAATGCCGAACATCATGATGGAGGTGCGGTGGAGCACCATCCTGTTGAAAGATGAAGTCGGCGCTGTCGGTCTCCAGTTGTGGCATGAGCCAATTTTCCAGCATGTCCGGATACACGTGTCCTGTAACGTTTTTTTCGCAGAAGAAAAAGGGGCCGTAAACTTTAAACCGTGAGATTGCACGAAACACGTTAACTTTTGGTGAATTGCGAATTTGCTGCACGAATGCGTGAGGATTCTCTACCGCCCAGATTCGCACATTGTGTCTGTTCACTTCACCATTAACAAAAAATGTTGCTTCATCACTGAAAACAAGTTTCGTACTGAACACATCCTCTTCCATGAGCTGTTGCAACCACGCCGAAAATTCAAAGCGTTTGACTTCGTCATCGGGTGTCACGGCTTGTAGCAATTGTAAACGGTAAGGCTTCTGCTTTAGCCTTTTCCGTAAGATTTTCCAAACCGTCGGCTGTGGTACGTTTAGCTCCCTGCTTGCTTTATTCGTCGACTTCCGCGGGCTACGCGAGAAACTTGCCCGCACGCGTTCAATCGTTTCTTCGCTCACTGCAGACCGACCCGTTGATTTCCCCTTACAGAGGCATCCAGAAGCTTTAAACTGCGCATATCATCGCCGGATGGAGTTAGCAGTTGGTGGATCTTTGTTGAACTTCGTCCTGAAGTGTCGTTGCAGTGTTACGACTGACTGATGTGAGTGCATTTCAAGCACGACATACGCTTTCTCGGCTCCTATCGCCATTTTGTCTCACTGCGCTCTCGAGCGCTCTGGGGGCAGAAACCTGAAGTGCGGCTTCAGCCAAACGAAACTTTATGAGCTTTTCTACGTATCTGTAGTGTGTCGTGACCACATGTCAATGAATGGAGCTACAGTGAATTTATGAAATCGTTTCAATCATTTGTAATAGCCCTGTATATATCACAAGCGAACCATAAGCATTTCACGAGGTCAGCTGTGTTGCTGGTCTGTTTGTATGCGTTTGGAAATTCTCCAACACAGTTTTCTAAGGAATTTCTCTGCAGCAAGTGGCACTGCACTGATACCTGCTTCCCTCGATGTATCTGCTGGCGCGTTCGTTGTCCCTCTCGCTGCAGGTCACCAACCACTTTTGGGAAGCGTTCCGTTATACTTAGGCTGTGACGGCGCAACTCGCGTCTGCTCCCAAACCAAATTGTTTCCTCCAGCAGCTTTTTTCACTTTTTGCTCATTGTCATGCAGGAATTGGATTCAGTGTGTTAATACCATCGAATTTAGTGTCATCAATACATACTGTACATTTTCATAGGCAAATCTGCTCATTATCGCCAAGGTATGTGAGGTGACATATTCATCTACTTGTTACGACGTATAAAATCTCTCATGTAAGGTGAGAAATGATTCAGTCTGACACCTTACAACTTTTGATATGTGGTGCTACAGAAGAATGCTGAAGATTAAATAGGTATATGGCGTAACTAACGAGGAGGTACTGAACACAACTAAGGAGTAACGAAATATGCAGGACAAAATGACTAAAATAAGGGATCGTTTGACAGGAAACGCCCTAAGACATAAAGAGATGACCAATTTAGCTTATGAAGAAAGTGTGTGTGTGTTGGGGGGGGGGGGGGGGGGGGAGGGGGAGGGTAAAAGTTGTAAGGGGGACCAAGAGAACAGTACTTTAAGCAGGTTCAAGAGGATTTGGATTGCAGTAGTTATTCGCATATGAGAAGGGTTGCACAGGATAGAGTAGTGTGGAGAGCTGCATCAAACCAGTCTTCGGACTGAAGACTATGACAACAACATTTGGTGAATTTGGAATGCATGTTCTATCATCACACTGAAGTTCTGTCATACCATTACATGATTTTATCTACACGTTAAAGCGGTATGATGGGACACTTGTAGTTATTGGCTATACATGAATTTCATCGAACCCATACACATGTTTTGGCTTCTTAGATATGTCTGATAACTGAATTTGTATTCCAAAATGGATCACAAATGTTGAATGAGTAAATAGCACAGTTAGAGTGTAGTGTGTAATATGTCATTCAATAAAGTATATTAAGAAATTTGAAGAACAACATTTTTCCATCAGACTTTGTGTATATATATTTTTTTAGTTTTTCACATTACACATGTACTACATACTTTACAGAGCACAGGTAGTTCCAGTTTTCAAGAAGGGTCGTCGAGCAGCTGCACAAAACTATAGGCCTACGTCTCTGACATCGATCTGCTGTAGAATTTTAGAACATGTTTTCCGCTCGCGTATAATGTCATTTCTGGAAACCCGGAATCTACTATGTAGGAATCAACATGGATTCCGGAAACAGCGATCCTGTGGGACCCAACTCGCTTTATTTGTTCATGAGACCCAGAAAATACTAGATACAGGCTCCCAGGTAGATGCCATTTTCCCTGACTTCCGGAAGGCGTTCGATACAGTTCCGCACTGTCGCCTGATAAACAAAGTAAGAGCCTACGGAATATCAGACCAACTGTGTGGCTGGATGGAAGAGTTTTTAGCAAACAGAAAACAGCATGTTGTTCTCAATGGAGAGACATCTACAGACGTTAAAGTAACCTCTGACGTGTCACAGGGGAGTATTATGGGACCATTGCTTTTCACCATGTGTATATATATATATATATATATGACCTAGTAGATAGTGTCGGAAGTTCCATGCGGCTTTTGGCAGATGATGCAGTAGTATACAGGGAAATTACAGCATTAGAAAATTGCAGCGAAATGCAGGAAGATCTGCAGCGCATAGGCACTTGGTGCAGGGAGTGGCAACTGACCCTTAACATAGACAAATGTAATGTATTGCGAATACACAGAAAGAAGGATCCTTTATTGTATGTTTATATGATAGCGGAACAAACACTGGTAGCAGTTACTTCTGTAAAATATCTGGGAGTATGCGTGCGGAACGATTTGAAGTGGAATGATCATATAAAATTAATTGTTGGTAAGGTGGGTACCAGGTTGAGATTCATTGGGATGCTTAGAAAATGTA
The DNA here is from genome assembly GCF_023864345.2 of Schistocerca serialis cubense. Classification (NCBI taxonomy): domain Eukaryota; kingdom Metazoa; phylum Arthropoda; class Insecta; order Orthoptera; family Acrididae; genus Schistocerca; species Schistocerca serialis. The sequence goes on along the minus strand of NC_064645.1, from coordinate 596,484,439 downwards.
GTCCATCAACAAAGGAGGTGGCTTACAAAACACTCGTTCGACCTATACTTGAGTATTGCTCATCAGTGTGGGATCCGTACCAGATCGGGTTGACGGAGGAGATAGAGAAGATCCAAAGAATAGCGGCGCGTTTCGTCACAGGGTTATTTGGTAACCGTGATAGCGTTACGGAGATGTTTAATAAACTCAAGTGGCAGACTCTGCAAGAGAGGCGCTCTGCATCGCGGTGTAGATTGCTCGCCAGGTTTCGAGAGGGTGCGTTTCTGGATGAGGTATCGAATATATTGCTTCCCCCTACTTATACCTCCCGAGGAGATCACGAATGTAAAATTAGAGAGATTAGAGCGCGCACGGAGGCTTTCAGACAGTCGTTCTTCCCGCGAACCATACGTGAGTGGAACAGGAAAGGGAGGTAGTGACAGTGGCACGTAAAGTGCCCCCCGCCACACACCGTTGGGTGACATGCGGAGTATAAATATAGATGTAATTACGCGAACCTGGTAGTGTGAAAAAAATTTATACACAGTCAGGTGAAAAAACGTTGTTCTTCAAATTTACTGAGACACTGGGGTCCACGAAGAAGAAAATGACACAGCAAGAGAGCTCAAGAGATATTTAAGCGCTAAATGTAAATGTCGTTGGACCAGGGCTTTCCGTTGGGTAGACTGTTCGCTGGATGCAAGTCTTTCGATTTGACGCCACTTCGGCGACTTGCGCGTCGATGGGGATGAAATGATGATGATTAGGACAATACAACACCCAGCCCCTGAGCAGAGAAAACCTCCGACCGAACCGGGAATTGAACCCGGGCCCTTAGGCTTGACATTCTGACGCGCTGACAATTTTTTTTTTTTCCGGGGAGGACATTTTAGTGATGACTATATCTCATTAAGGTAAGAGGAACAGAGAAAAATAAAAAAAGAGTTACGTGATGCACCGTTCAAAAGATTGAAAAATGCAAAACAAGAGAAATATGCAGGAAGTGTGGACTAGACACGGAAGACTGTGTTTTAACGTCCCGTCTGCGACGATGTTATTAGATTCAAATGGTTCAAAGCCCTATGGGACTCAACATCTTAGGTCATAAGTCCCCTAGAACTTAGAACTACACCCATACATCCGATTTTTGAACTTTCCCCACTGCACGCAAATGTCGCACGGTGATGGAACGACCACAGTTCATCATATTTGCCAGCTCTCGAGCACATGCACTTGGATCATTGTGGAGTAATGCGTTAAAACGATGGTTCAAATGGTTCAAATGGCTCTGAGCACTATGGGACTTAACACCTGTGGTCATCAGTCCCCTAGAACTTAGAACTACTTAAACCTAACTAACCTAAGAACATCACACACACTCATGCCCGAGGCAGGATTCGAACCTGCGACCGTAGCAGTCCCGCGGTTCCGGACTGCAGGACCAGAACCGCACGGCCACCGCGGCTGGCGATGTTATTAGAGACGGGACTCAAGCTCGGGCAGGAGATGTGTAGCAAGGAATATGTGCTGTGTCCTTTCATACTAACTTTCCTGTCATTTTCCTTAAGTGATTTAGGGAATACGTAAATCTGGATGGCCGGTCGGGGAAAACTGTGCAATACAGGAATCGTCAGCGCAGTGCGTAAAACAGCAAAGTCCTTAACGAAACTTCACCGTGAAGGGTCTGGACGGCAGAAAGGGACGCTGTTTGCTTTCGGGTGTCAGTGATGGGCCGGGTAAACTGTGGGTAAACTGGGGTGGGCGGAGGCGTCTGCAGAGGACAGCGGTCAACGACTTGCTGATGCAATAACCGGCAACGAGGCGCCGCGCCCGCTGGTCAGATTATTGAGTTAGCGGCCGGCGGTCGCTCCTAATAACTGGACGGCGCGCGCCGTGGGAACATCTGCGGCAGGAGGGAAAGCTGCTGGCAGTCTGCCCAGGTAAAACTCAGTCGGCTGGAATGTGTCATTTTCACCATTTTCTATCACGTTTATTTCTATATTCCGCAGAATATTCGTAAGAATCCTTCTTTTCGTTCAAATTATTTGTTAATGATATGTAAAAGACGTATCATAATTAGTAGGGGAATCCGAAACGGGTGAGAGTATACGACAGACAACAGATGCAAAATTTTTCCAGTAAACAAGTGTCCGCAAATGAGTTGTTTGTGAAATAAATGCGAATGTATGCGTACGAGTCAACATTGTCGTAGTAAGTACAAATATGTTTTAAAAGTAAAGTTGAAATTTGACTGCTAATCGGTCTTTCATTTAGACACGAATTATAATATAATATAGTATAATATAGTTTTTACGGTTTTGTATTTTCGTATTCCCGGTTGCTGTTGGTTTATTTACCGACTGTCAATTTTACTCAGTTTTACTTGTAGTTCACCTTTGCTATCTGAGTTTGCGTATTGTCATTTTGTCATTTGGAGTTAGTGAGTGGAGTCCGGGCGCTAGAAAATGGAGTGCCAAGTACAGAAATCGGAACATTTCCGACATATTCTTCTATTTGAGTACAGTAGAGGGGTGGCAGCAGTGCAGGCAGCCAGCAACATTTGCGTTGTGTATGTGGATCATGCCACTGGTCAGACCACGGTAAGAAAATGGTTTTGTCATTTTAAGGACGATCTTCTTGACATTAGTGACTGCATGTTCAGCAAGACCTGCACGATTTGATTAATATCGTTTTAACGCCGGCCGCGGTGGTCTCGCGGTTCTAGGCGCTCAGTCCGGAACCGCGGGACTGCTACGGTCGCAGGTTCGAATCCTGCCTCGGGCATGGATGTGTGTGATGTCCTTAGGTTAGTTATGTTTAAGTAGTTCTAAGTTCTAGGGGACTGATGACCACAGGTGTTAAGTCCCATAGTGCTCAGAGCCATGTGAACCATTTGAACCATCGTTTTAACGCATTACTCCACAATGATCCAAGTGCATGTGCTCGAGAGCTGGCAAATATGATGAACTGTGGTCGTTCCATCACCATGCGACATTTGCGTACAATGGGGAAAGTTCAAAAATCGGATGTATGGGTGCCGTATGCCCTACGGCAAAATCACAAAAATGGGCGGGTGGCCATGTTACATCTCTGCTTACTTGTCATCAACTGGCTGGTGAACGACTCGACCATGAAATCCAAGTTTTCTCTAATGTTCAAATGCGTGTGAAATCTTATGGACTTAACTGCTAAAGTCATCAGTCCCTAAGCTTACACACTACTTAACCTAAATTACCCTAAGGACAAACACACACACCCATGCCCGAGGGAGGACTCGAACCTCCGCCGGGACCAGCCGCACAGTCCATGACTGTAGCGCCGAGACCGCTCGACTAATCTCGCGCGGCCAAGTTTTCTCTCCTCCCGCCTAACTGTCATAGTACTTGCAGTGGATCCTGATGCAGTTTGGAATTGGCGCGTGTCACGCTGTGCCGTACGTGTCCGTTCACGTTTTCGCTTTACTATCACAACACGGAAACAGTGGACCTACGGGTGGAGTGTGGAGATCTCGCGTACAGACATATGACACAAGTGACGCCAAATCACCTGACTACTTTCGAAGTCCGTGAGTTCCGCGCAGCGGACCATTCTGCTCTCTCACCATGTCTATTGACTACCGAGTTCGCTGATATGGACTACCTGGCAGTAAGTGGCAGCGCAATGCACCTAATATGAAAAACGTATGTTTTTGGGGGTGTCCGGATACTTTTGAACGCGTAGTGTACATGAGCATACTGAACGGGTCACTCAGTACGTAAAGGCTGATTAAAACTTTATAGTCATGGGGAACTGAAATGCAGTTGTAGAGGAACGAGTAGAAGAAATGGTTACGGAGAATATTGGCTTGGTAGTAGGAACGAGAGAGGAGAAAGACTAATTGTGTTCTGCAATAAATTTCACCTAGTAGTGACGAATACTCTGTTCAAGAATCACAAAAGGGGGAAGTATAATTGAAAAGTATCATTTCAGTTACTCGTAGATTACATCATGGTGAGGCAGAGAATCCGACATCATACATTAGATTGTAAGGCGTACCCAGGACCATATATAGACACAGATCACAATTTAGTAGAGATGAAGAGTAGGCTGAAGATTAAGAAACCAGCCAGGAAGAAACAGTGCGCAAAGAAGGGGGATACGGAAGTACTAAGGAATGAGGAGATTCGCTTGTAGTTCTCTGAGGCTATAGATTATGTGATAATGAGTATTTCAGTAGGCACTTCACTTGAAGAGTAATGGACATCTCTAAAAAGGGCAATCACAGTGTACGATCGTGGTATCACGAGACAACCGAGCAGCCGCCAGCACGAGCCACAGGGGGCCAAAAATTCTGAAAATGGCTTTTACATAAGCTGAAACCGGTTAATAAACGAATAATATTGCGATCTTGTTGTTCATTCTAACTTAAATATGGAATCAGGTCGCTGTTCTCCAGACTGTGTTGTTTCAACTTATGAATTACGAGCGGTGGAAAGAAAAACATAGGTGCAAAGAAGGTAACTGCGAAGAAACCTTGCGTAACTGAAGAAATTCTTCAGCTGAAGAAAAAGGAAGTACAAAAACGTTCAGGGAAAAACAGGAATACAGAAATGCAAGTAACTTATGAATGAAATAAATAAGAAATGCAGGGAAACTGTGGTGAAATAGCTACATGTAAAATGTGAAAGAATCGAAAAAGAAGTGATTGTCGGAAGGACTGACTCAGCATATAGAAAAGTCAAAACAACCTCCGGTGAAATTAAAATTAAGGGTGGTAACATTAACAGTGCAATTGGAATTCCACAGTTAAATGCAGAGGAGAGAGAGCCGATAGGTGGAACGAGTGCATTTAAGGCATCTACGAGGAGAAAGACTTGTCTGATGACGTGATAGGACAAGAAACAGGAATCGATATAGAAGAAATTTGGGATCCAGTTCTAGAATCAGAATTTAAAAGAACTTTGGAGAACGTAAGATCGAATAAGGCAGAAGGAACACGTAACAATCCATCAGAATCTCTAAAATAATTGGAAGAACTGGCAACAAAAGAACTACACATGTTGTTGTGTAGAACATCACTCTCGCAATATACCAGCAGACTTTCGGAAAGACATCATCCACACGATTCCGAAGATTGTAAGAGACGACAAGAACGAGAAGTATTGCACAGTGAGCTTAACAGCTTACGCGTCCAAGTTGTTGACAAAAAATATATACAGAAGAATGGAAAGGAAAATTGAGGATGTGTTAGACGATGAATTTGGCTTTAGGAAAGCTAAAGGCATCAGAGAGGCAAGTCTGCCTCCAGGTTGATAACAGGCGCAGGACTAAAGAAAAATGAAGACGCATTCATAAGATTTGTCGACCTGGAAAAATGGTGCAAGATGTTCGAAACTTTGAGAAAACTAAGGGTAAGATGTAAGGAAAAATGGGTAATATACAATATGTACAAGAACCAAGAGGGAATAATAAGAATGTAAGACCAAGAACGAAGTGCTCGGATTAGAAAAGGGAGTAAGGCAGTGTTATAGCCTTTCAACCCTACTTTTCAGCCTATACATCGAAGAAACAATGACGGAAATAAAAGAAAGTACAAGCGTAGAATTAAAATTCCAGCTGAAAGGATGTCAGTGATAAGATAAGCTGACGCCTGAAACCTGGTAATTAAGGAAGGTAGGATTGGTCAAGGATTGTGGACGGGGCCTGAATTAATTACTATTGCTTTGCAATTTCACTCATTTATTTTAATAAATAATTTTTGAAAACAAGCCAATGAGGCCGCAATCCGACTTTTAAGGCACGTAAGCACAAACACGGCTGAAGGCCTTTAACGCGAAAAATGTCAGTTATTTAAAATTTAACAAATACATAAAATACAGACAGCAAATAAATTTTGAAAAGAACCCAATGTAGTCGCAATCAGAATTTTAAAGCAAGTAACCACAATCACGGCTGAAGGCATTTCACGCCAAAATGGCATTTATAAAAAAAATTAACAAATGTACCATCAAACAGCGAATGTCATAGCAAAAGTTAATTTAAAAAAACAAACACCAGTTCACCGAACAGGTGAGGCAAATGATGGTAACTTAATAACACAATATTAAAATAAAACACAAGGGCCAGTGATAGACGGTGCTCCAGGAATCGACCTCTGGCTAGGTCACACCAAAAACAGTTTCACGAGCGAAGAGAAAGGGAGCCAAGAGTTGCATTGAGATCACAAGACGGTGACTCGGACTAGTGGCAGTCTAACGAGCGACTAATGATACTCTTGGTGAAACTACCTGACATCCAACGACACAAATGCAATATGTAAAATTACGTCAAAGCAGGAACCGGTCGTCTGAGCTCCGCCCGCAGAATACTGTGCTTCGAGCGCCCGGAACAAGAACGAATGACTACCACTAAGGTACAAGGACGCCACCTAACCTACAATCAAGAAGATGTCAACTTACATGCCTAACCTGACAGCGGCGGCAAGGCGAGGAAATGTACGCTGCTGAAACATACACGAACTCCCAGGGCAGGTAACTGGGGCGTTAGCAGCCACAAGACAGAAAAATACCGCTGGTTGAACTTAACAATGTAGAAGCTGAAAATAGTAAATAGTAATTAGAATTTCAGGTAGGCCAATCAGATCCGCCTTCCCCAGGTACTTCAATCCCTGCTTTTCGCATTGGCGACACTACGAGCAACAACAAGAACTCAAGTCACTGGAGACTCGCGATATTTCACAATGGTGGAGGTTTCTCTATGCGAATTACAATGCACTCAAACATGCAGGATTGGGTTTCGACGAGGTCGTGCATCCTTGTGACCACTGCCCTTCGATCCGGCAGTCCGTACACGCCGCCAGCGGTCCCGGCGTGTTGGTGCTCTGCACGGACCTCGCTGCTCCTCGTTCTCAACCGAACTCTCACTCACCACCAGGAAGAAGCACGAGGTCGCGCCAAAGATAAGGCAGCAGAACTAGTGGACAGTCAACGCCTACGAAACGAGTGGCGCCATTGAACATGTCAAGAAGACAAACAACGCAACCATGCCAACTAAACGGTCTGGCAGAAACCTACACACGGCACCAACACGAAACGCAGCAGTGCTCAATGACACTGCTATCGTTAGTGTACGTGAAGAATAATTATAGGATCTGCTGAATTGAATGAACGGTCTAATGGATACAGTATATGGACTGAGAGTAAATCGAGGAAAAACAAAAGTAATGAGAAGTAGCAGAATTGAGAACAGCGTGAAACTCAATATCAAAACTGAGGATCACGAAGCAGACGAAGTCAATGAAATCTGCTACATAGACAGCAAGATAACCCATGACAGACAGAGCAAGCATGAAATCAAAAGCAGACTAGCACTGTCAAAAAGGGTACTCCTGGACAAGAGAAGTCTGGTAGTGTCAAACATAGGCCTTAATTTGAGGAAGAAATTTCTGAGAATGTGCTGTTAAAGCACAGTACTGTATGGTAGTGAACTGTGGACTGTGGGAAAAACCAGAAAAGAAGAGAATTGAAGCATTTGAAATGTGATGTTAAAGAAGAACGTTGTTAATTAGGTAGACTGATAAGGTAAGGGATGAGGAGGTTCTCTGGCGAATCATTGAGTAAAGGAGTATATAGAAAACACTGACAAGAAGAAGAGAGAGGATGCTAGGACATCTGTTACGACGTCAGGGAATAACTTCAGTGGCACTAGAAGGTCCTGTAGAGGCCAGAAACAACAGAGAATGGCAGAGATTGGAATAAATCCAGCAAATAATTGAGGATATAGGTTGCAAGTGCTATTCTGAGATGAAGAGGTTAGCACAGTTGATGAATTCGTGCGGGAAGCATCAAACCAGTCAGATGACTGATGACTCATAAAGATAATCCATCGAAGTTCAATAGTCTGTGATCATGATGTGAGGAGGGCGATATTGCCATGTGAGGCACAGAGCCTCAGTTTGAGCCCAGTGGTGGTTGTGTTGATAAATAATTGTTAAAAAAATTGGATACGTTGCACCGTTTTTTATTTATATTGCACTGACGCTAGCCAATCGGGTCGTTGGGCGCGAAATTCAAGCACTTGCACGAGCGAAAATGTAATAATGCACAGACATCTGGGGATCTGTTAGTTATCACTTGTCCAGATGTTCATTACAAGTTAAATGTGACTTTTTTCTGGACTGATAAATTTACGCTAGGTGAGCAAAAGCTACGTTTTCCGGTTTGAGCAAACCAATCTAAGAACACATTTGGTCTGCCAGACTGCTTGGTTTTTCGAGAGCGACGACCTAAATGCTAACTTCAATGCTAATTAAATCGGAAACGGTGCAACAGACCGAATTCATTTCTTAACATTTATTTCTCAGCACAACCTACCCTGCAACATCCTTACAAAGTTTCGGGTCTGTTTCTGACCGTCCTATAAAGGTCATTCGACCAACATTTCAACGTATTCCTTGGGACATTACACACTTCATTCTTGATCTGTTTAGAACATATCGAGGCCGACATATTATCGGAATACGCTAGTCCTTGCAAATCGCACACACACACACACACACACACACACACACAACTTTGAAGTTTTCCATTAAGTCTTTTTCAGTTGTGTTGACTTTGTAGTATTGAACAGTTACGTCACGTACTTTTGGGTCGGAAATGAGCTTATTTGCAGCAAGACTAATTTTCTACATGGACAGTGCGACGACATCTGGGACACCGTGATTTCCCTCGACGTGGATGCAGGGAGATGAGCGCCGAAAGTGGTGATCCAAACGATAAAAATGGACACAAAAGTGGTATCAAGTCATCTTGTCAGACGTTCCAGATCCATGTTGAGCATCACAATGATAGTGGCCGTATGTGGAGGCTTCTAGGAATACGAACGTTGCCAGATGTTGTCATCACCCGAGTTCAGTACGGTATCTGGAGCGTTTGTATGGCTTACCTCTGCGTAAAAAGCACGATCATATCTGGTTCGCATAGGAGGTAATTAAAAAATGTTACGGTCGATTTGCCTTTCAGGTACCTTTCAAGAAGGTTACGCAAGACATTATGTCGCCCGTGACATTCTGATCCAACTCGATTAAAGTGTGTTCTACTGCTACCTCGACCAGCACGTTATTCACATTTCTCAGCCTTGGCAAACATCTGGTGATGATTTGCTGAAACACTGGCGCGCAACTATTCGCCACCTTTGATGAACTCTGGCAGTACCATGGAATTACGTACCCGTAACTGTCGTTCAGGCTGAGTTCTCATTGTTTTACAGGACGGTTAATGCCACTGTTTTCGCTAGAGATGGCGGATCACATGGGGACCACACCAACTTGTCATTTCCAGTTTCGTCCAGATTTATGATACATGCAGTGCTGGGCTAGAAATGAAAGTAACAGACGTGGGTGCTCCAGCCGGCCAAGAATTTAGAAACCAGGGAGGCATGTGTCATTCGTATGTGCATCCCAGATATGCTCAATAATGGTCATGTCTGGGGAGCTTGGTGGCCAGCGGAGGTGGTTAAGTTCCGAAGAGTGTTCCTGGAGTCACTTTGTAGGAATTCTGGACGTGTGGGTTGTCGCATTGCCCTGCTGGATTTTCCCAAGTCCGTCGGAATGCACAATGGACACGACCAGACAGGATGTTTATGTTTGTGCCACCTATCTTATCTAGGCATATCAGGGATCCCTTATCACTCCAACTGCACTCGCCTAGGGCCATTATAGAGCCTGCACCAGCTGGAAATGTCCCTTGCTGACGTGCAGAGTCTAGGAATTCATGAAGTTGTTTCCATTCCCTACACGTCCATCCGATCGATACAATGTGAAACGAGACTCGTCCGAAAAGGCAACACGTTTCTAGTCATCAACAGTCGAATGTCAGTGTTGACGGGCCCAGGGGAGGCGTAAAGCTTTGAGTCGTGCAGTCATCAAGACTACACAAGTGGCCTACGGCTCCGAGACTCATTTCGATTATGTTTCCTTGAATGGTTCGAACGCTGACACTCGTTGATGGCCCACCAGTGAAATCTGCAGCAATTTGCTGTAGGATTGCACTTGTGCCAAGTTGAACGATTCTCTTCAGTCGCCGTTGGTCCTGTTCTTGCAGGCTCTTTTTCCGGCCGCAGCGATTTCGGAAGGTTGATATTTTAACAGATTCCTGATATTCACGGTATACTCGTAAAATGATCGTCCTGGAAAATCACCACTTCATCGCTACCTTGTAGATGCTGAGTCACATCTCTCGTGCGGAAACTATAACACCATATTCAAACTCACTTAAGTCTAGATAACCTGCCATTGTGGCAGCAGTAACCGATCTAACTATTGCGCCAGACACTTGTCTTGTACACTACTGGCCATTAAAAGTGCTACACCATGAAGATGACGTGCTACAGACGCAAAATTTAACCGACAGGAAGAAGATGATGTGATATGCAAATAACTAGCTTTTCAGAGCATTCACACCAGGTTGGCGCCGGTGGCGACACCCACAACATGTTGACATGAGGAACGTTTCCAACCGATTTCTCATACACAAACAGCAGTTGACCGGCGTTGCCTGGTGAAACGTTGTTGTGTTGCCTTGTGTAAGGAGGAGAAATGCGTACCATCACGTTTCCGACTTTGATAAAAGTCGGTTTATAGCCTATCGCGATTGCGGTTTATCGTATCACGACACTGCTGCTCGAGTTGGTCGAGATACAATGACCGGTAGCAGAATATGGATCGGTGGGTTCAGGAGGGTAATACGGAACGCCGTGCTGGATCCCAACGGCCTCGTATCACTAGCAGTCGAGATGACAGGCATCTTATCCGCATGGCTGTAACGGATCGTGCAGCCACGTCTCGATCCCTGAGTCAACAGATGGGGACATTTGCAAGACAACAACCATCTGCACGAACGGTTCGACGACGTTTGCACCAGCATGGACTGTCAGCTCGGAGATCATGGCTGCGGTTACCCTTACGCTGCATCAGAGACAGGAGCGCCTGCGATGGTGTACTCAACGACGAACCTGGGTGCACGAATGGCAAAACGTCATTTCTTCGGATGAATCCAGGTTCTGTTTACAGCATGTTGATGGTCGCATCCGTGTTTGGCGACATCGCGGTGATCGCACATTGGAAGCGTGTATTCGACATCGCCATACTGGCGTATCACCCGGCGTGATGGCATGGGGTGCCATTGGTTACACGTCTCGGTCACCTCTTGATCGCATTGACGGCACTTTGAACAGTGAACTTTACATTTCAGATGTGTTACGACCCGTGGCTCTACCCTTCATTATGTCCCTGGGAAACCCTATATTTCAACAGGATAATGCACGACCGCATGTTGCAGGTCCTGTACGGACCTTTCTGGATACAGAAAATGTTCGACTGCTGCCCTGGCCAGCACATTCTCCAGATCTCTCACCAACTGAAAACGTCTGGTCAATGGTGGCCGAGCAACTGGCTCGACACAATACTCTTGATGAACTGTGATATCGTGTTGAAGCTGCATGGGCAGCTGTACCTGTACACGCCATCCAAGCTCCGTTTGACTCAATGCCCAGGCGTATCAAGACCGTTATTACGGCCAGAGGTGATTGTTCTGGGTACTGATTTCTCAGGATCTGTGTACCCAAATTGCGTCAGAATGTAATCACATGTCAGTTCTAGTATAATGTATTTGTCCAATGAATACCCACTTATCATCTGCATTTCTTCTTAGTGTAGCAATTTTAATGGGGAGCAGTGTATAAGCATTGCCGACCGCAGCACCGTATTCTGCTTGTTTACTTATCTCTACATTTGTATACGCATACCTGTACTAGTTTCTTTGGCGCTTCAGTGTAAAAATTTATTACTATTCAAGAAAATATGAATCAAATGGCCTATTTTACCTTTTCATATAATAGGCATATCTGAGAAGAGTAAATAAAATTATTAAAAATGAATTTCGAGACAACGATTAGAGCCTCAAAAAGAGTACAGAACGGTCGTATGAGGCTAGTGGGTTCTGGTTCCTACCGGAGAAAAATATTTTTGTCTTTTTTCAGTTTTTACGTTACTTATGCTGAAAATAAGCTGAAATACTGCACCATAGACTGGATCTTCTTCATTAATATTTCAATATAAAAGCATGGAAGGGAAAGACATAGGGAAGTTTAGAACTGCTTGCAATCAGTTTTTGGAGAGAACCCGTGCATTGTTGTTTACAAGAATATACACACCATGTCAGAATGTTTACTAGAGTATCTTTTGCTAACAACGTTTGATTGTTATATTCATCCAAACTTTTATTTGAGTGAAGCTTAAAATTACAAGTAACTCGGTTAAGTAATTTCTGAGATTGTTGGCAACAATATTTCCCTTCTATATTTCAGATATATATTTGTATTTTATTTACATTAAAAATACTCATGTATACCCTATGTCCATCAGATTCTTCATTGAATTTCGTTTAAGAATTTGAAGTCAAACGCTCAAGAACTATTTGAGATATTTGGTAAGAACGTTTTCCGTTTGCATATTACATATTTATGTATTAATACTATGAAAAGGATTGTTGCTACTCACCATATAGCGGAGATGCTAAGTCGCAGATAGATACAGCATAAAAATAAAATAAAATAAAATAAAAAAAGAAAAAAAAGAAAGTGAGCTTTCGACCAATAAGTCCTTCTCCGGGTGTATATATTGTCTATTTCCCACGAAGGCCTTGTTGACAGAAAGCTCAATTTCTGACAGTCTTTCTGTTGTACCTTTCTGCGACTCAGAATCTCCGCTATATGGTAAGTAGGCGCTATCGTATTCAGAATATTGTTACGTTTCATCCTGGATTTTACATTAAAAATAATATAGGAAAAGATAGATTGCTGCTTACTTTAAAGAAGAGGCGTTAAGTTCAAGACCAAAAAAAATGGCTCTGAGCACTATGGGACTTAACTTCTGACTTAACTAACCTATCCACACACATCCATGCCCGAAGCAGGATTCGAACCTGCGACCGTAGCGGTCGCGCGGTTCCAGACTGTAGCGCCTAGAACCGCTCGGCCACTACGACTGGCTAATTTCAAGACTGGCACGATTAATAGACACTCATATGGACCTTTCGGCCACAGTCTTCGTCAGTAAAGACACACACACACACACACACCCACCAGCACACACACACACACACACACACACACACACACACACACACACACACAACATCCGCGTACTCGAGATGCTGGCGTCGGCGGTCGTGTGTGCGTGAGGTGTGCTTGCTTGCTTCTGTGTGTGTGTGTGTGTGTGTGTGTGTGTGTGTGTGTGTGCGTGCGTGTGGGTGGGTGTGTGTGTCTTTACTGACGTAGGCCATGGCCAAAAAGTACACGTGAGTGTCTTTTAATCATGCCTGTGTGCAACTAGACGTGTCTTCTTTACTGTAAGTAGCAATCTATCTTCTCCTAAACTGCTCATGGTCCTACCTGGAGTTTCCATTTTTTGATATATTAAAAATAGGTGTATAAACACACTCACGTACTCGACTCAGTGACAGAGTACTTTCCCAGGTCTGTTGGTACGAACAGGCTGAATTTTTATATAGTAAGATGCTGTACAAACTATGCTGTACAAACTGGTGTCTTCAGTATTACATCACTGCCAAGTCTGTGCCGCTCAGTTCGTCTACGAGCTTCGGCTCTGAATGCAGACAGAGTGAAGCCTTTCGTTCGCCGTGGCAATAGGAGAGGAACGGAGGCTAACCCATCACCCCCGCCACCTTTTACCTCCGACAAAGTACTCGGTAAATTTGACAGCAGGCTAACTGAACGTGGGCCGTCCTATGGAGGCTGGATCGAGGAAAACACCTCAGTCGTACTTGGTATTGAACCCGGAACATCCAGGACCGGAATCTAGCGCTCTACCCGATGTATATCCATATCTTCCATGTTATGAGAACTACGAATAAAATAAAAAGCTATGTAGAGGACAGCCAATTCATTGTTTCACATAACCTGCTTTAAACACACATGACAGCAAACGGCAGCATAAAAACAAATTCCGTAAGCACCGTAAACAGCAATTCGTATTAGCATACGAGTGTCGCAGTACACTCGATAGTAAGCAATGAAACAGATTTCTGAAATGGAGCGTCCACGCCGTTTCATCAGTCACGCGTGATCTCCAATAATTGAGGTAACAGCCAAAAGCGACGTCCGTGAATTATTTCCAGAGCTTTCCGTCGACGTACGCTTAATGGGAACGTTCACCCTTATTTGTTCAGAGCACCAGCTTGTTTGCAGTGCCACATCGCTTGTGTTTGACGCACCTGTTCCACGAGGCAGATGAAAGCGAAGTGACGGGTCGTTTGTCACCGGGACCTTTCCAGCCGCGTGACCTACAAGTGAAATGCCGTAAATTCGCCACTGTGAGCCTTTATACACCATTAGGCAAACTGAATCCTACTCTAGATTCACTCCATAATTTTGAGGATAGCAGGTTTCGCGAATGTTACTTTTGTATTAAGACTAAATTCAAAAGCTTATACCACAGAGGTCAAGTCAGAGAAAATAGTGCCGATATTAAGCTTAAAAGCGATATATATGTTGTACCTACGATTCTATTTCGCTTAACAAGAACAACGTTGTTTGTCGTGGGATTTACTCCGAAGACTGGTTTGATGCAGCTCTCCACGCTATCCTGCTTGTACAAGCATCTTCATCTCTGCAAATTATACCAACCTACTGCTATGCTGAACGTACCGATAGTATACTCTTGGCTTGTACACTTTACACTGATCAGCCATAACATTATGGCCACCTAATAGGCGCTAAGTCCACCTTTGGCACGGATAATAGGAGAGAGGTGACGCTTCGTTGCAAGAAAGCAATGAGGCCTTGTTTGGAAGCTGGAGGGGTCTGGCACCACTTCTGTACACACAAGTCACCTAATTGCCGTATATTCCGGAGAGGGGAGCAATGACCTCTGAGGCTATGTTCAGTCACAACACAGATGTGTTCGACTGGGTCCAGATATGGCAAGTTGTGGGGCCACAACATGAATTGGAACTCGCCTCTGTTTTCCTCGAACCATTGCGTCACACTCCTGGCCTTGTGAAATGGCGCATTGCCTTGTTGAAAAATGTGACTGTCGTCACGAAAAATGATCGTCATCAAAGGGTGTACGTGGTCTGCAATCAGTGTGCGATACTCCTCCACCGTAATGGTGCCTTGCATGAGCTCCACTGGACCAATGAATACCCATATGAATGTAACGTACCATGCGAAATCTAATGATTGTAATTATAAACAATAATATTATCTTGGAACTCTTCCATTTGGTCCGTGTTTGCATAGAAAAACAGTAATATCACAAATTGAGTCCGCCTTGATGCAAACACCATGTTATTTGTTTATTTCTTTATTATCCCAAACTAGTTTCGGCGACAAATATCACCATCATCAGTGGTTTTTCTCTTTAAACTAAAACATGCAGAAAGTGGTATGGTTGTACAAACACAGCAAAGCATTATTACATTTTTACAAATCGTCTTTTGAAATATAATTTTATATTGATAATTTCATACTACCTTATTTATTGTATGCTACATCATGTTTTAAGCTATTATTGGCGCTGTTTGTGACATATTTTCTGTGCTCTTTTTCTGTTGCCGTATTTTTACTTAGCGAACATCATGTCATCTGGAACCATGTGTGCCCACATCTCGTGGTCGTGCGGTAACGTTCTCGCTTCCCACGCCCAGGTTCCCGGGTTCGATTCCCGGCGGGGTCAGGGATTTTCTCTGCCTCGTGATGGCTGGGTGTTGTGTGATGTCCTTAGATTAGTTAGGTTTAAGTAGTTCTAAGTTCTAGGGGACTGATGACCATAGATGTTAAGTCCCATAGTGCTCAGAGCCATTTGAACCATTTTGCAACCATGTGAGCGGCTGTTAGTAAACAAATACTCAAAGGTGAACTTCGTATGTCAGCAGTATATACTTGGGGTTGTGGTAGTGTTTGTGGAAACCAGTTATTTTGGTGTGTATTTAGCTGTTGCTTAGCTATTCGTGTACTCAAAGTTCGTTGGATGGTGTGTGGCTGCTTTTTACACAGAAAAACAAAAATTTTGCACTGTCTTTCTGATCCAGAATATTACGCCATCTTGCTGTTCGCGTGTGTCGCGAGAGGCGTATCGCAAGTGCGAGAAAGGCTATGACGAACGTGAGTACACGAATAGCTTCCTTTGAAAGGGCACGGCCGATTTCCTTCCCCATCCTTCCCTAACCCGAGCTTGCGCTCTGTCTCTAATGACCTCGTTGTCGACGGGACGTTAAACACTAATGTCCTCCTCCTAAACAATGCTAATTTGGGCTGTTACTCTCACCGACATTTGCTTCGACGTCTGACCGGCTATATCACATATAACTTGAGCGAAAAGACGAAAATGCGAAACTGGAAAGGAACGCACAGGTAACTTGAAACGAACGCACACGAAACGTTCACTGTCTCACTAAGTTCGGTTTCTAGTGATCGCGGCTGAGACAGTAAATTGGGAGTACTCGGATCCCGAGTAGCAGAGAGATTGTGTCGCATAGGGGAAGTCTGACTGTCTCCTTTATTTCCTTCGTTCCTCAGCCCGGCTGCTTGGAAATTGAAATCCAGACCGTGTCGAGTGTGCTTGTTTACCTCTGAGAGAGGTAAAGTGAAACGTTGCCGTTCGGTATTCTCCGCCAAGGCCGGCACGCGCGTGGCATGTATTATTCAGTGGCTACCAGTTACCCGCCCACAAACCGCTGCATCCGTCCCCCTCCGCCCTCAGGAGCCGTACAAAGACGCTGATCCGTCTTCTCGGAATGTCTGAGAGTCCAGACAACGCTCCACACCTCCCGAACGCTGTTTGTGTGCCCTCAAAAGTCATGTTACATCCTGTACGACGCTCTTATTGCCAAATGATCTTTCTTGTCATCATACGAGGTGCATTCAAGTTCTAAGGCCTCCGATTTTTTTTCCAATTAACTACTCACTTGAAATCGATGAAACTGGCGTTACTTCTCGACGCAATCGACCTGCAGACGTACACATTTTTCACAACGCTGATGCCATGATTCCATGGCAGCAGCGAAGGCTTCTTTAGGAGTCTGTTTTGACCACTGGAAAATCGCTGAGGCAATAGCAGCACGGCTGGTGAATGCGCGGCCACGGAGAGTGTCTTTCATTGTTGGAAAAAGCCCAAAGTCACTAGGAGCCAGGTCAGGTGAGTAGGGAGCATGAGGAATCACTTCAAAGTTGTTATCACGAAGAAACTGTTGCGTAACGTTAGCTCGATGTGCGGGTGCGTTGTCTTGGTGAAACAGCACACGCGCAGCCCCTCCCGGACGTTTTTGTTGCACTGCAGGAAGGAATTTGTTTTTCAAAACATTTTCGTAGGATGCACCTGTTACCGTAGTGCCCTTTGGAATGCAATGGGCAAGGATTACGCCCTCGCTGTCCCAGAACATAGACACCATCATTTTTTCAGCACTGGCGGTTACCTGAAGTTTTTTTGGTGGCGGTGAATCTGTGTGCTTCCATTGAGCTGAGTGGCGCTTTGTTTCTGGATTGAAAAATGGCATCCACGTCTCATCCATTGTCACAACCGACGAAAAGAAAGTCCCATTCATGCTGTCGTTGCGCGTCAACATTGCTTGGCAACATGCCACACGGGCAGCCATGTGGTCGTCCGTCAGCATTCGTGGCACCCACCTGGATGACACTTTTCGCATTTTCAGGTCGTCATGCAGGATTGTGTGCACAGAACCCACAGAAATGCCAACTCTGGAGGCGATCTGTTCAACAGTCATTCGGCGATCCCCCAAAACAGTTCTCTCCACTTTCTCGATCATGACGTCAGACCGGCTTGTGCGAGCCCGAGGTTGTTTCGGTTTGTTGTCACACGATGTTCTGCCTTCATTAAACTGTCGCACCCACGAACGCACTTTCGACACATCCATAACTCCATCACCACATGTCTCCTTCAACTGTCGATGAATTTCAATTGGTTTCACACCACGCAAATTCAGAAAACGAATGATTGCACGCTGTTCAAGTAAGGAAAACGTCGCCATTTTAAGTATTTAAAGCAGTTCTCATTCTCGCCGCTGGTGGTAAAATTCCATCTGCTGTACGCTGCTGCCATCTCTGGGACGCATTTTAAAACAATGCGCATGTTTCCTCCTCTTTCCAGTCCGGAGGAAAAACATCGGAGGCCTTAGAACTTGAATGCACCTCGTATTTAAGCCGATGGCAATGATACATTTTGAATGCCATACAGAAATACTGAGGAACAGTATTCTCTGTTTTGGCAGCACGTGTCTGCCTCAAGTCGATATCTATGCTGAATGGTTGTGCTTTGCAGTCTTGATTTGTGTCGCTAGTGATGATCATGCAAAACGTATAAGGGATGCAGAAGACAATTTTGCTTTGAACACCTCTAAAACAGGAGAAGAGGAACAGCGCGTTACTATGATCAAATGCTGAATTCGTCAACATCAGCTTCAGCACCACTGCAACGTCCCTCCGATACCGTAAATAGATGTATGATGTGGCGCAACATATTGACGAACTGCAATGAGTTTAATATCTGTTCTACGCTACAACTTTTTTTTATAATGGCAAGAATAAGCATCTACGGTAATATAAAACATTCTCGAACTTCAGGTCGTTTCAATTTAGGGCAAAACCTCCCCCTTTCGAAGATTACCTCCATCGTCTACGTCAGGAGCAACTGACGAAGTGAACTGCTGCTGTGGTGGACTTATATTTTCCACAGAAGGCTTCTGATTGGTCGCTGATTACGTAATGCTGTCGCGGATGGTGTCGACGTCTGCGACAGCATTACGTAATTACCGACCAATCAGAAGCCATCTATGTGATATACACACATCAAAAAGAGTTTTACGTCACCTCGGTTCCGAGAGTTCCGGAACATGTACAGAGAATTGGAATAAAGATCAACATAAACATCGTTTTCGCCCTTTTTATTGCTCATGATACATTGTATGTTGTATCATCATATAGCGAGACCTTCAAAGGTGGTGGTCCAGACTGCGGTACACACCAATACCTCTAATACCCAATATCACGTCCTCTTGCACTGATGCATGCCTGTATTCGTCGTGGCATACTATCCACAAGGCACTTTGGTCAAGATTGTCCAACTGCTGAACGGCGATTTGGCGTAGACCCCTCAGAGTGGTTGGCAGGTCACGTCGTCCATAATCAGCCCTGTTCAATCTATCCCAGGCATGTGCGATAGGGTTCATGTCAGGAGAACATGCTGGCCTCTCTTGTCGAGAAAGTTGTAACACCTCCGTTGTGTCCCGACCCGATCTGATAGAATAGCAGCCCAATATTTAATATTAATATGACCGTGTACCTAATGGGGCTGGTAATCGGAATTGACTGCTACGGAAGTTGTTACTTTCCAGTTCGTCCTGTTCAACACTGTAATAATGAAATATCTGGTAACAAGAAAAACACCAACACAGTTTCACTAATTACGAACCTATATTCGTCTCAAAAACACAAAAAAAGGAGACAGCCACTGCCTTCGTCATACATATCTAATTACGGCTAATCTCAGCACAGGCTTCTTCATTTTCCATTATCGTCACACGCTAATCCATCACTGCATCCAACACTGCAATCCAACACTGCAATCCAAGGTGATGCCGGCGCGGCAGACGCGAAACCAAATATCGGCCCTAGAAATGTCACTGATCACTTTCGTAATAATACTTCTTCACCTTCCCGGTACTATTCTAGTACAAAGGGGTCTAACCACGGCGATGGCGACTCCCTTCTCCGTTAAAGCCTTGCATTTCAACCACTGGCCTCCACACACCTCTACCCGCAACATGGCACTGGAGCAACTCCACACTCGCTCTCGCAACACGACACAATCGATTGTTCGCCCTATTGATCTGTGCCGAGTGCAAATTTATAGTAAGGGCCTACGGACCCCTTACATCCCCGCCCTCGATAACTTCTTTGGAGCCTCTGGCGTAAAAGAATCGGCAAAAAAATTAGATATTATTACACCTGAACAAAACACACAGTGTAAATAATTAATGAAATTACAATTCACCAAATAATCCCTCGACTCCGGTAGAGGGCTGCCTCCCTAATAATATTCTACAAAAGGTTATTACATCTCACAAACATGGCATTGTCCAAATCACAATTTTCCATCAAGCAGCAATAATCCTCTATAGTCCATTTTGAATGTAACACACAACATACAATCAAAAATTATTACGTGAACACATGACATATGAGTTATTATATTACAAATAATACCCTATTGGCTCTGGTAGCACACTGCCCCTACAGAAACATCCTACAACATCAATCTGTCTTAATTAATATGGCATGGTAAATATTTTTACAAACTTATCTTACATTCAATTAGCAAAAATCTTCACTTTCAAAGGTTTGTACGAGTCATTAACTACATATTTGTTATAACTTGCTACAGCAAAGACAAGAAAACAAACTAGTTGAATGCCAGCTACCCCTTTGGTATGCCGTCCTTTCAGCGGGGTTCCTGCCGTCCATTCTACTATCACTCTAACTTACAACTCACTTGGTCAACACGTATTAAAGTTAAGGAAGAAATTCACAACTTATTCATTTGAGTTTTTAACACAAGCAAAATTGAATATCGAAACTAAATATAGCATTTACTCCTTGACTTATGCAATTATTTTACAATCCCTCATACCTCTACAAACTCATCAATATTAAATGCTCCATTATACCAATAAATATGTCTTACATAACTATATGCATCACTATAACTAATGTGGTCACCCAATGAAAATACTTGACTTTGATAGCTAACTGGGTACATGAATTACTCTTTATTCATGAGTTACCCTTTCTGTTTTATCAGCATACTCCAGATCAACATGTATACCTACAAATAACTTGCAAACAGATGTTGCTCATGTGCTAAATGACATACTTCAATACATCAAACATCTCATACTCAATACACTTCTTTACACATAACTCCCTCAATTTAACAGCAACTTCAACTGCAAATAAATGTATATCTATCTTCAACCTACACCAATCCTCCATACACTTCAAAACTTCAAACATCTCATACTCAATACATATCATTACACATAAATCCCTCAACTTAACAGCAACATCAACTGCAAATGAATATATATTTTCAACTTACATCAGTTCTCCTTATTCGCTGCAATAACTACATAAACGTACTTCTCCAGGCTCCTTGGCCTCTCCGTTCATCATATTTCACATCATTTATTCAAACAACTATCTCCTCATGTATTTGTTTCTTTATATGCCATCCTAATTACAAGTTGATACATTACTTCAGTTCTTTTACAATTGCTTGACCTTTTCATATCTCATAAAACAACTCTATAAGATTACATAAACTCTCATTTGACCAATTAGCTTCCCATCACATATTATAAACATTAGCTTTCTGATCTGATTCTCATTTTATTACTTCTGGCACTAATAATTTTGCAATGTACTGACACTAAGCTGATTTTTGACTTATTGATTCTCTGACACCTCACACTCTACATCAACAGTAACTACTTGTCCTTATTTTAAGTCATCTATAAATTTACTACATGGTTCCTGACTGAATTACTTGGATGACCACTACCAATCCCAACTACTACACACTAACTTTCTTAACCTAAGGATAGAGAAAGATGGTAGAGGAGTGAAACTTGAAATGAGAAATAAAGTCTCACCCAGCTGGGAGTGTACCAGTCGCCACCTGGTATACCAGCAAAAGAGTTGCTGGCTCCCTACACCTAACTTTCTTCAATTCGTACCTCGTGATCCCTTTGTCTATCATCTCTTCTCTCATAATTCCTGCCATTATCATCATCATCTCTCCCATGATTGTGGTGAAACTGTTGATCATTGCCATGGTTCCTACGTCCATTACCCCCACCTCTACCTCTGTAATTTGGTGGGCCATTAAAACGAATTTGATGGTAATTATTTCCATCTTGGTTCTGATCACACATCTGATTGTTTTCCTGTGCACGAATAGTTTCTAATTGCTCCAATACTTCCATTACAGTATCTTTATCTTTAATCAGGCTCCCGGATACAGTTTCTTGCATTCTCCAGCTCAATCTTCTTTTTATCGCTGATATCATTATGTCATCAGTCAGGGGTGGTTCCAAGGTCTCATTCAATTCCCACAAATGTCCGGCAAACTCTCTCAGCGTTCCTCTCCATGTATTAAGTGACTTGCGGTGTAGTAGGTCCTCAACTGCTGCACACTGATGACTTTTGGACCAGTATTTCTTCAAGAAATCCCCTTCAAACTGATCATAACTAGTAGTCCCTCCCTTCTTCCTGACTCCCCAAGTGAAGGCCTCACCTTCCATCCTATCTATTGCAAATTGAATCTTGTCTGCGTCTTTGAAATGTGCTGGGAAAACTCCTTTTAACCATTTCATAAATATCACTGGGTGCAACCCTCCTTTCGGTTTAAACTTCTGCCCTGTATTATTTTGGACGTACCGATTATCACTCCTCATCAAGGTAACGACTCTACCTTCCGCAATGGTTAAAGTAGCATTGCTAATTCGTTTATCAATTTCTTCTGTCTTGCTCTCCAATTGTTGCACTCCCTGTTGTAACTGCCTGACCTCCATTGCAACCCTCTTGTTATCCTCTTCTCGTTGCACGGCTATAGCATTTCTCAGATTGACAGCCAGTTGGTTTTGCCTATCTCCTATCGCCTTAACCGCATCATTGCATTGTTTCTGCATCTGCGTCACCTTGGCGATTCGATGATTGCAATTTGTTTCCACTTCGGTGATCCTTTCTCCCGATTCGGCTTTAGTTTCTTCAATATCGCCTTCTATCTTTTTTGTTAACTTTCCTTCCATCTTCTCCACGTCTCCCTGGACTTGGTCTATGCTCTTCTGTAGCTTACTCTCTCTCTCGTTGATGTCCATCTTCAGTCATTCTTGTAACTCCTGCATTTCCTTCTTCAGATTATATTCTATCTTCATTTGCGATGTTTTGATCTCTTGTGCTAGAGTTTCCTTAAATGATTTTTCTAAGCTTTCTTTGGTTTCTTGTAAATCTTCCTTTAATGATTCTCTAGTTTCCTTTAGCAAGTCTGCTAACATCGACCGTATATCCGCACCCTCTGAATCTGGCTTATCTCTCGTCATTTGTCCCGGTGTCTCGGGGTAACTAGTTGAATGTGCCAATGGGTTTTCTAATGACAATCCATAATCACTGATTCATGAATCATCTCTGTCTTCCTGTCCTATCCCTTTCCTTTCAACTACTGCCTCACAAACCTGCTTATATTCAGTAGACATTTTTGGTTTATTTTTAATGCACAGGCAAGTAATATAAAATAACCTCTAGTAACCCAAAACACTCCTAATTACCGCTAAACTAATCAAACAGTAACTGTAGTATCTTCAGTTAATCCCAAAATTGATACAATATGTATGAGTACTGAACATAACGACTCTCAAAACCTAATAATTTGAAATATCAATTTTCACATACACAGCTTATGTAAAATGTTTTAAATAAGACAAATCACACCATTCATTAAATCTATAAATGTAAAATCTCCAAAAAGAATGGGCATATCTGTATAATCACCATTTAGACAGCGCAGTATGCATAAATAAGTATGCTATATTTCAGAGTATGTTTCGCAAACTTTTCGGAAATTACTGTAATTGGGCACTTGTCCTAAGGTAAAACACAGTTTAAAACTGTTTATTTGTTGTGAAGACAGTATACTACAATTAATGTTATGCTAACCAGTTGTCTTCATTCACCAACTGACGTTACCACGAGTCGCGATGTTTTGACGTTTGAAGTGGGCATGGCGCTGTACTGCCGCCAGAGCCGCGTGAAGTCACGCTGAAAATCTGTGGCGAGTCATTGTAGTTCTCAGTCGGCCGCTCTGTGGCGCTGCAGGCGGGCGTAGTTTGTAGTTCGGCCGCTAGATGCCAGGTTGGCGCTCAGAGTCTCGAAGTCGCGCTGATCGCTGTCCAGTGTAGTGCGTCTGCGTCTGGCCTACTCCTTGCACAGGTAGTTGGGATGACATATGAAATCACCTCATGGATCGAAGCTCTTTGGCGCAGCTGCTGCACGGGTCTGCGTGACGTCATTCAACAATTGCGTCGCCACATAAATTGTCGCCTGCATAACAGTTTATGGGTCCACTTGAAGTTGCTCGATTTTCATTATTCAAAAAGCAATTTCGATCATAACATTACTACTAAACAGTTCTTTAAAAGCTTCCGTGACGAATTCTTAGCTCGTTTTGTTGTGGTAATGTTCACACGTGTCTTTCTTTAGTGTTCACTTTTCACAGTTTTTCGTGCAGATCTACGCGTTAGCATCATTATAACACAGTTTATCGACACTATTACTCTTATCTAATATGGCGAGAAAAACAGTTTATTCACAATCGTAAGATGCTATTATTTCGTATTGTTCTAGATGCACTGTTTCTTGTCGCGATTTTAAAGTTTATACTCTGTCGTCATCCGAAATTGAAAAATACTTTCTCGCGTTAAGCAAGATAAAATTACCTATTGTTCTTTACGATTTGTCCGAAGATTGCCATTGTCCTTTCACGGTAAGCCAAGGTGTAACACCTCCATTGTGTCCCGCCCCGATCTGATCGAATAGCAGCCCAATATTTATTATTAATATGACCGTGTACCTAATGGGGCTGGTAATCGGAATTGACTGCTGCGGAAGTTGTTACTTTCCAGTTCGTCCGCTACGGTCGCAGGTTCGAATCCTGCCTCAGGCATGGGTGTGTGTGATGTCCTTAGGTTAGTTAGGTTAGGTTTACGTTGTTCTACGTTCTAGGGGACTGATGACCACAGCAGTTAAGTCCCATAGTGCTCAGAACCATTTGAACCATTTTGAACCAGTTCATCCTGTTCAATACTGTAATAATGAAATGTCTGGTAACAAGAAAAACGCCAACACAGTTTCACTAATTACGAACCTATATTCTTCTCAAAAACACAAAAAAAGTAGACAGCCACTGCCACCGTCATACATATCTAATTACGGCTAATCTCAGCACAGGCTTCTTCATTTTCCATTATCGTCACACGCTAATCCATCACTGCATCCAACACTGCAATCCAACACTGCAATCCAAGGTGATGCCGGCGCGGCAGACGCGAAACCAAATATCGGCCCTAGAAATGTCACTGATCACTTTCGTAATAATACTTCTTCACCTTCCCGGTACTATTCTAGTACAAAGGGGTCTAACCACGGCGATGGCGACTCCCTTCTCCGTTAAAGCCTTGCATTTCAACCACTGGCCTCCACACACCTCTACCCGCAACATGGCACTGGAGCAACTCCACACTCGCTCTCGCAGCACGACACAATCGATTGTTCGCCCTATCGACCTGTGCCGAGTGCAAACTTATAGTAAGGGCCTACGGACCCCTTACAATGTCCTTCACAAGATGTTCGCGATGTGGGCGTGAATTGTCGTCCATGAAGACGAATGCCTCGCCAATATGCTGCTGATATGATTGCACCATCGGTCGGAGGATAGAATTCACGTATCGTACAGTCATTACGGCGCCTTTCATGATCACCAGCGGCGTACGTCGGCCCCATATAATGCCACCTCAAAACAACAGGGAATCTCCACCTTGCTGCACTCGCTGGACAGTGTGTCTAAGGCATTCATCCTGACCGGGTTGTCTCCAAACACGTCTCCGACGATTGTCTGGTAGAAGGCACATGCGACACTCATCAGTGAAGAGAACGCGATGCGAATCCTGAGCGGCCCATTCGGCATGCTGTTGGGCCCATCTGTACCACGCTGCATGGTGTCTTGGTTGCAAAGATGGACCCCGCCATGGATACCGGGAGTGAAGTTGCGCATCATGCAGCCTATTGCGCACAGTTTGATTCGTAACACGACGTCCTGTGACTGTACGAAAAACGTTATTCAACATGGTGGCGTTGCTGTCAGGGTTCCTCTGAGCCATAACCCGTAGGTAGCGGTCATTCACTGCAGTAGTAGCCCTTGGGCGGCTTGCGCGAGTCATGTCATCGACACTTCCAGTTTCTCTGTATTTCCTCCATGTCCAAACGACATCGCTTTGGTTCACTCCGAGACAGCCGGCCGAAGTGGCCGTGCGGATAAAGGCGCTGCAGTCTGGAACCGCAAGACCGCTACGGTCGCAGGTTCGAATCCTGCCTCGGGCATGGATGTTTGTGATGTCCTCAGCAGTTGAGTCCCATAGTGCTCAGAGACATTTGCCATTTGCACTCCGAGACACTTGGACACTTTCCTTGTTGAGAGCCCCTCCTGACACAAAGTAACAATGTTGACATCATCGAACCGCGGTTTGACCGTCTAGGCATGGTTGAACTACAGATAACACCAGCCGTGTACCTCCTTGATGTGATTATGTAGGCTTTCCCAGCGTAGTAAGTCTTGAAAGTCTCTTCGGGTTTGCTGCCGGATCCTAGAATCAACTTCACTCGATATTTCGGCGATCCAACTGTTCGCCATCTTCAGGAAATGCTGCTTCTGCTGATGAGTCCCGCTGAGAACTGACGCAAGATTGCAATTCGACGTCCTATATAGGCGACCGTTCAGTTCACGGCGCATGCGCCGCCCATCACGGTTTCTGACTTCCAAAACAGGGAGGTGGCGCCGCCCTCAGTGAAACACCGCTGGCAACGATATATCGCAATCAAGGCCGCACTGAAGAACGTTCAGTTTTTATGCGAGTACCTCTTTCTCGGTGGGATCAGTTCCTGATCAGCTGTCGGACACCCCCCGTCTAAAAGGCGCTGCTCATGCATTGTTGTTTAAATGTTTGGGCAGGTTTAGTGACATCTGTGAACAGTCAAGGGGACTGTGTCTGTGATACAATATCCACAGTCAACGCCAATCGTCAGGAGTTCAGGGGACCGGGGTGATGCAAAACTTTTTTTGATGCGTGTAAAAGGTCAACATAGCAGCAGTTCGTCAGTTGCTTCTGACGAAGACGAGGTAATGATCGAAAGCTCTAGTTTTTACGCTGAAATGACATGGCAAGAACTTCGAGGATGATTTACACAACACTGAGTCTCGTCTACTGTTTTAGTTCAAAGTTTTTTATTTGCTTACTTTTTATTCATTTTATCGGCTTTCGGGTCGCGCTCATTTATCCATCTCAGTAATGGAAAGATGATGCAACAACGCACTGGAGACGAGTTTCTTTTTAGTTACAACGATGCAAACGTAAGGCAAGGCAACACCTAATACCCAAGCGAAGAAAATATTTGATCTAGCCGGGAACCAAACCCGGCCCTCTTCGGTAAGCAGTCTACTGTGCTGACCGCGCAGAGGAGCGGACCACTTCCGCCTTCAAAGACTTTGCACTAACGCGAGTACCTTACCTACGCTGCTGGAGCAGGTATTCCATATATGTCCACATCTATATACTCGTACTCTAACGTATGCTAATGACACGAAAAACTGTGACCATTACCCACCGCGTAATTTAATGCAGCCTGTAGGCGTAGCGGGTACGTTATGCGATAAGAAACGTTTATAAGCAGAACAGAGACAAATGGGGAATCATTGTAGAGATGACGCCGTCCTGCAAATGGGGATATTGCCCTTTAACAAAGGGCAGATTTGGAGATTGTTATCACCCAGCGCCTGGAAACAAGCATCACGAAAACTGCAACGTTCGTTGGCACGTACGGGGAAGTTGTTGAATGATGGTGGCTCCAGTGGTAGACAGCAAGTTTTTGGATGTCCACGCCTCGTCTCGTAACGTGAAGCTCGGAAGCTCTCCCGTTCATCGAAGTTGGATAGGCAGAAATGGTGGTGCACGCACAAGTGTTTGGGAGCACAATATTCAGCACACATTGTAAACACTACGGCTCCGAAACAGACGACCCCCACTGAACGGCTTCGTTATTTGCGATTGCAGTGGGCGCAGGGTCATCCAGATTGGGCCTTAGAACAAATGAAACTTGTTTCCTTGTCTAATGAATCGAATTTCGTATTACGTTAAGCCCATAGTCGTTTCTAGATATGCCATCATTCATGCGAAGGCCTCAGTGGAAACTTGTTTCCTTGTTGAATTAATCGCATTTCTTGTTACATCAAGCCCATAGTCGTCTCTGGATACACCATCATCCACGCAAAGGCCTGCTCGAAACATGGACGGCCTCTGGACGCATGAACTGGCGGGTCAGTATTATGCAATGAGGAAAATTTCCTGGGCTTCCATCATACTTGTGATAGTAACCGAAGGCACCATAGGTGAGCGTTACTGCCGACCACTCGTTCCATTCATGCTTGATGGTTTTCCCGACGACGAAGTCTTCTGCCAGCAGTATAACTCTCCGTGTGACAAGACCAGAATCGTACTATAGTGATTTGATGGGCTTCTCGGTGAACTCCCGTTGATGTCTTGATCATCGGATTCGCCTGATATCAAAGCGATAGACCTCGGAAACTGTCGGACGTCAAGTCTGCGCCCGGGACCACCTGCTCCTGAATTACCGTATGTTCTTTAACCCATTACGTTGAAGTAAAGTTTTTGCATACAACCGCTGTTAATGCATAGCTGAAAGTCAGAAATCTCCACCCGAATGAACAGTCTTCCGATCATTGTCGAATGTCTTCAAGATGTTGCTACTACTTCTGAGGGAAATAGTTGTCCATCCTAAATATTGTAAGTCCCGTGGCGCAACTGCTATCCGGAACATAGGTCTACGTTTGAGCTATATCACTCCCACTATGAACACTGTTTCTCCATTGTACGTGTATCGCACTACTTGCTCCTTCTCAGCGACTTATATGGGTTCTAGCATCCCTCTAGTGTTCGTGATATTGCAAATAATTACAAGACACCAGTAAAATGCACAAAATCTATGGTCTTTGAGCTACAGTGCCCTGAGGTATATCAAAACGCGCAGCATTCTGTGTGCTTTACATGTGAAAACAGACTGCAGTCTGCTAGATTTTGTATTATTACAGAACATGGTTTCTAATCGTTGTAAGGCGGAAGCCGGTAACAAATACACTACTAGCCATTAAAATTGCTACACCACGAAGATGACGTGCTACAGACGCGAAATTTAGCCGACAGGAAGAAGATGCTATGATTTGCAAACGATTAGCTTTTCAAAGAATTCACACTAGGTTGGCGCCGGTGGCGACACCTACAACGTGCTGACATGAGGAAAGTTCCCAACCGATTTCTCTTACACAAACAGCAGTTGACCGGCATTGCCTGGTAAAACGTTGTTGTGATGCCTCGTGTAAGGAGGAGAAATGCGTACCATCACGTTTCCGACTTTGATAAAGGTCGGATTGTAGCCTATCGCGATCGCTGTTTATCGCATCGCGACATTGCTGCTCACGTTGGTCGAGATCCAATGACTGCTAGCAGAATATGGAGTCGGTGGGTTCAGGAGGGTAATACGGAACGCCGTGCTGGATTCCAACAGCGTTGTATCACTAGCGGTCGAGATGACAAGCATCTTATCCGCATGGCTGTAACTGATCGTGCAGCCACGTCTCGATCCCTGAGTCAACAGATGGGGGCGTTTGCAAGACAACAACCATCTGCACAAACAGTTCGACGACGTTTGCAGCAGCATGAACTATCAGCTCGGAGACCATGGCTGCGGTTACCCTTGAGGCTGCATCACAGACAGGAGCGCCTGCGATGGTGTACTCAACGACGAACCTGGGTGCACGAATGGCAAAACGTCATTTTTCGGATGAATCCAGGTTCTGTTTACAGCATGTTGATGGTCGCATCCGTGTTTGGCGACATCGCGGTGAAAGCATATTGGAAGCGTGTATTCGTCATCGCCATACTGGCGTATTAGCCGGCGTAACGGTGTGGAGTGCCATCGGTTACACGTCTCGGTCACCTCTTGCTCGCATTGACGGCACTTTGAACAGTGGACGTTACATTTTAGATGTGTTACGACCCGTGGCTGTACCCTTCATTCGAACCCTGCGAAACCCTACATTTCAGCAAGATAATGCACGACCTCATGTTGCAGGTACTGTACGGGCCTTTCTGGATACAGAAAATGTTCAACTCCTGCCCTGGCCAGCACATTCTCCAGATCTCTCACCAATTAAAAACGTCTGGTCAATGGTGGCCGAACAACTGGCTCGTCACAATACGCCAGTGTCTACTACTGACGAACTGTGGTATCGTGTTGAAGGTGCATGGGCAGCTGTACCTGTACACGCCATCCAAGCTCTGTTTGACTCAGTGCCCAGTCCTATCAAGGCCATTATTATGGCCAGAGGTGGTTGTTCTGGGTACTGATTTCTCAGTATCTATGCACCCAAATTGCGTGAGAATGTAATCACATGTCAGTTCTAGTATAATATATTTGTCCAATGAATACCCGTTTATCATCTGCATTTCTTCTTGGTGTAGGAATTTTAATGGCCAGTAGTGTATGTATTACAATGAAGCGCGCAGAAACACGGTTTGGGGGGGGGGGGGGGAGTGGAGGGGGACCTTGTGCTCGATTCCTATTTCAGCTAGAAACATGGGGTGATAAGTTTTTGGTTTAGTCCGGACCAGTGGCCGTTTGTATAGCCATTCGAGATTATGTCCTAAACTGTTGCTATGTTACAGTACATTAAGTGAGGCTTGAATGACGAACCTAAGCCGGCTCCCAGGCAAATTGTGCGAATCGATTAATTCCTTTTGCCAAAGGTTTTAAGTGGGGTAAAATTAATGCTTACAGCGGCCCCATCTGTATGCGCAATTTCGGATTATACGTGCAAAAGCAGTCCCACTCGTTTGCGTTTTAAGAGCAAAAACAGTCACCCTAAAGTAACTCCGGGCTGGAGGGAGACTGATGGTTCAAATTTAGTCCACTGGTGTATCGGACGTTGGTGTAAGATAAGTTTTAACTATTTGAAAAAAATATTGTTTCGTTTGGATTTTACGTTCAAAATACTCTGCGAGGTTTTTGAAGCGCGTCCCTTCCATATTCTAAACTTGTACGAATTGGTTCGAAATTCGCACGAATTTTGATAAATGGACAAAGTGAAAATGATTTACTTTTATCAAAAAATTTTCATCCGTTATCGAGATACGATGGTTTAAATACGAGCTGAAGTTGCAAGTAAAATTTGGTCTTGTAACCTGAAAGCGCGGAAACGGTTTACAGTGAATCATATACATAAAAAATGAATTCGTACTATAAATTGAAAACTTGCTCTCAAAATTCTAGCTTTATCCAAATTTTACGTCCAAAAAAACAATTAATTGAATTTTTTTACCCCCACTTCTATGTTTTGAACTTGTATCAGTCGGTTCAAATTTTGTACGAAGGGAGGCAAATACGTGTAATAAACAGTCGTATCGTTGTTTTGTGAAAGCTTTATCCGTTGCTACGATATAGCAGTCTAAATTTGCACACATAATGCAAGTAAACTTCGGTTTTATGCGGATCGCACGTGCTGAAACGCTTTAAACTGACACAGTGGATAATGAAAAAATATTACTGTAGTATAAGAAGCGCCTGCAAAAATCTTTCCTCGTTCGGGTTTTACGTGCGAAACATCACGCGATACCAAGTGAAACGGTATTTTGGAGAAATGTGTTGCATTTTAAGAACTTTATTTGGATATAAATAAAAGAACTGGTTATTGCAATGGATTATGGTTTAGATGTTTATTCTTTACAGATTTTAGTCACCAGCGGGTTAAAATCATTGAAAAATATTTGGATTTGAAAAAAAAAATGAAGGTACCAAACCAAAATTATGTCCAGCACTGTACAAAATCGTGTACTGTTTGATAGAGCATATAAAGCTTTATTGACGATCACGCAGAAAATTAAACTAACCCCAAAATTACTATAAAAATTATTGTCAGCACAAATGCCACCTTATTTCTAACAAAAAAGCTACTACTGCCTTGTAGAAAGTTTATTTTCTGCCGAAACAAACTTAAATTAATACGATCAGTATTGAAATGTTGATAGTATTTGATCGTAGATACGTTGCTTCGCAGGTCTTCTGCTTTTTCCAGTCAGTCACACTCAATTCGCATTGGTTGTTGGAACACTCACGCCAAAATCATTCGCGTGAATGTTTCTATCGGCGGTTTCTTAATTTGCAATTTTTGTTATTATCTATTTTAAATAACCATTGACGAAAATCTTACAATCACAAAGAATAACAAGATGTATGCTTTTCACTAGTTTATTATTGGTTGCGCGAATCGTTCAGCTTGTAATATAGTAAGCTTTCAGTAAGTTCACCTACTTAATATGGTCGTATCGTAACTTTATCTACATAATAGAAACTGTTTATCTGGATATCGTAAACTCCGTGCAGTATTTAATATTTAGTTCAGTATCTGGTATGTATGTTTGCAATTACACTGAAGCGTCGAAGAAACTTGCATAAGCATGCGTATTCAAATACTGAGAAATGTGAACATGTAGAATACGGCGCTGTGGTCGGCAACGCCTATATAAGGTAAGTGTCTGGTGCAGTTGTTAAGTTGCTTACTGCTGCTACAATGTCAGATTATCAAGATTTAAGTGAGTTTGAAAGCGGTGTTATAGTCGGCGCATGAGCGACGGGACACAGCATCTCCGATGTAGCGACGAAGTGGAGATTTTCCCGTACGAACATTTCACCAGGTACCGTGAATATCAGGATTCCAGTAAAACTTCAAATCTCCGACATCGCTGATGCCGGAAAAAGATCCTGCAAGAACGGGACCAACGACGACTGAAGAGAATCCTTCAACGAGACAGAAGTGCAACTCTTCCGTAAATTGCTGCAGATTTCAATGCTAGGCTATCAACAAGAGTCAGCGTGCGAACCATTCAACGAATCATCATAGATATGGGCTTTCGGAGCCGAAGGCCCACTCGCGTACCCTTGAAGACTGCACGACACCAAGCTTTACGCCTTGCCTGAGCCCGTCAACACCAACATCGGACTGTTGATCTACAACTACTCTGCAAATCACATTTAAGTGGCTGGCAGAGGGTTCATCGAACCATCTCTGCAATTTTCTGTTATTCCAATCTCGTGTAGCAGGCGGAAAAAAACGAACACTTATAGCTTTCCGTGCGCGCTCCGATTTCCCTAATTTTATTATGGTGATCGTTTCTAACTATGTAGGTCGGCGTCAAGAAAATATTTTCGCATTCAGAGGAGAAAGTTGGTGATTGAAATTGCGTGAAAAGATACTCCCGTAATGAAAAACGCCTTTGTTTTAATGATGTCCACTCCAAATCCTGTATTATTTCAGTGACAGTTTCTCTCATGTTTCGCGATGATAAAAACGTGCTGGCGTTCCTTGAACTTTCTCGAAGTACTCCGTCGATCCTAACAGGTAAGGATCCCTCACCGCGCAGCAGTATTCTGAAAAGAGGACGGACAAGCGTAGTGTAGGCAGTCTCCTTAGTACGTCTGTTACATTTTCTAAGTATCCTGCCAATAAAACGCAGTCTGCGGTTAGCCTTCCCCACAACACTTCCTATGTTTTCTTTCTAATTTAAGTTGTTCGTAATTGTAATTCCTAGGTATTTAGTTGAATTTACGGTCTTTAGCTTTGACTAATTTGTCGTGTAACCGACGTTTAACGGATTTCTTTTAGCATTCATGTGGCTGACCTCACACTTTTCGTTATTTATGGTCAACTGCCAATTTTCGCACCATTCAGATATCTTTGCAATTTTATTTTATCTTCCTATGTCTTTACTTGTCGATAGACGACAGCGTCATCTGCAAACAACATAAGACGGCTGCTCAGATTGTCTCCCAAATCGTTTATATAGGTAATGAACAGCAAAATGCCTATAACACTACCTTGGTGAACGCCAAAAATCGCTTCTGTTTTACTCGAGGACTTTCCGTCACATACTGCGAATTGTGACCTATACCTGAGACGATATTCCATAAGCACGCAATATCACTACAAGCAGCTTATATGTTGCATATCGACGTTAATGAAATGGGTCCGTAATTTAGTGGCTTATTCCCACTACCTTTCTTGAATATTGGAGTGACCCGTGCAACTTTCCAGTCTTTGGGTGCGGATCTTTCGTCGAGCGAACGGTTGTTAAGTGTAGAGTTATTGCATAGGCATACTCCGAAAGGAACCTAACTGGTACAGAATCTGGACAGGAAGACTTGCTTTTGTTAATTGCTTCAAGTTGTTTCACTGCTCAGAGGATATCTGCTTCTACATTCTCAAGTTGGCAGCTGTTCTTCATTCGAATTCTGAAATATTTACTTCGTCTTCTTAGGTGAAGGAATTTCGGAAGGCTGGGTTTAGTAACACTGCTTTGGCAGCACTGTCGTCGATAGTATCTCAATTGCTATCACGCAGAGAAGGCATTGATGTGTCTTGCTGCTAGCATACTTCATATATGACCAGAATCTCTATGGATTTTCTGCCAGATTCTGAGAGAAAGTTTCGTTCTGGAATCTATTATAAGCATCGCGCATTGAAGTCCGCACAAATTTCGAGCTTCTGTAAAAGACAGCCAATCTTGGAGATTTTGCGTCGGTTTAAATTTGGCATGTTTTTTGTCGTTGCTTCTGCAACAGTGTTCTGACCGATTTTGTGTACTAAGGAGGATCAGGTTCGTCGTTTGTTAATTTATTTGGTATAAATCTCTCAATTTGTGCCGATACTTTCTCTTTGAATACAAGCCACATCTGGTCTACACTTACATTATTAATTTGGAAGGGGTGGAGATCGTCTGTTAGGAAGACGTCAAGGGAATTTTTATCTGCTTTTTGAATAGGTGTATTTTTCGTTTATTTCCCAGTATCCGTTTTGATGCTCGTTATTAGCTCAGTATTATTTGTTGCTAAAAGGTCAAGTACAACCGTTTACTATTCGCGAGGGGTTCATAAACTAACTGCTCGAAATTAAGGGGTTATTACAAATGATTGAAGCGATTTCATAAATTCACTGTAGCTCCATTCATTGACATATGGTCACGACACACTACAGATACGTAGAAAAACTCATAAAGTTTTGTTCGGCTGAAGCCGCACTTCAGGTTTCTGCCGCCAGAGCGCTCGAGAGCGCAGTGAGACAAAATGGCGACAGGAGCCGAGAAAGCGTATGTCGTGCTTGAAATGCACTCACATCAGTCAGTCATAACAGTGCAACGACACTTCAGGACGAAGTTCAACAAAGATCCACCAACTGGTAACTCCATTCGGCGATGGTATGCGCAGTTTTAAGCTTGTGGATGCCTCTGTAAGGGGAAATCAACGGGTCGGCCTGCAGTGAGCGAAGAAAAGGTTGAACGCGTGCGGGCAAGTTTCACGCGTAGCCCGCGGAAGTCGACGAATAAAGCAAGCAGGGAGCTAAACGTACCACAGCCGACGGTTTGGAAAATCTTACGGAAAAGGTTAAAGCAGAAGCAGTTCTTAAACAGGAGATTGGAAAACCGATGGATCGGTCGTGGTGGAGATCATGATCAACAATTCATGTCATGGCCTACACGCTCTCCCGGCTTAACCCCATGCAATATCTTTCTGCGGGGTTATGTGAAAGATTCAGTGTTTAAACCTCCTCTACCAAGAAACGTGCCAGAACTGCGAGCTCGCATCAACGATGCTTTCGAACTCATTGATAGGGACATGCTGCGCCGAGTGTGGGAGGAACTTGATTATCGGCTTGATGTCTGCAGAATCACTAAAGGGGCACATATCGAACATTTGTGAATGCCTAAAAAAACTTTTTGAGTTCTTGTATGTGTGTGCAAAGCATTGTGAAAATATCTCAAATAATAAAGTTATTGTAGAGCTGTGAAATCGCTTCAATCATTTGTAATAACCCTGTATTTTCAGGGAATGCGTGTAGCATAATTTCGGATGATGGTTTATGCATACCTCCAGAATTAAACATGTATTTTCGCCAACATATCAAGGGTAAATAAAGTCACCACCAACTATAATTGTATGAGTCGGGTACGTATTTAAAATCAAAGTCAACTTTTCTATGAACCTTTCAGCAATTGTATCCTCTGAATTGGGAGGTTGGTAAAGGATCGTGACAAGATAAAATTCTTCTAGCAGCAACAAACACGCCACCGCCAAATGTGTTTAGCTTATCCTTTCGGAATACCGTTAGGTTCTTCGCAAAAAGTTCAGCTGAAATTATCTACGGATTTAGCCGGCTTTGAGGACCATTAATGATTTGAGCATCAGAGCTTTCTACTAGCGCTTGTAGCTCTGGTACTTTCCCAACACAGCTACGACAGTTTACAGCTGTTATACCGATGGTTCCTGTATCTACATTCTTCCTGTGTTCGGCCTGCATCCTTTGTGACTGAGGCCCTTTTTATGTTTTCCAGAGATCCTCCAAACTAATACACTGCCTAGTCCACGCCACACAGCCCCTGATACCCATGTAGCCGCCTCCTGCGTGTAGTGGACTCCTGACCTATTCAGCGGAACCCGAAACCCAACCACCCTATGGCATAAGTCGAGGAATCTGCAGTCTGTGCCTCTGATTCAGACCATCCAATCGGCTAAGTACCAGAGGTCCGCAATCGGGA
The DNA here is from genome assembly GCF_023864345.2 of Schistocerca serialis cubense. Lineage (NCBI taxonomy): Eukaryota > Metazoa > Arthropoda > Insecta > Orthoptera > Acrididae > Schistocerca > Schistocerca serialis. The sequence goes on along the minus strand of NC_064645.1, from coordinate 596,447,903 downwards.
CTGTCGCCTATACTGCAAACGGTCAGCTCGAAACCAGAGTGAAGCTCTTCCGATCCAAAGTGACACACATCATTGGTACCGACGTGAGCCACCACCTGCAGTTAGCTGCACCCTGTGCTTTTCATGGCATCTGGAAGGACACGTTCCACGTCTGGATTGACTCCACCTGGTATGCATATGGAGTGCACATTGGCCTTCTTCCCATTCTTGGCTGCCATGTCCCTAAAGGACCCCATAACGCGCCTAACGTTGTAGTTCCCAACTGTCAATAATCTCATCCTCTGTGATGCCCGGATCTTGCAGGCTGAGATGTATCCTGTGAAATAGGACAGGTGACTGCATCTGGCTGAGCGACAGTGTCAGCCACAGACAGCACGTGGAACCTGTTGGTCAGACTAACTGGGAAGGCCTTATGTGCGGCTCCCTGGGAAATCTTTCGCCACCTGCCACGCCCTGAGACGACCTCCCACTCGACCACAAGTAAGGGGTCAACCTCAGTGCGAGCAGTAACAGGGCTGGCTAGCGGTGAGGACCGATCAGAGGACTCGGACGTGCTGGACGTCTGTTGAAACTGCACTGCCGGCTCACAACAGTGGTGCCCATCCACTGCAGCTTCAAGGTGTGGAGCCGAAGCCATCACAGCGTGGAGATAGAGCGAGGTGTCACCAACTCGGCTCGCATCCGCACACAACACTACCGTGGAAAACTACACTACCCAGATAAACGGACTACTGGCACGTGCTGCAGAAGTCTACTGTAGACGCTGACGAAAACGTGGGAACTATGTCTGATAAATTAGATTAATGTGAAGAGATTCAAAACCCGAAATACTGAAACAGTCATATGAGACTAAATAATTCGCCCCTGATTATGAACTTACAATATGTCGCAAACTGGGTTTACTCTCCGACGCAGACCATAACGCGAAAACTGTGGCTAACTCTAGAAACTGAACTATCAAGGCTTACACAAGAAATTATACAATTCGCTCATCGGTTGGACCTCGCAACAGACACAAAATAAGTTATTTTCCTGTTCTTGCGTCTGTCTCGGCCTGTCGCTGCTGCCTGACTGGAAACATGTTGCCGGACGAGTCCCGTTTTGAACTGTATCCAGTGGATGGACCTGTGTGGACGTGGAGACAACCTCATGAATCCATGAACCCTGCGTGTCAGCAGGTGACTGTTCAAGCTGGTGGAGGCTCTATAATGGTGTGGGGCGTGTGCAGTTGGAGTAATGTGGGACTCCTGATACGTCTAGACACGACTCTGACAGGTGACACGTACGTAAGCATCCTGTCTGATAACCTGCACACATTACTGTGCATTGTGCATTCCGACGGACGTGGGCAATTCCAGCAGGGAAATGCGACATCCCACACATCCAGAATTGCTACATAGTGGCTCCAGGAACATTCCTCTGCGTTTAAACACTTCCGGTGGCCACCAAATTCCCCAGACATGAGCATTATTGAGCATTCTGGGATACCTTGCAAAGTTCCCCTTGTATTCTTAGGGATTTATGGTCAGCCTTGCCGGATTCATGGTGTCTGTTCCCTCCAACACTACTTCAGACGTTAGTCGAGTCCATATCACATCGTGTTGCGGCACTTCTGCGTGCTCGCGGGGGCTCTACACGTTAGTAGGCGGGTGTACCAGTTTCTTTTCCTCTTCAGTGCATTTTGTGCTCTGTATTAAGTTTTTTTGTTTTTTCATATGTTTGCATGAACGAATAAAATTTGTGTAACAATAAAACGAAAAGTAAACAATTTTTTAAACTAAATAAATAATAAAAGCAACAAAAAATTTAAAAAAACCTTCTGCTAGCATGTCACCTTGACATGATGGTGAGCTATGTGTTCTCTGAGGAAACAAAATCAAAAATGCCCCTATCACAACACAAAAGGTCGAATATGTTCTCAGCAGAGTTAGGAACGTAACAGAAAGGCAGCTTCGAAGATATTAGAATTAAAACATCCTGACATATTCGCGCTTTTTTACGCCTTATCAGCACTGTCCGTGCAGTGAGCTCTTTAGACTGCAAATGTTAGCATACCTGCATCTTGCAATTTATAGGCTAAGGCCCCGTTTCTAGTGCCCAAAATTAAAAAGATTCGCTAGCCATAGTGAACAATATATAATATCATATGACTGAAGACCGTACATGTAATAGCTAAAAAGTTTCTCTGGAGGTGGATAAAATTTATGGGGATGGATTTGTTGCTGATAGAACGCTAAAAGTAGTTTTTCGATACCTGGTGGGGTGGGGGGGGGGGTCTTGATTTTTTTCCCAGAAGGGATCATTTCTCCCAGAAAACCACCCCATGTTACTTGTACAATGAGGGTTCTAAGAGCAAATAGACACAAATTTATGATCTTCTAGATGGTAGGATGCATCTACAGTATGGAGTACGAGGCAGTAGGGGTGGATCTGTAATTGAAAGCATCCCAGAGAGGGGATCGTGCATCGTACACTTTAATGCCACGTTGTGTGTTACTGCACGACATGACAAAGGCCGTATTGGAAGACATGATGGCCTGTGTCATGTTATACCACATTACATCATATACTATGTTATTTTACTTGACACAATGCATTATATTGCGTGACGTAGGTACTAACAAGTAAAAAAGCGCTAATACGTCAAAGATGTTTTAATTTACATGTCGTTAAATCAGGCAGATGGTTCAAATGGCTCTGAGCACTATGGGACTTAACTGCTGTGGTCATCAGTTCCCTAGAACTTAGAACTACTTAAACCTAAATAACATAAGGACATCACACACATCCATGACCGAGGAAGGAATCGAACCTGCGACAGCAGCGGTCGCGCGGTTCCAGACTGTAGCGCCTAGAACCGCTAGGCCGCTCCGGCTGGCTAAAGCAGCCACATGAGTCGAAAAGCGCTTCTTCTACACCCATAACTCTGCGCAGCACATACTCGCCTTTCTTGTGCTATGATAGTAGTATTTTTCATTCCGGTAGTAGTATTCGGAGACACATTTAGGTAGGTCAGTATTTAAGGTCCAAGGGGCAGAAGTGGTTGCTTGTAAACTTTTCGATTAAGTTCCAAACAACTTCGTCTCAATTACCAGAAATTACCATTTATTTTTCCATCATTCGGCAGTATAAATAGGAAGTATTTTTCGGTTTTACTCTCTCGATCGAAATGGATGAGGAATGAACGCTCACTATTTTTTTTATTTGGGTGAAAGCCCCTGGTACTCACGACCTCTCATACCCTACGAAGACCCACTCAAGCGGCTTGAGCCTTGTTTGTCAGTCTCGTTACTATCTGTCAAGGCTTTCGACGAACAACGAGCCGGTTTACTGTCTGAGTTTGCCACGCCTAGCATCACTTAGTGAACATTGCCTCTACATGCTATACCACTGTTTTATCCTGCACTAAAACATTTTTCTTGGCAAGTGGAAATATGTAATCTTAAAATCTACTGAAGGAAATTTTACGAACAGAATCTTATGATTACCGATGAACTGAAACAGTGTGAATGGAGAAACTAACTTCTAAAAACTTGTTGGAATATTTTTGTCCTCGAGTTCAGTAAAAGTTAAGTAAAAAGACACCAGCGTGGAAATACTTGTATTGGAGCACGAAAAAGGCGAATATGCTGTTATTTAAAAAACTGACTGAGAAGCGCGCCACCAGGTGCCTCACTCTACCTTCCTCAGCACCTTTAAAAGATTTCGCAAAAATTTTGGCGTGGAAACGTACTGGTGTTTCTTTTAACATGCAGTTCACTTCTCACTCCCACAAATTCCTCCAACTTTTAATTCGCTCGCACCTTATCCACTCGCCCATTCTCACTCACTCATTCAGTCCAACTCATTATCATTATATCATGGTGCCTCTCAGTCTGTCACTGTCTCCCATCACACAGACACAGCCTTCTTCGTTCTGTCCTACTACTATTGTCGCCCTCTCGCTGCCATTATCTCCCTCTTGCTCTGTCTTACCTCTACTGTCTCATTCATTCCTTCCCACTGCTGCTGTCTCTTTTCACTGTCACTATCTCTTACTTCCTCGTAGTCACTCTATTAGGCTCACTACTCTCACACACTCCCACTTTCTCCTTCTCTTTATACCTCTCCCAATGTCAATTTGACCCTCTCTTTCTCTCAGACTGTAACTGTATCCTTTGCTTTTTCTATACCACAATCACTTGAGGCGTGGCGCCTTATATCGCTCCTGTCTAGAGCCTGTGTATCAGGAGGATGGCTCGTGCGTGCAGAGTGACAGATGGTCTGAAGCGGGTTCAGTCGAGTACGTAGTTCTAATTCTCATCCATTATAGGACATTCAAGAACAGGCGAAGAGAATGTTAATTGTTCAAAAAAATGGTTCAAATGGCTCTGAGCACTATGGGACTCAACTGCTGAGGTCATTAGTCCCCTAGAACTTAGAACTAGTTAAACCTAACTAACCTAAGGACATCACAAACATCCATGCCCGAGGCAGGATTCGAACCTGCGAACGTAGCGGTCTTGCGGTTCCAGACTGCAGCGCCTTTAACCGCACGGCCACTTCGGCCGGCCAATGTTAATTGTGGATTGTACTATATCTTGAAGGCTTTCTTGTTTATTTATGTTTGTACAGTTTTGTATATACTTTTAGAAGTGTGAATGATGTGGGAATGTGATCTAAATTAAATATGTAGATCATTGTTCTACTGACGAAGGCTGTATGAGTTAGTGTGAGAGAGTTACAACGCAGTGTGAATGCAGACGACGGACAATTTTGTATCAAAATATATTAAGTAAGTTTATGATAAAAGGAATGCTAACTCGAGTGCAAATGAAAATAGTTAATAACGTAAAATATGAACAAAATATCAGAATGTTAAATATTTATTTTGGGAAAAAGTGCAGTTTGAAAGTGTGGTATTTGATGATTGATTAGGCATAAAAAGCGCCGACTAACGCAGGAGATTAATGTTTTTCTATTGGTCGTAAGGAAAACTGACCAATCAGAACAGTGTATTCTTCGCGCGTCTTTTCCCTTGGAGATATAGAACGCTTACTGCAGTCTAAAGTAGTCGGATTCCAGCCTTTCAGTGGTACGCTCGTGTGCAGTATGATCTCTGAAGGAAGTTATAATTGCCAGTTTCAGTGGGGTTACATGTTTCAAAAGTTATTTAAAGTGAAGGCATGTTTATTCCGGTATATTCTTTAGAAAGTACAGATTTTTTAAATAATTTTGTGTATGAAGAAAGACAGTACTTCCGCATGGCATATTGAGCAGATTGGTGGCTAAAAGTTTGAGTGCATCAGACACCTATAAACTTAATAGTATGTCGAGCATATACATTTAAGTACAATCCGTGCTTAGAAGCTGTTCGTATTTCGGGAAATATGTTACCATAAACTTACTAACGTGAATGAAAGGGTTTGTGATTGAGTGTGTTGAGATTAACATTGGCTTGTCAGTGAACGTTGTAAGATGTCGTGGTCTCCTGACCTTCATTGCTTACAGATTCCGCCCTCGCAATCATATTCCGCACATCAAGACGCTTGATTCGAACCCAAACTCGATAAGATAAAGTCAATGTTGTAGGAATTCATGTAAACGATGTGCAAATAACAAGTAAATCGCAAATGCATACCGTGGTTGAAATACTCGAGGCTGGTGTACACACACACATTCAAGACACGACGGTCACAAAAGCTTTTAGTTCGGGAGAGTCAAACCGCACACCAGGAGGCCGGTCCCTTCAGAGGACAAGTCAACCTATCCACGTCGGCGACCACCCGTAGAGCAGACAGTGTTTGCCCGAGTGAAAGGGAGAACGACCCTGTGTTTGGGTTAAAAGTAGATTCTTCTACAATGTGTGGGAGTGCCCAGCCTACACATTCTTTACAAACATAGCACGCAGTTTCAGAGGTTTTCACAGGGAGACAGCAAACGCCAAACGCTGATGCTGCAGATTTCCGGACTGGTCGCCTTAAATGAAATGTTTTTCTCCCGTTTTAGAAGAGCAATGCTGATTGGCAGACGATACTCCTGACGCCTTGAGCTGAAGGAGCAATGGAAGAGACCGAAAGATATACCCCTTCACGTCTGGCGTGGAGAGGGGCCGTTCCATTGTCGCTCTTGGAGCGAGAACACTTAACGAGAGCATGTGTGCTCGTACATGTACTCAAAGAGCGAGGAACAAGTCTCTCCTCACTACTTCACTGGGAGAGCACCTCTGTCGAGAGCAAATGGGAGTGCGACTCTATATTGAGTCCTTGCGATTAATTGTTGTTCACTGTATTGGCCGCCACACTTATTGTGCGGTGTGAACAGACAGAGTTTTAGTTAAACGCCTGGGAGCGAATTTTTGAGTGGCATCACGGTGGACTGGTTATCTGACCGGTGTACCACGCCAATAGTTAGACTAGGGGCGAATAGGAGTCCTTGACTTCATCAAGGCATAGGGAGAGTTTGATTGGCAAAGGTCAATCCAGATAGAACGAGAGTTATCTTATTTGTCAGCAGCGAGCGGCGCAGACAGCAGGCATCGCAGCCTACGGTATTGTGCGCTACAGCTATTGCGAGCCCCATATTTCCTCCTCAACAGTACACTTCACTGCATTTCACACGCGACAGCCTCAACCGTACCTAGCAACATCCTTATGGATAATTATTCCAGTTGAGTAGGCACAGCTCTCAGCCATTCTGCCAAGTCAATAACAATCTTAAACTTTGTACAGAAATTTCATTAGCGAATCCTATCCTTAAGAGGTAACTTCACATCCCGAAAAGAACCAGGAAATAACTTGTTCAGTTCATAACTAAAAGTGCCATTGTGATTTCTCAGAATTTTTGCAAAAAAAAAAAATAATAATTTTTGGTTAGTTTCATGTTTTTCTTACAGTAACTAGCATTACTCGAGTACCCAAGTATCCCACTAGTTACGTAAGAAATTTTGTGAATTTTTGCGTCATTTCCTTACAGCGGACGACTCCAGAGGGTATTTATTGCTGGAAGTTTTTTAGGCATTTCTCTTTAGAACGTTAGGAGCGTCTGTCTGATTTCTGTAGTAGTGTGGGGGATGGAAATTGCATCTTGCAGGAGCCACAGGCTAAAGGGCACATCTCAGATTAATCCGTTGCGCAGAATGACAGAATATCACCCACACGCTCACAACGTGCGCATTATCAAGGTTCAGAATATTCTGAAGTTTTTCCAGTATTTCCAACTTTCATTCAAAATTAAGACCTTTTCCAGATTCTTGGAATAGTTATGTTGTATGAAGCATAGTGCAAGTTGCAGTACGGTAGGTTTATGCTCGGCTTTCCTACCGGCGATCTGCTGCAACGAGTTCACAGGTAGGTGCAGGAAAAGGAAGAAAGAACCGCGCCGCCACACGCTACTGTCTTCCAGCATTCACTACTATTCCGTCTTCTTTCCTTGCCACTGCCTCCCTTTCTTTCAGCACAAAAAGCGGGAATACGTTGCCAAGCCAAATGTTTTGGAAAATTTCTGAAGGTGCCAGTGAATTAAGACTGAGGCAGCTGGTACCCCCTTTCCGGTCAGCCTTTTAAACAGCACCATTTGTGCTCCAGATAGGAGGATTTTCCCTCTTGTTACGTTCTTTTCCCTGCTACAGCAGGGAATTTAACTCATATGAAAAGAAATTTACGTGTCAGAAAAATTTCAATAGTTCATTTGTGTGAAATTGAAATAACGCAAAAATAATTTTATACCTTAGACCGGATTTTAACTGCAATAAAAAAAATTCATGTTTTTTGTTACTATAAATGGGTTCCCAGAACCGTCATGATAACAAGGGAGACACTACAGTATATTTCTCCGGGCTAATTCACTTTATAAACCCCGTGTTCGCCCCACGTCGGATTTTACGTGGGTATTTTACATGTAAAAGTAGGTGAACCGTGATTTATTTTCAAAGAATATTCTTAAGAAGTTGTTTTATTTACTAGCGATTCACCAACAACGTTAACACATTTAATCACACTTTGTAAGCATGGAAGTAGTTGCCAGGGAGTAACTGATGAAATCATAACAAAATTCCTTCGAACAAATGGGAATTTTATTCACTTTAATAGTGCCTAAAACATTTTTTAAAAGAAACAGATTTAAAATTATAATGAAAAAGCACCCTCTAAATATCAAAGTTCCAATTTATTCAGAGGCAGAAAGAAACAAGTTTTGACTGTATGAGCTTTCAGGCAGAGAACCTTGCCGCTCCCTTTTGACACGGCCGTAGTTACAAACGCTCATAACAGCCTCTGAAAGATTACACTGGTGCAAATTTGTAACACACCAGATAACTTTAAACTAGAGTTTTAACAATTTACACAAGCACACAAACCATGCACCCCCTCATATGAGGGATGGAAATGGTACAAAACATTAACATTTAAAATATTAACCTTGCCACCGAAGGTGCAACCTGATTTTAACTTCTAAGAAAACTCTTACGGTGAAAGGGTGGCAACTTTATTTACTAAAATGATCATTTAAATAAAAGCCCATGAAATGCAATCTTATATAAAATCTACGAGGTTGGCCAAACAATAGTTAAAATGCTCTACAGTACACAAATACCGCCTCTCAAGATCATAGGCAATAATATGAAAGTTTCCAAAGATCAAAACATATTTCAGGTATTAGGCCGTTACACTCCAAGCAATAAATTCGTTAACACACCAAATCCGACAAACATGACAGAGGCAGCTACTAACGTACGGTAAATTGATAGGGAGATTACTGAACAACTCGAACCTCAGGTTCTCTGACCCGCCCCTACTCCAAAAGGGAAAAACGGACCACCCAATTTATAAACAAGCACCTTCCCGCAGGTGGGCAAACGGAGAAGAATGGCGGGACGACCGCAAAGCAAAACGGCTGGTGACCCCACCAAGGAAACAAGTAGAATTTAACAAGAGTAAATCAAACGACATATCACCAGTCACTTAGCTTCTAATAAACCGCGATTTCTCGAGACGACCTGGTGCAGCACCCCTGAGATATCTCTCCCGAACCGTCCGCTGCCAGCCGCTTCAACGGACGCAGGAAGGCGCGCCGATCTCCCGTCTCACGGCGTCGCAGCTCGCACCGGCCAGACTGATGTCGTGGGTTGACTCCTGTTGCTCTCGTGTCGACCGCGAAGTCACTACCCCTCGCTATACGCCACGGCCCACTGGACTCACGTGGCGACCTCACATGCGCCGACGCTCAAGACGGACAAGTCATCTTGTGTCCCAGTGCGCGACCGACCAATCCATCAATCCAACCGCCAATGACCATTGCCTGAGCAAACTCGAGCCGACTGACGGCCTAACGCGCAGACTCGGTTGCAGTAACTAAGCTTTGTCCGGGCGACCACTCACTGAGTTCACTTACTGGCGGAGTGGAAAGACTCTCATTTTGCCGGCTTTAAAGGTTGATCCGAACGACAGACATACTAGCACTCCGAACGACAGACTGCCTAACAAACGCGGACGAGAGACGGTCTAGCAAGCTGGGAACGAGAGACTGACCCAGACTGACCGACTGGCGAGCTCATAGCGCCCCTTAAATGCACGTGGACAGCCAACCTTTCCCCTTTTCCACCAGAGGGAGAAACCAAAGCTGCGATTGCCACAGCGGCGCCACCGCCAGAAACGGAGGGCGACTGCTTCACACTACGCGCTGCGGCGCGCTCTTCACAACAGCAATTTTTACCACGGCTCAGTAGGGTAACATTGAATGTCTGTTTGTGTGAAACGGATAATACTAAGGAAATCTGCAAAGTTGTTCGATATCGGGATCTTAGGAACAGACTGTAAAAATTACAATTTCTAGTGCATAGCCGTCTTGGAATCAGTCTCATTTAAGTTTGGTTTGTTCATTTTGCTGCATCCATCATTATGAGAAATGAGCTGGCGTGAAAAATCGTACGCAGACGTATTCGTATATCTGGCCAGCCACACTATCTCGGAAACCAGTCGGAACAGGGCATACGTCGATATGAAGTTTCTTATTCCGAATCAGTAATACTATCGCCCCTCAAAGAATGTACCTATCCTCCTGCTCACCATGTGTATTATAACATCAAGGAATAAATTCAGTTGTACCAGAGTGAGCTGTAGAGTGTGAAAAATGTGGGGGAAGACTACATCCTTATTAATATCATAAATGTGAAAGTACTTCAAAAGAGCTGAACGAATGATGATATTTGATTGGAGCCCAGGAAGAACATAGGCTATTTTAAACAGTTGTATTTTTTTAGTATTAGTAATAATTTTAAATATGGTATAGGAGACTGGAATGCAGAAAACCTTGCGCAGAGATAGGCGATTCTGAGTGTTTTTAGATTATAACGCGATTGTGCGAATCCATCGTTTACACGTGTGCGCGGTTTCTGGAATTTTAAAAACGGTTGCTGCACGACCTGGCGAAGCTGGACGGTTCTTACGAGGAAATATCGTGGAGATACAAGAATAAAAGCCCACTCTAAGCCCGAGAACCACATTTAAAAATATTACGTCGGGGAGATTTTAAGAAAGTTATTATTAATATTTTTTATTTTACAATATACCCCGCAAAAGTAAGTCTGCTTCAGACTATGCTTCTAAGAGAGCTCGAACTGTAAAAGTTTTTCGAACAACTCTCGGAGCACTCTCACATCCACTGGGATTTAAAGATGCGGAACGTCATGCGGCCTTGAGAGCTAGATAAACATTGGAACAGACACAGGCCCGTCGCGTTAAGACGCCCAGTGTCACAAGTCAGTTAAATTCTGTACCACTAATAGAGAGACTTCGTGGCTTTACATATAGAACATGGGCGGCGTTTAGCGGGAATATTATGATCACTATCTACATTTATTTATTTGTTTGTTGCTCAAGTAAAGACCTGATGTTATATAGCTGGTCGTACATTGTGTGATTTTGCGTATTATATCATACAAATTCAGTTTTATTTCTAGTACAATTTTTGAAAATTTTACGACAGGATTAAAAAATAGTATATATAGGCCCCGTCAAACAAGTCAGGTGACCTGTAACTCAATAATTAAAAAATATCGCCCAGCTGTTTGACGCGAACGTTACACATAAAAGACGTACAACCAACTGGCGGCAAAAAACTGTAACGTAATTTTGTTCCATTATGTAACGTTTAATGATGACTGTTTGAAATCTTCAAACGTGTTTTATAGCGCTAAACCACTGACAACACATGTCAATAACTGCACGAGCAGCTTTCAGCGGTGTTACAAGCACTTTTTCGTTTTGCGAGGCATGATTTATTGTATAATTTGTGTGCTTGACAGTGCCAGAGACGATAAAATGTGTCAATCAATGGAATTATTGGTAATGAATACACCTATGCAGAAAAAAATTCTCGTACAAAACAGCAACTGAAATATAAATGGCTTTTATCAAAACAAATGCGCCAACGGCCTTGTCACAGTAACGCCGGTTCCCGTGAGATCACCGAAGTTAAGAGTTGTCGGGCTTGGTGAGCGACCGTCCGGTCTGCCGAGCGTTGTTGGCAAGCGGGCTGCATCTGCATTCAGCCCTTTTGAGGCCGATGAAAGCAGCTGCTCCGGTCACGAAAGCTGAAGAGTCCGGGAGAAGGGTTTGCCAACCACATGCTCCTCCATATCCGCATCCAGTGACTTCTGTCGGCTGAGGATGACATGGCGGTTGGTCGGTACCGATGAGCCTTCTGAGACCTGTTTGGACAGAGAAAATAAAAAAAAAAATAACTGAAGAATTTTGAGTGAATGCGAGACATAAGTCATGGGCACAGCGGTACTACGTCATTCACTTGGTGTTGTATACTGCATGGGACGTACGCCACTTTCTGCTGTCTGTGGATCCGAGTGCTCTGCGGCACTATTTATTCGTTATGTGGCGCCGTGAGGGCCGCATTTGAGATGGACGTGAAATATGTCCCTGCCTGTGAGAGGAAACACGCGATGCAGAAACAGCTCCGCATGTAGTTGGCACACTGTTAGGGGGCGCTGGCGCGGAACGCACGTGCAGCGACGAGCAGCCAGCCGTCCCTAATGGACCCTGTGCTGTGTGCCGCCGACGCGCGTCGATTCCAACACCCGGCTGTGACCTGTGCTAACGTTGGCAGTGCCGCCGCAGATCACAAATCCTCTACTCGCTGCTCTACTGCGAAATTTGTTTCTGCCTTCATGGACCCGTGAAACGTCCAAAGTTTACCACACTACTGGCCACTAAAATTGCGGCTTCAGGAAGGCTAGCAAGTGACGAAAGTTTACTTATCTTCCGTCTGTAGTACAGTAGGAAGAATACGTGGTCAAGTGTGAGGCGGCAGCCTGGCTGGTCATCGACTCGAAGTTTGAATGCTACTTTAATTCCATGCTAAAGTTCTAGAAACATAGTAGCTGGCGAGGGTGGCGTGCGAGTCTGTCTTCACCGAGGGACAGGTCAGCAAAGAAAGAACAACATGAGGTCTCACATTATCTTGTGGGAAAGCATAGTTGCGGACGTCTCGGAGATAACAGACTGCCATAACAGATAAGAAATTTAAAGGCTACTGTGATACTTCTACCGGGGCCACTTTCGTCAACTGAAAGCACGAGTAGGGAAGGAGAAAGAGAGAGCAAAAATGTTCAAATGCGTGTAAAATCTTATGGGACTTAACTGCTAAGGTCATCAGTCCCTAAGCTTACACACTACTTATACTAAACTATCCTAAGGACAAACACACAAACACCCATGCCCGAGGGAGGATTCGAACCTCCGCCGGGACCAGCCGCACAGTCCATGACTGCAGCGCCCTAGACCGCTCGGCTAATCCCGCGCTGCAAAGAGACAGCCAGCACCCATGCGTCGAGTGCCCGAGACACGGACATTGGAGCCATTCTGTAACCATGCAACGATCCTAGGAGGAGTCCTCACCTCGCTAAAGAATGGGGACCTTGCGAAAAGCCTGGAGGACAACGAGAAGTGAGCCGTAAACTGACGGGCCTCTGTAGCCATTGCGCTGGAGCATAGACACAAAAGCGTCAAGAATGCACATGTATAGGCTGAAAGCGTTTAACACACTTCCTAACAGAACCACGTAGCCCTCTCACGGGAAAAGCCACGTGTATCACTACTGGCTACTATAATGAAGCGCCAAAGAAACTGGTATAGGCAAGCGTATGCAAGTACACAGATATGTAAACCGTCAGAACACGGAGATGCAGTTTGCAACGCCGAAAGACAAAAAATGACTCGCGCAGTTGTTAGATCGGTTACTGCCGTTAAAATGGCAGGTTATCAAGATTTAAGTGAGTTTAAACGTGGTGTTATAGTCGGCGCACGAGCGATGGGACATAGCATCTCCGAGGTAGCGGTGAAGTGGGGATTTTCCCGTACGATCATCTCACGAGTGTACCGTAATATCAGGAATCCGGTAAAACATCAAAGCTCCGACATCGCTGCGGCCGGAAAAAAGATCATGCAAGAACGGGACCAACGACGACTGAAGAGGATCGTTCAACCCTTTCGCAAATTGCTGCAGATGTCAATGGTGGGCCATCAACAGGTGCCAGTGTGCGAACCTTGCAAAAAAACATCACTGATATGAGCTTTCGGAGCCGATGGACCACTTGGAACCTTCGATGACAGCACAACACATGGCTTTACGTCTCGTGTGTGCCCGTCAACACCGAAATTGGACTGGTAATGGCTGGTAACATGCAGCGACGAGTCTCGTTTCAAACTGTATCGAGAGGGCACGGAGACACTCTCACGAATCCAAGGACCCAGTTTGTCTGCAGGGGAGTGTTGAAGCTGGTGGAGGCTGTGTAATGGTGTGGGGCATATGCAGTTGGAGTGATATGGGACCCCTGATACGTGTAGATACGAGCGATGGCACATAGCAACCTGTCTGATCACATGCATCCATTCGTGTCCATTGTGATTGTGCATTGCGACGGACTTGGGAAATTCCAGCAGGACAATGCGACACTCCACACGTTTAGAATTGTTACAGAGTGGCTCCAGGAACATTATTGAGCATATTTGGGATCCCTTGCTACGTGCTGTTCAGCAAAGTTCTCCATCCTTTCGTACTCTTACGGAATTATGGACAGCCCTGCAGGGTTCATGGTGTGAATTCTCTCCAGCAGTACATCACACTTTAGCTGAGTCCATGGCACGTCGTGTTGCGCTTCTTCTGCGTGCTCGCGGGGGGCATACATGATATTAGGCAGGTGTACCAAATTCTTTGGCTCTGCGCTGTATTATTATGTTTTACAGTCCACATTAGTGCAGCTTGATCAACTTACTTATTTCATAAATCTTACTCATGATTATTGATATACTGTTGTTAGAATTCTCTCTAAAACCTTGTACTACCTAAATTTTTATCTCTGATCAGTACGAAACATTATTCCTGTGTAAAGGTAAGGTATCTGACAAATTTTGTTTCCCAACAGATTTCTATTGAATGGAAGCAGTAGCAAGATAAACGGGAATCGAAATAAGGTTCTATTAGTTATCAAGTAAACCGTAAAAGGAAACGGGCGCCAGCCTAATTAGGCAAAGTTGTACCCAGTACTAGCATGGGTCATAAAAAGTTAACTGTTGGCGCTGACTTTACTTGATACTTAACTCCTGTTTCGCTGATAAGAAAAAAGACAGTAGCACAATTTAGCAAGCAATTTACCAGTGATTTGACATTAACTACACAGGAGGAGTATTCATACGTTTTTCCAAAAACTGGCTCTCAATAACACTTACTATCTTTACATTACACTGGGAAGATTTCCCTCGTTGTCTTTGCAAGTGGAACCGGAAATGACTAGTATTGGTAGGGGGGACCCTTCGCCACGCTCCGTAAGATGGATTGCGGGATACTGCTGTAGTCGTAGTCGTAGATGTAGATGTCCCAGAGGAGAATTTCTCAGTTCGCTAAAACTTGGGGCCCAGTTTAATGTGTTCCCATTATTCACCTGAACGTCACTTCATGACAGGGAGGCTAATTTTTCTCGATCCATAATATTGTTTCAGCTCCTTGTCATGACTACTAATTTTTTTTTTACTGAGGACAGAGTCATGGCCAAGCGGCCCATCTAAGTTCGCTTGGCCCATCGCAAACGCACACTTCAAAAAAGAAAACGAAAATCTTCTCTCATTAATAGTAATAGAAAAACATCACACAGTAATGTGAGGTTTCGTGGGGATGTAAAATTTTTAGCTGTTTCTAGCTTATCAAGCCCAGTCGAATATTTAAAAAAAACTGTTGCCCTTAATGAATAGATACAAGACATGCACAAATAAACAAAGATCAAACCAAATACAGATGAACACAAACTACGCTGTACATGGTGATAACGTCACAGATGTACATACATAAGATATATACAACTAAATATGGAGCCAAGATATGTGAAAAATACAGTAATACCGTTCATTATGGAGATATCTGACACAAACGATCGAAGACTATACACTTACAAGACACATACAGTTAAGACACCTGAAACAAAAATGAACTTTGTACTTCATTAATGTTTATCAAACACACAAGACACTGAGAACTAAGTCATGTGACGCTATACAGCAGTTATACTCGTCAACGAACTTTATAAAATGGTGTCAGTTCACGCACAAGGTCATGCAAAACAATAAGTTTTCGATGACATAAATTATTGGACTGCCATGGGCCAAGCTGGATAGGACTGAATGGGTATCGCCTTAAAGTTTTCATCAACAGTGCACTATGTTCCTTCTCAGTGTGTTTGTTTTCATACCTTGTAACACACACAAAAATAAGATTGGTACCTGCTTTTCTACCACTGAACCCACAGTCATTATGTGTAATCACTGAACTTCGTGGTGTATCTCTGAATGCCGTGGCGCATCTCTGTATGTGGGAACCGAAATCTCATCAAACATTGGTATGTGTGTGGTTTTCACCATTCATGCTAATGTTAAGCCATTGAACACCTCGTAAGGTTAACACGATAAAACATCAACACATCACACTGTATTACAATTAAGTACACATAACATACAAACAACAAAATAACGTACAAGGGAATGGCAATGCTCTTGCGTGAGCTGCATGAAAATCCCACGTACGGGAAGTAAAATGTTACCAAATGCGGACGGCATTGCGACAGTGCACAGAACCCAGGCTCACACACCTGCGACCGTCCTATCACCTGTAGACGTTCACATCAAGCGTCCCACAGTCCAGGGACACACAAAATGATTGTCTTAGCACACTGAATACATACTAATTACTACGAAAGGAAAGCTATTCATAAAATACAATACGCTGTTAAGTCATCTACAATTTCCCGTACCGCTACTGCCGTACAATATCATATTAGGCCACATAAGTAGGGGGACAACCTATGTGTCAGCCCACGTTGCATTGTTGCCAAATTAATTCAAGATGGCGGCGATGGCGTCATCCAAGATGGCGGCATGTAGACTTGGAAACATCGCATGCCGTTATCCAAGATGGCGGATATCGGCGGGAGAATAGTCCAATTGTGCTACATCCACCAACCTAACCTTCAGAAAAAATGGCGGGAAGTTTGAATTTTGGCGGGAAAATAGTCCAGTTGTGCTACACCCATTAACCTAAGCGTCCAGAAGAAACAAAATTACAGGAAGTTTGAATTCCAACAGGATAATGCATGCAAAAAACCATACTTTTCTTTATTATTATTATCATTCATTAACATTCATTATCATTCATTATCATTAATTATTATTTATTATTATTTATTATCATTTATTATTGTTTATTATTATTGACCTGCCTCCACTAGAAATTCCCTTCATTGTCATTTATTATCATTCATTATCATTTAATATTATAGGCCTACCTCCACTAGAAAATTGCGTCAAATTCAAATTATAACACGATATTCTCTCGAAAACTGGACTTCTATGTATTATTATCATTTATTGTTTATTCAAGATGTCTGATTTTCTCGGTGAGAAAGCCATTCTCCTTAAATCCATAACAAAAATCTGTCACAAGTTCAAATCCCAACACCATAATTGATCATATGTACAAGCTTTCTCTGACACTTATCTTTTTTTTCACTGGTAGCCTATCATACTCGCGTCAAATAATAAACTGCACTTATACTATCGTAATTCACGTCCTTTGATTTTTCAGGGGGGAAGGGACTGAAGACTTTATTTCAAGCAGTATGGTCATCACTTGTTCTCCAACATAGTCAGCACACACATCTTTGATATCGCAGTGCAGTTACCACGACGTCTGCACTCCAACTGACTTAGTTCAAATCCTCGCCACCCCCTGGCCAGCACAGAGAGACACTGCCTACACCTGTCACGTGAGGCGGGGGGGGGGGGGGGGGGGCGGGCGAGCCCAGCAATCGCTACCACGTCGTAAACATGTTTTGCTGGACACGCTGGAACTAGTCGAGTTTGTATGCTCATCAGATGCATTCGTCGCCTCCACACATTTCCCGCCAAAATTGTCTCCCTCGGAGCTGAATCACACAATGGTCGGCAGTTTCCCTGCAACCCTTCTGCCACCACGTTCAAAACCTGTCGATGCCGACCTCACACAGCCATATGCCACATGCCACTGTGCGAGCGAGAACGCAGTGCTACATTTTTGGTGACAAAGTTTGCCCGACAGTGGAATCCGCCGTGACTATATAACAGCACCTTTGGACCACACTAGAACGCCCACTAATTGACTTGCACTCGCGCACGCATTTAAACTGTACAATCGCTGCGCTGCCGCCCCGATTACGTCACACACCCTCCATACACGTGACGGAGATAGCCTTCTGTAAATAACTGAAAAATGATTCTTTATTTCAGACATTACAGTCATGCAGGTGTGTCCCAACTGACTTCTCCACGCTCAGACAGAGTAACTCCAGAGCGCAGCTGAAATACGTGCGGACGGCTGAGCCCGCTGACGTCAAGCACACCCCCCACGGCCAGCGCGACAGGTAGGCTGTGGCGAGCGGCGCCTCAGGGTCCCGCCACAAATGATCGGCTGCGCCCGCGAGCACTGAACACCGGATACGATGTTTCCTGTCGACAGTGTGCCGTACAAAGGATACGTTTGGTGCCAGATTTTGACTGACAGTGGAATCCACCATGACCATATAACAGCGCGTTTGCTCATCGCGAGAACGCTCGCTAATTCACTCCCACCAACCCGCTGTGTTAAATAATTCCATTTATAATTTCATATAGAATTCAAACGTGTTCAACTCCCTAATATCAACTACTTTTCGAGGACCAGAACGCCACCTCCTGCTCCTAGGAACCAGCGCCAAGTTTGAAATCTGCCAGTAAACAAAGATCATTTGCACTTCCGCCACCAACCTATGAAAATTGGCCGGCCAAAGTGGCCGTGCGGTTAAAGGCGCTGCAGTCTGGAACCGCAAGACCGCTACGGTCGCAGGTTCGAATCCTGCCTCGGGCATGGAAGTTTGTGATGTCCTTAGGTTAGTTAGGTTTAACTAGTTCTAAGTTCTAGGGGACTAATGACCTCAGCAGTTGAGTCCCATAGGGCTCAGAGTCATTTGAACCATTTATGAAAATTGTTTCATACTGAGCCACCAGCACTCAACCTCTTCCTATACGTTTCTGGTAAATGGACTCACCCTGCACTAGGTCCACGGACCGAGGAACGAATTTACTTTATTTAGGAATGGAGTATACATATCACACCGACATGTTCCACATCATACAGACCTGCAAAACACTCCTACATAACTCATTTATAATGTTCTAGACACACGCTTGCTAATTGTAAACAGTTAAAAATAACTCATAGCACAGCCTACAGACATGCGAACCGCTCGTAAATAATGCAAAACATTTACCTCCAAATAGCCAAACAACTACTAATTTTCACAAATAATTTCAGTGCATAGGCTGATGGAAGGAAGAACGAGTGTACTTTATTTATTTGCAACATATCTTTTTCAAACTTTTACTTCTCATAGGTTTCGATATGTAAGGCTGACATAAGTCAGTTTCTGAACTCCAGTGGTGCACTACACTTGGCAACACAACCACACCCATCAAGATATTCATTCCATTCCAGACCTGTAACTCCTCTACAGATAAATTTGTCCAGTAATTTTTCTACTTACTAACATTCTCACCAGATTGCCGTTATTGCGCAAAAAACAGCTTAGACTGCCCTGTGCTGTTCGGGGAAGTAAGGAAGGGCTGCACTCTATTTATTTGGAGGCCTTTTATTTAGTCGTGGAGTATATTTGTCACAAAATACCCGCACTGATCCGACTGTGGCCATCTGACACAGGCCACAAACACGTAAACAACTCCTAATTTCACTACACAATAGCAAACAGCTCTTAAATAATGCAGTACACAATATCAGCAGATGAGCTCTGTACTCTTAAACTCTCCAAATAAAGTGCTGCACAGTGCACAGACATGCTCGCAAAATAGTGCAACAGACGCGTCCAAACACCACCAGCTGCCAAACCGACCAAAAGTCTCTGCTCTGCCTCCCCCAAACATGACCTCAACACAGTCGCATTCGCACCTATCACCGGAGAAATTGATATCGCCTATGTGCCTTAGATTATGCTCCAAGGGAGGCCGCGGGTGCTGCGGTCTTAGGGGTAAGGGGATTCCAGAGCCTCCAGCCAAGTTCATCTTCCGAGCGCTCAGCCGACACATGCGAAAGCAGCATTGTTCTTCTCATGTATACCGCCAGCGTCTGAGGTCTGGACCTACCTTCACGTCTATTCTCAGAATAGCTCATAGCTCGTTGACAAACTCGATTAACGCAGCCAGGAAGACATTTACTACTCGCATGCAACCGAGATGGTGACGGAAAAACCAAATCACTCTGACCTGCGCTGCAGGCGTGTGTAATCATTGAGAACACTATTTATTTTCTTCGAACAACTTATTTAACCATACAGTGTATCTGGTGTGTGTAATCATTGAGAACACTATTTATTTTCTTCGAACAACTTATTTAACCGTACAGTGTATCTATCGCGCTATCACAAAACACCAATCCCAGATGTGCCCTGGACCAAGATGCACAGCCCACAGACACGCACCCAATCATAATTTCAGTGGAAATGGAAATGAGCGTTTGGCGTCATTGGCCGGGAGGCCCCTCGCGGGGCAGGTCCGGCCGCCATATCGCAGGTCTTATTACATTCGGCGCCACATTGGGCGACCTGCACGCCGGATGGGGATGAAATGATGATGAACACAACACAACACCCAGTCCCTGAGCGGAGAAAATCTCCGACCCAGCCGGGAATCGAACCCGGGCCCAGAGGACGGCAATCCGTCACGCTGACCACTCAGCTACTGGGGCGGACATAATTTCAGTAAACACTATAGCAAACTGCTACTAAATAATACATCACACAGATGTGTAGATACTATCCTAATAATGCATAGCAGAGCCTGCAGATCCGCTCGCAAAATAACTCAGCATACGTGCCGAGGTACCCTCACACTGCACCCTGCCCACTGGATCGTGAAGTCACCCATCCGTCTGATTTCAGGCCTCGCACAACCCCTGCTCGGCTTCCACAAGCGAGAGTGGGCGTGGTCAGCGTGCTCGTCAGCGGTCAAAGCACACACATACGTCCGTCCAGGACCGTGATCCCGAGCCACGACCATCGAACGCGGGTGAAAATCAACATTATATCATCGTAGCATAATTCCAACGCGCAGCCTCCATACGCTAAACACATCATAGCAGCACATGTCTTTACCTCTTATGACACTGTAGCACACTGCACATTGCTCCTTACAAGACATTACATGGCCCTTTAACTAAACATAACTACACATCCCTGCTCTCGCCTCCTCGTGTGACCAGCCATCTAAAAACCTTCTCAATATTATTCCTAGTTTACACCTTTTTATTTTTTCAATAATATCTAATTTACACCTCCCACCACACCTAACCTCACACCCATCCCACCATCAACATACGCAAACGTCCTCAACCCTATCTTGACACTCATATATCACCCCACAAACCATGCCCATCAATCAATTTACCATCCTCATCCCCTCTTTCACAGTTACAAACGTAGCCTCTATCTAAAAACCAATCAACTCATCTTTCTCGCTCTTTCAACAGTAAAATTAATTTTACACACACCCAGAAATACCAAACCCAATTAAAGATTCAAACTTTTATACAAAGCATCAAGAACATACGACAATATTCACAGCTTGGTCCCTGATCTCTGCAATTTAAGTCAGAGAAGGGCATATCTATTACCTTCTCCAACCTGTATATAAACAGAACTATCTCAGTTACTACAACAGGACCTTGTTTTGACCATTCGCCAGAAATGCGTGCAATGTTGTATGCCTCAAACTAGGTACAAGTACAACAGATCCTCAACACCCTATCATCTTTATCCTCTACCATCAAACAGTGAAAAAGTCATGAAGGCACCAATGCGATCCATCTCCAGCGCGGACAAACGGAATTCACAATAGCCCCCCCCCCCCCCCCCCCCGGAATAACTCAGAGTGCAACCATACAAGAATTCGTAACAGCTCACCAAATCCAACATCTCAAACTACAAATGCCTATATGAACAAGATCATATTAAATATACACACACACTGCAGAGAGCCCTTTAAAGTTTGATCACCCATACTCTAAGCCAGGGCTTGCCAACCTTTTCAGCTGGTGGACCCCTTCTTCAGTCGAAAATCCATGGCGGACATCTAGTCAGTCATGTGCACAGTAACTTATAAATTTCAGAGCGAAACCCATGGGAACTGAAAGCTTCTTAATACAAGTTCCATATTCCCAATGACCCCCCTCCTCCCGCCCCCCCCCCTCCCCCCGAAGTATCTGTAGTCTTTGGTTTAGAGATGAATGAAACCAACATGAAGGTCAAAAATCGACTTATGAAATAGGTAGTGCACTGACAAAACAAGTTTAACATTTAATGATGCCTGGGGCCGCATACGTACCAGCGAGTGCTGTGATTGATCGACAAAGCTCGCTTCGCGCATGTGTAAAATGTTTCAGCCCATCTACCGCTGTGAGCCGGCGCACAAACGACACCCGTATTGTTGCGAAACCATCAGAGAAGCCGCATTCTCCGGCACTAAGCTGTGTATGCGTTCTCACTTAGGAACCGCAAAGATGCTTGGGAATACGACCTGAAGTAAATGTACACATGTTTGTCACACGAAAAAAAAGTGATGAATTTAATTTTCACATTTTATTCAATAATTTTACTCATTATTTTACACCATTTGGTGAAGGGTGGCCGCAGACCCCCTAGAAAGAGCCGGCGGACCCCTAAGGGGTCCGTGGACCACACGTTGGGAAGCCTTGCTCCAAGCGAATGAGAAGCTGCCTCTGGCTCTTGTTCAAACAGTGTTTTCTAATACGCTTTTGCACACTACTGAGCATTTCGTCTTTCTGCCGCGACTTCGAAGTCATTGTCTGATTCTAAACAGACATTAACATGGACTGATGCATGGTCTTTCACAGGAAATGATAATGAATGATAATGAATAATAAACAAAAGCAAGGTTTTGCAGCCATTATCATGTTGGAATTTGAATTTGGAGTGAATTTTCTAGTGGAGGCAGGTCAATAATAATAGATAACAATAAATAATAATAAATGATAATAAATAATGAATGTTAATGAATGATAATCAATAATAATAAAAAGACAAGTACGGTCTTTGCATGCATTATCCTGTTGGAATTGAGACTTCCCGTATTTTTGCTTCTGGAGGCTTAGGTTAGTGGATGTAGCACAATTGGACTATTTTCCCGCCAAAATTCAAAATTCCCACCATTTTTTCTATATGCACTTTGATTTATGCGACCCCCACCCTGTCGCATGCTTCGTGTAAATTCGATACTTCAGCGGCATAACTAAGTTAGCTGTGGGTATTTGTGAGGGGCTGTAATCATTCTGTACACACTTACCTGACAGACGCGTGTTTACAGAGTCAGTGATGGGATGACTTTTAATTTTCACATGTTGGACACTGCTGTTTTACGTATCTGCTTGCTTGTAGGATGTACCTGCTGCTAATAACTATAATTTTTTATATAGACCTGATGGAGTAATAGTATTATTTCTGACTCGTGATCTGGTGTGATCATTTGGCACTAGACGTGTCCGCAGGGCTATATTGGGCTCGTATCATAGAAAAGAAAAGTTTTACGAGTGGGGTAGAGATAGCTCAGTGTATGGTGACTGGGGAGAAGGATATATGTCTGACAGGATGGAAAAGTAAGCGATCTAAGGTTATTGCCCGTTTTTAACTGCTGAACGTTCTAGTCTTAGGAGTGTGTGCGTGTTTATGTTCTCTCTCTCTCTCTCTCTCTCTCTCTCTCTCTCTCCTACCGGAACCTGCAATGCACCGATCATGGACTCTAGAACAATACTTTACACATGATAGATTGGATGATTTGCTTAAAAATCTATCGAACTACGTTGTGTATAAATATCGCCAGTTCTCGTTCTTCTTAACTGTATGCTATTAAATTAAGGCACTTTGAGATCTATTACTATAGATCGATATGGTGTGCTAAGCTCCAAGACTTGGTTACATTTCGAGAAATGTGGTGCACTTGAATGGATTAGGACTAGGAAAGCTCTATTCAGTCAAGAGAGGTGGAGTGTAGCTGTATTCGTCTGTTCGGTTGAGGAATAATTGGGTAGCGATGTTACGGGGTAGGTAGGTCAATGACGAGGTGAGGATGGTCTTTTAACGTAAGAGGACTAGATAGCTCTGTGACCGCCATACGCAGAGAGAGTGATCGAGTACTATGCGCGATGTCTTAGAAATATGTATAGCATTGTCTGGTATAATTTGATTGTCTTTATGTGTTCGAGAATTAAGTGTGAATGGACGTGTTGAGCAGACATCTATGAATGATCGCAATGATACTTGCAAAGTAGAGGATGTGTGGTTTAGCTATGATACCGAAATTAAGAAAACAAGCTGTCACATGCTTGGCCAGTGTTGAACATACTGTAAAATTTTTCGTGATATCAGCTGTGATGGATAATATTACAGTAGATCGGTGGTGTCTTATCCATCACTTCTGTGCATTGGGTACGACATAATGATTGACTGACAATGCTTGCTTGAGTTGTGGGAGAAATTTTGGTTGACGGACCACAACTTCCAGGGTTGCTAGCACCGAAAACGGTGATCCTGTACTTGTGTGCAAAAATGACCAGTCGCTAGAAATTGAATGCAGAGTTATAAACTATTTGGTCACTGCACATATGAGTTTAAATGTAGAGGTGGTCAAACACTTTCGAGGGAAGTGGCTACAACGCCAGCCGGCTCTTCTATTTTCCTTGTATTGTGGGTGTCCTTTATTTAAAAACATTCAATGTCATGCTATCAACTGTAAGAATACGATTTATAAGGTGTAAGGTATAGTTTCCTGTGAGAGACCGTGCATCAGTCCGTGTTAATGTCTGTTTACAATCAGACAATGACTTCGAAGTCGTGGCAGAAAGACGAAATGCTCACAGTGTGCAAAAGCGTGTTAGAAAAAACTGTTTGAACAAGGGCCAGAGGCAGCTTCTCATTCGCTTAGAATATGGGTGATCAAACGTTAAAGGGCTCTCTGTAGCGTGTGTGTATATTTAATATGATCTAGTTCGTATAGGCATTTGTAGTTTGAGGTGTTGGATTTGGTAAGCTGTTAGGAATTCTTGTATGGTTGCACTCTGAGTTATTTGGGGGGAGTATTGTGAATTCCGTTTGTCCACATTGGAGGTGGATCGCATTGGTGTCTTTGTGACTTTTTCACTGTTTGATTGTAGAGGATAAAGATGATAGGGTGTTGAGGATCTGTTGTATTTGTACCTAGTTTGACGCATACAACATTGTGGGCATTTCTGGCGAATGGTCAAAACAAGGTCCTGTTGTAGTAACTGAGATAGTTCTGTTTATATACAGGTTGCGGAAGGTAATAGATATTTTCTCTGACTTACATTGCAGAGATCAGGGACCAGGCTTTGAATATTGTCGTATGTGCTTGATGCTTTCTATAAAAGTTTGAATCATTAAATGGGTTTGGTATTTCTGGGTGTGTGTAAAATTAATTTTACTGTTGAAAGTGTGAGAAAGATAAGTTGATTGGTGTTTAGATAGAGGCTACGTTTGTAATTCGAAAAGAGGGGATGAGAATGGTAAATTGATTGATGGGCATGGTTTGTGGGGTGATATATGAGTGTCAGAATAGGATTGAGGACGTTTGCATATGTTGATGGTGGGACGGGTGTGAGGTTAGGTGCAGTGGGAGGTGTAAATTAGATCTTATTGAAAAAATAAAAAGTTGTAAAGTAGGAATAATATTATGATGGTCTTTAGATGGCTGGTCACACGATGAGGCGAGAGCAGGGATGTGTAGTTATGTTTAGTTAAAGGGCAATGTAATGTCTTGTAAGGAGCAATGTGCAGTGTGCTACAGTGCCATAGGAGGTAAAAACATGTGCTGCTATGATGTGTTTAGCGTATGGAGGCTGCGCGTTGGAATTATGCTACGATGATATAATGTTGATTTTCACCCACGTTCGATGGTCGTGGCTCGGGATCGCGGTCCTGGACGAACGTATGTGTGTGCTTTGGCCGCTGATGAGCGCGTTGACCGCACCAACTCACGCTTGTGGAAGCCGAGCAGGGGCTGTGCGGGGTCTGAAATCAGACGGATGGGTGATTTCACAATCCAGTGGGCAGGGTGCAGAGTAGGGGTACCTGGGACCATCTGCTGAGTTATTATGCGAAATGATCTGCAGGCTCTGCTATTCGTTATTAGGATAGTTTACAAGTACTGAGCGTATCTACACATCTGTGTGATGTATTATTTAGTAGCAGTTTGCTATAGTGTGTACTGAAATTATGATTGGGTGCATGTCTGTGGGCTGTGCAACATGGTCCAGGGCACATCTGGGATTGGTGTTTTGTGATAGCGTGATAGATACACTGTATGGTTAAATAAGTTGTTCGAAAAAAATAAATAGTGTTCTCAATGATTACACGTACCTGCAGCGCAGATCAGAGTGATTTGGTTTTTCCGTCACCACCTCGGGTGCATGCGAGTTGTAAATGTTTTCCCGGCCGCGTTAATCGAGTGTGTCAGCGAGCTATGAGCTATTCTGAGAAAAACCGTGCGACTGCTACAGTCGCAGGTTCGAATCCTACCTTGGGCATGGGTGTGTGTGTTGTCCATAGGTTAGTTAGGTTTATGTAGTTCTAAGTTCTAGGGGACTGATGACCTCAGCTGCTAAGTCTCTTAGTGCTCAGAGCCATTTATTCTGAGAATTGACGTGAAGGTAGGTCCAGACATCAGACGCCGGCGGTATACATGAGAAGAACAATGCAGCTTTCGTATGTGTCGGCTGTCACGAGCCCTCGGAAGATGAACTTGGCTGGATACTCTGGAATCCCATTACCCCTAAGACCGCACGAACGCGCGGCCTGCCTTGGAGCATAATCTAAGGTGCATAGGCGATATCAATTTCTCCGGTGATAGGTGCGAATGCGACTGTGTTGAGGTCATGTTTGGGGGGGCCGGGCCGAGCGGAGACTTTTGGTCGGTTTGGCATCTGGTGGTGTTTGGGCGCGTCTGTTGCACTATTTTGCGAGCATGTCTGTGCACTGTGCAGTACTTTATTTGGAGAGTTTAAGAGTACAGAGCTCGTCTGCTGATATTGTGTACTGCATTATTTAAGAGCTGTTTGATATTGTGTGGTGAAATTAAGAGTTGTTTACGTGTTTGTGTTCTGTTTCAGATGACCACAGTCGGATCAGTGCGGGTGTTTTGTGACAAATATACTCCACGACTAAATAAAAGGGGTCCAAATAAATAGAGTGCAGCCGTTCCTTACTTCCCCGAGCAGCACAGGGCAGTCTAAGCTGTTTTTGCGCAATAACGGCAATCTGGTCAGAATGTGAGTGGGTAGACAAATAACTGGACAAATTTATCTGTAGAGGAGTTACAGGTCTGGAATGGAATGAATATCTTGATGGGTGTGGTTGTGTTGCCAAGTGTAGTGCCCTACTGGAGTTCAGAAACTGACTTATGTCAGCCATACATATCGAAACCTATGAGAAGTAAAAGTTTGAAAAAGATATGTTGCAAATAAATGAAGTACACTCATTTTTCCTTCCATCGGTCTATGCACTGAAATTATTTGCGAAAATTAGCAGTTGTTTGGCTATTTGGAGGTAAATGTTTTGCATTATTTACGAGCGGTTCGCATGTCTGTAGGCTGTGCTATGAGTTATTTTTAACTGTTTACAATTAGCAAGCGTGTGTCTAGAACATTATAAATGAGTTATGTAGGAGTGTTTTGCAGGTCTGTATGATGTGGGACATGTCGGTGTGGTATATATATACTCCATTCCTAAATAAAGTAAATTCGTTCCTCGGTCTGTGGACCTAGTTCAGGGTGAGTCCGTTCACCAGAAACGTATAGGAAGTGTTTGAGTGCTGTTGGCTCAGTATGAAACAATTTTCGTAGGTTGGTGGCGGAAGTGCAAATGATCTTTGTTTACTGGCAGATTTCAAACTTGGCGCTGGTTCCCAGGAGGAGGAGGTGGCGTTCTGGTCCCCAAAAAGTAGTTGATATTAAGGAGTTGAACACGTTTGAATATCTATATGAAATCGGAAATGGAATTATTTAATACAGCGGGGTGGTGAGAGTGAATTAGCGAGCGTTCTCGCGACGAGCAAACGCGCTGTTATATGGTCATGGTGGATTCCACTGTCAGTCAAAATCTGGCGCTAAACGTATCCTTTGTACGGCACACAATCGACAGGATACATCGTATCCGGTGTTAAGAGCTCGCAGGCGCAGCCGACCATTTGAGGCGGGACCCTCAGGCGCCGCTCGCCACAGCCTACCTGTCGCGCTGGCCGTTGGGGGTGTGTTTGACGTCAGCGGGCTCAGCCGGCTGCACGTATTTCAGCTGCGCTCTGGAGTTTCGCTGTCTGAGCATGGAGAAGTCAGTTGGGACACACCTGCATGACTGTAATGTCTGAAATAAAGAATCATTTTCCAGGTATTTACAGAAGGCTATGTCCGTCGCGTGTATGGAGGGTGTGTGACGTAAGCGGGGCGGCGGCACAGCGATTGTACAGTTACAACGCGCACGCGAGTGCGAGTCAATTAGCAGGCATTCTAGTGCGGCCCAAAGGTGCTGTTAAATAGTCACGGCGGATTCCACTGTCGAGCAAACTTTGCCGCCAAAAGTGTAGCACTGCGTTCTCGCTCGCACAGGGACACGTGGCGAATGGCTGTGTGAGGTCGGCATCGACAGGTTTGAACGTGGTGCCGGAAGTGTTGCAGGGAAACTGCCGACCGTTGTGTGATACTGCTCCGAGGGAGAAAATTTTGGCGAGAAACATGTGGAGGCGACGAATGCACGTGGTGAGTGGACAAGGGGCCGCTGTGACTTCCAACTCGACAAGTTCAATCGCTGCCAGCAAAACATGTTTACGTAATGGGAGCGATTGCTGGGCTCACCCCCCCCCCCCCCCCCCCGCCTCACGTGACAGGTGTAGGCAGTGTCTCTGCGTGCTGGCCAGGGGGTGGTGAGGATTTGAACTAATTCAGTTGGAGCGCGGACGTTGTGGTAACTGCACTGCGATATCAAAGATGTGTGTGCTTACTGTGTTGCAGAATAAGTGATGACCGTACTGGTCGAAATGAAGTCAGTTCCTTCCCCCCTGCAAAATCAAAGGACGTAAACTACGATACTATAAGTGTAGTTTATTATTTGACGCGATTATGATAGGATACCAGTGAAAAAAAAAGATAAGTGACGGAGAAAGCTCGTACATGTGATCAATTATGGTGTTGGGGATTTGAACTTGATATAGATGTTTGTTATGGATGTACGGAGAATAGCTTTCTCACCGAGAAAATCAGACACATTGAATAAATAATAAATGATAGTAATACACAGAAGTGCAGTTTTCGAGAGAATATCGTGTTATAATTTGAATTTGGCGCATTTTTCTAGCGGAGGTAGGCCTATAATAATAAATGATAATGAATGATAATAAATGACAATGAAGGGAATTTCTAGTGGAGGCAGGTCATACAATAAATAATAATAAATATTAATAAATACAATTTTGAACATGGTCGATAATGCAGCAACCATAGGCGAAATTTATAATATTACTTGAAAATACAGCTCTTCGGTTGCACGGGTAAAAAATTTTCAACTTTACCTAGGTTTCAACTGCTCTAAGGCAGCCGTCATCAGAAGTAAAAAATTTTTACATTACCTATAACAGAGTTTTGGAATAATATATAAATTATTAAATTAAACATATGTAATAAAAGTACATCATATCTAACTGCTACGGTACAGTAGACAAAGAGAGCATACTTACCTAGAGTAAATAGTTACGAAATGGTTTAGAGCAACAGTGCTCACGTTAAAGGAAAAAATAAATTTGTATAGTATAAAATTTTCCTAGGAATGCACAACTTGATTAAAGACGCGCCGCTAAGGGTAGCGTGTGCGGCCGGCACTGTAAGCACCATCAGACTGACAGGCGCGCGCGCCGTCTGTAACCTCCCCCTCACTTATCGACCTTAATGACAGTGAAAAATGAAACCGCGTGTACCTAATGGGAATTTTGGAAAAGCAATCGTCACCGAAGTTAACCTGTCGGTGAAGAGGGAGGAAAGGGTTACATCTAAATGAATGGAAAAATGCAAGTGAAATTGGTGGAAATTAATTTTGAAATAGGGATAAAGTTAATAAAGAAAGTAAATGTGCGGCCGTTACGTTAACAATCAACTAGCGGTAATTAGATATTTGAGATTTGGGGGAAATTACGGTCGCCAGTCCTATGGACAATTACTATAATAACTGAAAAAGAAAGGTTATTACACATATAATTAGCACTAGAAGCGTGGCAACTGAAGGTTGACACCTGTAGTGTGAAAACTGAAAGTCTGTCAGAAGTAATAAATTTCGCTACACTTAATTTAGCAAAAGAATTAATGAAACCGGAAAATCGAAAGTTAATTTAGTGACTGAAGTTAATAGTGAGCTTTCTTTCTGAAGCACATCGAAATACAGTTAGTCTAGGACTACCTCAACAATCATTTCTAAAGCTACTTGAATCTACGCAATTTAGAAAGAAGAGATTTAACTTTGAACTTGAATTAAACGATTCTGAACAATTAACAATAGCAAAATTTAGTACATACCAAGCTGAGCTGCAGTCACAGGTAAGCTAAAATACGGTAACAAAACTCGCACTCTTAATTTGTGCTTGTGTAATCTAACTATTGTAGCCAGCTATGAATACTTAAATTGAACTTTGAAATTAAAGCAGTGAAATGGAATTATGCTGGCGTTTGAATTTCAACGACACTCGGGTTCATTTCGGAAAAGGAAGGGACCCTGCTTGGCAATGCAATTGGGACAATGAGCAACAAAGGTTCATGCTAAGTTGCTGTAATTTTGCGAGGCAAATGGAACAATTTGAAAAGCTGAGGTCTGCCATACAGTTCTGAAACTTTACGTGCTTTTAGTCTTCCTTGTTGGTTGATTGAAGGTTTGAAGCCGTCGATCGAGGAGGTGGCGACAGTCACTCATTGTCGGCCGTCGCTGTTGCAGAAGCTGGATGTTGGCGCGCCTTCTTCTCGACACGGTCACCAGGCGAAACGGGCTCTTGATGTGCGGCAGCTAATGCTTCCCGTCCGCGACACCATGTCAGAAACTATCATCGCGAGTCGAGCGCAATTACATGCTGCCAAACCCCGAAAGCGCGGCAACTCGCGGGAGCGTCACACAACACACCTGCTCCACTCGCTACTCCAACCAGACTCCGACAGCTCTGCCCGCGCTCCACGCGGCAGAGTTAACTCTACCAAAGATCCTACACACTTTGAGTCTTCACACGACCTATCGATGTAATCGTTCGATAGCAGTTTTCCTTAGGCAAGACCCAACGTAAAAGTACAAATAATATTTACGAAACAAACCAATTATACATCGACATAAATGCATAAATATATATATATATATATATATATATATATATATATATATATATATATACAAATAGTAAAACAATTACAATATGTAAGGACACAGAAATGTCATATATTCAGGTAACAAAAATAAGGAAAACAAATTATAGTACAATAGATGGAAATAGGAGGATATGCATTTCCGGCGTTACACGTCGATGTTAGCAAATCGGCACCTTGAATCGCGCCATCTAGTATTGAATGCTTGTAATTTACAGTGAGAACAGCTGTCAGAAGCATTGGAACAGGATTGCACGTAATGTGCTGATTACATTGTGTCAGATAGTATGTAACAGATCGAAAGTTGAACAAAATATTATACTGTAAAACAGGGAGAGAGAGAGAACAATATTTACGGCTACAGTACGGGAAGCATAATAGCAATATTCCACGTTAAGTGATTTTAAACAAGGGGTTTACGCCATCATAGAAATTTTTATCACGTAATTGTAGTTGCTCATTGAGGATTAAATGGTCGTTACGGGAAAAATGTGTGAAAATTTCCAACTGTTCAAGAATATCAAGTCTGAAGCCTTTCTTTTCCATATGTAAGATATTAATATCATGAACATCTTTAGGTGGTCAGCGAATGACGAATTATGTACGTTCGTACCTTTTTCCCCAAATAGATGCTCTTTATATCTAATCGAAAAAGCTCGTTCAGTCTGTCCTATATAATAATCTGAGCAAGTGTCACAGGCGATTTTATAAACGCCTGAGTTTTGTAGAGGCAACCGCCTTGGTTTTAAATTATGGATAAGATTATTTTTGAGAGAGTTGTTGGTAGAGAAAACTATGTTGCAGCCATATTTATTTTTAAGGAGACGTTGCAATCTGTAGGTTATTGGCCCTACATACGGTAAAGAGAAGTATTTTTTCAAATCGCTAGGCTCGTCAATAGTGGTCCCAAGCGTGGTAATTCTGTTATTCGTTTTCTGTCTGAAGACATCATCTACTATATTTGGTTCGTAACCATTATTAACTGCAATGGTTTTAATTAGATTCAATTCGGTTTTTAAATTTTCAGAGGACAAAGGGGTAGAGATTGCTCTATGAACAGCAGAGTGAAAAAATGCTTTTTTTGTGACATCGTAGGTGTGTGGAACAGGCTGGCACAATTTGGTCAGAAAAATAATCCTTACGAAAAATATTGAAAGAGATTTTGTCATTCACTATTGTCAAAGTTAAGTCTAAATAATTTAACTGACGGGAGCTGTTTTCAAGTTCACACGTGAAGGTGATTTTTTTCATGTAGTTTGTTAAAGATCTCGAACAGGTGGTTAATGACATCGTTTGTTCCGTTATAGACGATTAAAATGTCATCGACGTACCTAGAATATGAAACAATTCCTAAGGTGGTAGCGGAAAAAGGTACGAACGTACATAATTCGTCGTTCGCTGACCACCTTCTTATCACAGGACACAAACCTAAAGATGTTCGTGATATTAATATCTTACATACGGAAAAGACAGGCTTCAGACTTGATATTCTTGAACAGTTGGAAATTTTCAAACATTTTTCCCGTAACGACCATTTAATCCTCAATGAGCAATTACAATTACGTGATAAAAATTTCTATGATGGCGTAAACCCCTTGCTTAAAATCACTTAACGCGGAATATTGCTATTATGCTTCCCGTACTGTAGCCGTAAATATTGTTCTCTCTCTCCCTGTTTTACAGTATAATATTTTGTTCAACTTTCGATCTGTTACATACTGTCTGACATAATGTAATCAGCACATTACGTGCAATCCTGTTCCAACGCTTCTGACAGCTGTTCTCACTGTAAATTACAATCATTCAATACTAGATGGCGTGATACAAGGTGCCGACTTGCTAACATCGACGGCGCGCGCGCCTGTCAGTCTGATGGTGCTTACAGTGCCGGCCGCACACGCTACCCTTAGCTGCGTGTCTTAATCAAGTTGTGCATTCCTAGGAAGATTTTATAATATATAAATATATTTTTATCTTTTACGTGAGCACTGTTGCTCTAAACCATTTCGTAACTATTTACACTATGTAAGTATGCTCTCTTTGTCTACTGTACCGTAGCAGTTAGCTATGATGTACTTTTATTACATATGTTTAATTTAATAATTTATATATTATTCCAAAACTCTGTTATAGGTAATGTAAAAATTTTTTACTTCTGATGACGCCTGCCTTGTTGTTGTTGTTGTTGTTGTTGTTGTGGTCTTCAGTCCTGAGACTGGTTTGATGCAGCTCTCCACGCTACTCTATCCTGTGCAAGCTTCTTCATCTCCCAGTACCTACTGCAACCTACATCCTTCTGAATCTGCTTACTGTATTCATCTCTTGGTCTCCCTCTACGATTTTTTCCCTCCACACTGCCCTCCAATACTAAATTGGTGATCCCTTGATGCCTCAGAACATGTCCTACCAACCGATCTCTTCTACTGGTCAAGTTGTGCCACAAGCTTCTCTTCTCCCCAATCCTATTCAATACTTCCTCATTAGTTATGTGATCTACCCATCTAATCTTCAGCATTCTTCTGTAGCACCACATTTCGAAAGCTTCTATGCTCTTCTTGTACAAACTATTTACCGTCCATGTTTCACTTCCATACATGGCTACACTCCATACAAATACTTTCAGAAATAACTTCCTGACACTTAAATCTATGTTAACAAATTTCTCTTCTTCAGAAACGCTTTCCTTGCCATTGCCAGTCTACATTTTATATCCTCTCTACTTCGTCCATCATCAGTTATTTTGCTCCCCAAATAGCAAAACTCCTTTACTACTTTAAGTGTCTCATTTCCTAATTTAATACCCTCAGCATCACCCGACTTAACTCGACTACATTCCATAATCCTCGTTTTGCTTTTGTTGATGTTCGTCTTATATCCTCCCTTCAAGACACCATCCATTCCGTTCAACTGCTCTTCCAAGTCCTTTGCTGTCTCTGACAGAATTACAATGTCATCGGCGAACCTCAAAGTTTTTATTTCTTCTCCATGGATTTTAATACCTAATCCAAACTTTTCTTTTGTTTCCTGCACTGCTTGCTCAATATAGAGATTGAATAACATCGTGGAGAGGCTACAACCCTGTCTTACTCCCTTCCCAACCACTGCTTCCCTTTCAAGTCCCTCAACTCTTATAACTGCCATCTGGTTTCTGTACAAGTTGTAAATAGCCTTTCGCTCCCTGTATTTTACCCCTACCACCTTTAGAATGTGAAAGAGAGTATTCCAGTCAACATTGTCAAAAGCTTTCTCTAAGTCTACAAATGCTAGAAACGTAGTTTTGCCTTTCCTTAATCTTTCTTCTAAGATAAGTCGTAAGGTCAGTATTGCCTCACGTGTTCCAGTATTTCTACGGTATCCAAACTGATCTTCCCCGAGGTCGGCTTCTACTAGTTTTTCCATTCGTCTGTAAAGAATTCGTGTTAGTACTTTGCAACTGTGGCTTATTAAACTGATTGTTCGGTTATTTTCACATCTGTCAACACCTGCTTTCTTTGGGATTGGAATTATTATATTCTTCTTGAAGTCTGAGGGTATTTCGCCTGTTTCATACATCTTGCTCACCAGATGGCAGAGTTTTGTCAGGACTGGCTTTCCCAAGGCCGTCAGTAGTTCCAATGGAATGTTGTCTACTCCGGGGGCCTTGTTTCGACTCAGGTCCTTCAGTGCTCTGTCAAACTCTTCACGCAGTATCGTATCTCCCATTTCATCTTCATCTACATCCTCTTCCATTTCCATAATATTGTCCTCAAGTACATCGCCCTTTTATAGACCCTCTATATACTCCTTCCACCTTTCTGCTTTCCCTTCTTTGCTTAGAACTGGGTTTCCATCTGAGCTCTTGATGTTCATACATGTGGTTCTCTTATCTCCAAAGGTCTCTTTAATTTTCCTGTAGGCAGTATCTATCTTACCCCTAGTGAGATAAGCCTCTACATCCTTACATTTGTCCTCTAGCCATCCCTGCTTAGCCATTTTGCACTTCCTGTCGATCTCATTTTTGAGACGTTCGTATTCCTTTTTGCCTGCTTCATTTACTGCATTTTTATATTTTCTCCTTTCATCAATTAAATTCAATATTTCTTCTGTTACCCAACGATTTCTACTAACCCTCTTCTTTTTACCTACTTGATCGTCTGCTGCCTTCACTACTTCGTGCCTCAGAGCTATCCATTCTTCTTCTACTGTATTTCTTTCCCCCATTCCTTTCAATTGTTCCCTTATGCTCTCCCTGAAACTCTGTACAACCTCTGGTTCTTTCAGTTTATCCAGGTCCCATCTCCTTAAATTCCCACCTTTTTGCAGTTTCTTCAGTTTTAATCTACAGGTCATAACCAATAGATTGTGGTCAGAGTCCACATCTGCCCCTGGAAATGTCTTACAATTTAAAACCTGGTTCCTAAATCTCTGTCTTACCATTATATAATCTATCTGATACCTTTTAGTATCTCCAGGGTTCTTCCATGTATACAACCTTCTATCATGATTCTTAAACCAAGTGTTAGCTATGATTAAGTTGTGCTCTGTGCAAAATTCTACCAGGCGGCTTCCTCTTTCATTTCTGTCCCCCAATCCATATTCACCTACTACGTTTCCTTCTCTCCCTTTTCCTACACTCGAATTACAGTCACCCATGACTATTAAATTTTCGTCTCCCTTCACTATCTGAATAATTTCTTTTATTTCATCATACATTTCTTCAATTTCTTCGTCATCTGCAGAGCTAGTTGGCATATAAACTTGTACTACTGTAGTAGGTGTGGGCTTCGTATCTATCTTGGCCACAATAATGCGTTCACTATGCTGTTTGTAGTAGCTTACCCGCATTCCTATTTTCCTATTCATTATTAAACCTACCCCTGCATTACCCCTATTTGATTTTGTGTTTATAACCCTGTAGTCACCTGACCAAAAGTCTTGTTCCTCCTGCCACCGAACTTCACTAATTCCCACAATATCTAACTTTAACCTATCCATTTCCCTTTTTAAATTTTCTAACCTACCTGCCCGATTAAGGGATCTGACATTCCACGCTCCGATCCGTAGAACGCCAGTTTTCTTTCTCCTGATAACGACATCCTCTTGAGTAGTCCCCGCCCGGAGATCCGAATGGGGGACTATTTTACCTCCGGAATATTTTACCTAAGAGGACGCCATCATCATTTAATCATACAGTAAAGCTGCATGCCCTCGGGAAAAATTACGGCCGTAGTTTCCCCTAACTTTCAGCCGTTCGCAGTACCAGCACAGCAAGGCCGTTTTGGTTATTGTTACAAGGCCAGATCAGTCAATCATCCAGACGCCTGCCTTAGAGCAGTTGAAAATTTTTTACTTGTCTAACCAAAGAGCTGTATTTTCAAGTTATATTATAAATGATGATAAATAATAATAAATGATAATAAATGATAATGAATGTTAATGAATGATAATCAATAATAATAAATAAAAGTACTGTTTTTTTACATGCATTATCCTGTTGGAATTCAAACTTCCTGTAATTTTGTTTCTTCTGGACGCTTAGGTTAGTGAATGTAGCACAATTGGACTATTTTCCGCCAAAATTGAAACTTTCCGCCATTTTTTCTGAATGTTAGGTTAGTGGATGCAGCAGAATTGGACTATTCTCCCGCCATTATCCGCCATCTTGGATGACGTCATGCGATGTTTCCAAGTCTACATGCCACCATCTTGGATGACGTCATCGCCACCATCTTGAATAAATTTGGCACCAATGCAAAGTGCGCTGACACATAGGTTGTCCCCCTACTCACATACGCTCTCAGGCTGCAGGGGCTAAATTACGCAACCTCGCTCTCGTCGTGGTAAATAGCATAAGCATTCGGTGTTACCTGCATTCAATGTTGTCTGCAGTCTTCCCGGATTCCGAGTCAGACACCATCAAGTTTTCTCGCCACTTCGATGCATGAAACATCTGCAGTCCTCTGAAAACCACTTGACTTTTCCACATTGTTCAAGCGTTGACGGAACAACATGACCTTCAACTATTGGCAAGTGGACGTATACTATAACTTTAGTGGCGCACCTGACAGTGCTTCTCAGTCACTTTGCGATCTCTTCGCATTCTCTGCTCCACATGAGCTTGTCAGTCACTGTGCGGGCATCACCTTCCGTCTTTGTCATTGTCTCGGCGCGCTTGTCGTCACGATACTTGGCTGTGGTCTCTCTGTGCATTCTACTAAGGTCGTTTCGGAGCGTGTCTTTCGAACTCACATGGGCGGCATGGGGTGTCACGAGACCTTTCTCATTAACGACCTGTGACCTTCTAAATCCTAGAAGTGCGTGTGCGAAGGTCTCTTAGCCATGACCAGTGGCATTATGTCCTCCAGATTCTCTTTTTCGGCAGTGTGCGGAAGGCAAACTAATTTCGTCTGCAATCCATGTTCCCTCTAATAAACCGCCTTCTATTTCCCGTGGACCACCTACGAAAATTTCGTCGTCCTCAGCACATTTTTATTAAATTGATTGTGCTGTTAATGCTGTCTGCACCCCAGGCATCTGGATCTGTGGACAAATTGATCATGGTTTTAGTAGTCCTGTCCATGATCACCGCTCTACTCAGGAGTATGTCGTTACCGATTATAACATCGAGCGACAACCCACAAATGACAATTACATTCACCTGGAAACTAATTCTTCCGTCTTTTAGCGAGACGAAGACCTGCTTATCCACCTTCTTCCTTTTCGTTCCGAAATCGTTAGTTAGTGATATTCCTTTTACAGCTAGCTCACCAAATTTACTACTACTTTCCACCAGTTTTACGTAAAAAGACATTGAAAGTGCTGTCACTTCCCATCCGGAATCCACATATGCTCTCGTCTTAGTTCCTTCGACAGTTTTCTCAGTGAGGCGAGATGATTGTCCTCTTTTTCCGGCCAGTATGGGTCGTCACAGTACTGATAAATGTCGCCTTGCGCTTGTGACTGCCAGCACCGCATACCACATTTGTTATGTCGCTTCTCTACTGAGGCGCCCCCATCGATGTTTCAATGTCTTTGTTTAATCATTGCCCGGCTTCATCTCTGACGTGGGACCAGTAGTGGTGAACCCCCTTTACTCAGTATGCGATGCTTGCACGGAATTCACGTCGCGTCAGTGGTCTGGCACTTCGTTCGTTCTCTGTTTCCCCTTGTGTGGACCATGGCGTCTATCTCGCTATCGTCAATTTTCTTCTGTCCTTCGTCCGTTATTGTGGCTGTTCTGTATGTCTCAGTACGACAAACAGCCAAAGTTGCAAAGTAGCATGATCATGGAACATGAAACAGAGCCTCTGTTTGCATCCAGTTTCATGATCGCTTACACAGTACTTCTGTACTTCGTTGGACAAGGAATGTCTTCTTTTTTTTTGCAATGGAGAGTGATATTTATTCTGATTTGATGGATGATTTGAGAATGGTTTACAAATAAAAGCCCGAAACTACTCATGCTGCAGAGTATACGGGCTGTTTCAAAGACCTTACAACAAACTTCAAGGGATGACAGATCTCGTCAGTCGAACAGCTTCTGCTACACTGAGGTGACAAAAGATATGGTACACCTCTTAATTTCGTGTCGGACCTCCTTTTGACCGGTGTAGTGCAGCAACTTGACGTCGTATGTACTCAACAAGTCGTTGGCATGTCCCCAGCAGAAATATTGAGAAACTGCCTATTGGCTTCTGTCTCGGGTTCTTCGGCCGACGTTCATCTAATGATTTTTCTGACGTTTCGCCAGCACGAGTGGCTGGCATTGTCAAAGCTTCACCCTCCATTGCCCGTGGTGAACTGGAGCCGAGCTCGCGGGCGCAGACTATATGTACCTGGCGCGCCAACGTCCGAGGGCTTCTCCGCGGTCATTTCCGGTGCGGTTCTCCCCTTGCTACCTGCTACGGTCGTTCGCTGCAGTACGGGAAGCCAGGATCCGTTGACCTTAAGGCTTTCCTCTTTCTTGTTCAAACTGTTCGCGTGTTTTTGTATTTCTACAGCTTCTCTGAACAAGCGCGTGTGATAGTGCTTCTCTACAGCCAGAACTCCCGTGTCGGCGAATTTTATTACGTGGTCGGTCTCATTCAGTGCGTGCTCTGCCACGGCCGATTTCTCCACCTGCCCCAACCTGCAATGTAGCTTATGCTCTTTGATCCTGGTGTTGATGGAACGTCCAGTCATTCCGACATAAACTTTTCCGCATGTGCAAGGTATACGGTATATTCCCGACATTGGAAGTGGGTCTCTTTTCTCCTTCGCCGATCTAAGACACTCTTTGATCTTCCTTGTCGGTTTGAAAATCGTCTTTACGCCATGTTTGCGCAATATACGGCCGATTCTGTCTGTCACTCTGGGAATCGGCCGTATATTGCGCAAACATGGCGTAAAGACGATTTTCAAACCGACAAGGAAGATCAAAGAGTGTCATAGCTCCGCGAAGGAGAAAAGAGACCCACTTGCAATGTCGGGAATATACCGTATACCATGCACATGCAGAAAAGTTTATGTCGGAATGACTGGACGATCCATTAACACCAGGATCAAAGAGCATAAAAGTGTGGTTGCACTGTACCGTCAAATTGACACC
Source organism: Schistocerca serialis cubense (assembly GCF_023864345.2). NCBI lineage: Eukaryota > Metazoa > Arthropoda > Insecta > Orthoptera > Acrididae > Schistocerca > Schistocerca serialis. Next base: position 596,408,314 of record NC_064645.1, on the reverse strand, counting down.
ATGTCTACGCACTTTTC